>NC_136059.1:691821918-692421918 GCF_964261635.1 Lissotriton helveticus | reverse complement strand
CAACGCCACTCATCGACGCAACGCCACTCATCGACGCAACGCCACTCACACACGCAACGCCACTCACACACGCAACGCCACTCACACACGCAACGGCACTCACACAGGCAACGCCACTCACACACGCAACGCCACTCACACACGCCACTCATCCACGCAACGCCACTCATCAACGCAACGCCACTCATCCACGCAACGCCACTCATCCACGCAACGCCACTCATCCACGCAACGCCACTCATCCACGCAACGCCACTCATCCATTTGCAAAACGAAAAAGGTCAAACTCTTCTATTGCGAGACCTATTGCATTTTCAATGCTTGTTTTGCTTGCGTCTGTCTATTGGGCCTTGCTATCATAGTTTTGCTTTCCCACTTCCAAGAAGCAGACCATAACGCCCACAGAAGGGAAACGTTGTGCAGAGCGAAAGCAGTCTGGGTACGGATATATTTAGATGCCGTGCAGAACATAGTAGTCGGTTTCTGCTTTACAAAATGATCACGGCCATTTCAGGAGGAAGGGCACATCCATTTCTCAATAATACACTTTAGCCCCCGTGAAGTCTGTTGTTTTAAAAGCAGGGCAGTGGGAAGTGCCTCGGCCCTGCCGCTGTTAACCACGTCTGTTTTTATACCTCACAAAAGACGGAGCCTCGAGGGCATCTCTGCCAACCCTCTTAGCAGGTAGGTCGGCGCAGTCTGCGAGCTGGCAGAGTCACCGCAGGCGTCCTGCACCGCGCCCGGCAGTAATTGATGCGGGTCATTTATTGAACGTGACATGATCAGAGCTGCTGGCGGCAGGACAGGATTCCTTGTGTTGGGGCCGCGCCAGCAAGGAGAGCGCCTTTGCCTGCGCATGCGCGCTCGGGCCCAGTGAACCTTCTGTCAGGCAATCAAGCCTTCAATCTGCCAGAGTGCGAGATTAGAAATGTGCACAACATGATTGTTGCTAAAGCTTAATGCTCGGGATACATTGCGGACCCCTGCCCTGCCCCCTCTACCTCCTGGACACCGTGTGTCCGGTTCATAGTGCTGATCCAATACAGCCATTGGCTCCTGCAGCCTTCCATTCTCCCGGCCAACTACAAAGCTTATTCTGTCCCAGCATTTAGGAGCTATTCCTAGGGCGGAGACTAGGAGCTCTTGTATGGAGCGTTGCTGCATTGGGCTGTTATAAAGTAGGCACCAGCGCCACTGTAACGGTGTTTTTACTTCTTTGTTGACAAAAAGCACAGAGCGCCGACAACTTGTACCAATAAATGAGGGCGCTACCAGACACTCATACACCATCACACAGATGGTGCCGACGTTCAGGCACATAATGGCATACTGACCTAGATGAGCGGCAGCACCATCCACAGAAAACTGGGGAGGGGAACAAATGACCAGGCAGGGCCTGATATTGAACTCCGTGGACAAGTAGGGTGACCTGGCGTCCTGTGCCAGGACCGTCCCGGTTTTTCACCAGCTGTCCCTGCAGATTTCTGAAAATTTAGCTCATGTCCCGGCTTTTGGATAGGGTTGACTGAAAACGGCTAGAGGTGCTTGTTTTAGGTTTAGTTAGCAGTTGTTTCAGGAAAGCAATTTAATTAACAGGCAAGCTACTGGGTTTAAAAGTTGCATTTTATGTATGTTCTAACTGCCTGTTCTGTAATTCTCTGCTGAGGAGCGCTGTCATTCTGTGTGCTCACTTGAAGTAAGTAAAATTGTAATCCTTCTTCTATTTTTGTGAAATGTCCCAGTTTTTGGCTTTAAAATTTTGGTCACCCTATGGACAAGTTACTCTTCACAACGTTGACGGATATCCTGTCCTCCAAATTCTAAATCCCATTGTATGCTATGGGATTTACATTTCAGTCTGTGGGATATCCGTCACCGTTGTGATGGAGTAGCCCCTCCGCCAAGATCTAAGCCAGGCCCTGAGTTTTCAAACACAGAAAGCAATATTGATGTCCTTCAACATATGATATTAAAGATTTCAGAGCAGGCTCCCCTGCTAACATGTTTTTTGCACTTAGGAATACTTGGAAAATATTTAATGGCAGTAACATTTTTGTGAAACACACCTCTAAATAAAAGCAAAGCCACTAAGAATGAATATTTAGTAGAGTGAACACAATGCACAGTGATGCAGCCAACATGCTCTAAGCTGGTCAACAAAAGGATTAGTTAGGGGTTAATTGAACAAAATATGGAAGAAAATGAGGCTGACTGATGCTAATGTCAGAAAAAAATATGTCGGTGAACTTCCATGATTCCAAATATGGCCAGCAAATACTTTAATAAATGGTAGCCGACCCATGCTTAGCGTTTGCATAAATGAGTTCACTTATCTCAGGATACAATGAATAGTGAGGCGACTATTTTATCCCACTCCAATTATCCAGGTTATGTATGTTAATAAAACATTAGAATATTTCCATTTGTGAATATTCTCCTTTGCCTCACAGACTCGGAGCCAGAACAACTATTTTACGGTCCCTCTGCTGCTTAGTCGTTGTGGTGTTTCTGCCTTTGGTCTTGGCTCTTGACTTCTGGGGTCACTGAGCTGCTCCATGCATCCCTCTTTCACCATACTTGTTGGTGCCTTCTACCAGTGCTCTACACCTGCTGACCACTCATGGGGAGCCGGGAGTTCTGCCACGGCTGTATGCAGGTTGCACAGAATGTTGCGTTACATTATCTAAATGTTATTATACACAAGCAATACAATCAACACATTGTTTATCAGAACGTGGTTTGCCGCCTCGCCCCCCTCCCCCCCATATGACTGGGAAACCACCCTCAGTGAAGTTTATTGATTCAACTTAACTCGATTACACACCATTTGTAACAAGCACTGTCAAAGACAATAGGGCTCTACTATGACACTGGTGTGCACATCTATTGGCTTTGCCAATGATTATTTATTTTGCCCATCATTTATAGAGAAAACTATTAAATGATGGCTACCTATGTACATTCATGCTTGCACACACATTACAGCTATTGTTCAGTTTGTCATACTGTATCTCAAACACCACTTGAAGATGGCAGCTGTGAGTGAGTACCGAGGCCTGCCATCTTTTTCTGTTATCCCTTATTATCAGGGCACAAGTCGGGGGTACACGCGGGTACACAGCGTTCACCCTCTATTTTCACAGGGTGGACGCCATCCCCCTGTCAAGAACTTGGGCCCCACAGAAATATGCTGAACTTGTCCCGGTGTAATTTTCAGACACCTGGATACGTTCAGCAGCCACTATACGTTGTCTGCTTTCCATTCCCAGCAGCAACATGCAGGCCGCGGCAGAGCCTTTTCTTCACCCACAGCTAGGACGAAGTTATGGGGCTATCAGGCCTCCTTTTTTTGAATAGCCGGACTGGAGGAGATCGGGAACCTCACACTTAAATGTAAATTCCAAGGAGGGGAAGCAAAGGGCACACAGCTTTAACAAGCTGTGTGCCTTTGTTTTCAGCTCTGTGACATTTACATCTAAGTGTATGGTTCCAGATTGCCACCAGTCAGGCCATCACAGTAGCTCTTCACAGGTACTAAGAGAGGCGTGCTTCTGCCTTTGTTCAGTCCTTGAATAGAAGAGAAGCATGCACTGTAAGAATGTCAGGTGTGTTGGTCTGTCCCAGTATTTACACAACAATTTCAATACAACTATTTTATTTCATTTATAGCGCTAGGCAACCTAATGCAGGGTGTCAGAGCTCTTTACGTAACATACACAATATGCATTAACAATAAATCATGTACATGTGTAAATCAATGTAAAAGATGAGTTACATGTGACAAGGTTACAAAGTGTAGGAGTCACATGTCCTTCATAGCTCACTGTGCTATCTTACACAGATTACAATTCATGAGCTGCAGGTAATAAAAGGATATCTGTGTTAAAAGCAGTAACTCACTTCACTATCTATCATCTGCATGTTACATGATGCGCTTTGCAGGAGACACATTAACCCACTATGCTATTTTGATTAAAATCTGGGACTTCACAAAACACAGATCTCTCCAACAAACGCATTCACCTGCAGAGTTATCTCACCATTATTATTATACCCTGAGATTTACTCAGCACTGTTTACAGCAGATGCCTTAACCCATACAATACTTTAAAATGCAGACTTTGCAACCAATTAAGCACAACAGATCTACTGACATGCTTCTCTTTGTTGCCAATTTCTTTGTGATAGGGTTTAAAAACATCAATATATTAGGTGAGGCCTAGATTTTGCGTCGGTATTGCGCCACTTTTTTGGTACAACTCCGACGCTAAATCTCATTTGTTATTTCACATAATGTGCTTAAATGTACTCATGATACACCTGATAAACATGTATGAGGTCTTACTATCTGATGTCACTTCTTGTGATACCACATCCAGTGAGGTCACTTCCTAACTTCCTGTATGTCACCTGCAAGGTCACGCGTCGTGACATCATGCCCTCTGATGGCATGAGTCATGATTTCACTTGCATACTGTCTAATCTGGTTAGGCCACCCACTTTTTTTTTAAGGACTTGTGCCATGCTTTTTTAGGACTTGTGCCATGCTGAGAGGAGCTGGCCTAACAGTTAGAGCGGTCGACCTCGAAGCTGGGGAACTGGGTTCAAGTCTCGGCAATGACGCTCACCATCCTGTGATTCTGGGCAAACCACTTAATCTCCCCGTGCCTAACAAAAATGAATGTGTCCTAGTGTAATGCAACTGGTGCTATGTAAAGCGCTCTGATACCTGATGTCTCGGGTCTAGTTTGCGCTATATAACACTAACAAAAATAATAATAATTTACAGTTACGAGATTGCTGAAGGCCATTTTCAAACAGTAAATTAATGATAACTTATATGCAGGTTTTGCGTACACATCTATCCAAGTGAACAGCCAGGTAACAGTAACAGTATGGTTCTTGTGGTCCAGTGAATGAGTGGGGGGAAGAGAGAGAGCGGGGGTTAAGAAGGAGTGGAAAATCAGTGGTAAGCAGAGAGAGAGGCAGAGGCATGACAGCAAATAATCCTCCATGCGGGACACAGAATCAGACGACAACATTCAGTAAGTGGGATTATCTGAGGACTGATCTAAGATGTGATTGGCAATGTTTCAAGCCAATGGCTGGACAAAGAGAAGACGAAAGTCAAAGATTTGAAGTGGTTGACCTAAATCCCGGTCTAAAACCAACATTAATTATTAACTGACAATGGGTCTGTCGACGACAGACAGCTAAAACACTCTTTAGACGAGACCTAAAAATGAAATGTGGGTTAAAAGGATAACGTATCTCTTCAACCTTCTCCTATGATGGAGTAAATGTTTGGTGCCTGCATTTTCCCCCTACCAGCCTGTAAAGTTGGTGTATGGAGTGATGCCGCTGTGAAAGAATGACGCGTGTCCACCTTGCCACGGCAAGGGCTCCTTTAATGAGCTTCCGCAGCAGGCGCGTGCAGCCATCCTTCTGGAGCAGGCTTTGCTGTTCATTTGTGCTGCTTCGATGGCTGTAATGGAATGAAAGCCTTGGGCTTGTACCGCGCGATGCTGCGTGAATGGCCTGCGCGCTCCATTCCCTCGTTGTGCAGAGCACGACAGCGTCAGTGCTATGAAATGAAGTCTTTCTTGTTTTGTTAAGTGCAATTCTCTAAGATAGCAGTGTATTTCCAGAATACATTAATGCTTAATGTGTATGCTTTCTGATCAAATCCTATCCGGAGCTCGAGCTCTGCACGTAAGTAGAACACTTTGTGACGATTCCTTAAGCAGCCAGTGTTGTTTAATAGAGGTTCCTGAATGTTATATTCCTGTCCCTGTTTTTTAGAAGCATCAGTGTAGTTTGTTAAACAACAAGACTTTTATCTGACTTGCACCGGATTTCCCACTACAAAATGGCGCGGACACAGGTTGCATCGCATGCTTGTCGGATACGGTTATGTCAAGCTGCAAGTAACCGTGTACTAAAATCACTCATCAAGCATGTAGGAAGACTGGCAGAGTAGCACACATTTGGAGCACTCTGTAGTCTCAGCTAACATGGCCTTCAAATACAAGAAGGGATATTTTAACTATTTTATATGTACTAATCCCGTTCTTTAAACATGAACTGTATATTTGGTAACCCAATTTTTTAATTTTACTGTCATTGGTTACGCCTCAGTGAGGCCAGTATTTACGGTAATTAGCAGTGCTCTGCTATGTGAGCCTGGATGGATGCTACCTCAAGAAATAATAAATCACTTTGACAGTTACCGTGTTTGTTGTAGGAAGGTTTACAGCCTGCATCACTAATACTTGTATGTCAGAAGATTGACAACAAAAATATTGTAAAAAACACAGTTGATGGACAGAATGTAGAACAATGTCATACATTCACCCCAGTACAAGGATCTGGGCCTAAATACATCGTTTTTTTGCACTCCACACCACCCTGGGTTAGACACTGGCTATATGCAAATCAGCTCTGACCCTGTGCCTCATGGGAACAGTCCAGTCCGAACTACCAAGCCATGTCTTTCCCAGACCGGAATCAAGCATCCAAGGACCGGTTTCTGGCTATCAGCCTTCATCAGCCTGGATAGCTTGACTCCAGTGGTGTGGAGAGCCTGGGACTCACGTCTGAGCATACCCAGCCCACTCGGGGTGAAAATTGCAAAAAACACAGTTGATGGACAGAGTGTACAACAATGTCATACATTCACCCCAGTACAAGGATCTGGGCCTAAATCCATCGTTTTTTTGCACTCCACACCACCCTGGGTTAGACACTGGCTATATGCAAATCAGCTCTGACCCTGTGCCTCATGGGAACAGTCCAGTCCGAACTACCAAGCCATGTCTTTCCCAGACCGGAATCAAGCATCCAAATACCGGTTTCTGACTATCAGCCTTCATCAGCCTGGATAGCTTGACTCCAGTGGTGTGGAGAGCCTGGGACTCACGTCTGAGCATACCCAGCCCACTCGGGGTGAAAATTGCAAAAAACACAGTTGATGGACAGAATGTAGAACAATGTCATACATTCACCCCAGTACAAGGATCCGGGCCTAAATCCATCGTTTTTTTGCACTCCACACCACCCTGGGTTAGACACTGGCTATATGCAAATCAGCTCTGACCCTGTGCCTCATGGGAACAGTCCAGTCCGAACTACCAAGCCATGTCTTTCCCAGACCGGAATCAAGCATCCAAGGACCGGTTTCTGGCTATCAGCCTTCATCAGCCTGGATAGCTTGACTCCAGTGGTGTGGAGAGCCTGGGACTCACGTCTGAGCATACCCAGCCCACTCGGGGTGAAAATTGCAAAAAACACAGTTGATGGACAGAATGTAGAACAATGTCATACATTCACCCCAGTACAAGGATCTGGGCCTAAATCCATCGTTTTTTTGCACTCCACACCACCCTGGGTTAGACACTGGCTATATGCAAATCAGCTCTGACCCTGTGCCTCATGGGAACAGTCCAGTCCGAACTACCAAGACATGTCTTTCCCAGACCGGAATCAAGCATCCAAGGACCGGTTTCTGGCTATCAGCCTTCATCAGCCTGTATAGCTTGACTCCAGTGGTGTGGAGAGCCTGGGACTCACGTCTGAGCATACCCAGCCCACTGGGGGTGAAAATTGCAAAAAACACAGTTGATGGACAGAATGTAGAACAATGTCATACATTCACCCCAGTACAAGGATCTGGGCCTAAATCCATCGTTTTTTTGCACTCCACACCACCCTGGGTTAGACACTGGCTATATGCAAATCAGCTCTGACCCTGTGCCTCATGGGAACAGTCCAGTCCGAACTACCAAGCCATGTCTTTCCCAGACCGGAATCAAGCATCCAAGGACCGGTTTCTGGCTATCAGCCTTCATCAACCTGGATAGCTTGACTCCAGTGGTGTGGAGAGCCTGGGACTCACGTCTGAGCATACCCAGCCCACTCGGGGTGAAAATTGCAAAAAACACAGTTGATGGACAGAATGTAGAACAATGTCATACATTCACCCCAGTACAAGGATCTGGGCCTAAATCCATCGTTTTTTTGCACTCCACACCACCCTGGGTTAGACACTGGCTATATGCAAATCAGCTCTGACCCTGTGCCTCATGGGAACAGTCCAGTCCGAACTACCAAGACATGTCTTTCCCAGACCGGAATCAAGCATCCAAGGACCGGTTTCTGGCTATCAGCCTTCATCAGCCTGGATAGCTTGACTCCAGTGGTGTGGAGAGCCTGGGACTCACGTCTGAGCATACCCAGCCCACTCGGGGTGAAAATTGCAAAAAACACAGTTGATGGACAGAATGTAGAACAATGTCATACATTCACCCCAGTACAAGGATCTGGGCCTAAATCCATCGTTTTTTTGCACTCCACCCCACCCTGAGTTAGACACTGGCTATATGCAAATTAGCTCTGACCCTGTGCCTCATGGGAACAGTCCAGTCCGAACTACCAAGCCATGTCTTTCCCAGACCGGAATCAAGCATCCAAGGACCGGTTTCTGGCTATCAGCCTTCATCAGCCTGGATAGCTTGACTCCAGTGGTGTGGAGAGCCTGGGACTCACGTCTGAGCATACCCAGCCCACTCGGGGTGAACATTGCAAAAAACACAGTTGATGGACAGAATGTAGAACAATGTCATACATTCACCCCAGTACAAGGATCTGGGCCTAAATCCATCGTTTTTTTGCACTCCACACCACCCTGGGTTAGACACTGGCTATATGCAAATCAGCTCTGACCCTGTGCCTCATGGGAACAGTCCAGTCCGAACTACCAAGCCATGTCTTTCCCAGACCGGAATCAAGCATCCAAGGACCAGTTTCTGGCTATCAGCCTTCATCAGCCTGGATAGCTTGACTCCAGTGGTGTGGAGAGCCTGGGACTCACGTCTGAGCATACCCAGCCCACTCGGGGTGAAAATTGCAAAAAACACAGTTGATGGACAGAATGTAGAACAATGTCATACATTCACCCCAGTACAAGGATCTGGGCCTAAATCCATCGTTTTTTTGCACTCCACACCACCCTGGGTTAGACACTGGCTATATGCAAATCAGCTCTGACCCTGTGCCTCATGGGAACAGTCCAGTCCGAACTACCAAGCCATGTCTTTCCCAGACCGGAATCAAGCATCCAAGGACCGGTTTCTGGCTATCAGCCTTCATCAGCCTGGATAGCTTGACTCCAGTGGTGTGGAGAGCCTGGGACTCAAGTCTGAGCATACCCAGCCCACTCGGGGTGAAAATTGCAAAAAACACAGTTGATGGACAGAATGTAGAACAATGTCATACATTCACCCCAGTACAAGGATCTGGGCCTAAATCCATCGTTTTTTTGCACTCCACACAACCCTGGGTTAGACACTGGCTATATGCAAATCAGCTCTGACCCTGTGCCTCATGGGAACAGTCCAGTCCGAACTACCAAGCCATGTCTTTCCCAGACCGGAATCAAGCATCCAAGGACCGGTTTCTGGCTATCAGCCTTCATCAGCCTGGATAGCTTGACTCCAGTGGTGTGGAGAGCCTGGGACTCACGTCTGAGCATACCCAGCCCACTCGGGGTGAAAATTGCAAAAAACACAGTTGATGGACAGAGTGTACAACAATGTCATACATTCACCCCAGTACAAGGATCTGGGCCTAAATCCATCGTTTTTTTGCACTCCACACCACCCTGGGTTAGACACTGGCTATATGCAAATCAGCTCTGACCCTGTGCCTCATGGGAACAGTCCAGTCCGAACTACCAAGCCATGTCTTTCCCAGACCGGAATCAAGCATCCAAATACCGGTTTCTGGCTATCAGCCTTCATCAGCCTGGATAGCTTGACTCCAGTGGTGTGGAGAGCCTGGGACTCACGTCTGAGCATACCCAGCCCACTCGGGGTGAAAATTGCAAAAAACACAGTTGATGGACAGAATGTAGAACAATGTCATACATTCACCCCAGTACAAGGATCCGGGCCTAAATCCATCGTTTTTTTGCACTCCACACCACCCTGGGTTAGACACTGGCTATATGCAAATCAGCTCTGACCCTGTGCCTCATGGGAACAGTCCAGTCCGAACTACCAAGCCATGTCTTTCCCAGACCGGAATCAAGCATCCAAGGACCGGTTTCTGGCTATCAGCCTTCATCAGCCTGGATAGCTTGACTCCAGTGGTGTGGAGAGCCTGGGACTCACGTCTGAGCATACCCAGCCCACTCGGGGTGAAAATTGCAAAAAACACAGTTGATGGACAGAATGTAGAACAATGTCATACATTCACCCCAGTACAAGGATCTGGGCCTAAATCCATCGTTTTTTTGCACTCCACACCACCCTGGGTTAGACACTGGCTATATGCAAATCAGCTCTGACCCTGTGCCTCATGGGAACAGTCCAGTCCGAACTACCAAGACATGTCTTTCCCAGACCGGAATCAAGCATCCAAGGACCGGTTTCTGGCTATCAGCCTTCATCAGCCTGGATAGCTTGACTCCAGTGGTGTGGAGAGCCTGGGACTCACGTCTGAGCATACCCAGCCCACTCGGGGTGAAAATTGCAAAAAACACAGTTGATGGACAGAATGTAGAACAATGTCATACATTCACCCCAGTACAAGGATCTGGGCCTAAATCCATCGTTTTTTTGCACTCCACCCCACCCTGAGTTAGACACTGGCTATATGCAAATTAGCTCTGACCCTGTGCCTCATGGGAACAGTCCAGTCCGAACTACCAAGCCATGTCTTTCCCAGACCGGAATCAAGCATCCAAGGACCGGTTTCTGGCTATCAGCCTTCATCAGCCTGGATAGCTTGACTCCAGTGGTGTGGAGAGCCTGGGACTCACGTCTGAGCATACCCAGCCCACTCGGGGTGAACATTGCAAAAAACACAGTTGATGGACAGAATGTAGAACAATGTCATACATTCACCCCAGTACAAGGATCTGGGCCTAAATCCATCGTTTTTTTGCACTCCACACCACCCTGGGTTAGACACTGGCTATATGCAAATCAGCTCTGACCCTGTGCCTCATGGGAACAGTCCAGTCCGAACTACCAAGCCATGTCTTTCCCAGACCGGAATCAAGCATCCAAGGACCAGTTTCTGGCTATCAGCCTTCATCAGCCTGGATAGCTTGACTCCAGTGGTGTGGAGAGCCTGGGACTCACGTCTGAGCATACCCAGCCCACTCGGGGTGAAAATTGCAAAAAACACAGTTGATGGACAGAATGTAGAACAATGTCATACATTCACCCCAGTACAAGGATCTGGGCCTAAATCCATCGTTTTTTTGCACTCCACACCACCCTGGGTTAGACACTGGCTATATGCAAATCAGCTCTGACCCTGTGCCTCATGGGAACAGTCCAGTCCGAACTACCAAGCCATGTCTTTCCCAGACCGGAATCAAGCATCCAAGGACCGGTTTCTGGCTATCAGCCTTCATCAGCCTGGATAGCTTGACTCCAGTGGTGTGGAGAGCCTGGGACTCAAGTCTGAGCATACCCAGCCCACTCGGGGTGAAAATTGCAAAAAACACAGTTGATGGACAGAATGTAGAACAATGTCATACATTCACCCCAGTACAAGGATCTGGGCCTAAATCCATCGTTTTTTTGCACTCCACACAACCCTGGGTTAGACACTGGCTATATGCAAATCAGCTCTGACCCTGTGCCTCATGGGAACAGTCCAGTCCGAACTACCAAGCCATGTCTTTCCCAGACCGGAATCAAGCATCCAAGGACCGGTTTCTGGCTATCAGCCTTCATCAGCCTGGATAGCTTGACTCCAGTGGTGTGGAGAGCCTGGGACTCACGTCTGAGCATACCCAGCCCACTCGGGGTGAAAATTGCAAAAAACACAGTTGATGGACAGAGTGTACAACAATGTCATACATTCACCCCAGTACAAGGATCTGGGCCTAAATCCATCGTTTTTTTGCACTCCACACCACCCTGGGTTAGACACTGGCTATATGCAAATCAGCTCTGACCCTGTGCCTCATGGGAACAGTCCAGTCCGAACTACCAAGCCATGTCTTTTCCAGACCGGAATCAAGCATCCAAATACCGGTTTCTGGCTATCAGCCTTCATCAGCCTGGATAGCTTGACTCCAGTGGTGTGGAGAGCCTGGGACTCACGTCTGAGCATACCCAGCCCACTCGGGGTGAAAATTGCAAAAAACACAGTTGATGGACAGAGTGTACAACAATGTCATACATTCACCCCAGTACAAGGATCTGGGCCTAAATCCATCGTTTTTTTGCACTCCACACCACCCTGGGTTAGACACTGGCTATATGCAAATCAGCTCTGACCCTGTGCCTCATGGGAACAGTCCAGTCCGAACTACCAAGCCATGTCTTTCCCAGACCGGAATCAAGCATCCAAATACCGGTTTCTGACTATCAGCCTTCATCAGCCTGGATAGCTTGACTCCAGTGGTGTGGAGAGCCTGGGACTCACGTCTGAGCATACCCAGCCCACTCGGGGTGAAAATTGCAAAAAACACAGTTGATGGACAGAATGTAGAACAATGTCATACATTCACCCCAGTACAAGGATCCGGGCCTAAATCCATCGTTTTTTTGCACTCCACACCACCCTGGGTTAGACACTGGCTATATGCAAATCAGCTCTGACCCTGTGCCTCATGGGAACAGTCCAGTCCGAACTACCAAGCCATGTCTTTCCCAGACCGGAATCAAGCATCCAAGGACCGGTTTCTGGCTATCAGCCTTCATCAGCCTGGATAGCTTGACTCCAGTGGTGTGGAGAGCCTGGGACTCACGTCTGAGCATACCCAGCCCACTCGGGGTGAAAATTGCAAAAAACACAGTTGATGGACAGAATGTAGAACAATGTCATACATTCACCCCAGTACAAGGATCTGGGCCTAAATCCATCGTTTTTTTGCACTCCACACCACCCTGGGTTAGACACTGGCTATATGCAAATCAGCTCTGACCCTGTGCCTCATGGGAACAGTCCAGTCCGAACTACCAAGACATGTCTTTCCCAGACCGGAATCAAGCATCCAAGGACCGGTTTCTGGCTATCAGCCTTCATCAGCCTGTATAGCTTGACTCCAGTGGTGTGGAGAGCCTGGGACTCACGTCTGAGCATACCCAGCCCACTGGGGGTGAAAATTGCAAAAAACACAGTTGATGGACAGAATGTAGAACAATGTCATACATTCACCCCAGTACAAGGATCTGGGCCTAAATCCATCGTTTTTTTGCACTCCACACCACCCTGGGTTAGACACTGGCTATATGCAAATCAGCTCTGACCCTGTGCCTCATGGGAACAGTCCAGTCCGAACTACCAAGCCATGTCTTTCCCAGACCGGAATCAAGCATCCAAGGACCGGTTTCTGGCTATCAGCCTTCATCAACCTGGATAGCTTGACTCCAGTGGTGTGGAGAGCCTGGGACTCACGTCTGAGCATACCCAGCCCACTCGGGGTGAAAATTGCAAAAAACACAGTTGATGGACAGAATGTAGAACAATGTCATACATTCACCCCAGTACAAGGATCTGGGCCTAAATCCATCGTTTTTTTGCACTCCACACCACCCTGGGTTAGACACTGGCTATATGCAAATCAGCTCTGACCCTGTGCCTCATGGGAACAGTCCAGTCCGAACTACCAAGACATGTCTTTCCCAGACCGGAATCAAGCATCCAAGGACCGGTTTCTGGCTATCAGCCTTCATCAGCCTGGATAGCTTGACTCCAGTGGTGTGGAGAGCCTGGGACTCACGTCTGAGCATACCCAGCCCACTCGGGGTGAAAATTGCAAAAAACACAGTTGATGGACAGAATGTAGAACAATGTCATACATTCACCCCAGTACAAGGATCTGGGCCTAAATCCATCGTTTTTTTGCACTCCACCCCACCCTGAGTTAGACACTGGCTATATGCAAATTAGCTCTGACCCTGTGCCTCATGGGAACAGTCCAGTCCGAACTACCAAGCCATGTCTTTCCCAGACCGGAATCAAGCATCCAAGGACCGGTTTCTGGCTATCAGCCTTCATCAGCCTGGATAGCTTGACTCCAGTGGTGTGGAGAGCCTGGGACTCACGTCTGAGCATACCCAGCCCACTCGGGGTGAACATTGCAAAAAACACAGTTGATGGACAGAATGTAGAACAATGTCATACATTCACCCCAGTACAAGGATCTGGGCCTAAATCCATCGTTTTTTTGCACTCCACACCACCCTGGGTTAGACACTGGCTATATGCAAATCAGCTCTGACCCTGTGCCTCATGGGAACAGTCCAGTCCGAACTACCAAGCCATGTCTTTCCCAGACCGGAATCAATCATCCAAGGACCAGTTTCTGGCTATCAGCCTTCATCAGCCTGGATAGCTTGACTCCAGTGGTGTGGAGAGCCTGGGACTCACGTCTGAGCATACCCAGCCCACTCGGGGTGAAAATTGCAAAAAACACAGTTGATGGACAGAATGTAGAACAATGTCATACATTCACCCCAGTACAAGGATCTGGGCCTAAATCCATCGTTTTTTTGCACTCCACACCACCCTGGGTTAGACACTGGCTATATGCAAATCAGCTCTGACCCTGTGCCTCATGGGAACAGTCCAGTCCGAACTACCAAGCCATGTCTTTCCCAGACCGGAATCAAGCATCCAAGGACCGGTTTCTGGCTATCAGCCTTCATCAGCCTGGATAGCTTGACTCCAGTGGTGTGGAGAGCCTGGGACTCAAGTCTGAGCATACCCAGCCCACTCGGGGTGAAAATTGCAAAAAACACAGTTGATGGACAGAATGTAGAACAATGTCATACATTCACCCCAGTACAAGGATCTGGGCCTAAATCCATCGTTTTTTTGCACTCCACACAACCCTGGGTTAGACACTGGCTATATGCAAATCAGCTCTGACCCTGTGCCTCATGGGAACAGTCCAGTCCGAACTACCAAGCCATGTCTTTCCCAGACCGGAATCAAGCATCCAAGGACCGGTTTCTGGCTATCAGCCTTCATCAGCCTGGATAGCTTGACTCCAGTGGTGTGGAGAGCCTGGGACTCACGTCTGAGCATACCCAGCCCACTCGGGGTGAAAATTGCAAAAAACACAGTTGATGGACAGAGTGTACAACAATGTCATACATTCACCCCAGTACAAGGATCTGGGCCTAAATCCATCGTTTTTTTGCACTCCACACCACCCTGGGTTAGACACTGGCTATATGCAAATCAGCTCTGACCCTGTGCCTCATGGGAACAGTCCAGTCCGAACTACCAAGCCATGTCTTTCCCAGACCGGAATCAAGCATCCAAATACCGGTTTCTGGCTATCAGCCTTCATCAGCCTGGATAGCTTGACTCCAGTGGTGTGGAGAGCCTGGGACTCACGTCTGAGCATACCCAGCCCACTCGGGGTGAAAATTGCAAAAAACACAGTTGATGGACAGAATGTAGAACAATGTCATACATTCACCCCAGTACAAGGATCCGGGCCTAAATCCATCGTTTTTTTGCACTCCACACCACCCTGGGTTAGACACTGGCTATATGCAAATCAGCTCTGACCCTGTGCCTCATGGGAACAGTCCAGTCCGAACTACCAAGCCATGTCTTTCCCAGACCGGAATCAAGCATCCAAGGACCGGTTTCTGGCTATCAGCCTTCATCAGCCTGGATAGCTTGACTCCAGTGGTGTGGAGAGCCTGGGACTCACGTCTGAGCATACCCAGCCCACTCGGGGTGAAAATTGCAAAAAACACAGTTGATGGACAGAATGTAGAACAATGTCATACATTCACCCCAGTACAAGGATCTGGGCCTAAATCCATCGTTTTTTTGCACTCCACACCACCCTGGGTTAGACACTGGCTATATGCAAATCAGCTCTGACCCTGTGCCTCATGGGAACAGTCCAGTCCGAACTACCAAGACATGTCTTTCCCAGACCGGAATCAAGCATCCAAGGACCGGTTTCTGGCTATCAGCCTTCATCAGCCTGGATAGCTTGACTCCAGTGGTGTGGAGAGCCTGGGACTCACGTCTGAGCATACCCAGCCCACTCGGGGTGAAAATTGCAAAAAACACAGTTGATGGACAGAATGTAGAACAATGTCATACATTCACCCCAGTACAAGGATCTGGGCCTAAATCCATCGTTTTTTTGCACTCCACCCCACCCTGAGTTAGACACTGGCTATATGCAAATTAGCTCTGACCCTGTGCCTCATGGGAACAGTCCAGTCCGAACTACCAAGCCATGTCTTTCCCAGACCGGAATCAAGCATCCAAGGACCGGTTTCTGGCTATCAGCCTTCATCAGCCTGGATAGCTTGACTCCAGTGGTGTGGAGAGCCTGGGACTCACGTCTGAGCATACCCAGCCCACTCGGGGTGAACATTGCAAAAAACACAGTTGATGGACAGAATGTAGAACAATGTCATACATTCACCCCAGTACAAGGATCTGGGCCTAAATCCATCGTTTTTTTGCACTCCACACCACCCTGGGTTAGACACTGGCTATATGCAAATCAGCTCTGACCCTGTGCCTCATGGGAACAGTCCAGTCCGAACTACCAAGCCATGTCTTTCCCAGACCGGAATCAAGCATCCAAGGACCAGTTTCTGGCTATCAGCCTTCATCAGCCTGGATAGCTTGACTCCAGTGGTGTGGAGAGCCTGGGACTCACGTCTGAGCATACCCAGCCCACTCGGGGTGAAAATTGCAAAAAACACAGTTGATGGACAGAATGTAGAACAATGTCATACATTCACCCCAGTACAAGGATCTGGGCCTAAATCCATCGTTTTTTTGCACTCCACACCACCCTGGGTTAGACACTGGCTATATGCAAATCAGCTCTGACCCTGTGCCTCATGGGAACAGTCCAGTCCGAACTACCAAGCCATGTCTTTCCCAGACCGGAATCAAGCATCCAAGGACCGGTTTCTGGCTATCAGCCTTCATCAGCCTGGATAGCTTGACTCCAGTGGTGTGGAGAGCCTGGGACTCAAGTCTGAGCATACCCAGCCCACTCGGGGTGAAAATTGCAAAAAACACAGTTGATGGACAGAATGTAGAACAATGTCATACATTCACCCCAGTACAAGGATCTGGGCCTAAATCCATCGTTTTTTTGCACTCCACACAACCCTGGGTTAGACACTGGCTATATGCAAATCAGCTCTGACCCTGTGCCTCATGGGAACAGTCCAGTCCGAACTACCAAGCCATGTCTTTCCCAGACCGGAATCAAGCATCCAAGGACCGGTTTCTGGCTATCAGCCTTCATCAGCCTGGATAGCTTGACTCCAGTGGTGTGGAGAGCCTGGGACTCACGTCTGAGCATACCCAGCCCACTCGGGGTGAAAATTGCAAAAAACACAGTTGATGGACAGAGTGTACAACAATGTCATACATTCACCCCAGTACAAGGATCTGGGCCTAAATCCATCGTTTTTTTGCACTCCACACCACCCTGGGTTAGACACTGGCTATATGCAAATCAGCTCTGACCCTGTGCCTCATGGGAACAGTCCAGTCCGAACTACCAAGCCATGTCTTTCCCAGACCGGAATCAAGCATCCAAATACCGGTTTCTGGCTATCAGCCTTCATCAGCCTGGATAGCTTGACTCCAGTGGTGTGGAGAGCCTGGGACTCACGTCTGAGCATACCCAGCCCACTCGGGGTGAAAATTGCAAAAAACACAGTTGATGGACAGAATGTAGAACAATGTCATACATTCACCCCAGTACAAGGATCCAGGCCTAAATCCATCGTTTTTTTGCACTCCACACCACCCTGGGTTAGACACTGGCTATATGCAAATCAGCTCTGACCCTGTGCCTCATGGGAACAGTCCAGTCCGAACTACCAAGCCATGTCTTTCCCAGACCGGAATCAAGCATCCAAGGACCGGTTTCTGGCTATCAGCCTTCATCAGCCTGGATAGCTTGACTCCAGTGGTGTGGAGAACCTGGGACTCACGTCTGAGCATACCCAGCCCACTCGGGGTGAAAATTGCAAAAAACACAGTTGATGGACAGAATGTAGAACAATGTCATACATTCACCCCAGTACAAGGATCTGGGCCTAAATCCATCGTTTTTTTGCACTCCACACCACCCTGGGTTAGACACTGGCTATATGCAAATCAGCTCTGACCCTGTGCCTCATGGGAACAGTCCAGTCCGAACTACCAAGACATGTCTTTCCCAGACCGGAATCAAGCATCCAAGGACCGGTTTCTGGCTATCAGCCTTCATCAGCCTGGATAGCTTGACTCCAGTGGTGTGGAGAGCCTGGGACTCACGTCTGAGCATACCCAGCCCACTCGGGGTGAAAATTGCAAAAAACACAGTTGATGGACAGAATGTAGAACAATGTCATATATTCACCCCAGTACAAGGATCTGGGCCTAAATCCATCGTTTTTTTGCACTCCACACCACCCTGGGTTAGACACTGGCTATATGCAAATCAGCTCTGACCCTGTGCCTCATGGGAACAGTCCAGTCCGAACTACCAAGACATGTCTTTCCCAGACCGGAATCAAGCATCCAAGGACCGGTTTCTGGCTATCAGCCTTCATCAGCCTGGATAGCTTGACTCCAGTGGTGTGGAGAGCCTGGGACTCACGTCTGAGCATACCCAGCCCACTCGGGGTGAAAATTGCAAAAAACACAGTTGATGGACAGAATGTAGAACAATGTCATATATTCACCCCAGTACAAGGATCTGGGCCTAAATCCATCGTTTTTTTGCACTCCACACCACCCTGGGTTAGACACTGGCTATATGCAAATCAGCTCTGACCCTGTGCCTCATGGGAACAGTCCAGTCCGAACTACCAAGACATGTCTTTCCCAGACCGGAATCAAGCATCCAAGGACCGGTTTCTGGCTATCAGCCTTCATCAGCCTGGATAGCTTGACTCCAGTGGTGTGGAGAGCCTGGGACTCACTTCTGAGCATACCCAGCCCACTCGGGGTGAAAATTGCAAAAAACACAGTTGATGGACAGAATGTAGAACAATGTCATACATTCACCCCAGTACAAGGATCTGGGCCTAAATCCATCGTTTTTTTGCATTCCACACCACCCTGGGTTAGACACTGGCTATATGCAAATCAGCTCTGACCCTGTGCCTCATGGGAACAGTCCAGTCCGAACTACCAAGCCATGTCTTTCCCAGACCGGAATCAAGCATCCAAGGACCGGTTTCTGGCTATCAGCCTTCATCAGCCTGGATAGCTTGACTCCAGTGGTGTGGAGAGCCTGGGACTCACGTCTGAGCATACCCAGCCCACTCGGGGTGAAAATTGCAAAAAACACAGTTGATGGACAGAATGTAGAACAATGTCATACATTCACCCCAGTACAAGGATCTGGGCCTAAATCCATCGTTTTTTTGCACTCCACACCACCCTGGGTTAGACACTGGCTATATGCAAATCAGCTCTGACCCTGTGCCTCCTGGGAACAGTCCAGTCCGAACTACCAAGACATGTCTTTCCCAGACCGGAATCAAGCATCCAAGGACCGGTTTCTGGCTATCAGCCTTCATCAGCCTGGATAGCTTGACTCCAGTGGTGTGGAGAGCCTGGGACTCACGTCTGAGCATACCCAGCCCACTCGGGGTGAACATTGCAAAAAACACAGTTGATGGACAGAATGTAGAACAATGTCATACATTCACCCCAGTACAAGGATCTGGGCCTAAATCCATCGTTTTTTTGCACTCCACACCACCCTGGGTTAGACACTGGCTATATGCAAATCAGCTCTGACCCTGTGCCTCATGGGAACAGTCCAGTCCGAACTACCAAGCCATGTCTTTCCCAGACCGGAATCAAGCATCCAAGGACCAGTTTCTGGCTATCAGCCTTCATCAGCCTGGATAGCTTGACTCCAGTGGTGTGGAGAGCCTGGGACTCACGTCTGAGCATACCCAGCCCACTCGGGGTGAAAATTGCAAAAAACACAGTTGATGGACAGAATGTAGAACAATGTCATACATTCACCCCAGTACAAGGATCTGGGCCTAAATCCATCGTTTTTTTGCACTCCACACCACCCTGGGTTAGACACTGGCTATATGCAAATCTGCTCTGACCCTGTGCCTCATGGGAACAGTCCAGTCCGAACTACCAAGCATGTCTTTCCCAGACCGGAATCAAGCATCCAAGGACCAGTTTCTGGCTATCAGCCTTCATCAGCCTGGATAGCTTGACTCCAGTGGTGTGGAGAGCCTGGGACTCACGTCTGAGCATACCCAGCCCACTCGGGGTGAACATTGCAAAAAACACAGTTGATGGACAGAATGTAGAACAATGTCATACATTCACCCCAGTACAAGGATCTGGGCCTAAATCCATCGTTTTTTTGCACTCCACACCACCCTGGGTTAGACACTGGCTATATGCAAATCAGCTCTGACCCTGTGCCTCATGGGAACAGTCCAGTCCGAACTACCAAGCCATGTCTTTCCCAGACCGGAATCAAGCATCCAAGGACCAGTTTCTGGCTATCAGCTTTCATCAGCCTGGATAGCTTGACTCCAGTGGTGTGGAGAGCCTGGGACTCACGTCTGAGCATACCCAGCCCACTCGGGGTGAAAATTGCAAAAAACACAGTTGATGGACAGAATGTAGAACAATGTCATACATTCACCCCAGTACAAGGATCTGGGCCTAAATCCATCGTTTTTTTGCACTCCACACCACCCTGGGTTAGACACTGGCTATATGCAAATCAGCTCTGACCCTGTGCCTCATGGGAACAGTCCAGTCCGAACTACCAAGCCATGTCTTTCCCAGACCGGAATCAAGCATCCAAGGACCGGTTTCTGGCTATCAGCCTTCATCAGCCTGGATAGCTTGACTCCAGTGGTGTGGAGAGCCTGGGACTCACGTCTGAGCATACCCAGCCCACTCGGGGTGAAAATTGCAAAAAACACAGTTGATGGACAGAATGTAGAACAATGTCATACATTCACCCCAGTACAAGGATCTGGGCCTAAATCCATCGTTTTTTTGCACTCCACACCACCCTGGGTTAGACACTGGCTATATGCAAATCTGCTCTGACCCTGTGCCTCATGGGAACAGTCCAGTCCGAACTACCAAGCCATGTCTTTCCCAGACCGGAATCAAGCATCCAAGGACCAGTTTCTGGCTATCAGCCTTCATCAGCCTGGATAGCTTGACTCCAGTGGTGTGGAGAGCCTGGGACTCACGTCTGAGCATACCCAGCCCACTCGGGGTGAAATTTGCAAAAAACACAGTTGATGGACAGAATGTAGAACAATGTCATACATTCACCCCAGTACAAGGATCTGGGCCTAAATCCATCGTTTTTTTGCACTCCACACCACCCTGGGTTAGACACTGGCTATATGCAAATCAGCTCTGACCCTGTGCCTCATGGGAACAGTCCAGTCCGAACTACCAAGCCATGTCTTTCCCAGACCGGAATCAAGCATCCAAGGACCGATTTCTGGCTATCAGCCTTCATCAGCCTGGATAGCTTGACTCCAGTGGTGTGGAGAGCCTGGGACTCAAGTCTGAGCATACCCAGCCCACTCGGGGTGAAAATTGCAAAAAACACAGTTGATGGACAGAATGTAGAACAATGTCATACATTCACCCCAGTACAAGGATCTGGGCCTAAACCCATCATTTTTTTTGCACTCCACACCACCCTGGGTTAGACACTGGCTATATGCAAATCAGCTCTGACCCTGTGCCTCATGGGAACAGTCCAGTCCGAACTACCAAGCCATGTCTTTCCCAGACCGGAATCAAGCATCCAAGGACCGGTTTCTGGCTATCAGCCTTCATCAGCCTGGATAGCTTGACTCCAGTGGTGTGGAGAGCCTGGGACTCACGTCTGAGCATACCTAGCCCACTCGGGGTGAAAATTGCAAAAAACACAGTTGATGGACAGAATGTAGAACAATGTCATACATTCACCCCAGTACAAGGATCTGGGCCTAAATCCATCGTTTTTTTGCACTCCACACCACCCTGGGTTAGACACTGGCTATATGCAAATCAGCTCTGACCCTGTGCCTCATGGGAACAGTCCAGTCCGAACTACCAAGCCATGTCTTTCCCAGACCGGAATCAAGCATCCAAGGACCAGTTTCTGGCTATCAGCTTTCATCAGCCTGGATAGCTTGACTCCAGTGGTGTGGAGAGCCTGGGACTCACGTCTGAGCATACCCAGCCCACTCGGGGTGAAAATTGCAAAAAACACAGTTGATGGACAGAATGTAGAACAATGTCATACATTCACCCCAGTACAAGGATCTGGGCCTAAATCCATCGTTTTTTTGCACTCCACACCACCCTGGGTTAGACACTGGCTATATGCAAATCAGCTCTGACCCTGTGCCTCATGGGAACAGTCCAGTCCGAACTACCAAGCCATGTCTTTCCCAGACCGGAATCAAGCATCCAAGGACCGGTTTCTGGCTATCAGCCTTCATCAGCCTGGATAGCTTGACTCCAGTGGTGTGGAGAGCCTGGGACTCACGTCTGAGCATACCCAGCCCACTCGGGGTGAAAATTGCAAAAAACACAGTTGATGGACAGAATGTAGAACAATGTCATACATTCACCCCAGTACAAGGATCTGGGCCTAAATCCATCGTTTTTTTGCACTCCACACCACCCTGGGTTAGACACTGGCTATATGCAAATCTGCTCTGACCCTGTGCCTCATGGGAACAGTCCAGTCCGAACTACCAAGCCATGTCTTTCCCAGACCGGAATCAAGCATCCAAGGACCAGTTTCTGGCTATCAGCCTTCATCAGCCTGGATAGCTTGACTCCAGTGGTGTGGAGAGCCTGGGACTCACGTCTGAGCATACCCAGCCCACTCGGGGTGAAATTTGCAAAAAACACAGTTGATGGACAGAATGTAGAACAATGTCATACATTCACCCCAGTACAAGGATCTGGGCCTAAATCCATCGTTTTTTTGCACTCCACACCACCCTGGGTTAGACACTGGCTATATGCAAATCAGCTCTGACCCTGTGCCTCATGGGAACAGTCCAGTCCGAACTACCAAGCCATGTCTTTCCCAGACCGGAATCAAGCATCCAAGGACCGATTTCTGGCTATCAGCCTTCATCAGCCTGGATAGCTTGACTCCAGTGGTGTGGAGAGCCTGGGACTCAAGTCTGAGCATACCCAGCCCACTCGGGGTGAAAATTGCAAAAAACACAGTTGATGGACAGAATGTAGAACAATGTCATACATTCACCCCAGTACAAGGATCTGGGCCTAAACCCATCATTTTTTTTGCACTCCACACCACCCTGGGTTAGACACTGGCTATATGCAAATCAGCTCTGACCCTGTGCCTCATGGGAACAGTCCAGTCCGAACTACCAAGCCATGTCTTTCCCAGACCGGAATCAAGCATCCAAGGACCGGTTTCTGGCTATCAGCCTTCATCAGCCTGGATAGCTTGACTCCAGTGGTGTGGAGAGCCTGGGACTCACGTCTGAGCATACCTAGCCCACTCGGGGTGAAAATTGCAAAAAACACAGTTGATGGACAGAATGTAGAACAATGTCATACATTCACCCCAGTACAAAGATCTGGGCCTCAATCCATCGTTTTTTTGCACTCCACACCACCCTGGGTTAAACACTGGCTATATGCAAATCAGCTCTGACCCTGTGCCTCATGGGAACAGTCCAGTCCGAACTACCAAGCCATGTCTTTCCCAGACCGGAATCAAGCATCCAAGGACCGGTTTCTGGCTATCAGCCTTCATCAGCCTGGATAGCTTGACTCCAGTGGTGTGGAGAGCCTGGGACTCACGTCTGGTCTGGAAATGACATGGCTTGGTAGTTCGGACTGGACTGTTCCCATGAGGCACAGGGTCAGAGCTGATTTGCATATAGCCAGTGTCTAACCCAGGGTGGTGTGGAGTGCAAAAAAACGATCGATTTAGGCCCAGATCCTTGTACTGGGGTGAATGTATGACATTGTTCTACATTCTGTCCATCAACTGTGTTTTTTGCAATTTTCACCCCGAGTGGGCTGGGTATGCTCAGACGTGAGTCCCAGGCTCTCCACACCACTGGAGTCAAGCTATCCAGGCTGATGAAGGCTGATAGCCAGAAACCGGTCATTGGATGCTTGATTCCGGTCTGGGAAAGACATGGCTTGGTAGTTCGGACTGGACTGTTCCCATGAGGCACAGGGTCAGAGCTGATTTGCATATAGCCAGTGTCTAACCCAGGGTGGTGTGGAGTGCAAAAAAACGATGGATTTAGGCCCAGATCCTTGTACTGGGGTGAATGTATGACATTGTTCTACATTCTGTCCATCAACTGTGTTTTTTGCAATTTTCACCCCGAGTGGGCTGGGTATGCTCAGACGTGAGTCCCAGGCTCTCCACACCACTGGAGTCAAGCTATCCAGGCTGATGAAGGCTGATAGCCAGAAACCGGTCTTTGGATGCTTGATTCCGGTCTGGGAAAGACATGGCTTGGTAGTTCGGACTGGACTGTTCCCATGAGGCACAGGGTCAGAGCTGATTTGCATATAGCCAGTGTCTAACCCAGGGTGGTGTGGAGTGCAAAAAAACGATGGATTTAGGCCCAGATCCTTGTACTGGGGTGAATGTATGACATTGTTCTACATTCTGTCCATCAACTGTGTTTTTTGCAATTTTCACCCCGAGTGGGCTGGGTATGCTCAGACGTGAGTCCCAGGCTCTCCAAACCACTGGAGTCAAGCTATCCAGGCTGATGAAGGCTGATAGCCAGAAACTGGTCCTTGGATGCTTGATTCCGGTCTGGGAAAGACATGGCTTGGTAGTTCGGACTGGACTGTTCCCATGAGGCACAGGGTCAGAGCTGATTTGCATATAGCCAGTGTCTAACCCAGGGTGGTGTGGAGTGCAAAAAAACGATGGATTTAGGCCCAGATCCTTGTACTGGGGTGAATGTATGACATTGTTCTACATTCTGTCCATCAACTGTGTTTTTTGCAATTTTCACCCCGAGTGGGCTGGGTATGCTCAGACGTGAGTCCCAGGCTCTCCACACCACTGGAGTCAAGCTATCCAGGCTGATGAAGGCTGATAGCCAGAAACCGGTCCTTGGATGCTTGATTCCGGTCTGGGAAAGACATGGCTTGGTAGTTCGGACTGGACTGTTCCCATGAGGCACAGGGTCAGAGCTGATTTGCATATAGCCAGTGTCTAACCCAGGGTGGTGTGGAGTGCAAAAAAACGATGGATTTAGGCCCAGATCCTTGTACTGGGGTGAATGTATGACATTGTTCTACATTCTGTCCATCAACTGTGTTTTTTGCAATTTTCACCCCGAGTGGGCTGGGTATGCTCAGACGTGAGTCCCAGGCTCTCCACACCACTGGAGTCAAGTTATCCAGGCTGATGAAGGCTGATAGCCAGAAACCGGTCTTTGGATGCTTGATTCCGGTCTGGGAAAGACATGGCTTGGTAGTTCGGACTGGACTGTTCCCATGAGGCACAGGGTCAGAGCTGATTTGCATATAGCCAGTGTCTAACCCAGGGTGGTGTGGAGTGCAAAAAAACGATGGATTTAGGCCCAGATCCTTGTACTGGGGTGAATGTATGACATTGTTCTACATTCTGTCCATCAACTGTGTTTTTTGCAATTTTCACCCCGAGTGGGCTGGGTATGCTCAGACGTGAGTCCCAGGCTCTCCACACCACTGGAGTCAAGCTATCCAGGCTGATGAAGGCTGATAGCCAGAAACCGGTCCTTGGATGCTTGATTCCGGTCTGGAAAAGACATGGCTTGGTAGTTCGGACTGGACTGTTCCCATGAGGCACAGGGTCAGAGCTGATTTGCATATAGCCAGTGTCTAACCCAGGGTGGTGTGGAGTGCAAAAAAACGATGGATTTAGGCCCAGATCCTTGTACTGGGGTGAATGTATGACATTGTTCTACATTCTGTCCATCAACTGTGTTTTTTAACAAAAATATTGTACCACAACATATCTTAGCAAGAATATCACCTATAAAATATTGTGAAGTTGTGTATATGTAGGTGAGTATAATTGTATTCACCTTAACTCCATACTTACAAACCTTGAAGAAATATGTATATATAAATTACCCAGTGACACTCGCGCCTGGGAGTTATAGTTAGGATTGAATTGCCATAGGAAATACATTTTTTATGTTGCTTATAACTTTGATGCTGTTCGACGAATCTCCACGAACTTTCCCAAAAATGCTACTTTTTGACTAGTTTGAGCATGGGTTTCAGGGTGATCTGTCAGGCAGGGGCCAAGAAATAAGGAGTGGGGGGGGTCTCAAAATGTGTTTTCCCCATAAGAAATTTAGACACAGCTACAGCCTAAACCGCTTAACATATCTTCACCAAATGTGGCAGAAAGCTAGATCTAGGTCCAAAAGAGTGATTTGTGTCTTTTGATGTAAAACCGTTCATTAGTTTTTGAGCAACTAAAGCTCAAAAACTTTGTAAGGGATGAAGAACCTCTGTGGATCTCAATGGATCTCAAACTGAGATCTGATTGGCTGCCACCAGTTCAGCCAGGAAGGGGTGTCAGCCATCTTAGGACTCAGGACTTGGTCCTGAGTAGTGGTGGCTGCCTCGGAACGGCAGTGGTGGGGCTAGGGGAATGAAAAAATAAATGAAATAAACTTGCCTTCGAACGCTGCTGTCTCCGCAGCCTCTCCTTCATCCTCACTCGACACTTGCAGCAGCGGTAGCACCCAGGCTCTCCCAGCCAATCATGATGCTGCATCAGCAGCAGCATCGTGATTGGTCTGAGCGGCCTGTTTGGCTGCTCAGGCAGTGCCTGGGTGCCTGGACATGTTCTCCACCCGGCTGTGCCACACAGCCAGGTGTAGAACATGCTAAGTACGTAATGATTATTTGGTCGTCCCAAGAGAGCCGGCCAAACCGTCATGCGCATTTTGAGAGTGCAAACTACTCCTTCCCTGCTCTAGCCAGCCCATCCCTGCCCGACCTGGCTCTGAGTCCCGTACAGAAAACAAAAATGATAATAACGTCTTCTTATTATCATTGGGCCCGATTCACAGAATTAACTTAAGACAAAATCCTAAACTTACTACTTTTGGTATTCACAGAATGCACTTACTACTTTTGGTATTCACAGAATGCACCTACTACTTTTGGTATTCACAGAATGGATTTACGACTACTAACTTTACGTCTGCACTCGGCTGGAGATTCTGGCCCGGAGGTGGAGCTTCCGGCCCGGAGGTGGGGCTTCTGGCTTGGAGGCGGAGCTTCTGGCTTGGAGGTGGGGATTCCGGCCGGTGGCGGAGATTTAGCCATGGCCGAAATCTCCACCTCTGGGCCAGAAGTTCCGCCTCTGGGCCGGAAGCACAGCCTCTGGGCCGGAAGCTCCGCCTCTGGGCCGGAATCTCCTCCTCTGGGCCGGAATCTCCATCCCGAGTGCGGACGTAAAGTTAGTAGTCGTAAATCCATTCTGTGAATACCAAAAGTAGTAAGTGCATTCTGTGAATACCAAAAGTAGTAAGTGCATTCTGTGAATACCAAAAGTAGTAAGTTTAGGATTTTGTCTTAAGTTAATTCTGTGAATCGGGCCCATTGTATTTTCATTTTTTGCACTGCTCAAAGAGCAGTGGGGCGACACTCCTCCGCCTTAGCGGAGGAGCTGCCACTGGTCCTGAATTTTAAAAAAACTAAAAAAACTCCAGTGGGCAGGGGAGGAATACCCTTATGCCCTAGCCTGGTGGGAGGGGCCCAGGGAACCCCACCTGCAGCCCAACATTTTAAAAAAATAATTTGCCACAAATGTGCTGAGGAACCTGCGTATTTTTCAAACTCCCCCCCCCCTGGGTGAACCAGGGCTCGGGAGTAGAGTGGTTTATTTTTGGACAGAGGGCGCATGTGGTCCTCCTTTCCAGGCCGTTTTTGGCCCTGGTGACCCCGTCCCCCAGTGCCCAATGTTTTATGCAGGGGGTGTGGGGTATGCGACTCCCTTCCTCAGGCTGATTCTGGCCCTCGAGATCTCATCCCCTGGAGCCTGGCATCTTTTTCAAGGGGAAGGGAGCATGCATCCCACCTCCCTGGGCCATTTGTGAACCAGAAGAACTCATTCCCCGGAGCCCAGTGTGTTTCTAAGGGGAATGGGGCACGTAGTCCTCCTCTCAGGCCAGCGTTTGGCTTATTTTTTAAGGAGAAGAGTCTGCACGGCCCCCCTCTCTGAGCTTCTAAAAGCACCTTGGACCCAATTTCCATGAGCTGCCAAATTAAGTGAAAGGGAGGGGGGCCGCCCAAGCCTTTTATAACATTGGGGACCTCAGGGTTGTCTCAGATGCTATGTCCCTGGGAGCCCACCCCCAGGACATAGTGGTTACTGAGGCGGGCAGGGAAACATGGAAACATGTGTCAATGTCAAAACTCCCGTCAAGTGAGAGCAAACACAAAGTCTGCTGTCAGCAGTCGGAAGCTTGCAAAATGCTCCCGCCAGCAGGGATCAAACTTTTGATCTATTTCCTTGCCCGCACTGATGCTGGCAGGGTAACAGATCAAAAAATTGCCCGCGCCAAGCGAGAGCAGCATTAGTAGCTGCTCCCTCTGGACAGAAGCAATGCCGGCTCCTGCTTTATGCGGGGCGCCGGTTTGGGCCGCGGGGGCCTTGGAGCTTCTCCCTCAGCCCCCAACAATTATATGGTGAATTGACACCAGGGCACCCACCTTTAAGTAGTGAGGGCACATAACAGCTCGGAGAAATGGCCACACTTCTCTTAATTTTTAGTAATGGTCCTGGGGGATGGGGTCCTCTAAGAGTAACAAGTCTGAGGCAGGGTGGGGCCAAATGACCTCCTCCCCATTTATTAGGGTACTCAGGGCCTAAGAAGGCTCGGGGAGGGGGGCCATGCTGCCCCCCTCTGCTTAATTAAAAAACAACCCTGGGGGATGGGTTCCACAGGGCATAATAAGGCTCGAGGAGGGGGGTCATGCAGACCCTCCCCCTTTATTTTAAGTAGTGGCCCTCACAATGGGGTTCCTAGGTCCTTAAAAGGCACAGGGAGGGGATCATCTTCTAAAGTATCTGTGTTTGAAATAGTGAGATGAACAGGCTTACACTGGAGCCACAGCACTCAGACCAGACAAAATGCACAAGCAGGGATGGGATTAAAATCCAACGGGGGCAGACTGCAGACTTCCCTGAAGATTTTAGCTGCCACATATCAAATGATGAAAGATCAAAAAAACACAGCACATTGAAGCTGATCCTAGCAAAGATCAGTATCAACTTGAAATTCCTGTAGTCAATGTTCCATGAATTTCAGGTGTTCAACTTTCTCCGGTTGAAAAGTAATCACACAGGGGCACATCCCATCCTCGTCACCAATGTGAAGCCATAGTTAATCTTCAATAATTTCTAGACTCAAAAGATAAATTAAGGTCTTTTATTCAGAACAAGAGAAACTCTACCCACTTCATTCTGGTACCAGGTCTGATATAACAGCCTGGCATTCAAGTCACAACATTCCAATTCTACATAGAATTCAATGCATACACAAGGAAGAGAGAGCAATACATAACACAATATACTAAACCCAAGTAACACATCTTACACATCCCTTATCATCCAGCATGCACCATTTGTTCTGCACCTTCTTATCTGTTAGCTCTTCCTAAGTTTCATAGTTGTAGGGCAGGTGGCCACTCCTTTGCAGTTGCTACTGAAAATACTTGGAACACCCTACCTCTCACCACACTGTATCTCTGATCACCTGAATTTTCAGAACTGTTTGAACACTTTTCTAATTTCAGACACATGACTGTCTCTAAATACTACTGTGTCATGTTTTAAAGTGATGAGATGCTTGTTGGGTAGTCACACATTTTACAAACTTGAAGATGATGACAGTTTACCCCTCTAGCTATGTTTGCATCCATACGTTTGTCCTGGCATGTAGACCATCTCTACCCATTTTTGAGTCTCTGCCATATTAAGATAATTAGGGATCAATACTTAGAGTTATGCACACTAGATTGTCCACAATGGTATCCACACAAGATTGTCTAGGAAATTTGATATTTCTTTGTTTCATTCTCCCTTCAATAAAGCAGTCAGAATACTACTACTGGTATGCTTCTGTAACATGTGCATAGCAGGAAGGCTTAACCACAGAGGCAATTGGTAAAGCATTTTTGCAATACACTCACACAGGAACACAATAAATACACCACAAAAAGAGACTCCACACAGGGTTATAAAAAAATAGATTGCTATATTAGGAATAACACAAGAAGACCACAACAACATAAATCACACAAGTAGCGCATGATATATGCATGTTACAGGTATCAAAGTAAAACACCATGCTAAGCAGCACTTAAAATCAATGGGTAACATTTAGAACTTGTGACAAATAAACACAAATCACAGTAGAGATTAGTAGGCGTTGTTTCCCCACAGTATTGTGGTCGAAAGACAATTATTATTGATAGGAGGCACCTACAGGAAAGTGAGCCATTGGTCACTCAGGACCGGGGAGCCGGGAGAATCCCAGCCACCTGAAAGCATGCAGCTCACCGTGAAAATACCTCACAGGTCTGGTTCACAGTACCTGACTTTGGGAGTCGCAGTGGTAACTACTACATGGACTAGAGTCCTCACCACTGGGACTTCCAAACAAGAAAGCAGTGTGGCATAGGGCTGTACAGGCAGATCTGAGCTGTTCACAGCTGCAATACCCTTCCTTCGGTCAAAGTTGAGCTGGTGATGCTAGCGCACAGCATGACATTTTCTCTCCTTAGTGGGCTAATGTGTTGGCACAGCGATTTCCCTCTTGCGACCAGGCCCCACCCACGACTGACATCAGCGGAGTTCCCTGCAGTGCCGGGCAACCTTCCAGCTTCTCTATCCTTGGAGAGTACGGCATTGGGGGAAGCACAAAGGGCTCAACACGCATAAGTGAAGTTAGGGTGCCCACCGCGCTGATCTGGGTGAAAAAAAACACAGCTCCACAGACAGGCTGTTCAGCTGCAAAACCAAATGCTCCCAAAACACTGACCTCAGCAAGAGGTAAAGCAAGGAGCAGTGATTAAGGCTTCATAGACAGAGCGCTGCTGCTGGACTCATGGCAGGGCAGGCAGGAGAAATATTTAATGGCCCTCAGATTCCACAAGAACAGGGGGCAAGCCAACAGGCCCTTGGAGTACACCTGTGGTGCAGAGAACAAGCAGCAGGCTAGCACATCAAGAGAAGTTGCAGGAAGGCAGTCCCTCCTGCAGCCCAGCACTTAGCAGGCAGCAGGCCAACACAGCACAGCTTGTTTGCAAAGTAGCAGTCCCTCCTGGCAGCACAGCAGTCCTCCTGGTAATGTGCAAATATAGACCCAGCAGCGTTTGGATAAGTCCCCTAACAGTGTCTGATTAGAGGGTGTCAGAGTCCCAGTATTTATACCCAAAAATGCCTTTGATGTAGGGGGTAACTTCAATGGAACTTTCTGAAGTACACAAGGATCCCTTCCATCCCAGCTCTGACTCCAGATGATCTGTTGGGGGTAAAGCGGCCCTTTGTGTAAGGGCAAGACACAACCTATTCAAATGTAAGTAATAACCACCTTTCTCTCTACCTGCCCAGGAAGACTATCAGTATGCATATGAATGCAGATGTATCCCCCATCACACCCAGCCTTTCCTGTGTTGTGGCTGTCTAAAGGGAATGCACAAAGTGTAGCTGTCACCCAGCCTAGACATGTTTTGGAGACAGACTGCAAAGCACAAAGAGTGATATGTACAGAGAAAAGTCCACTTTCTAAAAGTTGCATTTCTAATATAGTAATGTAAAATCCAACTTCACCAGTAAGTAGGATTTATCACTATCTTTCCAAACATACCAAACAAGGCAACACTAACCATTTCTGATCAGGAATTGCCCCTTACAAGTATTTAAGGAAATGTCCAATGCCAGGAGTAGGCCTCAAAGTAGTGAATAATAAAATAGGCTGTCTGTCATTACAAGGACATGTCAAACATAAAAGTACATGTCCTAACTTTTACTTAACAATACCCTGCCCAACGGGCTACCTAGGTTCCACCTGAGGGATGACCTATGTGTAATAAAGGGGAAGTTTAAGGCTTGGCAAGTAGTTTCAGTGGCCAAGTCGCAGTGGCAGTAAACTGTGAACACAGTCCCTGCAGTAGGAGGCGTGAGACAGGTTTGAAAGGCTACTTCTGTGAGTGACACAATGAGTGCTGCATGCCTACTAGTAGCATTTAATTTACAGGCCCTGAGTATGTGGTATACCACTTTACAAGGGATTTACAGGTTAATCAAATATGACAAACAGGTCTAAAGTAATTATACCATGTTTAGGGGTGAGAGTACATGCACTTTAGCACTGGTTAGCAGTGGTAACGTTCCCAGAGTTCTAATGCCAACAAAAAGAAGGTCAGAAAATAGGCGGAGGAAGGCAAAAAGTTTGGGGATAACCCTGTAGAAAGGGCAATTTTCAACTAATATGTCCTTTTGTGTTCTCAATTATTAGAAAGTTGTAATATTAGTGATTCAAGACATGTCCCGTACGACGTGCCAGAGAGATTGGGAAAATGAAGCAATGTTTCTCATATCTGTTAATGCAATATAGACTGGAAAGGAGAAAGTTCAGCAATTCGCAAATGCAAGCCATATGTGCATGCCCTTGTTCTCACCTGGTAAAAAACCCCTTGAGAGTTATCTGCATATCTGTTAGGAGGCAAAGAGGCAGTGACACACTAAAAAGCAGAGGTGCTTTGTAGTATGGGTGAGGCTGCCTCAGGCAACCGTTGAAAGAGACAAGTCTTGTATAGAAACTAAAATAGTAACTTGTGTCACAATACAACAAGTGTTAAATAGGCATTTATTAAGAAATTATTGTTCACTTACCAGAGTTGGAACAGCAAAAAAGCTGACTTGCATACTCCAGTCCGATGATAAATGGCCTGGGTTGGGTATTCACCTTTTTAACAGAGAGTTATTATTCTAATACCACTCCTCACATGTTTAGGAGATATGTCAATCAATCAATCAGATTTCTTATAAAGCATGACTACTCACCCGTGAGGGTCTCAAGGAGCCAAGTGGGGAGGGGGTGGATCTGTGTTTTAGTCGAGGAGCCTGGTCATGAGGTATTTCCTGAATTTTGGCAGCAAGGGTGATAGCTTAAGGTGCAGAGGCAGTGAGTGCCTGGTCTTCGCAGCGAGGTAGGAGGAGGATCTTCCTCCTTCCGTCATTTTGTCTATGTTGACATCACGCTAGTTGATAGTAAGTGCTAACAAGATTAGTGCATGTTGATTTCTTTGTTTCGTTTCTGGCCAGATATCAAGCTACAGGTGTCTCATGTGAACAAAATGCAGAGTCCTGGATGGCCTGACTGACCTGTGAAGCAAGTGAATTGAAGCCAAATAGACTATCTGGGAGGCATTAGGTAATCTTCAACTGTGACCACAAGATTACCTCAAAAGTAGAAACATTAGAGAACACAGGCTTACCCTGTGGATATGGCTGTCAGAGACTGTAGACTCCTTAGCCAGGCAAGAGGTGTGGAGATATTGTCAATTAGCACCCCCACCACCCTATATGATATCCCCCTTGGGGCCATTCACAGCCCATAAGAAAAGAGACTAGATAGCCCCTGTAAAAGCTAGTATGCATAGGCTCAGCTGTTGTCGAAGGGTTCCCCTCAGGCCATTGGTCAGTTTTGGTGGTCAAGCGGAGCTCTCTTACCTGCTCTGAGGCTGCATGTTGAGCAGGTTATTTCTGGCTGGACACACTGTGGATCTCACTGTCCTTTCCTTGGCCATGTTCTCAGTGGTCTTCGTTGATGAGTGCCTGCGGGATGATAGTTATGATATATAGCACAATGAGCAAGCCAATATACCCTTGAGGGTTTGGGCAAAGAGATAAAAGGGTAGAGATACCTTCAAGGGATTTTGATTGTGAAATTTAGATGATTTTAATGATTTTCATTTAAGACCCACATAAATGATAGTCTGTAAATAAATTCAACAATTTTGCTGCTATAAATTCTAAAAGTGTTGGTTTCAGACCACCGCTGTTAGAATTTATAGCAGCAAAATTGGACCATGGCTAAGCTAAGCATGTGACAAATAGAGTCACGGAATATGACATAATCCGGTATTAATGACATACAACGCGCAAATAAAGTTTAAAGTGCACGATAGAGAAGATATGGGCATAAAAAAATTTGTGGAGATTTAAACACAGCGGTGGTTTCATTAAAGACTCTCAATGTTAAGATACATACATAGTTTAGTCCATCTTCAACTGGATTCAAGACAAATCTAATGGCTATTACTTACTCCTTAGAATCCTGCCTCGTGATTCAATCGTTTAGGAGGACAATTGTTCGTAACTATTCATCAGCCCTGTCTGGCATTTCGCTCAAAGGTGACTAACAGCCCTTACATCCTTCTTGAGTTATTCTTACAGGCTGTCATTAGTGCTTTGTCTGGGAGATAAGATCTATAGCCCAACACAAAATCCTTTGTCAGGGTAATTTGGCCTATTGGTGCTCTTAATACAATACCATCTTATGTGTATGAATGCACTAATACAATCTCAGTTCTGAATCTGACTGCCCTATATCTAGATACTTTGCCTTTGAATATCTTAGGAAGTAGGCCTATATTAATTTTCTTGGATTAATGATTTGCTCCATTTTGATCCCATGCCCATAGGACCTGTTGGATACCTGTCTCTTTTATTGGACAACTATCTGCTACATACTATACAGGTACCATCATTCATTGTAAATATGTTTTGTGAGATGGTTTTCTTCAGATAAGTCTGCAATACGCACTACAACATGGTTTATGCAGTCTAGAACTTTGTTGCACAGGCAAAAAATGTTATGGACATCTAGTAAATGTGCATTCTGGAATTTAAAATGTGATCAACTGACAGATTAGGAATTGACTATACAAATAAATGTACATAGAGATTTTTGGAAAATATATCGATTTCAAAAATTGACAAAAAATTCTTGTAAATGAACTTTTCTGTTGGTAAAGTCCGGGTGATATATTTTTGATTAAAATGTATAAAATACATAGCTGTCTATATTTAAGACATTTAACAGTTTGAATATTAATTGATATTTTAAATTATCTTTAGGGGTCATCTTGTATATCCTTTCTGTCCTGAAGATGGTCTCGGCAATTTATTTATAGAAACCGAAACGTCGACCTACGCTCTTTCTTCCTGGAATTTAATGGCCAAACTTGAATATAGAAGAAAAGCGCTTACAACGGTTACAATGAAGTTGTTTGATTTCTAATATATGCACTTCTTGTATTTCTGTTGATATACTTTCTGTACCCAATATATGATTAACAATACATGTAAAATATATATTTTTTACATACACCCGTGTTCCTCTGTTCTCTATGTTTGGATCACGTAGTGTGACTATATCAAAATTGATTCACTAACTAAAAATGTTGAATTTATTTACAGACTATCATTTATGTGGGTCTTAGATTAAAATCATTAAAATCATCTAAATTTCACAATCAAAATCCCTTGCTGGATGATAGATCCTGCTCAAGTACTCTGTGAGTGACCCTCTCAAGAGTCCCTGGCTCTTCATTGTTCAGTGCGCTGCTCCTTCAGTAAGTATGTTCTCAGACTCTGAGTCCTGGTTTCAGTAGCAGCCAAAAAACCCATTAAATGAGCATTGCTTTCTCTCCTGGGTACCACATATAAACCTGGAGTGTTGTCTTTCATTTTAGCACAGTTCTTAGGCTGGGGCCATGTGTCCTGACTGAAGAAAGCAGCATGTGTTCTCCCCACACCCACCATTCATTATAAATAGGGTCACTGGAATAATACAATTGTGTGGCTACGGCATTAGTAGCGTAATTATGGATTTGCAGCATTTGCTAAATTATCCTTCAGATGCTGCATAATCAGCATACTGGAATAAAACAAATGGTGTGTCTAGCTCAAACGATTCCAAAGTTACTAAAAATGTAGCAACATGCTGCAGTGCAGTGGAAGGCCCTTTGAAAAGGTTGACTGTTCACCTTTCTGTTGCTTAATGTTGTATTTGGGTGCCAAACTGATACTAATGAGGTACAACCCCCGCCCAGCAAGCATTAAGAAGTGTAACAAGCAATGGCAATGACAATTGGTCTCAGCATATTAATTATTTTAGTGGTGTATTTGCTTTTATAAATATATTAATATACTGCTAACATAGGGTAATGAAGTTGGAATTATAGTGTAAAACGGGTGGAAACTAAAGCCATTGGATAACTTCAATGTAAAGGACGGCAGTCCTCCCTTTTGGCAGGAGCAAATAGGACACAAAGTACTGGGGACTACCATGACAATGTGTGCTTTTTGAGACTAACAAAATATTTTTGCAGTTAGCCAATGTGTTTTTTTCATTGAGGGCCTGGCAGCTTTGCCAATGCTTTTTTATTTTAAGTGTGTCCAGCCCGTTGGAATAAGTCACTTTTGTCTATTTATTTTTGTAAATCATCAAGGATTGAAACATGCTTTAGTTTGCTTTCAGCCTTGATGTAGTGTGACTCTCATGCAAAAGATCATCATTTAAAGTAACCACGTTTTCGTTACTGAGAGAGAACAGTATTTGATCATTAAAACAGATTTTTCTTTTGTAATTTAATATGCTCATGCTACTGCCACCCGCCCCTGCCTTTATTCCTTAAGTCCTTTAAAGTAAAGCAACCTATTATTGGACACTTTATGGCTCTATTTTTTGCATTTTGATTTAAATAAAACAATCAATCAATCAATCAAACATATTTGTAGAGCGCGCTACTCACCCGCTAGAGTCTCAAGGCGCTGGGAGGGGGGAGGGGGTGCGCTACTGCTCGAACAGCCAGGTCTTGAGTTGTTTTCTGAAGGAGAGATGGTCCTGGGTCAGCCGTAGGTGGTTGGGGAGGGAGCAGTAGGGGGAAGCCTGGTCACACTCACGGGGAGTCGCGCAGTGCGAGGAGTGACCGGCCCTGAAGCAGGGTCAAGGGTCACAACAGAATCGTTCTGGCATGTACAGTGGGCGGTCGATGTGTGCCCACACACAAATATTACCATTATCTGATGGGCATTAAGCTAGCATCGGCGCTTAATTAGTAAAACAAGAAGTGGCAGGGCCCTCGTCAGGAGCCCACTGCAGCTTGCACCACGCATTGCCCCTAAAAATGAGGAAAAAAGGATGTAATACTTTCACAAAATGTGCTGCATTATGCCACATTTCTGGCCGCCTCCAATGTCATGGCCCATGCAGCCTTGACTTTCTCGAGTGAGGCGATGGCTGCCCTTACTCCTGCTCCAGTTAAGGAAACCGCGCACGCACTGATTGCATACGGTGGTGCTCTGCTGTTCAGGCTTGAAGAGGGCGGGTCCACGCTCTGCCCACGCTCAGGTTATGGGGGACAGAGTGTAGGCATTCTGCACTCTCTCTTTTTTTGGCAATGCGAGGCAGGGGCTGGAAATGGTGGTCCTGGCCCAGTTACCATGCTTCGACATGCTGTCACTCTCAGCATGTGTGCAATATCCACTGTCACTCTAAAAATGAACGCAGAATTCATTTCTTGTTGATGCTTATCTCTGCCAATAAGGACTCGGACAGTACAGAGGCAAACACCATCAATCATTATGACTGACGCTTTCAACCCTGAATAGCTGCCCAGTGGGTATGATCCAAAACGTGAATGACACTTCCAGCAACCAATGGCTAATGGAGGCTGATCCATAGCCCCTCTATGCAGCTTGTTTATATTGTATTCATTGCATAAGCTCTTCTAGTACTGAAAACGCATACAGTATCCCCAGTTTTCCATATATCTGCCGCATCCCTACAGAAAAGCTTTCGAGCAACTGCACAAGAAATAGCAACATAATAAATATGATTTGAGTTCTGATAATTCATTCTAAAAGCGATACACAATAAACAGCGCAAGAGGCATTTAGGCTAGGGGAGTGAGGCCTGTATTAAAGTGACATTTAGCACGTAAACTTTTGTTGCCTTTAAACCTTGCTCGTGTGTAGTTTTGTCGTTTTACTTTGAGGCTTCGTGCACCTGCTTGCAAAATGCGCTTTGTTGTGTCTGAAGATGGCTCGTTTTCTCAGTGATGCTTTTATATTTTCGCAATGCATTACTGTCAATCTTATATCAGGATCGCATTTTCTCAAAACAAAGAATGAGCAACAGCTTTAAGTGGGTCTCGTTATTAATAAATGCATAATTGATATCCCTGGACAGGCCTAAACAATCTGTTGCCTCGATAAAAGCATGTATGTTGGCGCTCTTTCCTGATTAAGCGAGTGTAATGGCTAATGCAGGCCGGACACCGAACGTGACGCTGAATGCTTACATGAAATTAATTGCATCACACGGTTTTAAGTTAATAAGTTAGTGATCTTGGCGTGTGATTTTCAAACCAAGGTTAGGTTAGACGCAATAATATCCAAAGATAAATCGTGCGTTTGCACGATATCATATCGTATAGTGCGTTTGACTGTAATATTGTATTATCTTTTCGTGCACTCGCTAGGATTAATGCAATCATAACAAGCAGCGAGTACCTCACGGGTGGAAACCTTTCCATGTCCGATGTGTTATTTTAATGCAATTAGAAATGAGTCGTTCTTATGTAGTATTGCACTGGTGGCGAATTTGATGTAATAACCATTTGTGTAATTGTGGTAAGGAAAACTTGTTTTGTGTGTGGTACCGAATCTTAAAAATCACGTTTAGAATTAGTTTGTGTGGTCTGATCAAGGCAAGAAAACATGCAGGACTGGCTTTATTGAAATGTTGTATGTAATTCTTTACACGTAATTAGCATAGCATGAGTAATTTAGATAGGATGATAAAGTGCTTTAGAGGTGGTTTGAAAAGGGGTGTAGTCAGTGGAGGAGGTGAAAATTAAATGTACTTACTATTTAATTTGAAAATTAAAAATACTGTAGTTTAGTAGTAAGGAGTTGTTATGGTTCAGGGATGAGTAGCATTAAGGCGAAGTTTTTTATTTATTTGAGGGAGGGTAGTGTTAAGGAGTAGTAAGGGTTTTTGGGGTTTGTGGAAGGGTACTTTTAGGGGTAGTAAGAGGTGTGTGGAGCTTAGTAAAGAGTAACGTTTAGTGGTGTCAAGGGTTTTTTGAGGTTCAGTAACGGGTAATGTTAAGGAATAGTAGGATGTTTTCAGGGTTTAAGGAAGTGTAAGGGGATGAAAATGAAAATTTCCAAACACTTAAGAGGAAAGTCATCAAGTGGCTTAACTGGAACAGACCCTTACCGCCCCAAATCAATAACGAGATTACCATGGTTAGAAGGGCACCATGGCTGGGGAGGACGAGGAAAACAATAACAGGGGACTGTATTATGGTGTCCTTTCGCGACCCCGGCACTGTTTTACATATTTGCGCAGGGACAAACAGATCACTGGACTCCACTATACAGGGCTTGCCAGTCTCCTTTTTCTTCCACCCTACTTGCATGCACCATGAGACAGCACAAGGCAACTGGACAAGGTTTGAGCGGAGACCCAGATACAGGGATCATGCAGCACGCCCAGTTTACCAACCGCCTGATACACCCTTTTTCCATTATAATCGTTTTAATTGTTTGGGGGGGTTGGAAGGGGTTGATTGACTGTCTACAAATCCAGCTCCGGAACCTGTGACCCCGGGAAATGGCCCCAGTGTTTTCCCTGAGACAGCTGGATGCAATGTCGACAGCGCACCCGATGTTACAAACTCTGATCTAACTGGGATTGTTGCACTCGATACATCCCTTATCGCAACTTCTACCATGGAGCACATGAGACTCATTTGCTGGAATGTCGCTGGACTTGCTAACAAGCTGCCCACCCCAGACTGGATCGAATACATTGAGACTGGGGACGTTTGTATGTTCCTGGAGACCTGGGCAAGGGAGGAACATACCCATTAGGGATACCAGTCATTTTTCATCCCGGCCAGGTGGGAGGGCAAAGGTCGTCCCTCTGGTGGACTAACAACATGGGTGGCATCCTACCTAGGCTGTGAGGCCCTACGCCTACCGGTACCATCTGACGATATACTTGAGGTCCTACTGTCCTGGCCGAACCAAGCAAAACTTGCTTTGATCAACATCTATTCTAAGCCAGTGGGAGTTGCCAGGGAGTCACCTACCATTGATGAGCTTTCAGCTTATCTAGCTGAATTACCTGGAGATCTACCCTACATAGTGGGGGGGGGACTTAAATTCCCATTTTGAGCCACTGCCTGGCCTCTTAGAAGGCTTCCCGATGGAAGAAGAGGACAGGTGGTCAGTACCTTCAGTAGAAGCCCCTCCCCCGAAGGGATGGACTCCCGTAGCGTTACAGATCACAGCCCTAACCCTAAAGTTCGGAATTAGAGCCTGTAATGGGCGTACCAAGTCAGATGTACCTAGTGGAACAACTTTTAATAGGGCAGGAAGAAAATCCCGCTTAGATTACGTTCTGGTACAGATAACCAACTAGCCCACCATTAGGGATTTTAGGGTTACCGAAAGGCTTGATAGCGATCATAACGCTTTAGAACTTGATCTCATTCACCCTGGCCTACAACCCCCTGCAAAAACGAGCGAGGGAAACATACCTGAACTGCTGCTGGCCAATAATAAAAAAAGGATCAGGTGGGAAAAAATAGTCGCGAGCCAGGAGAAACTCCCGAAGCTCTATGCCGGGCTAATCCCTATCCTAGAGAGTGTAGGAGATTTAGACATTGAGAGGGGCAATACAGAAACACTTGGTAAACTACACCAGGCCCATGAGGATCTCATAAAGGGCGTGGCTCCCATCCTATCCAGTAATGCACAAAACTCGAGGAGGGGGCAACCACATAAATCTTTGTGGTATAACACAGCCTGTAAAAAGGCAAAAGGAGAACTTCTTAGAAATATCAAGGAGGGCCTAGGTGGAGAGAAGGTAAGAGAAAGCAGACGGGCATACAAAAAATTACTTGCCCATGCTAAAACGGAATGGGAGGTGAACCAATGGGAGGAGCTTAACAACTCCCTTGTAAAAGGAGATCACAGAATGTTTTGGAGAGTAGTGAATGGGGGGGTCGGGGAATCTTCGCTCAGCCATTGAGCCCAACATCGCAGCTGGGGTGTGGCAGGCTCATTTTCAAACCCTCTATAGCTCAAAGGAGGGAGATACTACGAATGATATTGGCAGTGCCCAGGTGGCATATGAGGGGGATCCAATAACAGTGGGAGAGGTTAGGGCAGCAATAGCAGGTTTGACCTCGGGTAAGGCGCCAGGACTGGATGGCCTGCCGGGGGACCTGTTTAAGCAGGAACCCGATGTTTGGGCCCCATACCTCGCCGTTTTGTTTAATGGCGTCTTAGGCGGCATGGAAGTCCCAAGTACTTGGCTGGGGGCGGAGGTGGTTCCCATATTTAAGAAGGGTTCGCCCCTGCTCCCAGCCAATTACAGACCAATCAGTCTGATTGATGTACCTCAGAAGCTCCTTGGGAGGGTACTGCTTAATCAGCTTCAGGACTGGGCAGATGAAATGGGAGTCCTTAGCCCCTATCAGGCAGGATTTAGGAAGGGAGTCTCAACGGTGGACCAGGTCTTCCGACTGAACATCATTTATTGGAGGGCAGTGGTTTGTGACGGTGGCAGCTTATACACAATATTTGTGGATCTGAGAGCCGCCTTTGATCTGGTGCCCAGAGGTAAACTCTGGAGTGTCTTGTCTGAGATGGGCGTACCTGCGGACATCTTAATAATCTTACAGAGGCTACATCATAACAACTATGCCCGGGTGAGGTGTGGGAAGTCAGGGGAACTGACGGACAGATTCCCCGTTGACAGGGGGGTTAGGCAGAGCTGTGTGCTCGCACCGACCCTGTTCTGCCTCTTTGTCAATGGGGTAATCGCCCACCTGAATGGAACTGAACATACTGACGCTCCAAAATTGAACGGCAGCAGGGTGCCTGCAATCATGTTCGCAGACGACACCCTGCTGCTGTCCAAAACCCCAATGGGGATCCAGCGGATTCTCGATTCCTTTGTGGCCTTTTGTACAGACAGGGGCCTAGAAATCAACGCCGCAAAAACTAAATTTATGGTCCTGAATCCAAGTAAAAAATTGCGCCCGAATCCACTATTGGGAGAGTCACGGTTGGAGAGAGTCTCCACCTTCGAATACCTAGGTGTAATCCTGAATGAGACTATGTCATGGGGAGAACACCGGACAAAGGCGAACCTTAAATTAGTACAGACCACTGGGGGTATCGCGCGGATGTTGAAAAACTCGACTCATCGGCCGTTGGGACCACTCATCCAGATTTATAAGGCACAGGCCAGGGGCGCTACTATGTACGGGGCGGAACTGTGGGGACATACATCAACTCGTAGTCTGTCGGTAACTGAGAACAACTTTATCAGACAGATAGCCGCACTTCCGCCCAGCACTCCGCTCCTTCCCCTGAGGCTAGATCTGGGATTGAGACCAATAGCTGATGAAATAGGTCTCAGACCCATAGTCTTTTGGCGAAGACTGTGGAGCAGTGAAGCACTCTCTGCCTATAGGGCGGAATTGAGGGAGCTGCTAACCCATCCGAAAGCGCTACGGATCCCTTGGTTAAAACATATTAAAAAACTATGTACGATACTGGGGTTTCCTGATCTTTGGTCTGATCCTGCTGATGCCTCACTAAATATTTCACGCAGGAATTTGGTTAACGCCTACCACGTGCAGAAATTATCCACCGCCATGGAACGTCAGAGGGAGGGATCACTGACATCTGTATTTATGCTAAGCAAGGACACATACAGGATGGAAAGGGTGTTGGACGCCATCTCCCCCGTGCTGGCCAGGAAGCTGTTTCTCCAATGGAGATACGGCATTTTGCCCCTGCGGGCTTTTACCAGCTCCTGGACAAACCCGCCCTCCTCTAAGCAGTGTCCAACATGTTCTTATGTTGAGGAAAGCGACCTGCATGTAGTTCTGTTCTGTCCCACCTATTTGAAAGCTAGGAAATACTGGCTTCTCCCACATATTAGAAACCTTGGTTGTAGGGAGTATCTTCCAGTGTACAGAATTTTTAAGACTGATCTTTCAAGTCCAACCGTGTTTGCATTGGCCAAATTTCTCACTAATGTCTGGCACATTCGTACTAGTTTTATGAAGTCACAGCTCCTGAGTTAGTTTTAAGCCTTTCCTAAATGTAATCCTGCTAGTTTTAACCTACAGATATGAATGATTTTACAATGTATAAATATGCATTCTTGTTATTGATGGTGATTTTTATGGTGTATATGTGTTATGTTGTTGTGTATCTTTGATGGCCGCATGGCCGAAATAAAGATTAATTAAGTAAGTAAGGGGAGGTGAGGGTTCTTTAGGGTTCAGCTAAGGTAGAGGTAAGAGATAATAAAAGGTTTTTAGGGTGCAAGAAGGGTAGCGTTAAGTGGGAGTAAGGGCTTTTTGGGGTGTAGTCAAGGGTAACATAAAGGGATAATAAGGGCTTTTTAGGGTTCATGGAAGAGTAGTGTTAAGGGGCTGTAAGGGTTTTTATGATGCAGGGAAGGAAGTGTCAAGGAGTAGTAAGGGGTTTTAGGGTTCAGGGAAAGGTAGCGTTAAGGGATGTTAAGGTGTTTAAGGGGTAGTAAGTGATTGTTAGAGTTGAGTAGTGGGTAGTTTTAAGTTGTAGTAAGGTTTTTTTGGGGGGTTCCTGGATGGATAGTTAGAGTTCAGGAATGGGTAGTGTTAAGGCTAATAGGGCTTTCCAGGGCTTAGGGAAAGGTAATGTTAATAGGTAGTACGGGATTGTTATGATATAAGGAAGGGTGTCTTAGCTGGTAATACGGCTCCTGTGTGGTGTGGGAGGGTAGTGTTATGTGGAAGTAAGGGTTTTTGAGATTGGGAAGGGTAGCACTACGGGAAGTAAAGAGTTTTTGGAGCTGAGGCAAGAGTGGCATTAAAGAAATAGCAAGAGGTTTTTAGGTTGCAGAGATGCATTAAGGGGTAATAAAGCATTTTTAGGCTTCAGAGGACAATTTAAACTTACAGTATATTAAAAAAAAGAGTAATTGAACATGTATTTAAACATATTGTATTTGAATTACATTAAATATAATTATATTCTCAATTGTAAAAAAAATAATAAATACATTAAAATTAACCATTTAATGAACTTTATGACATTTATATACATAAATAGTGCTTACAAAGGTATATGCAAAGTTAAGGTGATCTAGACAGCGGTGGCTCCTCTGTTAAGGCGGAGGAGCGTTGCCCCACTGCTTTAAAGCAGAGCAAAGGAAAAGTAAAATGATAATAATGGAACGTTATTATGATTTTATTTTTAGCATTGCAGGTTTGGCTGGGGGGGGGACTAGGCTCCCATGACCCAGATGGAGGAGGAGTGGTAGTTGCTGCACCTTAAGTGCACATGACGATTTGGCGGGCCGTCTTGGTCTGGCCAAACGCTCATGCGCACTCAGCATGTTCTCTACCAGCTGTATTGCAAAGCCTGGGTGGAGAACATGCACAGGCCCCAGACCCTCTCTGAGTGCAGAACCTTGGTGCTCGGACTAGTCAGAAAGCTACTGTAGCGCAGCATTGCGATTGTTCAGGAGTGTCTCGGAGTCTGTGTGCTTCCTGGTTCCTGCTGGAGGAGAGGCGACGGCTACCAGCAGGTGTAGTATCTGATGGAATGGAAGAGGCAGCTGGTATGGAAAGCAGCAATACATTTCTCATGACTGCCTTTTTCTCCTCTGTGCTTCCACCAGAAAAGATACAAAGTTAAAATTATCACATTATTCTTCAAGTGGGCGGCCTAAAAGAAAAGCTCCGTCCCATTGTGTTAGAAGGTGGTTTTGACACTAGGGGCCGGCCGGATTTTTCGCTTTTTGAGCACCTTATTGTTGAGCTTTTACTGTGGGGGAGCCTCATAATCTGGGACTCACCCACAGTAAACTCATAATGAAGGAGACTGCAGGGAGATTTTACTGGTGTCCCCCTGGCTTGACTAGGCCGCTGCGCAGCAGCTGGAGTATGGGGCACTGGGTTGGTTACATGCAGACACATGTGTACATGTGTGTGCACATGTGTAGGGGCTGCGCAGGGGAGATTCCTAGCGTGCACAGTCCAGGACCAGCTACAGAGTGAATGGTGTGGCAGGACTTATACAGAATTGGGTCGTGATATGGAATAGGCTTTATACACTGGAAGGAAACATGCCAGGGAAAGTCAGTGTGCTTTACTGTGTTTTTCACTTCATTATTCCCTTATGGGGATGTGGAACCCATGGTTAGAGTAACTTCCACAAGGCCTACAGATTCCAGACATGCACTAAAGGCCAGTGTAGCAGATGTGAAAAGAAGTATTTTGCAGAGTCCAAAGTCATATTTGTACTGCTTTTGGGTCATCCAGAAATGTCATATTTCTCTGAGTCCCTGGCTGGGGTCTAGCCCTGGCAGGTTAGATTAATGACCTTTCTCCCAGAGCGAAGATCTTCCCTCCAAGGAGAAAAGATAGGTGGAGCTACAAGCCAATCCATCAACTGCTGTCACTGGGTGCCAGGCACCAAGCTGACCCACAGTGAGAGCAGTGAGGGGGGGGAGGAGTTGAGTTTCAGAGGCCATGTGGCCAGAGACACCGTACAATGCAATTTTGAACAAACCCAGAGGCTGGACAAGAAGGAGGGAGCCGGGGCAGGGAAGTGATGTGTCGCTGTTTGATAGGACACACAGAGACTTCCCGCCAACCCCCTACTCAACTTTTAAAAAGTACTTGCACAGGAAAAGAAGCTCTCTCTGGGGTGTGGTCTGCTGAGGCAGAAGGTGCTGGAGCCTGGTAATGGGCAGTTGGAAGGAGAGACCCCCTGACTGTCACCCAGGCCCCTAACAGTGCCAGAAGAAGAGCCCAGGAACGGTGCGCAGAAGAAGAGGCCTCTGCGCAGGGAGAAGAGAGGCGTAGGGAGCCAGTGAAGACCGCTCCCTGCAGAATGCACCCTCTTGGAGACCGGGAGGATGAAGGAGAGTGCTCCCAGTGTCTTTGGGGCTCTACCAAGAGCAAGAAGACACGAAAATGGGGCAGATCGGACCCCCAGGGGCTGAGATATGGTCCCCAGATGGTAGGAATCTTTGACCCCTAAGAAGACCAATGACGAAGCGCGTGGGGCTCCCCAGCCAGTCTCAGAGATGCCCCCGGGGTAGGTCCCGGGGGCTGCCCCAGGAGGAAGCAAAGCCGGTGGGCGCCATTGTGCCCCCACAGAAGATGCCAGAAGGGGGCCAGGAGCCCACCCTGGCCCCCAGTGATGTAAAGGAGGGGGCCAGGGGAGCACCCTCATGCCCCCCCCTGTGAAAATTGCCCCAAGGGGGCGCCGTCGCGCCCCCCCGAAGATGTCCGGGGCCCAGAGGAGTGCCACCACACTCCCCCGCAGTCCAGAAGGACCAGAGGAAGCAGACGCGTCTGCCCGCCGGAGCGGGCAGACCCGAAGTACCCAGCCGGCTCCCGCGGCCGCACACAGGGTTGCGGGCCAAGAGGGAGTCAGGGGTGGGCACCCCGGGCTGCCCTCAGCCCAGCAGTTCGCGCGGGTTGCCCGGGAGGGACCGAGCACCCGCAAGCTTCGGAGGAGCGGTGAGGGGCCCGGGTGTGGACTGGGCCCCATAACACGGGCAGAACAGCCAGGGGTGGGCTCCCCGAGCTGTCACACTTACCTGGGGCTCCGGGTGGGACCGGACCCTCCAACCCACCAAAGATGCAGCTGGAGGCCACAGTGCGGCTCTCCCCGAAGCAGGAGGAGAGCCACTCATCACTTATGCAGCAAAGCTCATAATGCCTTGCAGGCCAGGACCGGCCTGCAGGGGCAATCCAGCATTTTCAAGGCTTGTGGTGGCCCCAGGAGAGCGGGGTCACCACCACACATGTGCTAAGGTGCTGGGGGAGCTGCTGGAGAAGCGCAGTTTCCCCCCTGCGCGAAGAGGAAAGTCCCACCCTAAGTGTCATGGGGATCGGAGAGAATAACCCCTCAAGGGCTCAGCATGCATTCTAAACCTTCTGGGCTGGAACTTTTGTTCTTTAGCTGAGGGTGATTGAAAAGTGCTTCAAGAAGTGTAGGGCTGAGGTGGTGGATGTCTGGAAGAAGGCATCCCTGGAGGTGAAGAGGTGTAATTGCACCACAAATGCTTTTACAAATGTTATTCCTTATAGAGGGACTGAAGGTCATGTGTGATGTGAAGTACTGGTGCAAGGTGATGGCCTATGCAAAGTGGGGTTATGTATCAGGCATTCCTGCTAGGGTGTTTGGCTTTATATGCATAATCCTGTGATCATCTGTGATGCCTTTAGGGGCTGTAATTGCAATGCATCGTTAATGATATTTAAATGTTATGAGTATTGTCATTCTAAAGTGTGGGTAAACATGTATTCTTGCTGCTGCGCTTAGGTGAAGACCCCAGAATGTTAGCCCTTAAGATGTAGGGGTGCATACTCTATAATCAGTATGAGATGCTCAGTCAGGGACATGTGTCACCAAGGCAGGTGTACCCCTGTTTAATGCTTGTTGAAGGAATGGGGGGAGACGCCACTGGCATGGTGCCAGTGCCCAGGGCCCTCGCTCCAGGTTATGTTCAACTAATTGCATTGGGGGCAAGATGATGTGCATACATGGTCGTGGTGGTACTAGGCCCCACCCCCCTGCGAAGGGGTGGAGTTGTTATGCAATGTCACAAAGTAATTCCATCAGCTTATGTATATTTGTAAATTGGTGCATAGTATTGAGTAGAGTGTGCGTTTAATAAATGTACTCTTACTTTTATAAAGCAAAGTACAGACTGGACAATCAATTATTGAGTGTTATTTTTGCACACCTGCAAATGCCGATTACTAGCCCACACCACCTCCCTTGAGTAAGCCTCAGACTCCTCTGCAACGATACCCTCTGAGAGTCAGGCGCTACAATTTGGTGTTTGGTTCCCAGTGAAGGACAAATGTAGTCATGTTATTTGTGCAGGCCTCCCAGATGCTGCCTCGTTCTCCAACACATGGTAACTCAACAGCTTAACTTGATACTTTTTGCACGTTAGCGTGCCTTCCCTCGCTGGACGTTATGCTGCTGGCTCACCCAACTTAATAAATGATTACACCTGCATAAAGGTGAGGCACTGTTTTTGTGGAAGGATGCAGTATTGCCAAACAAAAGCTATACTCAGGTGAGGGCTGCCATAGCCCATCTCTCTCTCTGTAGTACTCCTGAAAGCTCTTTTTTTTCTGATGGTCACAAAAGGTCTAGTGACAGCTGCACTGTTAAGCCAGACCTAAAGCACTGTGTAGATCACAAGGTTGTTTTGTATGAAGTTAAACGAATGTTTACATTTTAACACGCTTGACAAAGTCAAGTGGGAAGGCTGTCCCTGCCCTTCAAACATAGTTATCTAGGTTTTTCTAACCATTTCCATTCAAATTTGGAAGGCCTTATTAGAAAGCATTTTTCTGACAATCAACGCAAAAGCTATGGGTGAGGGGAGAAATAGAGGCTGGAGCTGAGCAGACATTGATCAGCCCAGCAGGAAATTAAAAGGTATCACAGCAAAGTCAATGGAATCGCGAGACACTGGCGATTGAACAATCCTTCCCATGCCAATCTGTAAATAATGTGACCAGCAGTGTCTTCTTTATGGAGGCGCAGGGGTATCGCCCTGATATTGATGTTTAACAAGAAAGAAGATTTCGAAGATTCCATCTTTTCTTTTTATTGCCAGTGTGCAGCATGACTCGGGTAAAGAAGTTACACGGGGGGAGTGGGGTGTCTCCGTACCGAGCCTGCTTGTTGATTGGCAGGTGCCGGGCCTACTTGGGGTGTCGGTTTGGATGGGTGCCTTGCTCCGACCAGCCCTAAATGCGCCCTTCAACCCTGGCCTGGCTCTGCACTGTAGGAGCCCGGGGGATTGTTGTTGAGACCCCCAAGGCTCCAAATGAGCATTGGCAGCTCTGACCCAGCCAACACTCACGCTGCTGGAGTCGTGGGGATGGGTTTAGGCCATGGGTTAAGGCCATTGCATGACTTAACATGCTCGCAGCACGCACGCATGACTGGAGTGTTCAGAATCGGTGCTGAGAGCGGGTCTGGATGGATGGTGACAAGCCCCGAGACCAGGCAGGTAGGACAGTGGGATGGGGCACTTTGTCACTATGTGAATAACAGTAGCAGTTCCAAGTGGCTAGGCTTCAGTGTTTTTTTTCTGGGGCTGGCGGACAGGTCAGTTATGGTATAGGCATTGTGTGGGCCTGTCTGTTCTGTTTATAGTAGCACTGCAGACTGGATCAAACTGTATAAGTTCTGCCCCAAACAGTGCGCATAAGCAATAGTTCCCCTGTGTCAACAGTGCTTCGTATGACAAGGCAATCCACCCTTGTTTTGAGTGTGTACACAAAATGCACACTTCATGTACTTGGCTACTGCTTTGACACTCGCAAAGAGACACTCACTTGTAGGCCCGTTAGAAACTTGTACGTGTAACGCGCAACTTACACACGTAGAATGTACCTAAGTGTGGTTTCGAGATTCACATGCAGTGTACACGAGTGTACATTACAGCTTTTATCAGTTGTAATGGTATGTTCCTCCCATAGACATACTGCTGTGTGCATTGATTCCAAGGGGAGAACCCTCCACAGAGGGCTGCAGGAGGCCACAGGGACTCGTGAGACATATTTCATCTCTTCTGCGCACGGACTGTGTTATCCACCATAAAAGTCCTTGGCAATAGCCACACTATAGGGTGATTAGATTAGATTAGATTAGATTAGAGAATTTATAGAGCGCATGGCTACCTTGGCAAAAAGGCGTCCCAGCGCTGAAGCAGAACAGAGCGGAGAACATAGGCTGGGATTAGATCTGAGAGAAGTGCCAGGTTTTCACATGCTGTCTAAAGATCTTGTGATCCGGCTCGGCGTGAATGTAGAGAGGAAGGGAATTCCAGAGTGTGAGAGCCAGTCGTCTAAAAGAGCGGCCGCCAGATCTCGCTTTACGTATACAAGGAGTGCGTGCAAGACACTGGTTTGCTGAGTGCAGCGCGCGTGCTGGAGTGTACAGGGTGCACAGATCATTAAGAATGTCTGGGGCTATTCCTGTCAGTATCTTGTGCATGGAACAGAGCGTCTTGAAGCTAACCCACTGCTCAATGAGCAGCCAGTGTAGACGGTAGAAAAGGTTAGAGGCGTGGCTGAATTTTGGCTGGGCAAAGATGGCACGTGTTGCCGCATTCTGGACCCGCTGCAATCTCTTCATCACAGATTTATTCGATTCGAGAAGAAGCACATTGCAGTAGTCCAGGCGCGCCGGGATAGAAGCTTGAACAATTACCTGGCGTGTCTCGGCATCAAAAAGTCCCAGAATCGGTCTCAGGCCACGGAGTATTACAAAGCATTTCCCGGCCACTGTTTTAGTATGTATTTCAAAATTCAGATCTTTATCCAATATAAAGCCCATGTTTTTTTACCATGGGTTTGGGGTAAGGAGGGTTACCCAATGCCGAAGGCCACCATTCATTTGTCCAGAGATGGGAATCTTCACCCACCAGGAGGATTTCTGATTTGGTGGAGTTCAATTGCAAACAGTTGTTTGTCATCCATTCTGCTATGGCGTAGATATCCTCTTTGAATTTGTGTTTGTCTTGAGTGGGATTATTAGATAAGGTGATCACCAGTTGGGTGTCATCGGTGTATGACACCAGGGACATTCCTCTTGCCTTAGCCATCCTGGCCAGGGGGCTCAAATAAATGTTAAAGAGCGTAGGGCTCAGTGCAGAGCCCTGAGGAACCCCACAACGAAGTGAGTGGACCTGAGAGGCAAAAGGGGGAGCAGTCACTTGGAACATCCGCTCAGACAGGAAGGAAGAGAACCAAGCTAGAGCAGTATTTCTAATTCCTATCTCCTCCAGCCGGTGGAGCAGGATTTCATGTGAGACTGTATCAAATGCCGCGCTTAGATGCACTAAGCAACTAACAGGCGGCTGCCTGTTTGACCAAGACTGGTGAACCAAACACAAGGGGTGCGCTGAGAGGAACTCTAGCAAAAGAGAGAGGTAAGCGTTGATCCCTGTGTAGGATCTGAACGCTCAAATTCCTTGTTATCGGCGGAGCGGCCCTAATGGTTTTTTCACGTTGCAGATTTGTAGCAAGCGGTGATCTGATAGCGGGAGTCCTGACTGGTGCGAGATACCGCGACCAACGTGAGGAAGCTCACGGTGAGTAGTGTGGCGGTGCACTTAGGTCCTTAACCAAAAAAAGTCTAAATACAGCCATAATAGGGTGATTCGGTTATTCTTTTCACAGAAAGAAATATAATTGGAAATACGAGTGGTGCCGTTTTTAAATCGATGCGATGAACAGCTTACATACCTGATCTATGTGACACTCAGCCGTAGGTATGAATGTCCTGCTTTTTATCAATACCAAGAGAAATGAACGTGGAATTCTCTCGGTTAACAAACACACATTAATTCTTGTTACAGAATCGTGCACACAGCCCCACTTACAAGTTAGAAGAGTTACCTGTACCTCTACAGCCTTGAGGTATGGCACTTGTTTGCTAAGTATGTATATAACACAGACCCTAGGAAGGTTGAGGGAAGCAATTTTAACAAGTATGTACAAACTGCTTTGTCTTTTTTATTAGGATAAAGGTTGGGAAAAGGATTGATTTGGCCCTGATGAGAGTCTGGGGACAAGGAACCCACACTCGAAACGCGTCTGCAAAGGGGATTAAGTCCTATCTTTTGAAAACGCTTTTGAAAAGGGGATTAAGCCTTATTCTTTGAAAAACAATTTTGACATCCATTCCATATTAAGTATCTATATTCATTGATGACACTCTAGCATTTAGGAATGAATTGTACTTAATTTTTGGTACTTTGATGATGTTATTTGAAAGAATTTGACATCTCTCACCTGTTTCTTTCCTTCTTTTTGAATATAATGTTTTGTAGAATGCAATGATTTGTAATAACTGTATGTTTTCATTTTTTGTATATATGTTTTTGTATAATTAAGACAACATGATTGTTTGGCTATGTATGTGAAGAATATTGTCTTCTCTTGCTAAAAAAACGTATTTTTCTCTAAAAAAAAGTATGAATAAAAGGCGCAACTAATCGCCGTGATAAACATATTAGGTTCTGTTTATCATCTTTACTAGAATAAGACTCCTTGAAATACTGTGAAGTGTGGGTTTCTCTTTTTTTAAAGCGCTTAGATGCAGCAGCACCAAAACTGATGTGCTGCCGGCATCTAGCGTGGATTTGAGATGTTCAACCACTGCTAACAGGGCCCGACTCTGTACTATATCGAGGACGGAAACCATTCTGTGAACTGTCAAGAATGTTATTGATTTCTAAGAATTGCGTAAGCGTGTTATTCACGTGGGCTTACAGAATTTTAGACAGAAACGGAAACAGTGAAATTGGGCGGTATTTTTCTGATTTGGAGCAATCAAGGGTGGGTTTTTTAAACAAGGGTACTACTTTAGCATGCTTCCATGAATTGGGCACTATCGCGGTGGAGAGGGATAGATTAAGTAATTCCAGACATGCGGGTAGGAGATTGGATTGAATTTTCCTGAAAACTTCTGGTTTTAGGCGATCGGCAGGGGATCCAGATTTAATTTTGGCCACTAATCTCTCTAGTTCCCTAAAGGGCATGGGGGGAGTGATGCAAGAAGGGTGGATTCGGGACTGAGGTTCACGTTCCAACTACAGGCACTGGGGGAAGTGTTGTGCCCGAATTTTAAATAGATGTCTTCGACCTTCTTCAAAAAGAAGGTGCCAGCTCCTCACAATGTGAGTTAGAGGAGACCGTATTGCCAGATTCTGCTGGTGGAGTAGTCAGGTCCTTTAGTAGCGAGAATATCGTTTTACTGCAATTAGTACTAGTGGAGATCAAGCTGGAATAGTCTACTGCTCTAGTTTTGTGCACCAGCTTATGGTATGTATCAATAGCTGTTCTATATAATATTTTAGCCTGGAGCTCATATGATTTTTTTCAGGATCTTTCCAGAGTTTTGCATTTATTTCTGGCCAGCATGAGTTCTTCATTAAACCACGCATTGGCTCGAGTGTTTTTGGAGTGAGTAAGTTTAATGGGAATGCACGTGTCTAGGGCTTGGATAATCCATTTTTGAAAAAGTGCATCAGCCTCTTCCACATTGTTTGATTGTAGCAGAGGTTTGGCTCTTAGAGCTTTGCGTAGGTCTGCTTGATCAAGTTTATGCCATGGCCGTTTAAGTGAGGGCTGCTGGTTGGGCAGAGATTTAGCGCCACTTATCATTAACCGCATTGGGACGAGGAAAGGATCGGTCCAGATCATAGGGAGCGGGGTAACACCTCCAATATCTCTAAATTCAAGAATACCGGATCTAAAAGATGTCCTGCTCTATGTGTCGCACCGGGGGGCAAATTGAGTCAGCTGACAAGCTGCCAAGTCCCCAATGAAGCTGAGAATCTCTGGAGAGTTCTGCAGTTCTAGGTGAAGATTTAGATTGCCTATGATATTAAAATTGGCAGTATGTAAGGCAAGGGCTGTCACCATATTTTTCAGGGCTTCTCTGAAGTGTTTAGAAGGACCGGGCAGGCGATAAATAAAAAGGTTGGAAAAGGTGAAGTTAGCACCTAGTGTGAATTTAAAGAGTGTGCTCTTGCAATCTGGAAGGTCTACGGGGGACAGGCTGCAGGAGTGGACTGATTTATATATAATCGCGATACCACCTCCCCTCCCTCCAGTTCTATCTATACTCAGTATAGCGTAAGCTGTCGGCAGGGCAAGGGCAGGTATGGCCACGGACGACGCGCAAAGCCACGTTTCCGTTAGGAAGAGAATCTCAGGTGAGTGGTCCTGGAGAAGATCTAATACCTCCACATGGTGTTTAGTTAAAGAGCGGCAATCTATACTCAAGAAGTTGTATGACGACGTAGTAGCACTGTATAGTGTAGAGTGCTTCACTGGGACCAGGCTAAAGAAACAATGCTCGCAGGTAGGAGAGCACTCATCTGGGGCCCAACCATGAGTCCCAAAGGTGACTGCCCTGTCTAGGGCCCTTAATTTCTCCCCAGAATAACTGAGTCTTAGAGCATTAGGAGAGGCAGGGTCCCTGGCTCCTGGCGACGGCCAGGCGCAGACGGGCGCAGACGGACTTGCCTTTGGGGACCAGGACGATACCAGCGTGCAGCGCTTGCATAAATTCTTTGCACTTCCTTCAACCTTATGTGTACTTTGCACTCTGCCCAGTTTGAAAAGTTTATTAACTTTACCAAATTCGTACGGCTTTACTTGTAGGATGTCTTCTGTATTAAAAAAGTTACTGTGCACACACTTTCTTACAAAAAGTCTTCTGCAAGAAACTGCTTCCACTAAGGTCCAAGTTACCAATTTGTCAGAGTGGTGTCTAGGAGCATGCCCTCGCCCCTCCCACCTAGTCTTTTTACAAGTTTCAGTAGATATGGGAAGGAACAGAGTTAACCCGAGGGAGGGAATGCATGCAGTTGAAGTTCAGAATCAAGCGAACTGCAAGGGCCGTCTTTAGCTGCCGTGATGCCCGGTGCGACAATCGTTTCTGGTCCCCCTCAGCACAGCACTTTGCATGTTGGGATTTTTGAGCCCATGTTTAAAGTGATAGAAGCTAAACTACCTGTCCCAGAATGCAAGAGTCTGCGAGCTAAAAAGCGAGAACAGGTGAAAGGTGTCTTTTTGATACCAGTCTCCTTGAAGCTACGAAACTGAAAGAATTCTGGACAGGGCAATTCGGGGTCTGCTCCAGCTTACCACCCTCAGAAGTCGATACAGTATGCAGGCTACAGCTGCAATTCCCAACAGACCGGGTGGTCTGTGCCAGAGCCTGTCAAATGCCTGTACGACTGATTCGGTAGTTCATGCTATCAAGGTTGCTGAAAGCCGTGATGTAGATTGGCCAAGAACTGAATTGAGCGATGGTCCACCCAGGCAGTGCTTCAAGCTTAGCGTTGCTGTAATTGGTTAAGTGTTGGGCTCACATGGCACGCGACTGGCTCTGGCTCAGCCCCCACAGCCTTGCAGAATTAATGCCTGTAGGCAAATCTTATGCCAGCTCTTTAATATCCTGTCATGTCTCATCACTGCCCCTCATGCTCACTGAAGGAATAGGGGAGATGTCAAGTTGCAGAATTTTGTAGCTAAGTAACTTGTATTCGAATCTTTATTTATTCATTTGATCGCATCGTGTGATCTCTGGCAAATCACTGTAAATCATGCAGTGTGTGGTGCACAGGAAAATGCAATCATTCACTTGTTACAAATTATGAAATGTTTGTGTCAGGAACCAGTAGCTTCTCCCTGCTCGTTCTCACTGTGGCATGTTACAAGTACTCGCACTACATTCAAGTGTGTGTACAGCTTTGGCAGAGGCTTAAAGAACAATCGAGGACAGTGACGTAATGCTTAATGCTTGTTTAATGTTTGAGGTACAACTGTATAAAGGTTGCAGTTTTGCAACGATCTGAGCTGCTTGTAAAGTACCTACTCAATGCAAGGACCGCTTCAACGCGTTTCAAATGTCATCAGCCTTGGGCTTGGGAAGTCCAAAGCATGAACAGGGACTCAATGCTTTTGGCCTGCAGGTCACAAACAGAGCTCTGCATGGGGTGGCAATAAGGCATCTCAAGTTCTATGGTTAATACAAAATAAACGTTAATAAAGACTTGTTAACGTCTAGCGTTGCAAGATGGCCTCAGTCCTGGGCTTTCATTTAGAAACCTGTTGTATTCTGGGAGTTGTAGTCTTGTTCCATTTCAATTAAACAAATGGGACCAAATACCAGTTCACTAAAAATATAGCATCCATCTGTCATGAAGACAACTTGTATTTAAAAAAATCTATAAACATTGCATGTGAATATGATGTTATGTTAAATGCATTTGAATAGCACATCCCCACCCTTTCAGAATCGGCGTGCCCTTTGGTGTTCCGGGTCTCTCGTTCACTGGCGTCAATGCTGTTGTGTTTCATATAGTTTAAGCCGCACAGTGGCCAACAAGCTGGGAGTAGGATGGGGCACTGTTGAGTGCTGGATTATAGAAGAGAACAACCGGCTACATCTTGGGACGGCGATGCTTGCAGCCTTATGTTTTGTAAAGCTGGGGTACTGTGCCAACATCCCACACATGGGAAACCCCTCCAGCCCAACAGCAGCTTGTCAACAGTAAACCCAGATTGAATATATGGAAAGTATACATCAGTCCTAAATCTTCCACCTCCTCAATCACAGCAGTACACACGAGAATGCGATTTGCTCATATTACTACTACTACTGTACACTTTCTTGATATATTTCACAGCGAGTCGAAACCACCATGTTCAAACCTTCAACATTCTGCAAGTGACAAGTATGAATCGTGGTGAGGCAGTTTTGGCTTTTTTTCATCCTTTCCATTTGGTAGAGTGGCATTTGGGTAATTGTATAAATGTAGTATCATTTATTTAAAGGGACTTAAGTGTAACACGAAGAGCTATAAATAAAAATACAAACTATTCATTGCTGCTGTCCCATTAGAAGAAGGCAAAAGGAAGAGTGCATCTGAAGGAAGCTGACACAGCAGGTAAGTAAGTGGCCGTCATGTGCTTCCTTGAGCATGTGTTTAAGGACCACAACACATTATAAATCATTATTAGTACTTTAGCATAGTATTTCACTTTGTATCAGCAACTGATATACAGTGCAGAGACCTCGGTACACAGGGGCTGTTGAATTAATGCTCATAGGAGTAAACCGTAAGTTGTTTTAACAATATATTTCCCTATATAGTTGTGGCAATACCAATACCTAGTAGCAAAATGAGTTTGGTATGATTGAAGTGACTCACTTGCTTAGTTTGTATACCAAGTGGTAAAGTTAAAGCAAGTAATGTTTATTACGCATGCGGAATGATCAAACCTCCTTTGTGTTTTACACTCCCTGGCTACACTGGCAACTGAATGAGACGATCACTGCCTTGTAGGTTGCCCTACTGCCTGTTAGTGTTTATTCCTTGTTATCTCATTGTGTACAGGCCAACAAATCACAATAACTTGTATTTCCTTGTAGATTTCATTTGTAAAGGTATATCAATAAGTAAGGAAATCCGTGAGCTACTCAGCATTGTTATCTCAAAGTCTGTTATGAAGTTATGTGGTTATACTGAATAAGTAACTACCTACATCATTATCATATGAATTCTCTTTATTGATGGCATAGCTACACTTGCACAATTGCCTTATTAACCTTCGTTCTTTCTCAAATTTGCTTGAAAATGCAACATTTGCCCACTTTTTTTCCAAAATGTTCTCGGGGGGGGGGGGGGAGGGTTAGGGGGGGGAACCCCCGAACCTTGCTTAAGATGGCCACCCTTGCTAGCTGCGCTTGCTTGCCACAGGTCACTCATTCAGAACTTTTACGCCCATCGCTTTCAAATGTCACCAGCCGCTACTGAACGTGATTGCTAGATGCATAACTTCATATTTATCAGAGTTAAATCCTATTACATTCAGCATGATTACTTTTCTGTTCTCTCTATAACTTTTTGCAGTAGTGTTTGAACCTTCAGCATATTTTAGAATAAAAATGTGAATTCCGATCTTTGTGTCCTTTATAAATGTTTTTCACTGTCCTATTACTGATCACTATGGTACGGTACGCTTTTATTAATCTTCTCCTGTTCTAAAGCTGTTTCACTTAACATTACCAGCTGAATGAGTCCACTTACCACCCAAGAGTCCTTATCTTATTATCTGTGTACCGACCCATTTATGTCAATTAACTTATTAATTTATCACATGATTCAGTGTTAGTCTGATAACCGCATGCCAGTCGGGAGGAAGGTGTCTTGCTCCACCTTTCCTGGGCAGCTTCCACCGGAGGAGTGGAATGGTCGCCTGCTCTATATCATGTGATACTTATGGTGGCACAAAGGGGTTAACTCTCTGTGACTGTGGTGTTGATTTGCTCTGAAATGGGCTAATCAGCCCAATCGGGTAATGAGCTGGACAAAAGCAGCAGGCTTCTTATTCATGTACAAATTATTGTAATCCATTGATATAGAGTGTGGTGAATATGACATAATAAATGTCAATATAGGGTGGCCTCTTATGTGGACATAAACATTCTTGACTAGGAGAAATGTCAAGACTTTAAATGAACATATCTTTATTTGTCCTGAAATATACTAAACTATCTTTGAACATTGGTCTGTGGTTTTTTCTAGATTGTATTGCACCTTTAGGTTTTGGTACAGATCTGGTGGATATTTGTGGGCCTCAACCACTTACGGCTAGGTTTGCAGTATATAAATACCACATACACACCTACATCTACCACACCCATACACACAATAAATAATATATTGAATTAAAGATTGGTGACTGTGAATGTATAAAACCTGTTTGAATAAAATTAAACAAGCCACACCCGAGCTGAGCTACACTCATTTAAGGTTTACTCAGAATTATAATTTAAGTTATTTCAGTTTTTGGTAGGTGTAAAATCAGTTTCCATTAATGCCTTATAGCCCGCTGCCAAGGCCTTTACCTGTTGTTAAAGGCCACGAAGTTGAGTTATAGGCCTAAGCCTCAGGTGAGGGCCTATAACAGGAGAGGGCCTTTAGCAACCAGTATAGCTCAAGGCAAAAGGGCTATGAGGCTATTAGAATATTCCACCCACTAAGGGTGGAATGTTCTATGAAAAAAAAAAAACAGGAAGATAAACATTAAAATGTTGGAGCCCCAGACTTGTACCAGCCATTATAAGCCCGGAGCTGCACCATTGTCTTCAATGGGGCCCTCAACATTCCAATGTTCTAATATAGATTCAACCTTTCACACAGAAAGTCAATACTTGTGTAGGAGCAGAAACATTATGTTTTATCTATTTTCTGTTCTTGTGTAATTACTATAGGTGTCATTGGCAACTATGATAAGTTGTTGTAACCACATTTTTGGCTTAACAGGGGACAACCACCCAATTTCTTAAACAATATAATACATTTAGTTCAAAATAAAGTTTAAAAAGTTACATAGACGGGGGCGTGGCTTGCCGGGCGATGATGGCGGTCGCAGCTTTGTAGAGCTCCCGCCGGCCCGACCTTAATTCGTTCACTTATCCTGGTCCCCGAGCCCGATACTGCTTCCCGGCGACTGGCGCGAAGCTGGTGGAGTCCCCTGCCTGCTCCGGAGTACCGATCCTGCACTCTTCTCTCTCCTGTGCCCGTTGGGAGGTGACGGCGCCCTGCGGCCTGGTGACCGGCTGGAGACCGGGGTCCTCGAGTTTCGGGACGCCCGGCGGTGGTCGCGGGCTCGCGGGTGGTGGCGGCTTCAGCTGCGCCACTTCTGTCTCCGTCCTACTGCTGCAGCTGCCCGCGGACCGCGGTGGCACCCCTCATCCTTGTGCCTTGGGTGGACACCTCTCTCCCCTGACATCCCGGGGAGGCAACGACGGAGTGAGGCCTGGTGACCGGCTGGAGACCGGGGTCCTCGAGTTTCGGGACGCCCGGCGGAGGTCGCGGGCTCGCGGGTGGTGACGGCTTCAGCTGCACGGCTCCTAGCTCCATCCAATTGCTGCGGCTGCCCGTGGACCGCGGCGGCGCCCCTCATCCTTGTGCCTTGGGCGGACACCTCTCTCCCCTGCAGTCCGGGGGAGGCACCAGCGAGGAGCGGCCTGGTGACCGGCTGGAGACCGGGGCTCCCGAGTTTAGTGACGCCCGGCGGCGGCTGTGGGCCTGCGGGTGGCGGTGGGGTCCGCTGCACCGCTCCTGACTCAGTACCCCTACTGCTACGATTGCCCTCTGACCACGGCAGCGCCTCCCCGTTCCTGCACCTTGGGCAGACATTTGTGGAGATAAACGCCGGGACGGCCTGTCCCGCCTGGGTGAGACCGGTCCTCGGATTTCGTGGCCTCGGGCCTGGGCTGGCCTCTTGGGACTCTCCCACTGCAGTTCTCTTCAGGGGCCTGGGGCCTCCAACGCTAGTGGCAGTACCTGGGGGGTCCTGAGCCTTGTTGGAAGGAGTGCCGGCCTTGCCCGGCGAGCGGTCCCGGCGAGCCCGTGTTGGGCCATGACCAGAACCGGAGGTGGCGGCCCGCCTAAGCATGGCCCTATCGATAAATTCACGGGGCCTAGTGGTGGCTCCGGGGCGGCCGGTGGCAGCGGTGGCCCTGGGCCGGACAATGCGGCGATCCTGGCGGCCATCACCCAATCCCGGGATGCGCTTGATGCCAAAATCGGAGCGGTGGGAGAAGATGTCGCGCTGTTGCGCCAGGACCTCCGGAATGCGGTGGGTCGGATCACCGGGGCCGAGTCCCGGATAACGGTGACCGAAACGGACATCGGCGCCCTGAAGAAGCGGTTGGCGGAAGTGGAGGGAGTCCAGAAGACGTTGGCGGCCCGCGTGGAGGATGCCGAGGGGTGCGCACGGAGGAACAACCTCCGCTTTATTGGCTTTCCGGAGAGGTGCGAGAAAGACGACATGGAGGGGTTCTTGACCCGGTGGCTGGAGAGTTGGCTCCCCGAAGGGGTGCTGTCCACGTGCTTCGTTATCGAGAGGGCGCATAGGGCCCTAACCCAGCGGCCACCGGAGGGTGAGCGTCCCAGGTCAGTCATAGCCCGGCTGTTGAATTATCACGACCGCGATGTCATCCTGCGGGAGGCCAGGACCAAAGGCTCGCTTACCTTTGAAAATCGTACCATCATGATCTTTCCCGACTACACGAGGTTGGTGCAGAAGCAGAGACAGTCCTTTGTGGCCGCCAAGGCCAAGTTGAGGGGCTTGAAGCTCCAATACGCTCTCCTATACCCGGCCCGTCTGCGAGTGGTGCACCAGTCCAGGACGCATTTCTTTGATTCACCTGAGGAGGTTTTCCGTTGGACCGACGAGACGGTGCAGCTCCGGCCGCATCCCCAGCCAGGTCTGAATCCGGGCGGGTCCCAGAGGTCATCGCCGGAGCGGACGAACCACCAGAACCGGAGGGGTCGACACCGGAGGTCCCGGTCTCGGAGGCGGGCGGCCTCTGCTAGTGCATCGCAGACGAGTGGTGCGAGGGACTCGGAACACTCTGATGCCGGCAGTTGAACACTGGTGGGACTGGGCCTTGTTGCTGAGTCCTGAGTTGCCCTTCATAGGCTGGTGAGACTGTTCTCTTTTGACTTCCCATGCCAGTCTGTTCCCGGTTACTGACTCCTATTGCTTTTAGCGGGAGCACGGTAGGGCTCGGGAGGCACCTTTTGTGGGCCTCTGACCCTCACGGTTGTGAGTGTAGTGGGGGGGGTGGTGTGTGTGTGTTGATTGGGGTGTTGGGATCCATTGGTATGGCGGGCCCTGGGTTCTCTGTTCTGGACCCGGGTCTTTCCATGCCGCGACAGATGCTTCAATGTTCTCTGAGGTATTGGGGTGGGGGGAGTGGGGCGTGGGGGGATGTTCTTTGGTTGCTAATGGTTGGGGGGGCCTGGGTCTGGGGGGGGTTGCTGAGTATTCGGATGGGTAGGGGGGGACCACACGTGCCTATGATCGTTGATTTTGTTGTTTTGTGGGGTGCGCCGGGGTGGTGTGGAGGGCCGGGTGCTGGTCCCTGTATTGACTATGGCTGATGCCGTGCCTATGTCTCCTCTTAAGGCCCTGCGTGTTGTGACATGGAATGTGAGAGGAATTTTGGATAAAATCAAGCGTGGGGCTGTGCTACGATGGGGGAAGAGGGAGATGGTAGATGTGCTGCTGCTTCAGGAGACCCACATGCTGGGTTCCAAGGCCCTTAGCCTCCAGAGGTTTGGATTTCAACAAGTGTACCATGCCGGTTTTGCAAGGGGCTCGCGGGGGGTGGCTATCCTGGTGCACCGCAGGGTGGCTTATGTGCATGAGAGGCAATGGATAGACCCTCAGGGCCGCTTTGTTTTCATCAAGGGCCAGCTGGGTACTGAACAGATGGTGTTTGGTAGCGTGTACGCCCCCCCCCCTCTCCAATGGGCCCTGTCTGAGCGGCTGTTCGCGCTGTGGGATGAGATTCCGGAGGTGCTGACCATGGTGGGAGGTGACTGGAATGAGGTTATGGATGTGGGCCTGGATCGTCGGAGGCGGGCGCCGGCTGTGGTGGATCCCCCCCCCGCTGCTGCTCCCACCAGATTGAGCGCGACTGCGAGTGGCCTGGGATGGGTTGATGTGTGGCGCCACTTTCATCCTGCTGTGCGTGAATTCACATTTGTGTCGGCGGTGCATGGGTCCTTCTCAAGGCTGGACTATCTGTTTGTGCCGGGTGCCTGTCTGAGTCGAGTCAGGGATGCGGTGATACTCCCCAGGGGCCTGTCTGATCACTCCCCGGTCCTGGCAACTATGACCCTCCCTTCCCAACGGCAGCCGTTTAGATGGCGGATGTCGTCCTGGCAGCTGCAACGGCCCGAGTACGTGCATCACCTGCGCGTGGCGATTGATCATTATTGGCGTGAGAATCTTGTGGGTGATGTGGATGCAATGGTGGTGTGGGAGGCGCTGAAACCCACGTTACGGGGTATTGATATTGCATGGTGTGTGGCTGCTAGGCGGAAGCATCAGGAAGCCATTGTGACCGCTGCCGCCCGTGTAGAGGAGTTGGAACGGCGTGGTAGTCTTGGGAGCGACGAAGACATGGTGCGGCGGCTCCTACAGGCCCAACAATCGTATGCCTCCGTCTTACACGATGAAGCCCGGCAGGCGTGGCTCGCCACGCGCAGCAGGGTATACCAGTGGGGCGACAAATCCTGCACTATGCTACACAGGTTGTGTCAGGCGACTTTCCAGCCTCTTGTGTTGCCGGGTCTTACGGCTGAGGACGGCTCAGTTATGACTGACCCGGCCCTATTGGCGGCCAGCTTTGCCCGCTATTACGAGACGCAGTACGCCCCTTGTGACCAATTGGAGGAGGGTGGGATCTCCGCTTATCTTGACGACCTGCTACCGCGGGCCGTTCCTGATGAGACCAGGACCGCCCTGGACGCCCCGCTCACGGCTGAGGAACTCGGGGAGGCCCTTGGTCAACTGAATGCCGGGAAGGCGCCCGGCCCGAGTGGCTACCCGTGCGAATTCTATAAAAAGTTTCACGTCCAGCTGGGGCCCCACTATCGGCGTGCCCTGGAGGCGGCGCGGGTTCAGGGGGAGATGCCGCCGGACTGGCGCCATGCCGAGATCGTGGTCTTCTTAAAACCGGGCAGGGAGCCGGACAGATACGACTCTTACCGGCCTATTTCCTTGTTAAACATCGAGGCTAAGATCCTGGCTAAGGCCTTAGCGAACCGCCTGCTACCCCACATCACTGACCTGGTCCACCCAGACCAGGCTGGATTCATGCCAGGGAGGGCCACCCGACACAACATCCGACGGGCGCAAGCGGCAGTGGATGCTATGGGAGCTAGCGATGAGCAGGCGGCACTCTTCTTGGCAGATATGGACAGGGCCTTTGATTCTGTGAGTTGGGTTTATCTGTTTGCCCTCCTGGCCCGCCTCAACCTGGGGCCGGTTTTCCTGTCGTATGTCCGTCTCCTCTACACTAACGTGACGGCCTCGGTCCGTGTGGCCGGAGCTACCTCTGGGCATTTCCAAATAAGACGTGGCACTCGGCAGGGCTGCCCCCTGTCCCCGTATCTGTTTGCCCTTGCCATGGAGCCCCTGGCGTCGCGGGTACGAGTGGATGCCCGATTGTGTGGCTTTGTCTGGAATGGGGACCTGGCGGACAGAATTGCGCTGTATGCGGATGACGTCCTCTTCTTTCTCACCGACCTGCAACGCTCGGGCCCCCGGGTCCTGGAGATTATGCGGGCGTTCGGCGAGGCATCGGGCCTCCGTCTCAACCTTAACAAATCGACCCTGTGGGTGCTGGGCGGCGGAGTGGTTGCCGACCCCTGGGCTGCGGAGTTGCGAGTGGCGACGGGAGGCCTAAAGTACTTGGGCGTTTTTCTATCGGAGTCGCGGGTTGTGGCCTGGGCGCGTGGAGTCCTGCCGGTGTGGGAACGGGTACAGGCTGATGTCAAAACTTGGTCCAGGATGCCGCTCACTATCTTTGGTAGATCGGCCATCTTCAAGATGGTGGCGCTTCCGCGTCTACTGTACCAGCTCCAGAATTTCCCATACTCCATCGGCCTGGAGTGGTTCCGTCAGGTTAACTCTGTTTTGGGTCGTTTCCTGTGGGATGGGGGTGCGGCCAGAGTAGCACTGAAGACGTGTTTTCTGTCCACATACTGTGGCGGCCTGGCCATCTCGGACCTCCTCTCCTACTACCAGGCTTCCCAGTTACTTGTTCTTAATGAGTGGTGGTATGGCGATAGAAGCGATCCGGCCTACGCCCTGGAACGGTCCCTCATGGGTGACCATACGCTCCACACCATCCTGTATTCGGCTCGCCTGCGTCGTGGGTTACCCTCGGTCACAAGGGTGGTCTTTGCCGTGTGGCGACAATCCTTGCGCCGCATGGGATGGTGGGGCAAGTTGACGGCTGAGACGCCGCTTTGGCATAATGGTCTGCTCCCAGAGCTAGCGGCTCTGGCCGGCTTTGAGGGTTGGGAGGCCATAGGGGTTACACAACTGGGCCAGGTCGTGTCTGGCACCACTCTCAAATCCTTCGAGGAGCTCCGCACGGAATTCCAGATGCCTCAGTCCCAATTCTTCCGCTACCTTCAGCTGCGCCATGCCCTCGCCCCGAGCATCGCCGGTCTCGACTCCTTGCCTGAGTTTAGCCCGATCGAGGCCAAGGTGTTTATGGGAGACTTGGGAGACAGAAAGGTCTCCAAGATATACCAGACACTTGTTGTCCACTGCTCCTCCACCCTGCACTCCCTTCGAGAGGCGTGGGAGGTGGACGTGGGTCCCCTCGATGAAGACGATTGGAGGGAGGCGCTGGAGTCCCCACGTGGAACTGCCATTGCTATCCGGCTCCGGCTCATTCAATTCAAGTACCTGCATCGGGCATACTTTACACGTGAACGATTGTGGAAAGCTGGTTTGATTGCATCCCCGGAATGCTTGCGCTGTGGGTCGGTGCCTGGGTCCTTACTACATACTGTGTGGACGTGTGGCCGGCTGACTGGGTTCTGGAGGGGTGTGTGGAGTTGCCTGGCTGAGGTGCTGGGCTGGGACCTTCCTCGTACCCACCGGTTGGGCCTACTGCACATCATGGAAGGGATTGGGGGTAACATATATAAGCGCCATTTGCTGCTCTTGGGGCTGGTTGTGGCCAAGCGAGACCTGGCCCGGGCATGGAAAGCGGTGAGGGCCCCCCCCCTTTCTGCTTGGAAGGCGGGGCTGGATTACTTCATGGGTCTGGAGAGGCCGGTCTTTGAAGCACGGGGCTGTCCTCACAAGCACTTCAAAATTTGGAAGCGTTGGGCTGACTATCGTGGTCTATTCCTGGACCCCCCAGCGGAGCGTGAGGAGGACATTTGATTACAGTGACACTGTTGGCCCGAAGTAACATTGCCCTGGTGGCGCTGCACCTACTTGCTTTTCTTTATTGCTTTCTATGCACGTGTGGTGGGGGGGGTTGGGGGGTGTCCGGGGCTGGGGGGGTGGAGTTGTGGGTTAGGGTGGGTCACTGGGGTGTTTCTATACTGAGCATATTTTATGAGTCTACTCTTGCATTTGCTGCCTATGTAATTGCTGTTTTGATACTGTCGTGGTGTTCTTCGGTTGTGGAGATGCCACATTCTCAATGCTCATTTGCTCAATAAAATTGGTTGTGAAAAAAAAAAGTTACATAGACTCTCATGGGAGAAACGAAAGAAGAACATGGCTTCAGTGAGGAGGAGAGGCTCTGTTGATTCTGTCTTAGACATCCACTTGCCATTCTTGAGTGTTGGAATTAACATTATTTAGTCTTTCATTAGCGATACAGGATTTCATTCTATTATTGATTACCTTATTAGTCCTATGGTAAATCAATTTTGTTTCCATCATTCATTCACAAATCTGGAGAGAGGCACATTCATGCTGTAAGAATTATAGCAATAGGTAAGATAATACTGTTGATTCAGATGTGAAATAGACGTAATCTTGCCTATTGTGCCACTTAATTAATAATTTTGGTTGGCATAATTTAGAGATAACAATAACCAAAGCTTCATGGCTTTCCACTATTCTGATACCTATTCAGAAGGTACAAACACGTCAATTTCCTCTGCATCCTCAGGATCACTTCTACCGTTTACATCACTACAATGTGATAGGTGTTAAGTTTGGCTATGGTAATACATGATGCATAAATATCAAGAAGTGTTTATCGAAAAGTACAGGGCAGAATAGATTGTGCATTAGTGAAAATCAGAAAATGTATCTGTGTTTCTAGATTTTGTACTTTATGACTTGTAAAATGTAAGTACAAACAAGGCCTGAGGCATTTTGAGCAGGCCTCAGACCCAATAAGCTTGTCAGCGACCCTTGACCCTGTCACCAGACAGGTCGCTCCCCTCACCGCCACGCAGCTCCCCTGTGTGTTCTGAGCCCGCTGCTGCAGATTCCCGTCTTGGTTGTAGCCGCTTCGCCACTGTACCTTGTGTCCCCTCTGTTGGATTGTCATCTCTGTTACTTTCTGCCCCACTGTTCACCCTTGTGCCCCCTTCCCTCTGTGTCCCTTTTGCCTTCTGTGACCCCTCTGTTGATTTTGCTGTTTCCTTTCGGAAACTCTGTGCCTCTTTTCTGTGCCCTTCTGCCTGCTGTGACCCCCACCCTCTCCCCCCTCCAGGTTTCCCGACGCTGCGTCCCCTGCGGCCCCGCCCCCTGCTAACCCATTGGCCACCCCGCTCCCACCTCCCAGCTGCTCCTCCCACACACATCCGCTCATATGGAGGCCGCACAGCGCCCCCGCAGTGGACACGCGCAGCGAGCACGCCGAAGGCGTGCCTAAGGCAAGCTCGTCTGCGCCCGTCCGCGCCTGGACTGCGCCCAGCGCCGGACCCCTGGCCCCCACAAACACCACGACGCCCGCCTCCACTACAACTTCAGCATCCTCCACGCACTCAACACCGGAAGATCACGCAACTGCTGCAAGGCCGCCCCAAAACACACCCAAGGACCTTTCCCCTGCCGGAACTGCAGCTTCACCAGCATCCGGCTCGCTCACCCGCCCCCCAAAGAACCCAACTTCCTCAGATGTATCCTGCTCAACATCCGCTCCACCCACAAACACGCCGTCGAACTCTGGGACCTACTCGACACCAACGCCCCAGACGTTGCCTTCCTGACTGAGACCTGGCTGACCCCCTCCTCGGCACCTGACATCGCCATAGCCATCCCGGAAGGCTACAAGATCACCCGCAAGGACCGTACCAACGGAACAGGAGGAGGAATCACCATCATGTACAGAAACACTCTCAAAGTCTCGACAGTCGCCGACGACACCCTCAGCACCACAGAACACCTGCACTTCCAGATCCACACCGACCCCAACACCACCCTCAGAGGCATCTTCATCTACAGACCCCGGACCCCGACCACAGTTCAGCAACTTCATCACCGACTTCATCAGCACACACTCCCTCGCTTCCACAGACTACATCCTCCTCGGGGACCTGAACTTCCACCTCGAGAACAACAACACGAACTCCTCCACCCTGATTGACAACCTCGGACTCAGACAACTTGTCACAACACCCACACACTTCGCCGGCCACACGCTTGACCCCATCTTCTCAGCTAGCACCCACGTCTCCGACCACACCACCGAACTCCACTGGACCGACCACCGCTGCATCCACTTCACCTTCCGCAAATCCACCACGCACCACCATACCCAGCAAATGCCCCGCCGCAGCTGGGGCAAGATCACTGAGGACCAGCTAACCTCCAACCTCGCCCAAAACCTACCCGCAGACCCGACCAACCCCGACGCCGCAGCCCACAGACTCAGACAATGGATCAACGACTGCGCCAACACCCTCGCTCCGCTCAAGGAATCCCCCAGCACCCACAGCAGCAGGAGAGCCAGCTGGTTCACCGAAGACCTCCAGGCCTGCAAGCGAACCTGCCGAAATCTGGAAAAAAACTGGACCCGCGAAAGAACACCGGAAAGCTACACAGCCCACAGGAACGGCACCCGCCGACACCACCAACTCATCAGATCCGCCAAAAGGACCACCTTCAGAGGCCGCATAGACAACAACGCACACAACAGCAAAGAGCTCTTCAGCATCGTGAAGGAACTCTCCAACCCCAGCTCCAACACCAACGACATCCCACCGTCACAAGACCTGTGCGACTCGCTGGCCACCTTCTTCTATCACAAGATCGCAGACATCCATGACAGCTTTGAGGCCGCCACCACCCCGGCAACCACCGATACCCCCGCTCCCACGGACACTACCCGCACCAACCGCCTTCTCGCCTGGACCAACATCAATGGCGACGACACCATCAGGTTCATGAACACCATCCACTCCGGATCCCGGGAAGACCCCTGCCCACACCACATCTTCAACAAAGCCAGCAGCACCATTGCACCCCACCTCCGAAAACCATCAACATCTCCCTCGAAACAGCGACCTTCCCGGAGAGCTGGAAGCATGCAGAGATCAACGCCTTACTAAAGAAACCCACGGCGGACCCCAAGGACCTCAAGAACTTCCGACCCATCTCCCTGCTCCTGTTCCCGGCGAAGGTCATCGAAAAGGCCGTCAACAAACAACTGACTAGCTTCCTCGAAGAGAACAACATCTTGGACCCATCTCAGTCTGGGTTCCGCAGCAACCACAGCACCGAAACGGCCCTCATCGCCGCCACTGACAACATCAAGATCATGCTCGACAACCGAGAAACCACGGCCCTCATACTCCTGGACCTGTCAGCCGCCTTCGACACAGTCTGCCACTGCACACTAAGATCACGCCTCCACGACGCCGGAATCCAAGAGAAGGCCCTGGACTGGACCACCTCCTTCTTGTCCGGGAGAACCCAGAGTGCCCGCCTCCCTCCCTTCCGCTTCGAACCCACCAAGATCATCTCCGGTGTACCCCAAGGCTCATCCCTCAACCCAACGCTGTTCAACGTCTACATGTCACCGCTCGCCCATGTCGCCGGATGGCATGACCTTAACATCATCTCCTACGCCGATGACACCCGGCTGATCCTCTCGCTCACCAAGGACCCCCACACCGCTAAAACCAACCTGCAGGAAGGAATGAAGGCAGTCGCCGACTGGATGAGGAACAACCGACTGAAGCTGAACTCGGACAAGACGGAGGTCCTTATCCTCGGTTCCACCCCCTCAGCCTGGGACGACTCCTGGTGGCCGACAACACTAGGAGCACCCCTCACACCCACCGACCATGCACGAAACCATAGGGGTCATCCTCGACTCCACACTCTCCATGACTAAGCAGGTCAATGCCGTCGCCTCCTCATCCTTCAACATCCTCCGCATGCTTCGCAGGATCTTAAAGTGGATCCCCACCGAAACTAGAAGGACAGTCACCCAGGCCCTTGTCAGCAGTAGACTGGACTACAGCAACGCACTCTATGCAGGAGCCCCAGACAAACTCCTGAAACGGCTCCAATGCATCCAGAACGCCTCTGCACGCCTGATCCTCGACATCCGATTCCGCAGCCACATCACACCCCACCTGAGAGACCTGCACTGGCTCCCCATCTGCTCAGCAGACCGCGCCCTTGCCACCATCCCCCGCATCCAAAGAGTGACCGCCGGCGGCAGATCATTCTCCCATCTCGCCGCCAAGACTTGGAACACCCTCCCCATCCGCCTACGGCAGACAGATGACCTCCTTACCTTCAGGAGACTCCTCAAGACCTGGCTCGTCGAACAGTAGCTGCACCCCCCTCCCCCAGCGCCTTGAGACCCTCACGGGTATGTAGTGCGCTTTACAAATGCTATGATTGATTGATTGATTAAAACATACCACCCTTCTCCCACACTATAGCTCCCTGTAAATATGAGACTAGTCTTACGTATAGCAGGTTACTATAGACTCACTGTGAGATGTGAATATGAAATACCACTAGATTGTGATTGACTTCCCAGGTAAAAGGCTAACTCTTGTCTAGTCATATGTGTACTTGTGTTATTAAGGCCTGGGGGAATATGTTCAATATGTTTCTACATAGCTTGTACTTTTCACCATGTGACACTATACAAATCACTAACTCAGAACAGAACCTCTCCTAGAAATCTTTAGATTTTAAACGTTTTAAAACATGACATCTGCAAACTCCATTCGGAAGTATTATGAACTTGGACTTAAATGTCCAATTGTAGAATCACAATAGGTATATCTTGATTTAAAATATAATTTTAGAGACTATATATTGACTGAATGAATTAACAATTTGTTGCCTACAGTAAATATGTCATTCCTTGTGGATAAGGGTCGGTAGCGGCTCATTTTTTGGGTTTTGGGCTCCGCATGCCTAATTTCTCCCCCATGTCTTTTCATAAATTTTAATAACGGAATACTAAAATAAAAATGCAAATGCTGCCTGAGTGCAGCACTAAAAGCACTCACCACAGTCGCTTCATTTACCAGACTTTACAGTGCATTTAATTCACCTTTTTAAGCTGCTGTCATTAATCATTATTTGACGGGCTAAGGAACTGTAAAGCCTAAGGCCTGTGAGATCATCACAAACCAATAGCCTCCATGGCTAAGCTCCACCCCCTGATGACGTGAGTGCAGAATTAGCTCGGGACGCTTCAGGCTTAAGCCCTATAGTGCCAGGGACTTCACGCCAGTCAGGGTCTGGAAATGCATGTCAATGCACCCGTTCACCACTTGTCAAGGGGGACATGGGCGGTCAGGGCCGGACTGGCTATCGGGCATTTTGGTGTGCTGCCGAGCTGGGGGCTAATTTCGTTGATGGGGACCTGCGTGTGCTGAACAAAGTTCGTTTTGATTTTTTTATTTGAAAGGGCACGCAGGTCCCCATCAACGAAATCAGCCCACACAGCAGAGAAATTAGCCCCCAGCTTTGCAGCACACAAAAACGCCCAGTAGCCAGTCCGGCCCTGTGGGCGGTGATACTCATTGGCCCCACCCCACCACGTGGCGAGTGGTGAAAGGGTAGGATTGGTGGCTGCAGGCGGGAAGCTACCTCTCTAGTCTGCACAGTATATTTGTACCAGTTCTAATAACCATGCAGACTCAAGATCAGCTGTTCAACTTGCTGCATGCACTTCAGAGAGCAATGTTTTCTGCTCAGAGCCTCTCAACAATGCTAACCCAAAAAGTGCAGCTTGTCACAGGAGAGCAGCTTGCCATAGCAGGGCCGGCGCTAGGCATGAGCAGTGTGGGCAGCTGCCCAGGGCCCCGCACCCAGCTCACCAGCATGGGGCCCTGCACCAGTGCAATATAGAACCAAACCTCTTATGCCCCTGCCAATCCCATTGAAGAAAGGTGTCTGTTTGCAATTGGGCTTACAGAAGCCCCCCTCCCTGGGCCTCTCAGGGATGGTGTGGGGAGGGCCAGGGGAGGGGGACACTTCATCGTGTGCCAGTTGCAAGGAGACACATGTTGTCCTGCAATTAGGCCTCCTGCCTGGCAGTCCATTGAGAGAGTCTGTGGGACACCCATTGTCAACACTTTATCATCTGCACAGTTTTAACTCTCAACCCCCAAGCTATTCTTACCCCTTCAGCCCGATATGAGCTGTGAAAGAGGTGTTTATAGATGGCAGAGCGGGGAGCTGCGGGCCAGGAGGAGTCTGCACAAAGCAGCTTCCGGAGCCCTGAAGGTGTCACTTATGTAAATTAGAGGGGCCTCGCACATTCCCCTTCGCCCGGGGACTCAAAAGTCCTAGAACCGGCTGTGGTATATTGCTGTTGTGTCCTCGTGCTGCACCCAGCACGAGGGCACATTTCTCATGTATTTATTAAATGGTGTTCTACGTTCTAGTGGCTCCGTTCTGTTCCAGTACTCTTGACAACGAAAGTCAGTTGCCTGGAATCCTGTTTGTGACGCCAAATGTGGTAAAGAAGATTCGTAGAAGAGATGTAGTTGTTAGAAGTCTTCTTTATTGTAATTGAAGATTGACACCCACAGGTGAATGCTGCCTGAATCTTCTTTACCACACCGGCCCTGTGCCACAGGAAAAAGAAGTGTCCACCCTGTCACAGGAGAGCAGCCGGCCGCAGGAAAAATAATTGAAGGTATTTATGTTGAATGCCAAGCGCCTGTGTCCAGCAACGCCCCTTCACCCCTTCACCCTTACCATAGACCTTGTATCAATCACACCCATTCATTTGTCACTAAGATAGCAAAGACATATCGATTCTGCGACCTCATTGTAAGCATCCTTATAAGAAAATGACACCCGTTCTAACCTGGCAGCTGCCTCAAGTCGTTTTTAGGTCTCGGAACTGCGAACAGATTGCGAAGCAATCTGTCGTTCCGAGACTCTATTGTAATCATTCTCGCTTTTACGGAGTCAAGGGAGACAGGAGACAAGCGAGGTGCACGCGCAACCTTGGAACTGGGATCCGGTCGCGCGCGCTTCCTGTCTCCCATGGCTCCTGAGAAGCAGACTCACATGCACGCATACACACACATACAGACCCCCCCGCCGCGCATACACACACTCACACATACAGAACCCCCCCTCCCCCCCGCCGCGCATACACGCACGCACACACAGAGCCCCCCCCCACCTACCTCGTCTCGGCGTGTCTTCGCGCTCAGCACTGGGCAGACTTCCTGCACAAGGACGGGCAGGTGCACAGTCTACAGGCCCCCAACAAGTTACCAAGTGCCTAAGGGGGGCACCCTCTCTCAACCGAACACACCAGGCTTGCCTCAGTCGCGTCGCGTGCCGCCCCTGCCTCTCACGCGGCCATACGTGCGCGCTCTCCTCGCCCTGTAACTAGAGCTTCTCGCCCTCAGCTCATGATGGTAGCGCGTGCCAGTGCTCGCACGCAGCCGCCGTCCACAGCTGCGCGCGCGCCCCCGCAACTCGTGAACGGAGCAAGTGAATTAACCAAAATGTATTTATTGTTCAACCTTAAAATACAGTAGTTAACAGAGGATTACATGACTGTTTATTCACAGTACCTTTGCTGCTTCTGGTACCACCTTTCCCCTTTGGAGGCATGTCCGCAGCCTACAGCGTGCACTGGTGCCCGCATCCACAGATTCACTCATTCGAGGGACTTCAACAGCATAGACATAAAAGAAGGGCGAGCAAGCTGCGCGCAGCTCTTTAGACGCTGAAATGCCTGCCGTTGTTAGAACAAGCGGGGAATCTCCATGTACGAGAAAGCAGAATACAAGTTTTGCTCATTCAGACCTTTTCATATACAGATATAATTTAAACATGTATAATAATGGGCTAACTGTTCTATAAACTCCGTGAATATTTATACTTTTGAAATTTAAAAAATCTACATAATTATAAAAAGGAAATAATAAAAGTGAATTAAATATTACAATTAAGTATTTATGTATATAAACCATTTTTTTCTCTGCAATTCCTGTCGTAAATATAGCAATTTAATTTTCCAATATGGCCGCTTCTTGTCGTGACAGCTGAAGGCTTCTTGGAAGCTGGAATCTCTAGTCTATTGCAATCATTTCTCACGCGCACGGCGCCAGTGACAACCGGGATGAGCAGGAACACACCCATTACGTGTGCACTAGCACCTCACGGGCCAATGCACACGCATGCACGCACTTGGGTCTGTGTGTGTGTGTGTGGTGGGAGGCTGAGAGGACCGCTGGCCCCATGTCATACACTGGCAGGGAGGCGCAGGGTGGACAGGAACACACCCATTACCTGTGCACTAGCACCTCACGGGCCAATGCACACACACGCACTTGTGTGTGTGTGTGTTTGTGTGTGGTGGGAGGCTGAGAGGACCGCTGGCCTCATGTCATAGACTGGCAGGGAGGTGCGGGGTGGACAGGAACACACCCATTACCTGGGCACTAGCACCTCACAAGTGCACGTACATGGGTGTGCATGTGTGTGTGTGGGGGGGGCTGAAAGGACCACTGCCCTCTGGTGAAGAGGCTGGCGGGAGCTGCAGGACCCAGGTGAGGGCAAGGAGGTGCCACACAACCACACAACCACACACACACACAACCATACACACAACCACACACACATACACACCACCACACACATAACCACAAACACGACACACACAACCACAACCACACACACACAAACACAACACACACAACACACACACAACACACACACACAACCACAACCACACACACAACCACACACAACGCCACACCTTCAGTGCACACTTTCACCAAACACAGACCATCAGTCATCAATGCACGCTTTCACCGGGCACATACACCACCAGCCATCAGTGCACGCTTTCACCAAGCACACACACACCACCAGCTGTCAGTGCACGCATTCATCAGACACACACCACCAGCCGTCACTGCACGCTTTCATCAGGCACACACACCACCAGCCATCAGTGCACGCTTCCACCTGGCACACACACCACCAGCTCGCAGTGAACACTTCCACCAGGCACACACACCACCCGCCATCAGTGCACAATTTCTACAGACACACACACACACTACCAGCCATCAGTGCACACATCAATTGTTAACGCATCCACAATTAACCATGTAGCAATAGCAGTATGGCACACTTTACTTTTAAAAATATTAATATAAAGCGCAGCATGCCGCCATTGCTACACACATTTTTTTGGCGTACAATTTATAGACTTTTGTTGCAGTTGGTGTTGCACTATTTAGCAATGCCAATAGCTCAAACTTAACTAACCCGAGACCTATTGCATTGTAAATGCTTGTTAACAAATCCTTTTAGTTTCAGACTGAAAGGAGACACATTTCTCAGCTCAGGTCAAGATGTTCCCAGTGCAACTCTATAGTCAGCCTTTCTTTTATTCTTTTTTGTAGTCTAAAGGATTGGTGGCATGTGTCTGGGCTGCGAAATGCTGTATGGATATGTGTATTTTTTATGACATGTTTTCTGGCCCTACGAGCAATTCGCTTTATGCAGAGGAGCAACAGATACAACATGAAATACACCAAGTGCCTGATGACCTCTTGGTCCGATTTCAAAGAAGGCACTGCTTATAATCCATATTTTTATTCCGTTCGCTCATTTGCTGTAGAAAGAGAGATGTGCCGAGAGGCCATAATAAAAATGCTAATAAACAGGCTATTTATTGTCCATTACAGCTTTGCTTAATAAAAGATGGCTAGCCATCAGGACATAGGAAAATGCATTACATAATTTAGCATTTTATAACTGCCAGCGGGCCACCTTATGCCGTTCTCAGGGTACTTTGAGACATTATTAAATAGAAATTCAAAATCAATGACCGAAAGGAGCAATCAATAGCAGGTGCACTAAACCAGCCAAGAATGTTGCGCTCTGATTGGTGAGGCACTGTGAGCTGGGCACCTAGAGAACACCCTGTGTCTGGGTGCTTGGTGGTGATGGTAGGGAGTAAGCAATAACTAGTAAATAAAATGCTAAAGTGAATGTAAAATGAATTTACTTTCTCGTCTCTTGGACCCCACTTTGACACCCATAGTAGCACCAGACTCTGGGGCATATTATCAAGGGGTTTTATCTCTGCTTTTTTCGCTTTAAAAGCCAAGAAAGCGGAGATAAAATTATCTCCCTATTACCTAGCTGTCGCTAACACCAGTTAGCGACCGCTAGTAGGAGATAGCGACCATCTTGGGCCCCACTTTGCATGTCAGTGATATTTATCACTAATGGCATGCAAAGTGGGCGTGCCAAGATGTTAGCGACTGGAAACAGTCGCTAACATCGCTATCTCCTATTACCAACTTTTGGAGATATTCGCGCTAAGCGCGAATATCTCCAAAAGCTAACACCTGCCCTGAGCAGTTCTTAGCCATGTTATCCAATGGGAGGTGGATAACATGGCTAAGAGCATTAGCTCGGTAATGCATGAATATCGCTGACTTTTCAGCAATATTCATGCATTGCGGCCGTTTTTTATCGCATTTGCGATAAACCTTGGTAATACCAAGGTTTATCTGCGATAAAAATCGCCGCAGCTCAGCGGTAAATTTTTCTCTCTAACCAAGCAATAGCGATAATTATCGCTATTGCTTGGTAATATGCCCCACAGTTATTAATTTGTAAAAAAAAAAAATTTAAAGAAGAAGAAGTACAGGAGACCTGTTAAGTTCACAGTAGCATAACATTTTCAAATCCTGGCTTCTCCACTTGGCCAGACTGTGTGACCCAATGTAAGCACTTGATTTAACTTCACCATGACTTACTTTAATTTTCAAATTTGAGAACAGTTTTAAAAAATTCAGCCCACGAACCTCACTTGCATATAGTTTGGCAACCAATAAACAAAATGTGCTTCAAAATACACAATTTAGCCCTTTATGTTTTAAAATGGTCTTGTATGGGGTATTCACCTACCACCAAACTACCCTTTTGTTTGTTAGTTTGCTCCCTTGCTAAGTCAAAGTTGTCACCAGCTTTTATGGTCTCCAGTTTCAAACTTCACCAACCACCTTTGGTAAGGGCAAAGCGCCAGTAAAACGTTTGTCCCTGAAACTTGGCAGACAGAGCCTTACATTTTTCAAAGTTAATAAACTTGATCAAGAGAGGTGTTTTTTCTCTCAGGACGCGCGCTCTGCCACCTTGCAAGAGATAGAATGATGTTAGTAAGTGGTACCTGACCTAAAGGCAACTCTTAAATGCTTTTGCTGATCTCATGGTATAGTAGAATGCAGTGTGGGTCACTTTACTAACAGCTAAGGATCGATTTATGATATAGGATCTTTTGTCAGCTCTCTAAAATACCTTTCTGGACCAGTTTACCTTGTAAAAGCAACAGAAGGAAGATTCCTCTTTCCCAGACTGAAGACCACTTGCTTTGATACCAACGATCTGAGAAACTAGCCCCTGATGTGACTGTCAGGCTCTGTGGTGTGTTTGTCTGTGGGTTTCTATGGTGTTTACAGCCTGCTGTTTAAAACTTTGATTCTGTGGCCTTGATGCCTCTGCCTGGTTGGCTTGTAGCCCTGGAGACAGATTTGCTTTTACCCTACAAGAAGAGTTGTCCACCCATGAACATCATGCAGGCTGGAGAGAACACTTCTGAGACATTTGCATAGTCCTTAGTGACACACCGATTAGCAGCGCCAAGTGAGCCAGTAGCTCAATTGCTACTGCAAACCATTGGAGTACGGAAGTAACTGAAATAAATGTGACCTCCTGAAACTGAATAAGTTCATCAGTTTGAGTAGATCCAAGCGTGCAAAATCTAACGAATGAGAGCACCGGGCTTGTGGCACTCTGATTTGTATACATCTCTTGACCACTATCCACTGGGCAAGAAAAAGGTCCAGAAAAGTTATTAAAAAAGAATTGCCCAAGGAATGGCACCAATAGTATCTAAAACACCCCGCCCATATCATGCATCTTCCATTGAAAGGCACATTCTCCGAGCTGCAGCTTTTCACTTTTTTTTGTCTCTCCACTAGAACTCCCCCTCAGCATGCGTGACAACAGTCTTCAGCATCATTTTTCTGGACTCATTTTTGCTTAACCTCAAAGTCTCATTCTGATGCTGAAACCTCTTTTCAGCCCTAGTACCTATCTCTATTTGATCACGTGTACTAATGAGTGATTCTGTCCAGAGACATAGGTGCTAACAAAAGGAAACTTGGTCATTTTTCTAAGATGTTTACCATCCTCATTGACTTCACTGTAAATGGTTAGTTCAATTGATTTCTATGCAAACACATAGACATATTTATCTATCTTTTTTGCTCTTTTATTATATAATAAATACAATTTTATTTGTTTAGTTTAAATCACTAAGTGTAGGATTCCACAAGTTAAGAGACACACCACAAGTTTAAGAACAGCTTTTCTTTAAATAAGCATCGCAGCCATAGGAGCAACTGCCCCAGAACTATATTCAAACAAATCCCCACCCAGAGGGTGGGGATTTGCTCATGGATACAGCGCCTCTTGGAGCTTTTTCTACCTTCTCCTGCCAGACTCGGCACTTCGGGACCTCGCCGGACCCGCTGCGCGGGTCCCGCATCGCCCCCTGACACAGGCGTCAGCTGGAAGAAGAATGAGAACATGAAGTGCCACACTTGCAACACAAATAATTGTTTATCCATGCTGCCTGCGTAAGGATGCCACATATCTCCCCCCTAGCAATAGGAAACCAACATGTACACATCTTATGCAGAAAAGCTATAATTTAAATATACAAAAAATAGTACAAAAACATGAAGAGAGTGACCTTTAAGTAAGAGGTCTCAACCATAATGTGAGATCTAGCTCATGTTCAAGATTCTCCTGTCATCTGTCTTCAGAGAACGTCTGAAAAGTTTCACTACACTCAAGGGTTTTGAAAATGTCGAGCCTCCTTTGTTCTCAGTAACTTCACTACAAACAAGTCACTCACCCAAACTTTGGATTTCCTTGGAGCCATTTTAGGTTGTGCATGTTCCCCAGCACCGTCAATATTACATATTACACTCTGTCCTTTTTGTTTTTTCACTCATCTTGGTGACAACATGGCGTTTACTTTCCTCCTTGTCAGTAATTCCAGTCGCGGCCCGTGCAGGTAAGTGCGGTGGGGTCGGGTGAGGGGAGATTTTGACAGACGATGATAAGGGAAATTAAATATTAAATATTAATTTTCCCTTGTCATCATCCATCGAAATTCCCCCTCACCCGGCCCCACTGCCCCACTGCTCTTACCTGCATGGGGCGCGGCAGTGTAATTCGAAGGAGACACTTCCAGTGGGGAGGTAAACTATAGGTCACCAGTTTTTGAAGTGCCTCTTTGCAATTCCTTCCTGTCCCCTTCACAAATTGAATTTCCTCCTTCAATGTAGTGTTAATCCTCATTACATGGCCATTCCACTTGAGACTAGTTAAGACCCATGGCCTGTAAGATGACTACAGAGGAAGCCCCCTTTTTTCAAGTTCTCCTCAAGGAAGCCAGTTATCCCCTTTGTTTCATTATTGCTCACTACCGAATCTCAAACCACCTTGAGAAAATATCAACCTGACCAATGCTTACACAGACTTTTTTCCGCCTTGAATTTGACCTACTATATCAAAAGCTCCTCCCACTGCTTTTCACTTAATCACTGACTCAGCAATGAACACATTAATTTTCCAATCTTTCAAACTGGACATTCATTCCTTACCACCTCTACTCTCTTTTTAATTTCATAAATACTCTGAGAACCTTCATGGTTTGTATCATTCAATTGTTTCTTCATACCCCTTGGAAGAACTGTGCCACCTCTAAAACCCAACTTTTCACAGAATTACAATGTATCCTTCACCATCCAAAATCCTAACATCTCAGGGTCCCAAATTGATTTCGCACACTACCCTTCCAAAACCATCATCACTCTGAATGTGTTACACCCATACTTCATATGAAATGTCATCCATGACCATCAAACATGCTTATATGAATTCTTCATCTTCGTCAGTCTGTCCACACGAACTAATTTCTTCGTTTTACTTGATGACGCATGATAGGCAATCCACAGCCTCAAAACAATATTCCTGGAGGACTGCCGCCCCCTTAGGTATTTCTGCTGAAATGGTGTTCAAGCCTTTCTTGTTTAAAACTTTGACCTGAGCTTGTAACCTGACCAAAGCAAAAAACCCATGCTCCAAAAATAAATCTTGAAATTCCTAAAACTCCAGTACATCATCAAAGATTCTTGTTCTATGGCAGAGTAGTGGAGCTCTCAAGCTTCTAGCAGCAAACGTTGTGGTTTTTACGTGTGTTTGGTGCACAAGAAGTGCATCCAATCCCTTTATATTAGCAATAGTTTTCCTAAGGTTCAAAACTTTTTAACTCTGAGGCGTGGGTCAGCTCCTTTTTGACTTCTCTAAACGTTTCTTCACAATCACTCAATCACATAAATTCAGTACCTTTCTCCAACAATTTCCAAATCTCAACCATATTTCTAGTCAATTCACATAAGGATTTAGTATAGAACTTTACTATGTCTGGAAAAGCAGCTACCTCTCCTCTTCCTTTGGAGACTAAACTTTATCAAAAGCCTGGACCAAGTCTAAAATGGATTTCATTCCACTTACCATTATTAGGAATCCCACATACTCAATTTAATTTCTTCTGAGCTACACTTTCTTCTACTATATACCCAAGAATGTCCTAACCATTCAATCATGCACAGATTCCATCTACCCATATATCAGAATGTCATCCAACTAGAACTTGACTCCTGGCACCTTGTTCAATCAGCCGCAGTCCGCGCAGGTTACAGCAGTGGGGCAGTGGGCCGCGTGAGGGGTGTTTTGAGGGACGATGCAGAGGGAAAATTAAATAAATAATTATTTTTCCCTCTGCATTGTCCCTTGAAATCTCCCATGTGGCCCCACCGCTGTTACCTGCTGTGTTCAACGATCTGCTCATCAACCGGTGAAACACCAAAGAGGATCAAACCAGCCCAAGTGGCTGTGTTGCAAACACGCAAGTTCCAAAAAGCGTTACAGATGCAGTGAGGTCCTTTAATTCATCATGGAGGGTAATCTGGTGGTAAGGTGGAAGGTCTAGACTGGTGAAAAACCTTGCACCAGCCAAGGACAACACCATTTCCATTCTGTTTGGGAGTGCCAACCTGTTAATGAACGCAAACATATATTGAAGGCTACTAGATTGGTGCAGATATTAATCTCTATCAACACCTTGTGAGGCATCACTTTGGGAGCCAACCATTCAGAGCATTCTACATTTTCTATGAGTCCTGCTTTACACAACTCCTCCAATTCTGATGCCAGAGGGTCCCTTACACAGCATACATATAACCTTACCAACGAGCTGGTACTGATTTAAGTGACATTTTAGATCCATAGCCCACATTAAACAAAATAGCTATTGTGTAAAAGCCTTCTGATCCTACAAGAACACTCACAAATAACACTGTTATAAGGCACAAAACACCTTGAGAGAAAAAAGATGACACATCATTTACACTTGCAGTGACATACAGTGTTCCAGTTTGTAAATCCAAAATTGTGCTAGGTGCAAGGCATAAGCAAAACATTTGAAAAAAAAGTGTCTGATAATTAAACGTGTTGAAGAAGTGTTAATGTTACTGTGACTGAAAAGTACCTACTGTCACAATTCATAATGGTTTTGCAATTTTATATAACCCAATGCATTTGGTTTGAGGAAGCGTAAAAGCTGATCTTGATTTGCACAACACTTAAAACTGAATTCCGACAATAAAAGTAAAAGTGGACCTTTCACATATTTAGAGAAATGACACAGAACCTTAGAAAAATTGATTAGCCAGCACCGTAAAAGCGTGTTTGACTATCTGGAAACGGTAGGATCAATCAGTTAGAGAATTTAAGATGTTTAACAAGAAACATTATGAAAGTTGATGATAATTTAGCATTACTATTTGACTTCATGGCAGACTTTTCTAACACACTTGACTTTGGTGCAAATGCTAAATTAAAAATAGTGGTTGTTTGACCTTTTCAGTATAATTGTTTAATAGTATAAACATCTTTTGTGGGCAGAAACGATTTTATTTTTAGGACATTTAGAATTAATTTATATGTTGCTACTTTCCTGAAATAGTAGTAGTAGACCATGCTTGAAGTTGAATATTTCTGTGTAACCATTACTGACAACATTGACAAAAGTTTATTTATGATATGTGTGATTTATTTCATTTTGCTTTAACTTAGTTAGGAGTTTGCTATATTTAAAGATGAAATGTTGAATTTAAACACATTACAGTGTTTTTCTCTTTAGGCTGACATATTTCACAGCTTTGTGCAATGGACTTGAAACGTTCTTAAATGTTGCTTTATTTGTTTTTGATTCACGTGACATTCCTTATCACAACAAAGATCGTTTTTTCCCAATTGTGTGTGATTGGTGAAAAGCTAACTTTTTCCCCATATACATGAAGAGTAACAAGTTGAACATACTCTTTGTCTATTATTCTGTCAGTTTGGAAGGACATTCGCTTCACTTGACTTATGTGGGAAAATATGCTGAAGTAACAATTTGTACCTGAAAAGACTGAAGAATGATCACATGATGATCAGATTATTGTGGCTTGACCATTGATGTCATGATGACAAATGTGAACTATAAAACTATGACGAACTGGAGGAGGAGCATGCATTTGGCTTTTTTGCATTGCTGCATTCGCATTTTGATTCCCTTTTAGTGCCTTTTGAAGAGAGCTCACGTCTAAGCTCAGCTTGACCTTTGGCACTTTTTCTTTGACTCCTACCTGCCTGCTGAACTATCTTTTATTATGCCCCCTTGCTTTTTGTCTTTGCTAATGAATTTGCCTGTCGGACAATTTGGAGCAGTCTGGTGAGGTACAAGATTTGAACTTTCCTGCTTTATGCTCCATTCCCTTTTGCCGCCTTAGCCACAAACCTTTCCCCGTAGATTTTACCTACACCCCTTTGACAATGCTTAAAGAACCTTCAAGAACCAACTTCTTGCTTTCTTGGTGGTAGAAATTGTATTGCTGAGTATTAAATAATCCTTTTATGGATTATTTTATGTAAGGATAGATTACTTTAATCAAATGTGTGATTTTATAGTTTGAGCTGTTAAATTTATGACTGGCCTTCTTAAAATGTTACTTGTATGCATTCATTTTGGATCTTTAATACAATAACACATACTCCAAAGTTGTCTGAGTCTTATTGTACCTAATGTTCTTTCTGTAGTAACTGTGCTGATTTTCAATTTATAACAGAGTTATTCATAGATTATTTTCAGAATATCAGGTTATTTTGCTCTTGTTCTGTGTAACCATGACAGAGCTGTTAGTTTGCATGGTTCTTGTGAGAATAAACTTCTTCAGGAGGTTCAGACTACCAATTACCATGCTGTATTTCTGTAGCATCGTTTTGAGAGTGATTTACTTGAGCCTGATTACCACTTTGTGAGTTGGCTACCAATTAGTGATCCTTATTGGGTAGCTGACAGTTGGACATCCTGAGTACTCACCCCTCACTATGGTAGAGAAAGATCCTTCGAAAGAACCATCGCCTCTGAGGTGAAGTATTGAGTCTTAAATAAAACTCTACTCCATGGGTCCAGTAGGAGAGTTGAGGTTAAGGTCATGAGAGTAAAAGCTTCCAGCACTAACAGGTTCATGCTAAAAAAGTTTTTCTTTGGCATGTAGAGTCCTTGTCACCGATAACATCTTTACCATGGGGCTACATTAATGTTGGTTGTAAGGATCAAGAGGTACAGATGCACATCACTGAAAAACTTCTTATGGTGAGCGCATTTTCGATTACTAATCCAAATAGGCCCCCCAAATGTCAACCACACATATGTCCCTTGTGTTATTTTACCCATACTTAGTGACTCTTACTGTACACTCCAGGGCCATAGGTACATTGATGAGTGTGAAGACACACTTTCCAGGCAGCATCATTTCATATTTGACCGCACAATTTTATCAATTGGTGTCCAAAATAAACATGCATCACCTTTGCCTTTCTTCCTGTGTAGGCAAAGGCTACTTTCACCAGCAGGCCAATTGTGTTGGGTGCTCATGTCAGTGTCATCAACAGAGAAGCGTCTCACCAAAAGATTCAGGACCAAAATTGCCATGATCTGCCACCCCTTTTTTGTTGCGTGGCTGTAAGAATTTGGGTTATTAGTTGAGAGGGGTGGAAGCCCCACTGAGATAATAAACACAATCCTTGTCAAGGTGGACCAAAAAGGTTACTAAATTAACCTGTGTTTAACACTATAGTAGCTTGGCACAAAAGCAGTCAGGCTTAACTAGTGGCATATGTGGCACTCAAACAGTATTAAAGTGAAAAAAACTATTTAGAAAAGTAGAATTAAATGTAATAAATAAAATGGCACCAGAAAAACAAAAATCTAATCAGTAAAACCTGATATATAAGTTTTTTACGTTTTAGTTGAAAATAGTGTCACCTATAGTTATATGGTCCCACTGGCATGGTGGAAAGTTACAAGCTCAGGCTGACCACAATGGAGCTCAGGTGAGATACAAAGAACACGTTCATCTTACTTCAGAGTCACCTATTCAAGTACATGGTTGGAGGAGATGTTTGATTTGGAGTGAACCTAGAAGAGATTATTGTCGGCCTGAGAAGCAGGTTGGGCATCACGAACAGTTGCTGTTGTAGCGCGAAGAGCCTTTCATTGCTGGAGCTTAGCATTGGCGGGCATCCCAGGCTGTCTCTGTTGGCGCGAAGTGCAGGTCTTGAGTTGGCAGTTGTCATGGACGATTGCTGTCGGCTTCAAAGAGCAATTCCCACTGGTGCTTCATGTTGGCAGTTATCATGGGTGGAAAGAGGTCACTTTGCGGTTGTGAGGGGCGTAAAGTTCTATTCCATTCAGCTGCTCCTAAGACCTCGGACCATCTCTTGGGGATCAGCACTCACTCCAGCAGAGACCTGCAGTACAGATCAGGCAGGTCCAGTTTGTGCCGGTTAGCTATGCAGTTGTAGGGAGGCCCCTAGTAGCTTCCTGTGGCCCTGTAGCTCAAACAGTAGGTCCGCCACAATCCCATGACGTCACTTCTGAGGAGTATGGCTTCAAGGCAAGCAGGTCCAATCTTCCTTTTTCAGACAGCAAGGCAGTCCTTCTTCTGAATCTTCCACAGATCCTAGAAAATTCTGATGAGAGGTTCTGAAGGTGCCACTTTTATACCTGGTACATACTTTCTTTTGGGGGATTTTCTGGTCTCCCCTCAAAACCCTTTCTCTGGGTCTGGCTCCAAACTGTCTATGGTGACAAAGGCAAGGGTATGCCTGGTGTCAGGCTCCTTTGTGTGTGCTGCAGGCAGGGCCCTTTGAAGTGTAAACAGGGCAGAACTCAACTCTTCCCCAGCCACCCTGTCAGGAGACCCTCTAGCTCCACACCTAGGTATCCCTTGTTCCACTATCTGGAAGCAATACACAACCCACAACAGGAGAGCCATTCAAAGTCAGGTGACCCTCGATACTGGCAGAAAGACACATTTGGTTTAGGTGGAAAATGCCAACTTTCTGAAAGTGTTTTTTTCAGAATAGTAACTTTAAAAAATCAGCTTTATCATCAAAGAACATTTTAATTTACTCTTCATTTGAGAACAAACAGCATTTTTCTATCTGGTCACAAACTGAAGTTAGCACTTATTAAGTGTAATAGGGTAAGCCAATGTTAGTCTATGGGAGAGACAGCCTTACAGCAATATGAGCATAATGTTAGCCAAAAGTGTAGACTTACACACCTCCACACCCTTAAACAGGGGGTGGAGCCAACTTTAAGGGTGTAAGTTGCTACTTCCAAAAATGAACAATAGTAATTTCGACCTAACATAAAACATTGTCAATATATATTAGTAATGATTAAAAGTGATGTAAACAATTAATTAAAAGTAATTTAAATGTGTTTTAATGAAAAATAAAGGTTTTTTAAAATAGTTTATAATAAAATATGTAAATATGTTTTAAATTTTATATATTTTTAAATTCAATTTTTATATATTTTTAACATTCAATGATATCTATATATATATATATTTTTAACTCTTGTAACTAGTTTAATGTAACATTATTTACTACAGGATTTTATTTTAAATCCCTATCTCCATTAGTGTTTTACACAATGGTATTTCAGAATCTGTGATCAACCATCAGTGGTCCTGGAATTAGAACTGTTTCTTTTTGGTATTAGTAATATATGCTTTAAAATTTGGATCCACACCCCATTTCAGGGTTTGGAGTCGTGTACATCTACACTTTTTAGCAACTTTACACTTACATTTTGTGTCGAGCCAAAAGTAGTAAATTTACTTAATAGTGTAAGGGCAAACTTACATGTGCAAATTACTCACAAGAGTAAGTTACTGTTGTGAATCGCCTCAAATGTTTCGATTGGATTTGTGTTGTATTATACTAAAATAAAACATTCACATTTAAACAACTTTCGTTTTTTGCAACTGTTTGACGCAAATAGATTACAGTTACCAAAGTTACCTTGCTTCCTGAACCGTTTTTACGGCTGAGTGCACTATTTCTTCAGCAAAGTATAACAAAACTTGATTATAGTTTCTATGCCAATGTATCTTTTATTACATTCATTGTTGTCTCTGCTAATTTGTTAAAGCCACAATCTTCTCAAGTGTAAGGAAAGTTTCTATAAATATCATGCATAACAACAAGTGTTGGTGGTAGCAAATACACATCTTTTCTTGATTAAATACCGATTACTAAGGTTAATGAACTATTTAAATGCTTAACATACTGCCACAATAATCTTTGTACATTTGCAGCATTTCAGTAAATTTCCACAGGAGGGCTCACTCTGTCTTCCTTTCCACCATTATTTCTGGAAACAAATGTTGCAACATTAAACGCACCTGCCACGGAGTTGAAAGATAGCGATGCAGAAGCTGCCTTTCGTTTACCATGTATCCACCTTGAATTATGGATACTGCTTCTCCTCAAAGTCCCTACAGATACAACCGATAGTTTGAATCCTAATGCATCATTGATAGGAAAATACAGCTTGCTAAGCTTTAAAAAAAACATGGCAGTGAGACTTTTAGCTCTGCCCTACAGCTTTCGGAGTATTAATCAATTGCTCGTGTAATCCAAAATATGAACGAGTAAAATATCCATCCAATTATACATACATAGAGGGTTTTTGGGCCAGCCCTTTTTATTCATTAGTCTGTTCAACTGTCATTCGCATTTTGCTACCAATGGGCTAGTCTGCATCAGCCAAGGGCTCCCTTGCAATGTTAGCAGTGGCAATTTGCTGGATCACACTTGCCCTCGAACGACCACACTTCAGTGCAAGGCCAGTGGGCTAATACTTTACTTTACTTTGCCAATGTTTCTTTTTATTCATCTGTGTGTGTTTAAACTAAGTCTTTAAGTTACAGTAATTCAAAGTGAGTTCTTTTTATGTAAGCATGTGTCCGACACATGTAGACAGGGGCACGTCCTTTTTTATTATTTCATTGTTGTGGCATATGCTAGAAATAATAATACAAAGGTGACCATAACATCAACTCGCCAAGGTTCTGCCGATTGTTGCCAAAGTTTTTTACTATTTCATTTTTGCCAATGGGTGACTGTGGTCTTTGTCTTTGGTTGAGTGGAGGGCTGGCTGGTTCTTCTCGATCACTTTAACCTTTCAGCATGCATTTGGCGGCATGGAGGTTTATATACAGTGTATGTAATGTATTCATGGGTGTTGCCTCCATCGATTACCTTAAAAGCTTGTGCAATATGAATACCACAGGCTCCTGGATCACATTCTGTTCTGGACAATACTCCTCATGCACTGTCCCTGTTCTTACTAATGCCGGATGCTGGTTCAGTGAGTGGAACTTACAATAAGTTTTGCTGGAGTATAGTGGCAGGGGTGTACTGGTCATGTGGGGCTCAGGGAAGGCATTCATAGGCTGAGGACCAGAGGGCTGCTCTCAGGGCGGCTGAGTGGGGAGATCATTAGATCTTCCCTGAAAACAACCATGTGAGCAGTCACTGCTTTCATGCAGACATTTGTATGAACTACGCCTTCCCAGATCCCAACTTGGTACCCTCACTCGGTACAATATAAGACTAGCAGGAGTACATTTGACAGGTTGTTTGGGCTCACACTCCTTCAGTGTGCATACACTGGGGGAAGGAAATATGTTAGCTATTGTAGAAGGCAATACACCAATATTGCTTAATCAAATGATACTCCACATACTGTACCGAGGAAGCTAGTATGTATGTGACACTGGAATAATAAACATACAGTGCAGAAACATACTGCTTGCTGTATCTGTGTTCAGTGGTGGACGGTAATTTTGACAGGGAGGTGGGTGGACGGGCCACACATTCACACATATAAACTCACTCAGACTGATTCATTCATAAACGTACACACAACCATTCACAACACTCACAACAAATTCACACATTTATACATACATGCAAGCCCACACCAAATATTTAGAATACGTATCTGTCCTGCAGCTCCGAATGACAGAACGCCTTGGAGGTCTCAGGAGGGTTGGGACTGCTGCCTTCCCTCATTGGCTGACTCTTACTGTCAGCCAATGAGGGAAGGCAGCAGTACCACACTCATCACAGAGTGAGGTGGGGTGGGGTGGGGTGGGTTCAGTGAGAGTTGCTGACTCCACCCCATTCTGTGATGAAATGTCACTGATTGACACTCGACCATGGGAACTTTTCCCAGGTTGAGGAGGTCCTACCCACAAGGCTTTGAAATCCTCAGCCTGGCAAATTTCTGCCCAGGCAGCCAGGAGGCTGCTCATTTAGCACTTGTCTAACTCTTGGATGCCTGACCTGAACAAGAAGAATGTCTGTCAGACTGAGCTTTGGTCAGCTGACTGACTGACACTCTTCCTCTCTGGAAAAAAGTGAGGAGGGATGGCCCCTTCACCATATGTAGGGACCGCAGCTTTCTGTGCCAGAGGAAATGCTCATGCTAACTGCTTAATGCCACATTCACCGTTTCTACACAAAGCAAGTTTCTGGTGTCCTATTTCAATTGTCAAGTGTCTGTCTCCTTTCCTTTCAAGTCACTCAAGTTGAGTCGGGCACAAGTTTCCAGCCACGGCCGGTGGTAGGTGTAACTGCAGGGCGTTGACGTGGTAAGGGGGAGGGGCAGGGTGGGGGGTTGTAATGTATGGATTACGGACTTTAACAGGTAAGTAAACATATAAATAAATAAAACGAATTTCGTTGTGCGCACTGCATCGCATTTGGTGATGCAGTGCACGCAACGAAATTCGTTTTAGTAATTTATATGTTTACCTATCTGTTAAAGACCGTAATCCATACATTACAACCCCCCACCCTGCCCTCCCCCTCCCTACGTCACCGCCCTGCAGTTACACCTACCACCGGCCGTGGCTGCAAGTTTCCTTTTAAGCAGTACACCATGGTGGCCATTTTATGGTAAATTACTTTTGTAACGTACTTCATATGCTTCTTTTCAATCTGATTCTACATCTTATGCTACGTATTTCGTGAAATTTCTCAAGTATGACGGATTGTTTTCTTTGCAGAAAAAAATCCTTGAGATGTGCAGAGGATTAGTGTTTTGCGAGGGTTAGAAATGTTTCTCCTTTTGGATATGAGAAGGGCTTCAATATCAAAGTAACTTATTAAAAAGTTATCAAAATTTTGAAAGTTCATAGAGGCCATAGAAGGAGGTCTCATGTCCAAGCATGTTAAATTTTAAAATGTCAATAAACTTTCCTGTTTTTGTCCGATTTATTGGTGATTTAGCTTGATCAGTTTTTTCTTACCATGTGTGCTACCGGGGTCATTACCAAACTGGAGAAATCCAGAGAACAAAGGCAATGAGTATGCTGTGTGACAGTCCACTGCCTTGTTTTATCCACGTTGTGTCTTTTTGGTCTCATTATTGGCACCAAAATGGCCTCTAACTTCTTACATCTTTACACATATGACAATTTTCTCCGACCTACAGATCCATGGAGTCTGGAGGCCACAGACAAATTATATTTGAGCACGCATTCTTTATAAGTGATAGCTCAAATTCAAAACCAGCTTCAAATAAAATATAGCGAAATCATAAGAAATTCTCAAACATTAACAAAGTGAGTCTGCCTTATAGCACCTGATGCTGTTTAAGTTGTATGTTACTTACAAATAATGTCGTTTGATCACTTTTGATTTTGAAAAAAAAAGAGTGAAAGTACTAAAGTAATAAGAAGAGACACCACACTGACTCAACCAACAGCCATCCTACAAGCGGCCGCATGTCTCATCAAAGACTTAGGATGTGTCACATGGATCCAGATGGAACTACACCGGCTTCCCATGCACAGCGGCTTCATCTTCAAAATAAACCAACCAGTCACAGGTTCACCAGAACCGGCACCGCTACATACCAGGCAGAAGAACTAAGTATCTCAAGGGGCAGTGCCATACCAAAAGCCAGGACCTCACAATAATGGAAACAAAAAAATTGCATACAAAAAAAGAAGAAAAAAAGGGCAAGAACAAGCCTTCGAACAACATTCATATCAACATCACCACTGCCCCAGTGCTTCTGTAATGCAGATACGAGCTGAAGACCCATGTCCGAAGACCGCTGTACCTCCACCCGAAAGGATTCACCACCCACCAACATCCTGCTTCACTGAAAGCAATCCTAAAACATCCTGAATCATAGCTCTGTGCTCTACCCCTTCCACGGCACTAGTTTTGTGCTCCTCAAATACCCATTCCTGTCTCCATACAGCGTAAACCCAAGTATGGCAGTAGAAATGTAACCTACTTTGTAAAAATCTTTTCTAGTGCCATTCCTGGCATGAAATATCAAACAGAGAGACATTGAAATAGCGCTTCTGAACACCAGGAGTGGTGCAGGGTCCTCGGATATGCTGCAATCTGGGCACACAATAGACACCGAGTATAATGTGAGCGGCTGAACTTGGAATGGTCTGCAAACTTGTTAAGAAAGACACAGAAAGGCACAAGCTTGCCATAAAGCAGATACAAACTAACTGCCTGAATGCCATGTTTTGAAGATGGGAAAGACGAAGGTAAATAATCTTCCTAAAGGTCTTTAAAAAGGTAGAAGCCACTTCTCTTGTTTCTGTGGCCAGGAGAGCTGGGCTTCAAATAGGAAACAAACATTTCAGATAGAGATTACTGGGGCAGGACAGGTCACAAGGGACTAAAAATGCTGGTCCTTGAAGGTGCAGCTAAATTCATCCATGCATTGTCTTCTTCTTCCTATGGAGCTCCGGGAATGTCTAGCACAAAAGGGAGAAGGCAGTCAAGAGGAGGGACGAGCCTCAGCCCGTGTGTACCTGATTGATGGTTGATCATAACACATCCCCAACGCTGCACACCCACGGACAGACACTCACCCCAGACACGAAGAAGTGGCCTGAATGTAGATACACCTTAAGTGAATAAGCAAAACAAACTACATGGTAGACTTATAGAGCTGCAACAACCTCGCAGCCAGGAAAGATTTTGGAGACATATGTCGGCAGCAGGCACCTTAAAAACCAAACCTTCTGGTCTTTTTGTTCCCAATAAAGGAAACCCAAACAGCTTTAGTCATACATTTCTCTTGTCCTTTGCTATGAGGGCACAGGTTGTAACAAGCAAGAGCTATTGGCTTTGTCAATGTGTTGCTGCTGTTCTCCATGGCTAAAAGTTAGTGGAGTAGAGAAGACTGCATTGAGTGGAGAGTCGTAGAGTGGAGTGGCATAGACTGGAGGGAAGCAGCGAGTGGGGAGAAGTAACGGGCATGAGTGAAAGAAGCACCATGGACGGGGATGCCAACATAGGTAGGGTGTTTAACGGAGAGCGGAGGAAGCGAAAATAAAAAATAAAAAGCTAGTGAGGTTTAATTTCCTAATAAAGAGCTAAGCGAAGAGAGGCTGAGAGGAACAAAGAATAAGAGGGAGAGAAAAGGCATGTGGTAAGAGAGAAAAAGAATATGGTGATAGAAGAAGAAAGAAAAAGTGAGAGAGAAGGGGTGCGTAGTGAAAAAGATGTCAGTGAACTCTCTCATCACAAACACTCGGGGGCATATTACGCTATTGCTTGGTTAGAGAGAAAATGTTACCGCTAAGCAGCGGCGATTTTTACCGCAGATAAACCTTGGTATTACCAAGGTTTATCGCAAATGCGATAAAAAACGGCCGCAATGCATGAATATCCTAAAAAGTCCGCGATATTCATGCATTACCGAGCTAATGCTCTTAGCCATGTTATCCACCTCCCATTGGATAACATGGCTAAGAACTGCTCAGGGGCAGGTGTTAGCTTTTGGAGATATTCGCGCTTAGCGCGAATATCTCCAAAAGTTGGTAATAGGAGATAGCGATGTTAGCGACTGTTTCCAGTCGCTAACATCTTGGCATGCCCACTTTGCATGTCATTAGTGATAAATATCACTGACATGCAAAGTGGGGCCCAAGATGGTCGCTATCTCCTACTAGCTGTCGCTAACTGGTGTTAGCGACAGCTAGGTAATAGGGAGATAATTTTATCTCCGCTTTCTTGGCTTTTAAAGCCAAAAAAGTGGAGATAAACCCCCTTGATAATATGCCCCTCGGTTTCTTTTTAGGTTTTCCTTCACAATGTCCTCCCCACCGCTAACTCTTTGTCATGCTTGGGGTTGGATGAGGCAGAGATGGACAGAGAGGCAGCAATCGAGCAAGGGTGAACAGGAGAGATGTAAAGAGATGAAAGAGAAGGACAAATGAGGACGAGACAGACGGAGGTTGCGGGGGAGGGGGCTTCCAAATCACCGCACGCCCCCAGGCCACTACGTTTTCCTTGCGGGAGGGCGAGGATACATTTAACGCATGAGCAGTGTTGATTTGACCTTTGAGGGACTCAAGGTCACTTGTCCAAAGTCACGAGGCTAAAGCTGAGACCGGCACACTGAGCACACTGGCAGGCTCGAGCGCTCCAGGGGCCTCCATCTGCCCCGTTCTCTCACTCGATCTGCTGAGGGAACTGAGCTGCTACAGACAGTACAGGAAACTAGCTCCTCTCTGGGCAGTCTATGCGCTATGCACAGGGAGAGTCAGCGAGGCGAGGACTGTGCTGAGGGTGTGGAGGAGAGAAGTTATAACAGGTCAAATAAAAACTAAAATTGTCTCATGCATCCTTCCATCTCCAGCCCCTTTAGTGACAAGTGGGGCGCAGAACACGCCAGAGGCTATTCGTGGGTGAATCGCGGCATTACATGGGGGAAATGTGTGGTTGGGGAGGGCACCGAGGCAAGGGCAAAAAATATTACATGCGTATTAAATACAATGTTACTGGAGGGAGCAGGGTGATGTAAATAATAAATATGCTGGGCTGCGGGAGAGTGTCAAACGTGTGCTCCTTCTAATGAAAAGTCAAAAAGAACCCGGTCAGATGTGCCCGGACCGCTAAAGTAGGAAGAGGGCTGAAAGTAAGAAACTCCCGGGGGTGAAATAAATAAAAACAAGCATTTACAATGCAACGGTTTCGCCTTTGCAAAAGTTAGAGCTATTGGCATTGTAAATGAAAACATTTGTATTTATGTGTTGGTTTTGAAAACAGATAAATAAATGGCATAGCACTCTGCACTCCCTAGCCCTCCCTAGTCACTCTGCACTCCCTAGCACTCTGCACTCCCTAGCCACTCTGCACTCCTAGCCACTCTGCACCCCCTAGCCACTCTGCACTCCCTAGCCACTCTGCACTCCCTAGCCACTCTGCACTCCCTAGCACTCCCTAGTCACTCTGCACTCCCTAGCACTCCCTTGCACTCCCTCGCACTCCCTTGCACTCCCTCGCACTCCCTAGTCACTCTGCACTCCCTAGTCACTCTGCACTCCCTAGCACTCCCTGACATTCTGCAGTCACTCTGGACTCCCTAGCACTCCCTAGCACTCCTAGCACTCTGCAGTCACTCTCCACTCCCTAGTCACTCTGCACTCCCTAGACACTATGCACTCCCTAGTCACTATGAACTCCCTTGCACTCCCTAGCACTCTGCAGTCACTCTGCACTCCCTAGCACTCTGCAGTCACTCTGCACTATTTCTCACGACAGAGTATTCCCGAGACCGCTTTGGTAAATTCAACCAAGAACATAACCTAACACTAGTTGACTTAGGTTTTCAATTCTGTATGCGTTTCTACACAAACACTAAATTACTGAATCCAATAGTATTTTCTTCGCATGAAAAGTGCAATTCCATAGTAGTAATTTGTCCCCAAATCTCACAATTTTTGGGAGCAGCTTGATAACATAAGGAAATCTAAAATAATTCCCAAAACATTGTCCAATACTGTGCACATCACGCTACAAGTGACACTTGGTAAGAACTTACACAAGAGCAGTGCAACATGATTTATGCTGTGCAAACCAAGTTTACAATAAGTAAGAAAGGTTTGCTAGTCATGTATGGATTAATTACAATACAAATTGATATTACCAACCACTGCTTATGAGTATTTTTGTGGGACTTCTATTTTTTTTACTTGCCTCTACATACCCTACGTCATTCTGCTATATGTGATAACACGGTTTTAAACCCTTTTCCTCCACTGTCCACGCTATCAACCTCAGAAGGATGAAAGGCGGAATGCACCCGCTGGGAGCTCTAACACGTAACCATAAGTGCAAACACAGGGTCTTACAGTGGGAGCATTAGCACACAAAGCCACCAGAACCGGTATTACGTCGCCGCTCACCAAAACACCAACATGCACACCAAAAATAGACAAAGCAACCAGCAGGTAAGAACTGCAACAAAAGCAGTACGCAGAAGCCCAACAAACAGAAAGCATAAACACGCAATCCGCCAGGACCGAAAACAATAGGGCAAAATGGGGGAAATCAACCAATGAAAGCTGCCAGGCAAATACCAGAGCAACAGGTGCCTGAAACCCCACCAGGAATGGAAATATGTACAGAAACATAACACTCACCCAGAGCACGCAGGTCCCGTGGGACAGCACGACGAGATGGCAGAGTCGAAAAAGTGACAGGCAGCAGAAGAGCAGAGATCACCAAACACACACACAGCTGTAAAGCACTTTGTGTTGTAGCGTGAGATAGAATGGAGCGCGCATGCGTGCAAGACACCGCCAACAAACAAACACGGCCAGAAAGCGATGTGTGGAAAAGTGACTACAACCCACGTTGACCAGAAATTAGACAAAGAATCCCACAAGGACATGAGCCACTCAATGGACACAAATAGTGTACAGACCGAGCACCCCCGAACTGAGGAACGGCCGAGCGTGCAGCAACACTGGGACCGGGAACATTAACAAACTTGAAAACCTTGACCTGAAAAAGAAAACCACGGACTTCAATGCGGTGGTAGCTAGAATAGCAGGGTGTCATCCAATTCTTCCTGCACTACTGCTTGCCTAGGACTGCCTTGAAACCGAAGCCGCATCTGTGTACAAATCTGTTAAACTTTTGTTCCTGCAGGTTTTTCCTTAGACAATTTCATAAACTGTGTGGACACAAGTCCCTCAATTTTTGTCGGCTGAGTACCAGGAAGCTGGCACAAAACCCTATATATCAACCCTGTTCTTTTTTGCCCATCAAGAATTCCCTGTGTGTTCACTGAGCGGTGGACATTGGCTACAGTAACAGCATCGCAAACAGTCAGTCTCTGCTCTTTGCATCCAGTGAATACGGTAAAACCGTTTGTTTTTCAGACGGGATTGTGTATTTCAGCGAGGGACCAATCAGCTTGCGAGATGTGGTGGAAATCCTCGCAGCGCTACAATTGTAAACACAAAGCGCCTAGTCAGCACTTTAGCCCCGCCGGCTGTTATCACACGGCACGCCGTGTGTAGAGAGGCAAACACCGGCCTTGGCCTCCGGGCTCTGCTGCGCGCAGCACTATCCGGCGCTGCTTGAAGGAGGGGGAAATCCTCGCAGCGCTAATAAACTCCAGATGTCACTGACAGAGCGGATATGTCCGTCAACCTAAAAATTAGCTTCTGACCGAGGGGCCATATGAGCCCCGGACAGCGAACAGCTTCAGTGAGTTGCAAACATAATGAAGCCTGCAGATGGCGCACCATGGGTTACTCAACAGGAGGCGCTGTTTTCAACATGGCTCCCTGACAGAAGGAAATCCCAGCGCCGATAAGCTTGGGCGGGCTTGAAACGCACCCGGCAAGGCCGTGTGACCAAGAGGACAGGACTCGGTGGACCCGGAAGAGAAAGCGCCTGCACAGCGGGCGCCCCGCAGCGCTACAACTGTAAAGACAAAGCGCCTCGCCAGCACTTGAGCCCCGCCGGCTGTTATCACACGGCACGCAGTGTGTAGAAAGGCAAACACCGACCCTGACGTCCGAGCTCTGCTGCCGCAGCACTATCCGGCGCTGCTTGAAGGAGGGGGAAACCCTCGCAGCGCTAATAAACTCCAGATGTCACTGACAGAGCGGATATGTCCGTAGCATATGAGAAGTCAAACACACACATTCTGTTAAAGAAACCACTCTGAGCTGCTAGTCTGGAGTGCTGCGTTGATAGGCTATTGCCGATGTTTCTCTCGATCAGAAGACAAAGACACATGATAATAAGCAGTTAAAAATTGCCGCTCTCAACTGCTGACCTAGAGGGCTGTGTACGAGGTAAACGTTCCACAATGGCTACATGGGGACCAAAGTTCTGTACTCACGATTCCAAGGTCCTGAAACCGCCGTAAACCTACTTGGTCCCAAACGGCCTGGCTCGCCAAACTAAACAAGTCAGGTCCCGGGCCGCGCTGTGATTGGCTGCCGGCCCGACGTCACGGGGGTGTCCCGGGCCGGCAGCCAATCACAGCGCGGCCCGGGAATGATGTCACGGGGGTGTCCCGGGCCGGCAGCCAATGGCAGCGCGGCCCGGGACAAAGGGGCGGGGCTTAAAAAAAGCACCAGAAACGCCCCCGAATCGCGTTTTCGAGAGAAAACGCGATTGACAGCCTCTGCCTCCCAATGGCTAGCCTCCATTTATGGAGCTAGCCAATTGGAAACAGAGGCTGTCCTAACCTCACTATTAGAAACAACAGATTTCGATCTGGGAGTGGCTTCGCCCCTCGCCAGGTTACGAAACCTAAAAAGGACATTCCATTACAGATGCCAGTAACATAGAATCAGGTTACTTTGTTTATTAGACCATTGCAGAAATAATATAGTTATGACATAATTGTGCTGGTTATTTTCCTATAATTCCCTCCCCAAATTCTATAACTCAATGTTTTGAATGAGGTGTTTTGAGATAGGCTGCCCTGCGATGACACTTTTGTGTGGAGTAATGAACAATGAGACATGCTTTACTTTGAGAAACACACAGTGGGTTGTTTACTTGGTGCAGTTAGTTAACTCCATGGTGTCATTACATAGAATGTGAATGGATGATGGTTTGAAGCGGCCCTTTCAGGATGGGCACTTCTTGGCACTTGTCCCTTGTACCCCGCAGTAGGACAGAAATCTTTCAATATCTGACACAGAACATACTTAATTTACATGATTGGAACATGTAACAAGCAGGCCACATTCTGAACTCCACAGCATGCACATTCACCCTCCGAGCTGTCTGACGGAGATTGAAACATGCCTTTTTTGTGTTACACGGAGAACTGTGCAACAGGTGTTCAACCCACTGTGCTATCTACATCTGTGACAACCCTGCCTGCCTCCCTGGGACTCTGAGTCTGCCCCCGCAACCCTTCTCGTTCTGGCTCATGGGTTTGGCGCCCTGCGTGGGTGGGGCACGGGATAGAGCGGTGTTCTTCTTTCCTGCATGGAGGGGACAAAGGAGATGGAGTGGTTGGATTAAATAAAATAGTTTAAAATAATAATTGAAACCAATGCACACTCATGGAACAGTTAACAAAATGTGTAGGGCCTGCAAATGCCATGCGGGCCAGGGCCATACACACCCAGCTATGAAATCAGAAGCGTCATTACCTACACGCCCTTCTCACCCTCCCCCCTCCCATTGATTCTCACCTTCAGTTTAGCAACTGAGTAGGTGACTATTAGATAGATTCATGAAGCCAAATTGCGATCGCAATAGCTGCGAATTCGTAATTGCGATCGCAATTTGACGGAAAGGAATTAAAGAAACAGAAAAATCCCAAAAACCGAATTTGCAAAAAAAAATTGCGACTTCGCAAATAAATTCGCAGAATCCTGGAGGATGAGCATTAGCGAATCGGAAATAGCGAAAACCCATCGATTCTGCGAATTAAATTGCGAAGTCGCAAAACAGTCGCAATCGCCATTCATGAAAACTCGCTAATTGTGAAATACGAGAAAATCGCAAATAGCGACGCGCAAATTAAGAAGAACTCAAATCAAGTGGTAACCAGTAAGGAAAAAAAAAAAATTTCAAAAAACGGTTAACTAACTCCCAACTGGTGCAGGGCTGGCCAAACACATTTAAGGACATGCAGCCGGAGCCTGGGTATTCCCACAATGCCTGGACTCTACATGCTGGTGAGGCGGCGAAGGCTGCAGCGAGCTGCACGGAACAGACGGAGGATACAGGAGCGGATATTCCGCCAGCGGGTCACCCTTCTGGGCAAACCAGGGAGCAAATCTATGCTAAGTACCGCCTGAGTGGGGCTATGATAATCAAGCTCATCCAGGACCTAGACCCCCTGATGCAGCACCCAACAAGGAGGACCAATGCCGAGCCCACACATGTACAGGTATTGTGCTGCCTGCACCTCCTGGCCTCCGGAAGCTTCCAGGGGATGGCCGCTGTTGCAGGGGGGATATCTCAGCCCACCATGTGTCGCTGCCTAAGGAGTTTCCTGGAGGCTATGCTGACCCAGCTACACCACTATATATCATTCCCCACCAGCCAACAGGACCTCAATGAGACCAAGCTGCAATTTTACAATGTAGCTCAATTCCCCCACATCATAGGATGTATTGACTGCACGCACATCCACATTTGCCCACCGGCAGCAACGGAGTACATGTACCGCAACCGAAAAAGCTACCACTCCCTCAACATCCAGATGGTGTGCAATGCAAAAACATTCATCACAGACATTGTGGCACAGTATCCGGGGAGCACACATGACTCCTTCATCTTCAGGCACAGCGGCATCGACACACGACTGGCGAGGGGAGACTTTGGGGAAGGTCACCTACTAGGTAAGTACACATGCCCCAAAATTGTACACTGTGATCATGTAGTTGCGCAGAACATGCACTCACCCTCTGCTCCTTTCATTCAGGTGACAGCGGCTACGCTCTCCGTGAGTACCTCCTCACCCCATACCTCGACCCTGCAACACCACAGCAACGGCGATTTAATGCATCACACATTCGCACAAGGAATTGTATTGAGAGGACATTTGGCCTGTTGAAAAGCAGGTTCCGCATACTGCACAAGACAGGTGGGGCCATGAAATACAATCCTGAGGTCTGCTGCCGCATCGTAGCCGTGTGTGCAATCCTTCACAACATTGCTACCAAGCGCAGGATTCCTGTTGACATCTCTGGCAGTGAGTCTGAAGGGGACCAACGCCCACCTGCATATGCGCGTCATGCACGAGGGGAAAATCCTGCTGAAGGACACAGACGGCGCAACCAAATCACAATGAACTGTTTCTAGTGCACCCACTCCCCTCACCCAACACTTCACTCATGCATGACACTGGAAATAATGACATGAGTCTGATGTATTATCATAGAATAAATATTATTGTTGGTTTCACAATAATATGGCATTTTTGCAAACTGTAACATTAGAGGAGTATTGCTTCATACTACTCGAAGTTTTGTATTGGGCATGCTTATGTCAGCAGCATGTCCCTGCCCTATGCACATCAATGTCATTGGCGCCTCCTGCGCGCGGCTCCCAGTCGCCTCTCGGGCTCTTCCTCCGGCTGAGCACGTGATGCCGCAGTGGGCCTGCTGCTGCGGCGTGGAACACTACCCTGTGACGATGCCAGGGTGCTGTGAGTTGATGTCCCCTCACTTGTGTCATCCCCTCCTGCATGGCCATGGCCATTTGGCTGCAGCGCCTGAACAGCAGTGGTTACCTGCTCCAGTGCACGTGCCACGTCCTGATTGCATTGGACCATCTGGAGTTGCATGGTCAGAGACCTACTGGCCAGCTGGGAAGTGGCGTTGCCAATTACATAATTGGAGCGCGTGTACGCCGTGAGGCGTGTGAGGAGCTGGCGGTGGCGGCGGCGGCCGAGGTTTCGCTGCCTAACCATGGCCGCAGTGTTTTCCACCATAGTTGTGGTCATCCGGTCCATCCGGTCGGACAGATGGGCAATATTCCTGCCTGTATTGTGCAGCTGCAGGTGTATAGCTGCAAGGTGTTGTGCCTGTAATTGGTGCACGCGCAGCATGCGGTACTCTATTGAGAGCCCTGGCACACGCACAGTCATCCCCCTCCTGGCGGTGCGTGATGTATTTTGCCGCCGCTCCCTGACCTGCCTGCTGGGCTGGGTGGGCACAGTAGGTGTGCGTTGTGTCGCTGGTCTTGCAGCTGCTGGGATTGCCGATGCCACTGGCATGGGTCTCACTGCTGACGATGGTGGTGCGCCTGTTGTAGCTGGCCTTGCAGGTGGTGGTACGCCTGCTGGCACTGGTGCTTGGGCAGATGGAGCTGGTTGTGTGGATGTATCTTCCTCACCCTCAGGATCCTCTTGTGTCTCATCAATTTGCAGCACATCACTTTCGCTGCTGGTGTTATCAGCGCCACCTGTGATGGAAAGTGGACGTTGATTAATTACATGTATCTTTGACATGTGAGGTTGCTACATGCATGCTGGCTAACATTCCCTGACTGGCTGTTGCATTGAGTACATTAGGACATGTCTGGCTGCATGGGAATTTTTGTACATTGTGGTCAGACTACATGTCCCACAATGCTATAGGGATATTCTGGTGTTCATGTGCTGCATGACTGGGGTTTATCATGAGTAGCTATAGGGTCATGGCCATTGTTAGGGGACAGGGTCGCAGTCGCATGGCACTTACCTTGGCTGTCTCGGGTGGGTCGTGATGAGTCCAGGCGTGTTACCCCCACGCATGCCTCAGGTTGCAATGTGTCCTCCACACGATCCTCCAATGGGGTGTTGGGAGGGACTGTAGGCTCTCCCCCTCCTGTAGCAAGGCGCTCACCCAGCCTCTCAGCCACCCTCTCCTTGGCACGACATCAGAGGTCGTACCACCGCTTTTTCAGTTCGTCTATTGATCTCTGTGTTACTCCAACAGAGTTCACTTTTGCGCGGATACGCAACCACAGTCGCCGTTTCTCGGCCTCTGGCACCCTCCTGGAGTCTGTGCCAAAAAGTTTGTTATGGTCTTTACAGACTCCATCGATTAGATATTCCAGCTCCTGTTCGGAGAATTTCAATTTGCGCTTTCTCCCTGTGTCACTGGGCCCTGGTACTTCCTGTGACATAGCTGCAGCCTGCAGTATCCAAAAGCAAAAACTGGAGGTGGTTGGAGTGGAGCCCTGAGCTGTGCTGCTTCCAAATCTGCCTCAGTATTCTGAATGTGGGTGGGAACAGCCTGCTTCCTGGTTGTGATGTCATCACAGTGCTCGAAATGCGACTTCCCATTTTTGCGATCTCGCTATTAGCGAGATCGCAATTTGCGATCTCGCTAAGAGCGAAATCGCAATTTCAACACGGAATTTGACCGTTTTTGCGAATTTTCTGAGATTTCAGGATAATCGCTATCAGCTTTTGCGGCCGATTGCGAGTCGCTATATTTTTTCGCAGATTTACATGAATCCCATTATGCGACTTCTAAATTGCGATTCGGTAATAATCGCAATTTGGAATTCGCAGAATAGGGTTTTCATGAATCTGGCAGTTAGTGAGGGGACCCTGGGGAAATGTGTGTTTCATAGGCTGGTCCCTGCATTGTAACAGGACCTGAACTGTGGGCACAAAAGGGCCGCTGATTAGGATCAGCAATAGGAAGCTGCGAATGGAGAAGGCGTGGAGGAGGCCGAGCACGAAGGGCAAGGGGGTCTTGCGCCTAAACTTGGTCTATGCAGGTAAGTCTGTTAGGATAGTAGACACTTGATGTGGATGTTTTTTGGGCCTCTTTGCTAATGTTATTTGCTTAATAAACCAGATATGAATAAAGGGCATCAGGCAGTGAGGGTTTCTGTCCCGAGGTATCACCGTCCTCTAATCATTATGAGTTTGAGCCTGAGATTGCGGATTAGTCACTGTCAAACAGGCATGTGTAATAAGTCCATGTAGTCGAGGTGTAGTGTAACGATGTATGCTTTATTGATACAGTTCTTAGTTGTAGGTAAGTATCAAGCATAGGTAGTACAGAACCAGATATAGTATAGGTCTTCAGTATAGATCAGAGTGAGCCCCACCAGGAGCAGCTTCCTTGCTGCTCAACCCATCCTCTCAACTGACAGACCACACACAGGCATACCAGCCTTCTATGACCTCCACCACACATACCAACATTCCACAGTACATCCACACTGGCTGAGCAGCAGGGCTGAGAAGCAGGAAAGGTGCATTACACTAAAGACCAGCATATTACAGAATGGAAGGGAATGACCTAGCAATTTAACTCTACGTGTGTCATATGAGACGATCCGGCCCCTGTTTACCTTTTTTCCCTCAACAAAACTGCAGTTATCAGAAAGCATTTGAGAAGCCAGTTTCACAATTGGAAGGAGGGGGAAATAAACGAGATCAGCAAACCTACCAGATCTTCACACATGCTAAGAGCCTACACTTTCTTTGCTGGCGTCATATATGATGTCATCAGTGGCATGGTCGATGGTGTGACGTTTTCAGTGGTGCAATCAATGATTTAATGAGTGTAGAAAGTGGTGGTGTAGTGTCCGTCGGACCGGGGGGGGGGGGGCTTGGGGGGGAGGGCTAGGAAATGAATGCAACATTTCTGGCCGAATCAAGAATTACAGATTGTAATGGGGCCGTAGTGTTTACTTCATTCACAAAATAAACGCATCAACGTCTCATTGGGTGTACTAAGTGCTATACAAATAGAATTACAACACAATACAGGTCCCAGTCAGACTTCTACACTCAGCTGAAGAGCTCTTTCATGCAGGGGGAGTAGTATCAGTGCCCATACTTGTTCTGATTGGGTCAGATGAGCAGAAACCCACAGGCCGAGCACACAAGCCCAGAGTTGGGGGCTAAGTGGAGGGGCTACAGGGAGGACACCAGTGACACCATTCCAGGCCATGATCACATGTCCACTTCCTCACACCTTCTGCACACCGATTGCAACAAACGGGACTTTAAGGAAGATATTGTTCAGCCAACAAACACCAAATGCGGGTAGCCTTTAATAGATTAAGTGAAGAGAGGAGAACAAAAATAAAATCTCACGCAGCCACCAAACCCTTCTGTATGGAAAGGGCGCATGTCATGTAGTGAGGTGAGGGGAAATCCACGCGTGTGTCGTATTAAAAATGGTGTGTACGAGTAGGCTTCCGGGGTCCAGGGCCACCAATAAACACAACAATCCTGAATCAAAAGCTGAGGCAAAAGAAAAAATAGTGCCCCAAGAATAACGTATATGGCAGATTGTGAGATGATCCATGTAACAGGGACAGTCTCCAGGGTGTGACCAAAACAGCAAAAGGAAATACAAATGTAACCAATCAACCAATCAATCAGTACATTTATAGAGCGCACTACTCACCCTTGAGTTTTATTTATTTATTATTTATTTATAGATTTATAGAGCGCATGGCTGCCCGTGAGCGTCCCAGCGCTAATGAGAAAGATAGAGTGAACAAGAGAGGGAGATTAAGGGAACAGCCAGGTTTTCAAAAGTTTACGAAAAGAGAGAAGGTTAGTCTGAGCGCGGATGTCCATTGGAAGTGAATTCCACAATTTGGTGGCATTGTAAGCAAAAAGGCGACCCCCTGATCGCGCCTTTTTGATCCTGGGCGTCGAGGCCAGATGAAGGTGTGTGGACCGAAGAGTTCTATTAGTTTTATAAGGGACAATAAGGTCTTTTAAAATAGGGGGGGCCTTGCCATGGAGGATTTTATGGGTAGTAAAGAGGGCTTTAAAATGTACTCTTTCGAGTATCGGTAACCAGTGAAGTGAGCTAAGGGCCGGTTTTGCTGAGCATCGATTGTTAGTGCCAGTAAGGAGTCTGGCATCTGTGTTTTGCACGACCTGCAGTTTGGCCGTGACTTTCTTTGGGGAACTGAGATAGAGGGCATTACCATAGTCCAATCTGGACATTATAAGGCCCTGGATCAGAAGCTTCCTCGACTGGATGGGGAGTAGAGGTAGAATTTTACGGGAAGTGCGAAGGAGGCCATAACAGGTTCCCGCGGTTTTCCTTGCTTGGGTGTTGAGCGTGAGGCCTTGGTCCAGCCAAATTCCCAGGCTTTTGATGTCTGACTTCGGGGTCGGGGTCGGGGGCGGACCCATGCAAAGGGGCCACAGAGACTCTGAGCAATAGTGTGACTGGTTACCTATAACCAGAATCTCTGTTTTGTTGCTATTAAGCTTAAGGTGGGACCTGTCCATCCAGCTAGTTATATCCTTAAGACAGGAGTAGAGGTCGATGGAGGGATGGTTCTGATGGCTCAATGATACAACAAGCTGGGTGTCATCAGCATAGGTCAGAAGTTTGACACCGTACAGAGTAACAATTTTTTCAAGGGGAGACATGTACACATTAAAAAGCGTAGGGCTCAGAGATTAGCCCTGGGGAACGCCACAGTGTACCGGAGTTATCTTAGAGATGAAATTGCCCTCAGCCACCTGAAAGGAACGGCTATGGAGAAAAGATTTCAGCCAGGACAGGGCAAGTCCAGAAATCCCCAGATCGCTGAGCCGGTGGACCAGTGTAAGATGATTCACGGTGTCAAAGGCTGCACTCAGATCCAGGAGGATCACTGCCACTGATCCTCCTGAGTCTATGATCTTTCTAGCCTCTTTAACCACCGCGATCATAGTAGTTTCCATACCCTGGCCCGGGTGAAAGCCTGTCTGTGAGGGCTTGAGAATGTCCCTTGATTCAAGATAGTCGGATAATTGGCGGTTGATACATTTTTTTGCAACCTTGCTGATACCTGGCAATAGGGAAATAGGCTGATAGTTGTTCAATTCCAGGGGGTCAAGATTGGCTTTTTTGAGTAGAGCTTTGACTATGGCCTTTTTCCAGCTCAGGGAGACGATGCCCTGAGACAGGGAGGTGTTAATCAGATTCACCATCGGAGCAAGGATGGTAGGTGTGACTGATTTTAAGATGTTAAATGGGGCTGAATCTCGTGGAGAACCGCTTTTAATTGAGTGAAAAATAGGGGAGAGTATGTCTTTTGTGATGGTGGCAAACGTATCCAGTCTGGGCTCGGTTTGTTGTGATACTGACGTTCTCAAGGCGCTGGAGGGAGGGGGGGTGTCGCTGCTGCTCGAAAAGCCAGGACTTGAGGTGTTTCATGAAGGTGAGATGGTCCTGGGTCAGTCATAGGTGTGCGGGGAGTGAGTTCCATGTTTTGGCTGCCAGGTAGGAGAACGATCTTCCTCCGGTGGTGGTTCTGCGGATCCGTGGGACGGTGGCGAGGGCGAGGCCGGCAGAGCGTAGCTGCCGGGTGGGGGTGTAGAATGAGAGGCGGCCGTTGAGGTATTCGGGGCCACTGTCGTGGAGTGCCTTGTGAGTGTAGGTGAGGAGCCTGAACGTGATCCTCTTGCTGACGGGGAGCCAGTGCAGGTTTCTCAGGTGGGCAGATATGTGGCTGTGGCGGGGGATGTTGAGGATGAGTCGTGCGGAGGCATTCTGTATGCGCTGGAGTCGTTTCTGAAGTTTGGCTGTGGTTCCTGCGTATAGGGCATTTCCGTAGTCCAGTCGGCTGGTGACGAGGGCCTGGGTGACGGTCTTTCTGGTTTCAGTGGGGATCCACCGAAAGATCTTACAGAGCATGCGCAGGGTGCTGAAGCAAGATGACGAGACGGCGTTGACTTGCTTGGTCATTGTGAGGGAGGAGTCCAGGATGAATCCCAGGTTGCGTGCGTGGTCCATGGGTTTTGGTGTGGAGCCCAGCGCTGTGGACCACCAGGAGTTGTCCCAGGTGGAAGGGGATTGTCCCAGGATGAGGACCTCCGTCTTGTCTGAGTTCAACTTCAGGCGACTGAGTTTCATCCATTCTGCGACATCTTTCATTCCTTTCTGGAGGTTGGTTTGGCGGGGCTGGGTCTTTGGTGAGGGAGAGTATCAGTTGGGTTTTGTCGGCGTAGGAGATGATGTTGATGTTGTGTTTGCGTGCGATGGTGGCGAGGGGGCTCATGTAGATTTTGAAGAGGGTTGGGCTGAGCGAGGAGCCTTGAGGTACGCCGCAGATGATCTCGGTGGCTGCTGAGCAGAAAGGAGGTAGGCAGACTCTCTGGGTTCTGTCGGTGAGGAACGAGGTGATCCAGTCCAGGGCCTTTCCTTGGATCCCTGTGTTGAAGAGGCGGGTTATCAGGGTGCGGTGGCATACGGTGTCGAAGGCAGCCGAGAGGTCTAGGAGGATGAGAGCGGTTGTTTCTCCGTTGTCCATCAGGGTCCTGATGTCGTCGGTGGCTGCGATGAGGGCGGTCTCGGTGCTGTGGTTGGCTCGAAATCCAGACTGGGACGGGTCGAGCGAGTTGTTTGCCTCAAGGAAAGCAGTCAGCTGTTTATTGACGGTCTTCTCGATGACTTTAGCCGGGAAGGGAAGAAGAGAGATGGGGTGGAATTTCTTGAGGACTTTGGGGTCCGCTGTGGGTTTCTTCAGAAGGGAGTTGATTTCTGAGTGCTTCCAGCTCTCAGGGAAGGTGGCTGATGTGAAGGAGTTGTTTATGATGTTCCGGAGGTGGGGTGCGATGATGATGTCGGCTTTGTTGAAGATGTGATGGGGGCAAGGGTCAGAGGGGGAGCTAGAGTGGATGGTGTTCATGACGTGGGTGATGTCTTCAGTGCTGATGGGGGTCCAGTTGCTGGGGATGGTGGTGGGGGTCGATGGTTCGGTGACTGGAGGCGGAGTCTGGGGTCCGAAGCTGTCGTGTATGTCTGTGATTTTGCGGTGGAAGAACGTGGCGAGGGAGTTGCAGAGGTCTTGTGATGGTGTGATGTCGTTGTTGCTGGCGCTGGGGATCGATAGCTCTTTGATGATGCTGAAGAGTTCCTTGCTGTTGTGGGTGTTGCTGTCTAGCCGCTCTTTGAACGATGCCCTTTTGGTGGTGCGGATCAGCTGGTGGTGTTCCCTAGTGGCGTTCTTGAGGGCAGTCATGTTTTCGGTAGTTTGATCGTGGCGCCAGGTTTTTTCGAGGGTTCGGCAGGATTTCTTTGAGTTTTTGAGGGCGTCGGTGAACCATGAGGATTTCCTGTTGCGGGACTCGCCTGTGGGGTTCTTCAGTGGGGCGAGGTCGTCGGCGCAATTGGTGATCCACTGTGCGAGGTTGTGGGCTGCGTTGTTGGTGTCCGCGATGTCGGCTGGCGGGTTCTGGCTCAGTGATGAGAGGAGCTGGTCTGTGGTGATTTTTGTCCAGCATCTGCGGGGGATTTGTTCCGTGCGGAGGTGAGATGTAGTCTTTTTTTTTTTTTTTTTTTAAACCTTTATTGTGCAGAAATTGCTCACAAATACGGGCCTACAACCCATCGGGCCGGCCACCACACTTATAGAAGCACATTGGTCAGGACAGAGCTCCAGCAGGATACCACAATAATCCAAACGGGAATCAAAGGCGAAAAGCCACAGAGCAACCACCACGAGCAGGATGAAAGAAGGTTGATTTTATAATAGAAGAAGGGGTATAGCAGAATAATGGCAATCATTAAGGTCCAGAGGGCCGCGGCGGGCCGCGAGCAAGCAGTAGTACAGAACACAGGAAAATTCGAAAAGAACAGTTACATTTTGGCAAAGGCAGAACATGAGTCCCACATTAATAAGCAATTGCAACCGCTGCCCAGCACCCACCCACCACTACGAGAACACACAATGATACACAGAACGAAAAATAGGCTTGCAAAACAAAGAGCCCTCCGCTACAACAACCCAGGGGAGGGAAGAAAAAAGGGGAAGGGGAAAAAGGGAAAGGACATCGGGAAAAAAGGGGGGGAAGAAAGAACGCAGCATCCAGCATGCGCCCCATGGCTAACGAGGCACTCAAAAATAGACCGGCACATGGAATCAGTGGTAACAGGAGTAATGAATGCGTAGTAAACCGTGACGGCAGGGAGACCAAAAGGCCCATGCTAGCAAAAAACACCCCAGGGGGCCCACATGCCGACACCGCGTCCCGAAAAAAGGGGATACATAAGAGCCATAGAACCAAAAAAGGGAAAAAAAAGGGGGAAAAAACAAAATGACAGACCCCCCCCACCCCGCACACCCCACCCTGCACCCCTGCAGAAGGCTATGGCCTACCCCCCAGCAGCGTGCCTGTCGCCCTAACAAGAAACCCGAAATATAGAAGAGTTAAAAGTAAAGAAAGAACCACTAAGACAAAAAGAAGAAGGGGAAATAGGGAAATAACGGCGGGAGAGGAGCCTCATAATCAAACCCATCAGCTCCCACCCCCCCCGTCCGAACATACTCAGAGCCCACGGGAAGATAGTAATTACAAGGATAAGCTCCAGGAACATGAAGGAGAATCGAACATAGTCATACAGTCACAAACGGATCATCCGACCATACCGCAAAATAATAGTCCACCGAGGCAAGTTCATCTCAACCCTGTCCTCGTCTATCCAAAGTCATAGGCATCCAACGCACAAGGAACCAGATCATGAGGAACCAGAGGCGAATAGCAGGGAGTCCAATCGTCAATCCACATAAGTCATATCGATTTCGACCCGGATGAACAGGAAAAGACGGCAACCACCGCAGGTAATGCAGGCACAGTTCCGCCGACAATAGGAGGAAAGTCGTCTCGGCGGAGCAACCACAGGATCTTCGTTCGGCCATTCGAGGCAAAAAAGGAATGGGAGATCCAACGAGACCGGTCCGGACGGGACCCGGCCGGCGGACCCCCAGCACAGGGGAGAGCACATGATGATTGAGGGCAGCAGGTATCCGTACACCCAAACAAGCGGCAGCCGCCGGGTCCACGACCTCCAGGAAAGTCCCAGCAGCACACCGCAGCGATGAAGCCGCACACACCGGGAGGGCCCAGCAGGCCCGGCAAAATAATCATCCTCCAGTTCAGCGACAGGTGCGGTCATGGAAGCACTCCAGGAGCGCAAGGCGGCGAGAATGTCGCCAAGCGTAGGCTCACCCTTACGGTATTCAGCAAACGTGCCACGCGGCGGACCAGCGTCGCCAGTCTCGGCCAGGCTGAGAGACCGGGCGCCGGCCGCCATCTTGAAAGCCCGGCGGGGCCGCGGCAATCTCCGACCCCCGTCCGGCCACAAGCGGGGTCACACAGGATACAGCCGACCACAAGCAGAGGCACCCCCAGGGCAGGAAGGCGGGCCACCAGAATAAGATGTAGTCTTTTTGAAGGTGAAGTGGATGCATCTGTGGTCGGTCCAGTGTAGCCCGGTGGAGTGGCTGAAGGAGACGCGGTTGCTGGCGGAGAAGATGCGGTCGAGCGTGTGGCCAGCTAGGTGGGTGGGGGTGTTCACCAGTTGCTTGAGTCCGAGGTTGTCAAGGTTGTCGAGCAGGGTAGTAGTGTTGTTGTCGTTGTTTTTCTCCAGGTGGAAGTTCAGGTCCCCTAGGAGGATGTATTCTGGTGAGGCTAGGGCGTGCGGGCTGATGAAGTCGGCGATGGTTTTGCTGAATTGTGTGTGCGGGCCCGGGGGTCTGTAGATGAGCGTTCCTCTAAGGGTGGTCTTGGGGTCGGTGTGAATCTGGAAGTGTAGGTGTGTCGGCGGCGGGGAGTGTGTCTTTGTCGTTGGTCGTGATGTTGATGGTGTTCCTGTAGATGATGGCGATTCTCCTCCGGTTTGGTTGACGCGATCCTTCCGGGTGATCTTGTAGTCGTCCGGGATGGCTATGGCGATGTCGGGGGCCGAGGAGGCGTTCATCCACGTTTCCGTAAGGAAGGCGACGTCTGGTGCTGTTGTGTCGAGGAGGTCCCTGAATTCGACGGCGTGCTTGTGGACAGAGCGGGTGTTGAGGAGGATGCACTTGAGGTGGTTTTTGTCGATGTTAGGTCCGGTGGGAGGTCTGTAGGTCCCGAGGCAGATGAATTTGCAGGCTTGACAGGTGAAGGGTCCGTGGGTTCGCTTCGGGGTGGCTCGGGAGCAGGCGGGTGGTCGTCCGGTGTTGAGTGCGTTGAGGGCGGCGGAGTCGTATCTCAGTCGGGTAGCTTGGCTTCGGCGGGGGCCAGGGGTTCTGGCGCTGGGCATGGTCCAGGCGCGGACGGGCCCAGACGGGATTGCCTTAGGCGCGCCTTCAGCACGCCAGCGGCTCGCCTGCTGCACGGCCGCTGCACGGGCCTCCATATGAGGGGCTGTGGGAGGGAAGAGCAGCTGGGAGGCGGGAGCGGGGCGGCGAATGGGAACAGCGGGGGCAGGGCCGCAGTGACGCAGCGGCGGGAAAGGTGGCACAGAGCAGAAACGGGGAAGAGGATACAGAAGGTAAATCAGGGAAAAAAGGCGGCACAAAGGGCACAACAGGTGAAGGGGGTACAAAATAAAGGCAACAATGCAGCAAGAACGGAAAACGAAAAGAACGGAAAAAAGGCACAGAAGGCAAATCGGGGTAAGGGGCACAGGGGCACAAGGGGCACAACAGTAGATAGAAAGGTGGTACAAAACAGATGGCAACAGGCAACAAAATGTAAAGGCACAAGGCAACAGGAGAAACGGGGGACAAAGACCAGAGGAGGCGAATGGGGACGGCGAAGGACTCATGTTACAGCAGGATGGAGCAGGCGACAGCTAGCAGCGGGGGCAGCGACACAGGGGGACCGTGTGGTGGCTGGGGGGACGACCTACCTGATGGCAGGGTCAAAGGCCCCTCTATTCACTGACAAAAACAAGACAATTTCGAAAAGCACATTAAGGGACCAATCACAAGCGATGGGTCTGCTGAAGCCCGGTACAGTAGCTATAGCATTTTGAGAGACAGCGCATGTGCTGCCTAGGCTCGACCCAAAAATTAGGCATATGTACTAGCAGACCATAGACCGACTGTCATTGACTAGGCCTCCTGACCGGTGCTCAATTTGAGCTGGTGGATGCAGGTGGGGAGCGTTGGCACAAATCTTTGGGGACCTGCACTTAGTTTCTTCAAAATACTTTGATCTAGTACAAGAGGGAGAAAAAAACAAAATGAAAAAAGAAGAAGGAAGAAACAAATGGAAAACAGCGCTAATGGGAGGAAGGAGGGATGAAAAAGTACCTGCAAGAGTGAAATAAAGAGGAATTGAGTGCCTGATGGTGGATAAAAAGGCATGAGGAGAACTCCAGACACACAGACTTTGCGTTTGCACCCCAACCTTCGAAAGGGCTGGTTGCGGGCTTCTGAGCAAAACTTTAGACCCCTGTATTTATTCTTTTGAAAATGAAACACTGCTCCTGACCTCACCTCCTTTTGCCTCCCCACCCAATTCCACCTTATGTGGCCTTGGATTGTTTGGTCTTTGGCACTTTGATGTAAAAACATGATTTTAAATTCTTAGTTCTACTTTCTTGACAGTCATGATTAAGAGGCAAATTAATGAATATATGGTCGTGGAGTCTGGACAGATCATATTGCTTCAAGTGGGTAGAATAGAGGACCAGTCCAGTTTCAATCCAAGATGCCAGCACTCAGTAACAGACTACCCCTGCCAAGTTCGATCAGCTTCAGGTAGAGGAGCTTACATACAGCTGGAGATGGATCACTTACGTCTCATTGGCGTCATACAGTTTTGCAACTGTGCTAGCGCAATCTATAGCACCATCATTTATTTGAGCAACCTTGGTAAGAACATTTAGTCTGCTTGACGAATTCAAAAACGAACATTGGCTTTTTGCAACAAATATATTTTTGTAATGGCTTGTCTCTGCAAATACTTGAACTGCCACACGTGCAACATTAACTGAGACTGGCTGTGCAATTGTGTCCCTGGATAGAATGCAAAGGGATGTCCTTGTCCTTGTCATTCAATGTGTGGCAAGGAACACCTGGTTAATCGTTTATCTATGGCATCGTTCGTTTCTTTCTTTTTTTTTTTTGGTAGCTTGCTTCCCTGCCCCCTGTGTTTTCAGAGGTCTGGCAGTGGCTGTAATCTATTTTTGTTGCTTGTAATATGAAGAACCAAACAGCAAACGTGCTGTTTGGCCGGAGTACGGCGAGCCGGCCGTCACGAGAGGTCAGTCAGGCTGTCTGCCGCTCCTGTTAGGTGACACTTGCCGTGTGTGCGTCGGCCCATGTTACTGGTGAGTGTCACTAGTGCAGCCGTTGCAGCAGCAGAGTCCTTAGTGGGGGCCTGGAGTAAATGTTTCCGTGAAAGACTTGTCTTCAGGGCAGCCCTGGATGTTGTTTTTGGATGAGCGAAACTAACTCAAGGTGAGTACAGTTTGCCTACCCCCGATGTTCAGTATTGTGCGTGCACTCAGAGCTTCTCCCAGTCGGTGGCTTTTGCGTTCTGACCTTAACCAGTATGGTGCGGATTGCGGTCGTGCTTTGGAACTTGTGGAGCTTATTTAAAAGACCCTGGCGCCACCCGTACGTCACTTTTCGTGGTAAAACTGACGCAAAACTGGCGTAAGGGGCTTGTAAATAAGCCCCTAAATTGGTGTTTACATACTGACACTCATTTTTAAAAAACTAAGGGGATTAGTGCATTTCAAATTAGTATATTAGTTTTACTTGAGCACGTGAAATAAATGTTTATTTGCCATATTTGGTAATCTTGTCTCCAAATCAACAACTGTTGCAACTTGTTCGTAAGGACTCAATTTGTTAAGCAGTTGCTCACCTCAGTTCCTCATTTCAAAGCCCTGTGCTAACGGACTGGGCTAGGGCGTCAGTCAGTGTGCGGTAAGAGATGAATAACGTTTATCGCCGTGTTGCATGAACAGCGATGGACTACTGACTGCGCTATGCTGTGCTCGGAATGTGTGCTTTAAAGCCGCCATTTTGTAAAGGGACAAAAGACGCGACGAAAGCAGCAAATGTAGTGAACTTGAACGAACCCTATTGCAGAAAGGTCCTGCTGACTCTTGGGCAGGTGCCAGGGCGGATTAGTTTGTCCCTGCAGTCGTTTTAGCCGGCCGTGCGCCAGGTTCTGCGGGATTCTGTATCAAGTGCCTCAAAGACCTCAGCCAGGATTAGTGCCTACCCAATCAAAATGACATTTTGCAGCCCACCACCCTAGAAAGTGGAGCACAGCACGTGTACTGCTTTTAGAGCTAATATGGCGAATTCCTGCAGGTTGCATTATATATGCGACTAAATTAAATTGTATTAGAATAAAGAGTGCCCTGCCCTGTTATCATGTTGTTAATTTCGTAACTAATTCCTGTCACAAACGGTTGATTGTAAAGCAGTGCGGGTGCTATATGCAAAAAATACATTAGTTTAATAAATGCATTTTAGCATTGTAACTATAGAAGTAAATATTTATTTTTTAGTGCCATGGAAATCCTTTGCAAACAGGCACGGCGAACAGCTGCTAAGTATTGCCCACAAAGAGTCACGTGGCAACGTTGAGTAATATTTTTTGTGTAGCAACATCTTCAGTGTATTTGTGTGGATAGTGGATGTACTCTGCTTCCTATTATGTGTGTTTCATTTGATTGCATGTTTAACAATTCGATTTTAAACAGGAATACACAAGGTGCATGGTTTGGGGTGTGATCCAGGAAATGGCTTGTTACAGATGCCTCTCCTTGCCACGTGGAAATTAGGAAATAAGACACTTAGAAGTTAAACGTTGGAAGGTGTCATGTAATTTGAAAAGAACGGGTTTATCAAAGCAAATGTTAAGCTTCATTAGAAATGAAATAAAATAAAATAAAAAATAAATAAATAAAATATATATATAAATATATATATATATATATATATATTCACTGAAAAAACCATGGGTTATAGACCATATATAGTTAGGAATTAGCATTTAAAAAACCTTATTTTACTCACACAAAACCATTGAAATTCCATATATAGTTAGTTGCACTAACTATATATCGCGCACCCGCAATCCACTGCTGATGATGTCACATATTACATCATTCATGACATGGTCAGTGACATCACTGATGACATCACTGATGACATCTCAAATGACATCACTGATGACATCACTGATGACATCATCCAGTGACTGTGTGTTTCTGTAAAGTTTAAATATGTTTTACATATTGAAGAATGAGTAGATGTATAAGTGTCTGGATGAAGGATTTAGTAGGTGCGTGACTGACTGTATGAGTGAGTGATTAAATGTGTCTCACTGAGTGCATGGGTTAGTGACTAAACTGTCTTAATTTGTGCATCATTACGTCTGTTGTTCTGTAAACTGCTGCATGTGTTGATCAGTAGCTATATGAGTAACTATATGGGTTATTGATTGATTGTCCAAGTATTTGTATGGGAGACTGAGTGTGTGTGTGGCTGGCTGGGAGATGTGTGACTCTGTACAGATCAATGTGTACTTGTATCAATGATTGTATAAGAGAGTAAGTATGTGTTAGTATATGTTTGAAAATGTAAGGTACTCTATGTTTAACTGTATAGATTAGAAAATGGAAGTGTGATTGATTCTTTACAGGACTGACTAGGTGTGTGAGTAACTCCATGGATGAGTGGCAGAGTGTGAGTGTCTGTATAGGTGTATGAGTGCATATGATAGTGTTGTAAAGATGAGTGATTGTATGTATGAATGATTGTATGGGTGAATGAGTGAATGTGTGTGTAGACATAGGAATCAGTGAGTGCGTATGTAGTAACTAGTATTGGTGTGTCAATGGTTAAAAAAATTATATTCTGTATTTAACACTGGGTGTAACAGAGGTTATATTAAAGTGTGAGGAGATGCATTGTATTGTCACATGAATGATATCATCAGTGATGTGACCATTGATGTAATCAGTGATGTCATTTGAGATGTCATCAGTGATGTCATCAGTGATGTCATCAGTGATGTCATTTGAGATGTCATCAGTGATGTCATCAGTGATGTCACTGACCATGTCATGAATGATGTAATATGTGACATCATCAGCAGTGGATTGCGGGTGCGCGATATATAGTTAGTGCAACTAACTATATATGGAATTTCAATGGTTTTGTGTGAGTAAAATAAGGTTTTTTAAATGCTAATTCCTAACTATATATGGTCTATAACCCATGTTTTTTTCAGTGAATTTCAATGGTTTTTTAATAGCAAATATCATAAGCTGTCGAATGTCAAGTACGTGGTAAGTAAAAACATTTTCGTGTTTATGCACACTGATCTGCTTTGAATGCTGCCCCCCCCCCTCATTTCTATTAGGAGTACTCTCTCTTTGCAGATAGTGAAGGGTAGTTAACGCAGGCCTTTGCCCCCGTTGTAATCCGTCGTGCCTGCTTCTCTCTCCATTTGATTGATTGTTATCCAAGCATTTACTGTTTTAGAATTGGTTCTCTTTGGTTCATTCTCTATTTACAAACAAGCACAGAGTCGCAATACTCTGTTTAGTCTTTGCAGATAGCGAAAAATCGTGTAAAAAAACAAAAGGAATCGAGCAAAATCAGTAGGCCACTAATGGGATCTCTTTTTGACCTCGCTAAAATAGAAACATTAGGAACAACCCCTCATGAGAAATACGAAACTAGTGAGATGAACTGAGCTCCACACCATGATGGCTGCAAGACAGCTCGGCTCCGCCACCCACCCCGCCCAAAATAACGATAAACTCTATGCAAATATTACAAATATATACAACACACCAGCAAAGTAACAGGGTAAAACATTTTATTAAATAACTATTTACATAACTATTTTATACTTTTTGTTGCCCGATCCGGCTAGCTCAATCGATCGAGCATGAAACTCATGCACTCTGATAGTTCAAAGTTTTGAGGAGTGCTTGTTAGACTGTCTGAAGCTTATTTGCACCTGCTACAGCTTCACTATTCTCAATGTAAGTGGGGGCTGTTTGAGGACGTGACTGCATTTGAAAACAATGTGATGCGGTGCCTCCCTGAACCGCTTGACGGAGGCCCCCGAGGGACGGTGTGATGGCGCGGACTCGGAGGGGGCGCTTGGCTCCGGCCCCCTCCCCAAGTCGTGTTGCCCTGGTGTGGCCTGAGATCGCCCCCCACATAGGTGGCCGGCTCCCGGGGTCAAGCGGAACTTTTTGCCTTTTGGTGACTCTTCCATTCTGGACCTTGTCCCACAATCCGTTTGACCTGAAGACACGCTGTAGTGGGGAGCCCCTTTACCGTTTCAGTTGCCATTCCGCCCGCTTTTGCTACACTGTGCCTTCAGCTGTTTACCGCCCGCTCTTGCGACTACAGCGTTTCGCTCACCATGTAGTTGAGTTGCTCCCGCTCTTGCGGTGCAGCCATAGGCGGCTGCCACAGGACTCTCAAAATGGCGGCCGGCTCTTCAGATTTGGGCGTGGTCCACTAAAATGGCCCTGCGACACCTTGGAACTCGGACGCTTGTCTGCTAGGGCTTGGGCTCCATTCTCAAAAGCGTCCCCTCAGCCTTGAAGATTCTACAAAAGTCTTGGGGGCCCCCGACTCCCGCAGGCTTCTGGTGGGGAGCGGCTGCCATGATTGCTCGTGGAATGGCCACGACGGAGCTACGAGATGGTGGTGCTCTCATGCTCTCAGTTCCAAGGTGTCCCAGGGCCATTTCAGTGGACCAGGCCCAAAAAGGAAAGAGCCTGCCGCCATTTTGAGAGTCCTGTGGCAGCCGCCTATCGCTGCACCGCAAGAGTGGGCGCAACTCAGCTGAATGGCGGATTTTGGCACAGTGTACCAAAAGCGGGCGGAATGGCAACTGAAACGGTAAAGGGGCGCCCCACTACAGCAGACGAGCCTCCACCTGGGGAGGCCCGTTCACGCCGCCTCACCCCCCCCCCCCCGGGGCGCCCCACGCCGTTATTCGGAGCAGCATTGTAGGATACCAAAACCAGTGCGGCAACTTACTGGACATCACCTGGGTGCCATCCACATCTCAGCGCGTTCTGCTGCCTTGGGACTATTCGCACAACAGACCGCTACTGACGAGGCCTCCCCCCGCACCCCCCGGGACGCCCCACGCCGTTTTTCGGAGCTGCATTGTAGGATACCAAAAACCAGTGCGGCACCCAGGTAACATCACCTGGGTGCCGTCCAGAACTCAGCACGTTGTGCTGCCTTGGGACTATTCGCACAAAACACAGCTACTGACCATTGTTGCTTCTTTTTTCAAAAAAATGTTTAAATGTATTTACTGTTTTTGTTGCGTTGTATATATTTATAAGTTATTAAAGTTTTATAATCCTACTACTTTGTTGGAGTGCTATATATTTTTAATGTGACACATAATTGTAAAAACTTTGATGTACAAAGAGGCATCCCTGGAATCTTCCGCTTCAGGCTCGGTCCCCTCCCCAATCACAATACAGGATGGTTTTCAGATAGTAGGAACGCGTGTGGTGTGACGGATCTCATCGGGTGGGGGCCTTGATCTACTGTAACTCCTTTGAAGAGGGGTGATTCTTTACAGCTGGGGCCATAAACTACATCTGCAGGGCTAGGTGATAGCCTGGGACCGGCCTGGACAATCGGACACATAGGAAGAGGAGTGTCAGAGGGTGTAGTAGTGAATAGGGCGAAAGGGAGGTGTCGAGCGGGCACAGGGTGTGATTCTCAGGGAAGAGCAGCGCAGATGGGGGGAGGTTTATTGCCCATGCATAAGACAGAGAGCGGGGGTGACCAGTGCCTGGGGGAGATGCTTGCGAGGGTGGGGAGCCATGCTAAGGATCGACAGCGTGCAGAGAGTGGGTCTGGTCAAGGCATCTAAAATGGCTGCCGTGCACGACAAAAGTGTGGCATTTGACAAAAGGCAAGATGGCGCAGACAATGTTTATCAACACTTCCTGATTTCCTTCGAATCGAACGTTAACAGACGTTATCTCTCCCACACTACCGGTCCCCCTGGGCTTAAACGCCGAGATAGTAGGGACTGCATCCCGTGGAGATAGGCCGAGACGTCACTCAGCAGAAAAAAAAAAAAAGTCTATAAACATACAATAAGTTAAAAGTCAATCATTCTTGTTTCCTTGTAGTACGCTCCCCAGTCCGCTTTTTTTTTTTTGCCCCGCGGGGCCCTTTTAAAGCCTCCACATCAAACCTAGGGGGTCAGGGAGGATCTACTATGCCCCCTTATGGTCATTTCCCCCTTTGTTTTGGCCTCCTCTTGTCTCTCGATCCTACAGAGAGACAAGATGGCGGCCGCTCCGGACTGTTTGGAATGTTTACAGACACCGGAGAGCCAATCAGCTTCGCTTCGCAAAGCTCCGTAACGCGAAAAGTACGCGAAACGGAGCGCTACCCGGGACGCTGTCACAGATATATATCTTTTTTTGAACGTTAATTTCTCAAAATCCACTGGAGCACATATATTGAGACCTAGCAAAGGCACATCGGGCTACCGGTCCCTACAATTTTGCCAAGTTTCGTGCAAATCCATTCAGCCGTTCGGGCTAAAAGTGAGGCCAACCGCCCTATGGAAATTAACATGGGAAAAACGTGTTTTGGGACCCCCCTTTTTTCTCGGCCCCCCCTTGACGAACCCCCCCCCAAATTTTCAGGGGCTGCTCAGAAACAAAACGTTCCATCTTCCTGAAAATTTCAGCCAATTCCGTCCACAAACGCCAAAGTTATTAGACATAGAATTTTCAAAAATCCCATAGAGAAAAAATCCTAACTATATATACCTACTGGCGACCGCCAGTAGGTAATATATATATATACATATATATATATATATATATATATATATATATATATATATATATATATATATATATATATATATCCAACAAAACCTCTAAGGTAGAAGGACGCCGCAGCCCGGATTTTGGTGAAACCAGGCGGTTTATTAAATTCAAACATTCAGGGAGGCAACAGATTCAATCCTGACGCGTTTCAACTCTAGGCGAGTCTTGTTCACAGGTGAACCACAATGAGGAATGACTTTGGATTCAGTCTGCATTTAAATGGCCACGGTGTCACTCCGTAGTTCCTTCATACTGCCATGTCCATAATGCACTAGGAAATCACATTTCACATGATAATGCTGTGTTAATTTTCAAAGCTTGCAATTTCGTTTTCCACTCTAATGATTAGTTCCGGGGAAAAGGCAGGCTTGTAATTTTGCATATGTTCATGATTTCCAGCACAAAAAAGGCTCCACGTACCTTGTTGCCTGATTCATTGCAGTGTCTGAATTTCAAAACCCATCAAAAGGACCAGTGTCACTTTGAAATCCCTTGCTCTGCTACACTTCGTGATGCCAGGTGAAAACATTTCTCGTACCTTTAGATAAAGTGTACCATGCAGGCGGGTCGGGCTCATGCTATTTTTAAATATCCAACGTAGTTTCTCCAATCTTGAACCCAGACCTCAACAGGGCGGCCACGGCGCGCGGGTATTGGAGCACTCCGCTAACATCCAACAAAACCTCCAAGGTAGAAGGACGCCGCAGCCCGGATTTCGGTGAAAACAGGCGCTTTATTAAATGCAAACATTCAGGGAGGCAACAGATTCAATCCTGACGCGTTTCAACTCTAGGCGAGTCTTGTTCACAGGTGAGCCACAATGAGGAATGACTTTGGATTCAATCTGCATTTAAAGGGCCACGGTGTCACTCCGTAGTTCCTTCATACTGTACATGCACATTCAAAGATGGCGCTTAAACTGAAATTTCGGAAGCAGTCTATGTTTGTGTTTACCACCCACAACAGATGTATTTAATGATGCCGTGCAGCGCGTTCGTTTGAACACTGACGAAGGGAGTTTCTCCCGAAACGCGTTTATTTTGGTAATAAAAACTACCCTTTGCTGACTAATGGAACTCTGAGAGTGCTGTACTTCTTCTAACCCGGCTGGGTATTATTTGAAGAGATTGGAGCAAACATATATATATATATATATATATATATATATATATATATATATATATATATATATATATATACATATATGTATATATATATATATATAATATATATATATATATATATATATATTTCTCTTGTTCGCTCTAAAAATGGATATATACATATTATACATACATTTTATGTATATAAATATATCTATACACACACATATACGTACACACATGCATATATTTTTATATTTAGAGAGAGAGTGAGTAGAGTGTGTGTGAATATGGAAACATTGGATGTGTTTTTAAGTTTTACATATCCTGGTTATGAAAAACTCCTAAATTCATTTTCACTACTGTAAGGCCCATCTCTCCCATTGGTTTACCTTATTACATTTAATAAGTGCTAACTCTTATTACATTTAATAAGTACTAACCTTTGATTGGGAACAGATAGGGATGCCAAGTTTGGACACAAATGAATTGTCATTGAAAATCGTTTTTAATGGTAAAGTTGGATTATAAATCACAATTCTGAAAAAAAGGCACTTTTAGAATGTTATCATCTTCTTGTCCTACCCTTTTGGTACCTGCTGCCAGTGTCCTGGGTCCCATGACTGTGAATATCTTAGCTGTTGGGTTTTGTGTATTCCCCCCAGATAGTGAGACAAAAGGAGACCAGATGTTATCAGGATGGGCCATCCTGACAGGATGGCTGGGGACAGAGCTAATCCCTGCCCCATTTACTCTTCAAAGAGCTGACTCCAGCTCATACACAAAACTCAAAGAAACATGACACTAGCCTTTTTCACTCCAGACTTATAGGAGCCTTGGCAGGTGAAGGAAGGAATTTCCCAGAACCAGATGTGGGGTTAAGCTACAGTGTTTCCCCGCTTTAAAGACTGGTATCAGGTAGAAATATTTCACCTCTTCAGTACACACCTGGGAAGGACTGCCTTGTACCCCAGAGTACTGCCCTACTGCTTAGGCCTGCAGTGTTCCCCAGAGGACTGGCTTGCTGCTTTGCTAACTGCTTTTTATCACACCCAGAACCTTTTCATGCCTCAATCAATCAATCAATCAATCAATCAGGGAATTGTAAGCACGCTACTCACCCGTGAGGGTCTCAAGGCGCTGACGGGGAGGTCCGCAGATCTGTTTAGCCAAAGAGCCAGGTCTTGAAGGTCTTCCTGAAGGTGTTAAGGGAGAGGGCGCATCTGATGTCTGCCGGTAGCTCGTTCCAGGTCTCGGCTGCAATGTGAGAGAAGGATCTTCGTCCTACTCTGGCTCTGTGGATGCACGGGATTTTGGCCAGTGCGAGTTTGGAAGATCGGTGGTTTCTTTTGGGTATGTGGAAGTGGATCCTGTCATTGAGGTATTTGGGTCCGTTGTTGTGTAGACATTTGTAGGCGTGAATGAGGATTTTGAAAGTGACTCTTTTCTCCACGGGGAGTCAGTGGAGACTTCGTAGGTGTTGGCTGATGTGTTCGTGTCAAGGGGATAGTGAGGATGAGTCTGGCAGCGGTGTTCTGTATTGTCTGGAGTTTGCAGAGTAGGGACTTGTTGATGCTGGTGTAGAGTGTGTTTCCATAGTCCAGTCTGCAGGTGATGAGTGCATGGGTGACCGTCTTTCTTGACTCAGGGGGGATCCACTTGAAGGTCTCGCGGAGGATGCAGAGGGTGTTGATGCAGGTTGGAGGTGATGGCGTTGACCTGTCCATTCATTGTGAGTGATGAGTCGAGTACAATGCCGAGGTTCTTGGCGTGGTCTCAGGGGGTAGGTGGGCTTCCGAGGGAGGTCGGCCACCCGGTGCTGTCCCATGGATAAGGGGTGGTACAGAGGACGAGGACTTCTGTCTTCTCGGCGTTGAGCTTCAGGCAGCTGTTGGTCATCCAGACTGTGAGGTCTTGCATTCCTTTCTGGAAGTTGAGTTTGGCATTGGTGGGGTCTTTGGTGAGGGAGAGGATGACCTGGATGTCGTCGGCATTGGATACGATGTTGAGGCCGTGTTGTCGGACAATGGTTGCGAGGGGGGCCATATAGACGTTGAAGAGGGTGGGGCTCGGTGATGAACCCTGTGGGACTCCGCAGATGATTTTCATGGGGTCAGAGAGGGAGGGTGGGAGTCTGATCCTTTGGCTTCTTCCCGTGAGAAATGATCGGATCCAGTCCAGGGCTGTTCCTTTTATGCCTACTTTGTGTAGTCTGGCGACTAGTGTGTGATGGGAGACTGTGCTGAAAGCCGTTGATAGGTTGAGTAGGATGAGGGCTGTGGAGTGGCCTTGGTCCAGGAGTGTGCAGATGTAATCTGTGGTGGCGAGTAGGGCGGTCTCTGTGCTGTGGTTGCTTCACAACCCGGATTGGGACGGGTCGAGGATGGTGTTCTCTTCAAAGAATCGTGTCAGTTTCCTGTTGACTGTTTTCTCTGCAACTTTGGCTGCGAAGGGGAGGAGCCTGATGGGCCGATAGTTCTTGAGGTCGGTGTGGTCAGCTGTGGGCTTCTTGAGCAGGGATCTGACTTCTGTGTACTTTCTGTCGTCTGGGAAGGTGCCTGTTTTGAAGGTGTTGTTGATGGTGCGTTGTAGTTCAGGTGAGATGGCCGCCGCGCCTCTGTGGTAGATGTGAGGGAGGCAAGGGTCAGTGGGGGCCCGAGTGGATGCTTTTCTTGGTCAAGACTGTGTCTTCGAGCGTGATCAGTGTCCAGTTGGAGATTGTGGGCTTGCTGGTGTGTCTGGGGGCAGGGGGCCGTCTGTGGCGCCTGGTGGATGGTCAATGAAGCTGTCATAGAGGTTTTTGATTTTGAGGGGGAAATAGGTTCCAAGCTTGTTGCAGAGGTTTTAGGATGGGGTGATGTCTGTGGCTTCCCTTTGTGGGTTGGTGAATTCTTGAATGATACTGAAAAGTTCCTAGGAGTTGGTGGAGTTGGCCAGGATTTTGTTGTGGATGAAGTTCCTCTTGGTGGCTCTGATCTGGTTGTGGTAGTCCGTCATGGCATCCTTGTGGTTGGTGTGGTTTTCGGATGTTTTTGTGTTTCTCCAGTTCTTCTCCAGGCGTCTGCAGGTGCGTCTGGCTTCTTGGAGAGTGGTGGTGAACCAGGCAGCTTTCCTGGGGCGTTGTCTGTTAGGGTTGTGTAGCGGGGCGAGCTCCTCTGCGCAGTTGGAGATCCAGGTATGGAGTTCTCTGGCTGCGTCATTTGCTTCGGGTGCCCAGGTGTGGTTGTCTCGAGGTGGAAGTTGAGGTCTCTAATGAGTATGTAGTTTGTTGAGGCGATGGCGGGGGTGCGATGAAGTCGGTGATGGTGGTGGCGAAGGGTGGTCGGGGCCAGGGGGGTCTGTAGAAGAGGGTTCCTCAGAGTGTGGCTTTGGGGGTGGTCTGGATCTGGAAGTGCAGGTGCTCGGCAGAGGGGAAGATTTTACTGGAGGTGGTGAGGCGGAGGGTGCTCTTGTGGGCGATGGCGACGCCCCCTCCTGGGTGGTTGGGGCAGTCTTTCCTCTGGATATTGTATCCGTCTGGGATGGCGATGCTGAGGTCGGGGGCAAAGGATGCGTTGGTCCAGGTCTCTGAAGAAGGTGATGTCAGGTAAGAGAGAGTCGAGTAAGTTCCAGATTTCCATGGTATGTTTGTGTACGGAGCGTACATTGAGGAGGATGCATTTTAGGGTGTCGCCGGTGCTGGCGTCGGTGGTGTTGGAGGCCAGGGTGGCTGTCTTGCAGCAGTGGAGGCAGGAGAACTGGCTGTGGGTCGTGTTCGGCGAGGCCTGTTAGCATTCTCTAAGTCTTCCAGGGTTGAGTGCGAGGAGGGTGGTGGTGTCATAGCAATGAGTAGTGGGAGGTTCAGGGTTCCTGGTGCTGGCCGTGGTCAGGTCACAGACGGGCACAGACGGGCTTGCCTTTGGCACACCTTCGGTGCGTCCACTGCGTGACTGTGCAGCGTCCACCATTAAATAGAGGAGATGGGAGGGTGGAGAGGCTGGGAGGCGGGAGCAGGGGAATTTCGGGGAGGAATTCCGGGGGAGGGGCCGCAGGGGCAGCAGCGACGAAAGGCGAAAGGAACAGGCAGGCACGAGAAAAAAAAAACAGTGGTGGGATTAGAGCAAGACACAGATGGGCACAATAACAGTGGCACAACTGGGAAACAATTAAGGAAAAAAAAGGCTGAGAAAGGTTACGGTGGTTGCAGGCAGTCTGGTCCCAGTTGGAGAGGGCAGCAGGCACAGGAGCGGGCAGCAGCCTCGAACCTCCCAAGGAGGAGGTTGGGGTCTGGAGGCATGAGACGGCACAGCGGAGCTGCGGGGAGAGAGTGGACCTAGATCGAGGGTCGTAGGTCTTACGTCCAGTCCTGCCGATGGTGAAGATTCCAAGTCATGGTCCGTGCAGGTAACAGCAGTGGGGAGGTAGGGCCGGGTAAGGGGGAATTTCGAGGAACGAAGCAGAGGGAAAATTAAATAAATAATGCATTTTCCCTCAGCATCGTCCCTCGAAATAACCCCCACGCGGCCCACCACTCCACTGTTGTTATCTGCATGGACCGCGGCTGATGACTCCTCCTCATAAACTGCCTGCTGGCTTGCCCTGCTGAACTCTACCTACTCCTGGAATTTTTTCTAGTTCTCTGGTAAGCCTCGACTGGGCTCAATTCACCTCACGTATACGATTTATGCTCTATTGTGGTTGGTCTTAACTTTTGAATTTGCCTCAGTCTTGAGCAACCAGATACCCATAGTTTGTGGTTCGATCTTTTACGTGTTAATTTACTCTAAAAACGTTGAAATTTCATAACTTTGGTTTGACTTGTTAAGTTTAATTTGTTTTGGTGTTATTTTATATATTAAAATATATCCTATTTTTCTAAATTGATTTGGGATTTTTCTTGTGTTGTGTTTTTACTTTATTACTGTTTTTGTGCTGCATAATTACTTTACACATTACTCCCAAGTTTAACCTGATCGCTTTTGTGCCTAGCTCCCAGAGGGTTAGCACAAGTTAATTGAGTGATTTTGGTGGTTCACCCTTACAAGGACCGTGGTTGTTGCTTGAGTAGGGTTTTCAGGCTCCTCAAACAATAACACAATTTCTTACAATATCTGTCTATCTGTCTGTCTATCTATCTATCTATCTATCTATCTATCTATCTATCTATCTATCTATCTATCTATCTATCTATCTATCTATCTATCTATCTATCTATCTATCTATCTATCTATCTATATAATTTTGTTTTTTCCCCCACAATTTTGGGAAAGGGGCCGCGTGGCCCCCCTCCCGTGGCCAAAATCTGCCCCGGGGACCCCATCCCCCGGGGCCGGCCTTTGTTCTTTTTTTTTTGTTTACATTTTGGGGAGGGGGCTATAGCAGAGCGGGAGCTGCGAGGCTCCTGCCCTGCCACAGTAAACTACTGTATATATACATATACATATCATTCACGCTCTCCCTATATATATCCACACATATTTCTTTAAAATGAAAGAGCAAGAAAAATGAGTGTTAGAGATAGAGGATACATAAAGCATAAAGACAATATAACTCTATATTGACTATATTGACTTGGAGGGATTTTTATCAAATTATAAACCACAAGGCAGAAGGTGAAGTGGTTTGGAAATGTCATCATAACCCCAAGATGGCAGTGTAGGACAGTATTACTTGTTAGCATTACGTATCTTTATATTGCACATTTCTTTGGGGATAGTTAGCTGGAAAAAGCTGTTTTTGCAAGGTGTGGCTGACAAGGACATGTTTTGAAATCAGAAGGTTTACATTTACCTTTACAAATACATCACTGATAAAATAATGGACAATGGTGTTGGCCACTGGATTTGTGTGATTCTTTGGCTGCAACCATTACAACATAATTATGGATTTGTTACCTAACTTGCATTATTAGCAGATTTTACAAAAATGTTGTTTCTACATCAATGGATGAAAATAATACTGCCAGAGAGCATGCATGACATTAATACTGCCACAATGTGGAAAAGTAAATTTTGCCATGTTCTGTGTCCCTACGAGTCCTCCATCTTATGTTATGTGTGCATGATTAAATATGCATATGTATCCCCCATGTTTGATTAAAGACGCAATTACAGTTGTGTCCATCACTAGTATGCCAGTTTCCAGTTCTCGTGAAAGCTACGAGTATTAGGCCTATGTAAAGTTACGTTGCCACGTTTCTCAGTGTGCACGTTATTTCATTGTAAAGTCCCCGTTTCTAGGCCTCAAAAGGGCCCGGACACCAGATTCAGCTCCTGTCTCCTGAGCCTCGCTGAGGAGCGATACAGCCCCCACCTGTATCCTCGACCCTTCACTTACTTCCTGCCTCGCAGTGCCCGGCTCAGCCTGGCTCTGCCTCTGAGTCTGCCAAGAGTATGTTATGATTCTAGTTATCAGTCCAGCCCTCCTTCTCTGCATTCCTAAGCTACTGAATCGCATCAATAGTTTCCGTCATTGTCTAGCCTTTACGTCTCCATGTAAGAGAAATACTGCATTTAATGGTCATTTAATATTCTTCATCACGCACTACATGTAGAATAATGCATGCACCATTCTTAGAGTCTGATAGCCTTTACCCCGATAACTTTTGGATTCTATCAACATGTTCTCTAAACATCAGATACTAGATACTGTTTAGGTACATGTCGCCCTGACTCTCCAGACTTCAGTCTCTGCTCCTAGCACAGAGTTCATAGCCCCCAGCTTCTCCTAGTAACACGTCATTGCCAGTTTACGCGCACCATTAGGTTAGAGGTCCCGGCTCCTTAGATAGCCCCCTCCATGTTTCCGCCCCATTTATGACATATTCTGTTACGTTTACATCACATGTCTATGTATACGCCCCTGTTACACCCATTTTCACCCTTATCTTTCGCGACTGCTATTGACCACACCCACTGCTCCGCCTACTGTAATTCATTGTAATGTAACTGTTTTAGTATATATATTTGTGCACTGTTATTAAATGTTACGCCGATTCTGATCCTGCCCCCAGCAGCGCTGCCATCCTGTTCCCGTGCAGGTTGTCCTGTTCCTGTCCTTTATGCTGTATTAAACCTGCAAACTCCTACTACCTCGAATCTTGACTCTTATTTATTGAGCTATCTGTTATTGCTATGTCCAGACAAACCTAGATCCGGTATTATTTATTTATATACCACATAATGGCGCCCGAACAGGGACTTGCCCTTTCCCCACGCGCCGGTGAAGCCACGCGTGCCCCCTGACCCTCTGCAGCCGTGACGGAACCATACCGTGCACGTGCAGATATTTCTGCTTCAAGTATCCCTCAGGCCCACGGAGGAGACGGAGGTGGCGGTCCAGCATCCAGACGAGGCGGTGGAGGAACGCGGCGAGTCCCGACCAGAGCCCAAGCCGAGAGTCCAAGGTCCGAGGTATCCGGAGGCCCACCCGTAACAGAAGTCCGAAGTCCGTCCGTCCGGCGTCGAAGCAGTCCAGTCGAGTCCGAGGCCTTCCGTTCTTGCTGCCCGGTGAGTACCATTGCTGGGGTAGTATCTAGACAGGGTCAATCTAATTGACTCTGGTCCGTGGGTTGGTGGTACACAGACCCCAAAACGAAGTGTCCACTTCGGTGGATGCGGGTCCTGACGTGTCTCTTTATGAGACCGGTAAGTTTCGTACTGTTTTAGCAGTGCATCTAGTTCCTGTTCTAGTCAGTTCTGTTCTCGAGAAAATTCATGTATTCTGTTTTCAGTATTCCAGGTAGTATTCTGTTCGAACTGTTATTTTAAATATTCTTCATGTATTTTAATGTCGTGGTATGAATGTGAAGTAATTATCGTGTTCATTGTGTATTGTATTGTGTCTAGATTACAGTTCAGTCATGCCCTTATTCTCGAAATTACGTCAGTTAAAAACTAGAAAAGGTCTGCTAGAAGCAGCAGTTCCTGTCCCGCCTAGGGACAGTCCAGGTCATTTTATGTATCAGAAGCATGGCATAAGCGCCATATTATATCTAGATTTATGGGTAGAGTATACCAAAGAGTTAGAGGAAAAGTATAGATGGCCCGTATCAGGTACGTGGGATGCCGAGTGCATCATGAGAGTAGAAGAAGCATTATGGAAAAAGAAAGCCAGACAGTCACAGAAAGATGCCATCGAGTTATGGCGCAAAGAATCTCATAAAAGAACCGAAAAAGAAATCAGAAAGTCAGAACTAAGTAGAGAATCCTTAGAACGAGCCCAAGAAAGGGAACTAATCGAGATAGGTGAACGAGTTAAAACAGAACAATCAGACAGACAGAGGCATGCCCTCATCAAGGGTATGTATCCTCTTCTTGCCGAGGGCTTGCCAAAAGCAACCCCGGAGGCATCCAGTAATTTTCCGCCACCACTAGTTCCGACTAAGCTACGTCACAAACCGACCGCAGCTGATATTTTCATCTCGTCCTATTTGGACGACACAGTCCCGGAATATGCAAATCCTGTTCCGCCAGTCCCTGTAAATCAGGCAATTCCTGCTCCTCCAGACACCGGAGTACCTGCTACGGTACCCCCGGTCCAGCCTACATTACAATTTCCCGCCGCGCTGGTACGAAGAGTATCAGTCGACGATTCCAGTTTAGGGGCCGCAGGAGGAGGTCCTCCTGGTACCCCGCCACCGCACCAACATAGAACGTTGGCCGAGTTACATGAATGTGCGTTACAGCGTACGCCCAAATTTAAGTCCGTTGCAGAAATCCGACGAGCTCTCACTGAATGCCGCTATGATCCAGTTGCAGGTGATGATAGTACAGTAATATATTCCATCCGTGTAAGACGGGTGACCGGGTATTTGGACACCCTACCAGATATGAAAGGAGATCTAGACAGAATATATCGTTTCATCCGTACAGGGGATGATCCAGAAAGTATTGGCGAAGCCATGTCTCAAAGGAAAGCTGAGATCCAGCTCATGATATTAAAGTTTCTGATTAATTGTCTAATAAGAGAACAAGACTACCGGACTAAAGATCAGGCCGAAATGAAAATCCTGACAAGGTGGAGTGATAATATAGCCGAGGGTAAACACAAGACTATCAGTAGTATAGAGAGTATGTGCAAGAAAATTCGTAAAGAAATAATAAAGTTACACGAACAACGTAAAGCAGCACAAGTAAGCGAGAAGGAGAATGACTCTTCTACAGAAGAGGTAGAGGACGAGAATCCCACTGGAATAGCGTATGTAGGAAAATCTAGATTTCCAGATCGCCATTTACGCCTAGAACACAAGTCAGTTTTACATCATCCAGCACCAGAACAAGGTTCTCTGGAACAAGTATTTCAAGCTACCGATCACATTCTGAAATCACGAATCGGTTACAGTGAGTTAAGTACTATGCATGAACAAGAACTAGTCCGATCAGCAGTCCGATGGATTACTGATTCTACCACTTTTCCAGACGAAATAGTGGCACAAATGTTTCTGAAATTGCCCCCAGCCGAGCAGCGACTGGTGGGTATGTATATGATCCAGCACCTCATTACATTGTATGAGGGTCAACATTCTGATCCAGGTCCGTTACACAATGTCCTGAATGAGTTACTCCAGTATAGATGGAAAGGTTTAGGTACCGATTTAATTAGTGTCTTTCTAGAACAGCGCCACAAATATAGTATGTTTTTGAACCCGCATTTTGTTCATGTCTCACCTCCAGAAAGTAAACCGTTTTACATAGACAGACAGAATCCGTTACGAGAAGTACACCCAGTTAGGACAACAGATGGTGAAATGCAACGAGTGTTTGTTTACACTCCGATTACAAAGATGGAACTCTTAGAGATGAAAAAGTTAATTCCCTGTCATGATAAAGATCCAGCAGGGTTCCACCGAGAATTAAAGGACATGCTCCGTATGGGAGAATACACGTATCCAGATATTATTAAAATGTTAAAAGTTCTGTTGCCCGCAGGGGTATATGAAAAACTCAAGGAAAAAGAATGGGAGGTGGGAGAGAAAAAGATCGAGTGGGCAGTTCTAGAAGCTGAAGATAAGATACGAGTACCAGGTACCGGTCTTGGAGACAAATGTAAAGAATTACCAGAACTGTTAATACAAGTTTTGCCAAGATTATTAGCCACTAAAAAGGAAGACTGGGATGCAATCTCAGCCTGTAAACAGAAACAAGACAAAGACACTAGTGATTTTTATTCTAGATTCGAGATATGCTTTAGTATCAACAGTGGCCTCAAGACAAGTAGCGAGTCATACCCTCATCTTTTTGTTACTAAATTAGTCGAGAATTCAAGTCCACAAGTTAAGAATCGAGTTTTGAAAGTCGAAAGTACCTGGCAAGCTAATACCCCGTCCCAGATGTTACAGATGCTCCAATACCACCAGAATAGAATCAGAGAAGAGCAAGATCATGAAAGAAAACGTATGAAAGACACGAAAATGAAAGTACTAGTTGCACAATCTGTTCCTCAAGACAGTCAGAAGAGGGGTCCGAATCAAGCCAGTCATCCTGCAGCTCCCATTAAAGGGACCTGCAATTATTGTAAACAGCCAGGTCATTTTATAAACTAGTGTGCAGTTCTGAAACACAATATAGCTACCGGTAAGACTAAAGAAAGACCACGTCCGCCTAGACAAGAACAAGTTTCACAGACTTCTCAGCCACAGAATGCACAACAGACAGTTCCAGTACCGCAGCCTATTGCTGCAACACAGCATGTTACACAGCAGATGTACCAGTATGCGCAGTCTGAGTATCCAGAGTATCAGCCATATTCATGAAACAGCCTAGAGAGGGAGGTAGGCTTGCCTCTCATCGAGATACCTGTAGATCAAGAAGGTCCCTATGTTCACAGTCAAGTACTAGGGAAAGACAGAAAGTTTTTGATTGATACAGGGGCAAGTAGGACCGCCATCAGTCACGCCGAAGTTCCAGGGGCTCCGCTCTCAGGCTCAAGAAATGTTTCCCTTGGATTTTCAGGAAAACCTATCGTAAATGAAATATCCCAGCCAGTTACTCTAGAAGTAGGTCCATTGTCCCGCACTACTGATCTGCTACTTACTAAGTCATGTCCAGAAAATCTGTTAGGCATTAAGACACTGAAAGAATTAGGTGCAGTTATTTGCTGCTCCCCCGAGGGAATACGATTGTTCCTACGTGACTTCAAGGGTCACTATGTATTACGAGATTTTGATCCGAGATTGTCTAATGTTCCGCAGCATCTATGGGCACAAGGTCCAACTGATGTTGGTTATATGCAAATCACACCCCATCGTGTGACTCTCAAGCCAGGTGTAGTGTTGCCACGAATCAGACAGTACAGATTGCCACCTGAGGCTGTAGCAGCCTTATCCAAAATTATTGACGAGCTCATCGCTCAAGGAGTAGTTGTAGAAACTGACTCCAATGTATGTAATTCTCCGATCATTCCAGTCATGAAACGTACTGATCCAAATGCACCCCCAGTATATCGATTAGTGATTGACCTTCGAGAGCTTAACAAATGTATTATTCCCCAGTACCCAGTTGTCCCAGATATCTCTTCCCTATTGACAGCCATTGATTCTGAAGCCTCATTTTTTACAGTCATAGACCTCAAGAACGCGTTCTTCAGTGTCCCCATTCATCCGGACAGCCAGTTTCTTTTCGGATTTTGTTTAAATGGAAGGAGCTATATGTTTACACGAGCTCCTCAAGGTTTCACAGAAAGTCCTAGTATTTACAGTCAAGCACTTAAGAGACAACTAGACAATATTCACATGCCAACTGACACTGCCCTGCTCCAGTATGTCGATGATCTACTGATCACAGCCCGTTCGGAACGTGCTTGCGAGCGAGCATCCCTTACAGTCTTGTATTTCCTTGCCGAGATGGGGCACAAGGTGTCCCCTTCTAAGCTTCAATTCTGTGTCCAGCAAGTGATCTATTTAGGCCACTTACTGTCCAAGAGGGGTAGGCAGTTGACACCCGACCGTATCCAGTTAATAGCGAGTCTTCCTCAGCCCAAGACCCAGAAGGAGGTACGTGCTTTTATTTAGGAGAAAAAGCTATGTTAGATAGTATCCAGAACATTTGGTTCAACAAGCATTTACGAGCTGCAGCCAAGCAGAAAGTCCGTACCTGTATGATATGTTGTCAGTTTAATCCAGGTAAAAGTGTCCCGGTGGAACAAGGTGGATTCCAGCCCCCTGACCACCCTTTTGAAGTCCTCCAGATGGATTATATTCAGATGGAGCGATGTCGAGGTTTCAAGTATGTTCTTGTAGTGGTATGCGCTTTGTCCAGGTGGACAGAGGCATATCCAGTCCCAGATTACACAGCCGCGACCACTGCCAAGCAGTTGGTTCGTGAATTCTTCCCCCGCTACGGACTCCCTAGAGTCGTATATTCTGACAACGGCCAGCCATTCTCATCCGAGTTGATGAAACATGTTTCCCTGTTGTTAGGGTACCAGTGGAAGTTCCATTGTGTACGCCATCCAGAAGCAGCCGGTCTCGTAGAAAGACATAACCAGACCCTGAAAATCCGAATTGCAAAAGTTTGTCAAGAGAAAGGTGTGGACTGGCTAATAGCTCTGCCAGTTGCCCTATTTTATATGCGCATGGTCGCACATTCCAGATCAGGTCTGTCCCCGTACGAGGTCGTATTCGGCCGCCCCCCTAACATGTGGGGTACACCTAGACCACGAAGTATTACCGATGTTTCAAGTAATATGCTGACAGATTACCTAGCTTCCTTGATGTCTGCCCTCAACTCTTGTCGTTCACAGGTTGCTGCCGCATTTCCAGACAATACCGAGGTGGCACCGCATGAAATCGTTCCCGGATCCATGGTCCTAGTGCGAAATTTTGATCGTTCAAGTCCACTGGAGCCTCGCTGGAAGGAGCCCCGACAGGTCCTCCTGGCCACCCGTACAGCTGTAAAGTTGGAGGGACGCAAAGGCTGGGTGCATCTATCGCATATCAAGAAATTTTATGGATTGAAACCAGTTTCAAAGAACATTTCCGAGGATTTAAAGGACTGCCAAAGTACTATTCTTAAGGACTGTCCCGCAAAAGACAATGATACTGCACCCTCCCTGTTAGAGAAAACTCCGCAACAGGAGTATAAGAAAAAGTTAAGGTCTAGTAAAATAAGTCAGCCAGTTTGATTGTCTAAGTCCTCCCCTAGGTGAAACGGTTAGACCGGTTTCTGACATGTATATAATAGACCCCCACAGAGAGAGAGTTAGTGAGAACTCTAGAAGTTGCACTATTATTTTATGTTTTCTGCTATATTTCAGCATTATGATTTCCTGCACCAGTTATGCATTTTATTTGTATTTTTCAGTTTCTCATGTAAATAAGTCTGCTAATGTTACAGTAGAGCACACGTTTAGTGATCTGCCTCCTCATGAACTCTCTTACCGCCTCGCTATGCGTAACAACTCTTTTATCCGCATGTTACATTATTCACACCAGACCAGCAATGCCACAAATTGTTGGGTGTGTGGTCGACTCCCCCCTTTCCAGACACCGAAGGGAGTTCTGCCACTCTTTCCTTATCCATTTTCACATAATGGTTCGTGTGGAGCATGGTCCACGTTAACGTCATCCTCAACAGATATGTCTTTTCTGAACAGTACATGTTTTCCAGACAAGCAAGGTCTTCCCCACAGAACCGGGTTAGATTTAGAGAATGAAGTTTATAATTTGGGTAATTATTCTTCGAATTTCATGGTCCTGAATGTTCAGTCTGATTCTACTCCAGACTTACCTGCTATTTCAGTACTACCAGTCAAAGGTGAATTATGTGTCCGAAATAATGGTTCCGTACATGTAGGCCATAGTGATTGTACTACTATTGTCAAGTATAGTGACAGTAGGAAATCTATTTTCAAAGCTTCACGTCATTCTTATTTTGTTTGTGGTCAGACCGCATATGTTCGTCTGCCCCTCGATAGGGAGGGAACTTGTTACATTGCCTTCCTACTGCCACCAGTTTTCCTAGCCCCACCTGACTATCATAGGAATTCCCACCTAGTACATACTAGACACAAGAGAAATTATTATACTGAAACTGCTCTAGAACAATACATAGATATCAATAAAGGTGTCTTCCCCTACTTAGGTACTGTTGTAAATAGTAAACTGATACGTAGATTAACCAGAACACTTGAAGCAGTAGTGATTGAGACTACTTCTGCTCTAGGTAACTTAACCGAAGAACAATCCTTTATGAGAATTGTCGTGCTCCAGAATCGTCTCGTCCTTGACGTCATACTGGCCGATAGGGGCGGGGCCTGTAGAGTCATCGGATCTAGTTGCTGCATTTTCATTCCTAATAATGCGCCGTCTGTTTATTCAGCTATTACCAGACTCCATAAAATTGCCCATATGTTACACCAAGATCCAGGCACCTGGACATGGTCTGGTTGGTTTTGGAATATAATTTCCGCCTGGGGATGGAAAGTATTGTCATTCCTGGGTATTGCAGTAGCGATCATATTCAGTTGCTGCCTCTGTTTACAGTGTGGCCCTGCGATTTGCGGCATTTGTGCTACATCATGTGTTCCTAGTCCCAAGTCCCGTCCTAAATCCAGTTCCAAGAAAACTCGAGACGAGCAAATGATACTGTATGAAATGATAGATGGTATCATGAATATTGATGTTTCCTGATGGAAACGTAGTGACAAGGAGGGAATGTGGAAAAGTAAATTTTGCCATGTTCTGTGTCCCTACGAGTCCTCCATCTTATGTTATGTGTGCATGATTAAATATGCATATGTATCCCCCATGTTTGATTAAAGACGCAATTACAGTTGTGTCCATCACTAGTATGCCAGTTTCCAGTTCTCGTGAAAGCTACGAGTATTAGGCCTATGTAAAGTTACGTTGCCACGTTTCTCAGTGTGCACGTTATTTCATTGTAAAGTCCCCGTTTCTAGGCCTCAAAAGGGCCCGGACACCAGATTCAGCTCCTGTCTCCTGAGCCTCGCTGAGGAGCGATACAGCCCCCACCTGTATCCTCGACCCTTCACTTACTTCCTGCCTCGCAGTGCCCGGCTCAGCCTGGCTCTGCCTCTGAGTCTGCCAAGAGTATGTTATGATTCTAGTTATCAGTCCAGCCCTCCTTCTCTGCATTCCTAAGCTACTGAATCGGATCAATAGTTTCCGTCATTGTCTAGCCTTTACGTCTCCATGTAAGAGAAATACTGCATTTAATGGTCATTTAATATTCTTCATCACGCACTACATGTAGAATAATGCATGCACCATTCTTAGAGTCTGTTAGCCTTTACCCCGATAACTTTTGGATTCTATCAACATGTTCTCTAAACATCAGATACTAGATACTGTTTAGGTACATGTCGCCCTGACTCTCGAGACTTCAGTCTCTGCTCCTAGCACAGAGTTCATAGCCCCCAGCTTCTCCTAGTAACACGTCATTGCCAGTTTACGCGCACCATTAGGTTAGAGGTCCCGGCTCCTTAGATAGCCCCCTCCATGTTTCCGCCCCATTTATGACATATTCTGTTACGTTTACATCACATGTCTATGTATACGCCCCTGTTACACCCATTTTCACCCTTATCTTTCGCGACTGCTATTGACCACACCCACTGCTCCGCCTACTGTAATTCATTGTAATGTAACTGTTTTAGTATATATATTTGTGCACTGTTATTAAATGTTACGCCGATTCTGATCCTGCCCCCAGCAGCGCTGCCATCCTGTTCCCGTGCAGGTTGTCCTGTTCCTGTCCTTTATGCTGTATTAAACCTGCAAACTCCTACTACCTCGAATCTTGACTCTTATTTATTGAGCTATCTGTTATTGCTATGTCCAGACAAACCTAGATCCGGTATTATTTATTTATATACCACAACAATGTGCTGCATCATTTGTCTTTCTTGCTGCATATTGCTATTGACTTAACATGGTACAGCTTGGCAGAGTGGTTTAAGGGCTGTCAGTATGATGAAATTTGTGTTTTACAGGGAACTATAAAATTCTTTCCATATTTTAATGTTAGCTCGGTTGCATTTTGTGCAATAAGAGCACTCAAACATGTTTTATAACTTAGAGTGCCCTCACGTTAACTGCATTTTCAGTCAATTTCAATGTTTTTTATGGTGTACTTAATTTTCATCCCCTGCTGCCGCACTACACAACGTTTGGCCAAGTGCAGCAGAGGTTGTACAGCTCGCCATGGCTGCCCAACCACCAACCTGAACCTCACCATCCAGCTGCAGAAGATATTCTTCTTCCAACAACTTTCAGATCATTCACTCCTGAACACAATCTTTACACTTACTCACAAAAGAGGAAACCAATGGCACAGCGCCCTACCATCTGTCAAGATATCCTTTTCGCTCCTGATCATTTACTCCTCTCGATCTGATCATGGTTTAATACACACCGTGGTGAATATTCCTCCTTCACCCAGGTTTATTGCGCTGTCTTTTATCTCAAATGAAAACACATTTAAGACTCTCCCTGCTTTCCTACACCAAATATATGTGACACCACCCTAGCATTCCACATCTTGTAGAAGATTTAACAAAACAGTTCAATGGGTTTTTGATAATGCTATGCCTACATACATTCACTCTAGCTTCTGAATTCTCACGACCTTGGATCATACCTGACATTCAACTATTGAGAACCAAGACACGGTTATTCATACACAAAAAAGCTTAAGCACAGGACCTTACAAAACTTTGACCCCTATAGAGTTTCCTTGAATACATTCTTTCAAACTGTTGACAATGACAAGTCCACATCCATTCAAAATATAATCTCATCATTTCAGTGTCATCCCAAATGTCTCTCACATATTGTCAGTAATCTAACCTCCATACTACACCAACCACTCTCTCTATACTCTCAGACACAAACGTTGTCATCCCTTTCTCCAAGATGACCCCTTTCGGAGGCAATCTCACTGCTGTACCTAAAGCCCCACATCCCTGTCCTTCACATTATCATTCCCATCTTCATACTTCGTTGCTACTTCATGGAAGGAAGCTATCCCCATTTTCAAATCAACCAATCCATCCTGCGCAATATGTATTCCCTTCAGCCCTTATACTATTTAAACTTTAGATCTTCCCTCGTAAGCAATTCTCTGCCTACCCAAACTCTTTGAACACTACCTTGTTACTGATATCTACCACAATGGTTCAAATCAGCTTTGGTACCAACTCTATGCTCTATCGAGTTGGCAAAAAACAATGTACTGGAATGTGGGTCGCAGTAATTCTCAGTGGCTGAGGTTAGGCAATCATCCACCCGTGCTCTAGTACCCACACTCTCATCTCACACAGCTAGGGCTATGGTGAATGAGCCTGCTGCAGTTTTATTGTAAACGAATTGCAGTTGAGAGTTGCTATATTTCGCGTCCTATATAGCAAGGTATGTTTGGAATATTGCTGTCTTGCCGCGGTCTCTGGAGCTGTAGTGTCCCATGTTAAGCTGTGGGTTATTTTCAACTGTCCAGATTTATTTATTTTATTTTAAAGGTTTTATATAGCGCTGACTAGACCCGGAGGTATCAGAGCGCTTTACATGAGCATCAGATCAGTTACAGGTTACATCGTTACAAAGGTTACACAGTTATTAGAACATGGCAACATAGTTACTTGTAAGGTCAAGATAAACAATAAGCACAAATACGTAAGGGGAAAAGCAGGCAAGGGGAAAGATTCCCCTGTACCTTCCATGAAAATTATTACTCTCTTACTGAAACATAGCAGTTCTGAAAATAGTTCATAAAGCCAGGTGTCAGTCAAGAATAGCTTTCTGTTACAGTGCAGTGACTCATACTATAAATAGCGCAGGAGGCTTCAAAGGCCGCACACTAGAAGCAGAAAGAGACATTAAGGGAGGCACTACCTGCATGTGTTTTCAAAGAGAAGGAAGTGAGAGGAGTAAGCAAGGCAGGAAAGCTAATGAGTGAATGAATGAGTCAGGCTGCAGACAGCAGGCATGTCAATCATGCTGGGTTTGAAAGGATGGGATCCATAGGCGTGACAAGCTCTTCTGTTCTGGATGCTAGTAAGGTTGATGCTCATACCTGCAACCTTATTAGATCATCTTATTTTAGTTTTACGCAACCAACAAAATCGGATGGTTTGTGCAATGAAGGAATTGGACTTCATTGTGACCTGTAGCCTACCGAGGTGACCGAGTATACTTCAGTATTGGCTTATTTTTTGTAATTTATGCAATATTATTTAGACCGCACGATTAATAAAGTGAAGTAAAACTGAAAGAATCTTTTCCATTATTGGCTGAGGTGTGCCTGAGTAGCTGGTGCAAGGCTGAAGGCGTCACAGTGGGTGTGGCTGCACACTGGCTGGCAAGACGTTCCCAGTTCTCCCCAAATGCATGATGTCACATGTAGTCCCAAACATGAATGTAAAAAAAGTGGTTTCTTGCATGTGTAAGAACATGACACGTGTTTCATATTTCATATGCATCAGAAGGACACGTCTTGGTGGGGTAGTATGTCTTGCTGCTCTACTCTTCATGGATAAGTGGCCGCACCGTTCCCAGGTGACTGAAGGTGTCACTAATCGAGTGAGCTCTTAAGAGGAAAACCCAAGTGAATCATGGCCTTCTTTTTCATTCTAACAGACCTATGAAAACTGAGGTGTTCCCAGTGCTTAATTTGTAAAATAATAAGTGCAGTTGCCCTCATTTTTTCTTAGGAGGCCACCCCCCACTTTCCTGGCCCCACCCACTTCCTCCATTGGCTTCAGTGATATGTACACTATAATGTGGCCTAGATAATGGTTGGTGGAGCAACATAGACTAATAAGGCTAATAAGTCAAAGACAAGAGAGATTTTTGAGCAGCACACATCCTGAACTTGTGCTCTCACAGTGAAAATGAACAGAAGGCGACTTGCTCGGTAAATAAAGTTTTGCCTATGGTCACATCATTTGTACACGGTGTGAACCCTGACATGGATAGAGAGAAGAGAACTTCACAACAGACAGACACAGACTATGTTACACTTTTGTCCAGGCACATCCAGATTTGCCAGAATTCAAAGGATGCTGCTGAGCCCAGAGATTCCCTATGTCCCTCCCTTGCCTTAGCCTCCTTTGTAAGCTCATCTTGTTTTATACTCTAGGTTACAAGAGGACGTTGGACTGTCAGCATCTCACCCATTTCAATCACAAGCACACACACAACAATAAGCAGCAAGAGCCCAGCAACGACAATGGTGTATCTCTTTGCCTAAGATCACACAATTTGGTTTAGCAGTTGAGATTCATCCCCAGAACGCTTCTCCTGTTTTGCACTGTGCAATTCAGCTGTAATTATTAGATGAGCATACCTTTCTGATTTCAGGGTTAACTCTTTGTCCTTATTTCATGGGGGATGAGATTAGAGGAGTGGTGACAAGCAGAATCTAGATATCATTTTTTGAAGTTGTACATGGCACGAGCCCCCTGACGGAAGACAGACAAGCACTTCACAAAAGACAAACTACCTAACAATATTTTTCCAGGCACATCCAGGTTGCAGCAAGGACCCCGTGCCGACAGTTGTTTTGCTCTTTGTCTATGATCACACTATTTAGTGTAGCAAGGAATTCAGCTTTACCGCAGATTCTCCTATTTTGTACAGTGCAATTTAGTCATAATAGTTCAATGAAAATCCAGATTTACTGGGAGGCCTGTGGCTCACAGGGTGCTTAACCCAGGGGTTCAAACCTGGGCTGGTTTCCCTCATCTTATGCATGCTCACTCAAAAAGAACAATTGATGGACATACTGCAGAACAATGTCATACATTCACCCCAGTACAGAGATCTGGGTCTAAAGCCATCGTTTATTTGCTCCTCATGCCATTCCACCACGAACCCAGCCATATGTAAATCAGTCTTGACCCTGTGCACAATGGGAACAGTCAAGCCCAAACTGCTAGGCCAGGTCCTTCCTGGACTGGAAACAAACATCCTAGGACCGGTTTCGGGGTTTCACTCCTCATCATCCAGGAATTCAGCAGTTGCAACACAATGAAAAGAGATTTGCTAACCAGCACAGGGATGCTGTTAAGGAGCTGCAACTGGGAAAAACTGCATATTTGTAATGGCAATGTAATGGAAACCATAAGAGTCAACTTATAAATGCACAAAATGATAACACAACAGCTGAGAGATATCATTAGCATTGTAAGAATATCAAAAGAAAAATGCAAAAATAAACGTAAATAAATGCAGCATCCTAACCCCTTTAGAGCTTGTAAATAAACCTCCCCAGTGCTGCGCTGTCCATTGGAACTAGTGCTGAATGGACGTCCAACGGTCGTGCGCAGCACTGGGGAGGTAGTGGCCGTGACGACCGTTGGCCGACGGCAGCAATTAAGGGGCTAATGATGATAGCGAAATAAAACTATCCTGTGTCTTGTCAGGATCGGACCATTGGACATGCAGAATGCAGGGGTCCCAAATTACTCCAGAAGTGAATGCTGGGGCTCCCTGTCCACTAGTGCTTCAGGATATTGGTCTGCCGTGGAAAGATGGCCTTTCCAACCCTCGTTATCTCTCTTGTTAGACATGGATGTGCAGTCAAGACCAAGCTCAAAGTTACGGCTGAGTGTACCCGGGTACATCACAGTTCTCGTTGCTGCAACAAAGATGTGAAACAGGGAACACAACACTCTAATAATAACTAGTAATATATCAGTATATTTACAGTATAAATGGTAGCTTCTAATAGCTGAAATCACACAAAATGCACAATCATCACTGTTAGAACTGGGGGTCTCTAGTTGGCAGAGGTAGGTACCACTGTCCAAATAGGGACCCTTGCTTCTAGTCAGGGTAAGGGGGATACACTCTTTAGATAACCCATGCTCACCCCCTTGGTAGAGTGGCACGAGAGGCAGGATTATCAAACGCAATGTGCTAAGTATTTGTACCAACACTCACAGTAACACAGTGAAAACACCACAAACTGACTCCACAACAGTTTAGAAAAATAAAGGTATTTTAATCTAAACTACAGAAGACCAAAACGACAAAAATCCAACATACACAGTTCAAGAATATGGTTTCAAATGAGTTCTTAAGGTTGCGTTAAAATAATCCACAGTTGCATCACGTTTTAGCCAACAGTACCTTTAGATGCGACAAAAGTTCCAAGTGAAAGCTGTAGCATTGAAAGGCAAGCAATGCGCCACTCCTGAGACCCTGGGGAGGCGATGCGACAACCCCACTGAATGTAGCGGGCATGTTGCGGTGACTCCGGTCTCTATGGGGAGGGATATGATACCTTGCGTGGATTCCGGTGCACAGGTTTTCGGTGAAGCGGCTCGCAAAAGGGACGGTGCGATGATCTTTGGGGCAGCGACGATCTCAGGTGCGGCGACGATGCGCTGCTCAGCGATGATCTTCTACTCTCGCGGCCCCTCGATGCAATGGCTCTGCGACGACTCTCGCAGCGACGTGAGGCGGTCTGCAAGCAAGCGGTGCGACGATCTCACTCAATGACGGCAGGCTCTGTGACGATGCTCGCAGCAATGGTATTCCTCCCGCACAGTTCTGGTGCATCCCGCAAACAAAGGATGCGATGGCAACAGGCGCTGCGACGATCTCGGCCTTTGTAGCGGCGGGAATTTCCTCGCTCTGACGGGGATGCGCTCCGGAAGCGAAAGATGCGTGAAAACTTGCAGAAAGTCTTTAAAATCTTGGTTTCCAGCTTCCCAACACAGGTACAACTTCCAGAGGCACCACAACTGGCCCAAGCACTCTAGGAAGGACAGAACTCTCTCAGCAGAGTTCAGGGAAGCTAGGGCTTAAGTCCTTTTGTTCCTGGGACTTCTTAACAGGGAGCCAGCTCTTCTCAGGCCCTTGGAGATTCCTTCAATCAAGGGGACACAGCACAAAGCAAAGTCCTTCCCCTCTCCTTGGCAGCAAAGCTACAGCAGGTAAGGCCAGTAGAGCAACAGCAGGACAGTCTTCCTTCTTCAGATTCAGCTTTCTCCTTGGCAGAAGTTCCTTCTTGATTCCAGGATGATCTAATTTTCTGTAGTCTGGGGTCTTGAACTTATACCCTTAAAAGTCGTTGTTTCCTTTGTGCAGGAGGGCTCTGAGCCCAGTCTGAACCAGTTCTGGGTGTTCCTTGAGCACTTTGTTTTCCTGGTCTCTCCTTTCCTTTCAGAGAGAGGGGCAGGGTCGTCAGCCACCCAGCAGGAGGTGGAGCCATCATTGTGGAAGGCAGGTACAGCCCTATTCAGACACAGGTGCTACCCCTTCCCACCACTCTAGATGCAGATGGAGCTATTCAGCCTAGGGATGGCCCACTCAGCATCTGGGAGCCACCCAGCCCCTGTGTCTCACAAACCACAGGGTAAATTCACAAACAGGCCAAGGCACACAGAAAGGTCACACAAGAGAACAGCAACTTTCTAAAAGTGCTGTTCTCAAACACAAAATTTGAAAACAACCTTTCCTAAAAGATGTGTTAATAAATTCTGAGTTCAGGGATACCAGGCTTTTATGTCCTACATTGCTCCTATGGGAAGATATGCTGGTTGCCACAGTAGCCACCATTCCCCATGATAGCCTATGGGCAAGGTAGCCTTACAATAGTAAAAAACGAAAATGGCTGTCATTCACTGCCAGAGCATGTCACCTGCACTAGTACATGCTCCACCTTTCACATACACTGCACCCTGTCCTGCTCAACTGGCCTTGGCTAGTTGTAAAGTTATCCTCGTCTGAGGACTGTGCTCCTTCTTATGACTTTGTCTTCTCTCATTTTTTTAATACTGATTAACTCCACTGTAAAATCACATTTTTTGTTGTTTATATATTGTATTTTTGTGGAATGTATGATAATTGTGTATAGGAAATGTAAATATTTGTTTGTATATACTTGTGTATTGTAATTGAAAATCGTGCATGTGCAGTATTTTCCTTTTTTGCGAAATTTAAAATAGTTTAAATTGTTTTTCAAAATAGACAGGTATAAATAAAAGTACCAGGTCAAACTAAAATATTTTGTGTTTGCCCTATTTGCTATAAGTAAGTGTTTGTAAATTGGTTGGGTGCAGGCATATTTTTGTGTGTTTCAAAGCATCTATACCAGCAAAAACGAAATCCAGCACAGCATCAAAAATACAAGAGGTAGAGGCAAAAAGACAGGGGAAACCACGCCAAAGATGCCAGGTCTAACAATCACTGAATGCAGTGGTGGTCAAATGCAGTAAAGTCAGGTCCTCTGGCTACGCAAACTGCGTCTAACAAGCACCTGGTATAGAGTTAGAGCCGTCTGTCATCTAAAATGGTGATATCTCGCAATGGAGGGGCTTTAGAAGCCCTAGGTTCAGCAGCTCTTTACTCAGCAATGACCAGTAATAATGGCATGAAAGGGGGCAGATGCACACTGGCTCACACAAATAGGTACATGCCCAAGAGCAAACAGTACTAATCAGAGTGTAGATTGTTTCTGATCTTAGGTGGGAGTGCTCTTTAACTGCAAGAGGGTGGGAGAATTTCTAATATTAGGGGGGATGTTATTGGGAGTGGTTCGTGTTGGGGAAAAGAGGTGGAGTGGGGGAAGGGGTTCAGTGATAGTGGAATGGGGGACTATGGGACTAATGGAAAAAAATGGAAAAAGAATTTACATAGGCCTTCCATGATTGCGTGACCTCTTCTTTCCACTGCCAGGCAGGCGCAGGCTCCCAGCCTGCCCTGCGGCCAATCCTGAAGCTGCTCTCATCATGAGAGCGGCTTCAGGATTGTCCTGAGCGCCGATGATCTGCACTCCAGGACAGACTCGGAACCTGTGCCTGCTCTCTCCAACCCCAGCAATGCAGCTGGTGTTGGAGAGTGGGTCACTGTGCATCCAGCCAAACCCACATGTACAGTGAAGGCAGTGCCCAGCACTGCCCACACAGGCTGTCACCAGCCTGGCCCCGCCCCCAAGTCTCGGCACAAGGAAAAATAAAACAATAAGAAAACAGGTTTTAAAACCATTTTACTTTTCACACTTTTAAATGTGCTGGCAGGTGGTCTATGCTCCTCCGCCATAGACGAGGAGCCGCCGCTGGATGTTATTCTACATCATGAGTGTGCAGATGAAGAACGCCTGTCTTTTGTTTCTTTTCTTCCTACATTTTTTCATCTTTCTTCTGGCTCTGTCTTCACTCCTGGTGAACTGCGGTCTGCTGATACAGATAGATTATCAGACAGATATGCCTTGGAATTGTTCCTAAGGACCTTTATGTCTTGCAGCTGGTTTTTATGATGATGCACGCCTATAGGAAAGCCAATGTAGTTGCTCCAGTGTTGGATGAGGTTGTTGAATTTTAAGTATGTAATATGCTTTTCAGGGAATTAATTGTGGTGTGGCTGTTAGATTTATTTTGCAAGAGCGATGTCTGGGACCGTGTGTGTTTGTTTTCTTTGGTGTTGTGTTCTTTGAAGGAGGTTTCTATGACGAACGTGATTCCACGTGATTTTGCATACTTCCAGCTGGGAGGTAAAGCCTATCTAGGTATGTCTCTCAGGGGCAAGCTTGAGTCTGTGACTGCTTAATGCTATTAGCACACTGGAGGGTGTTACTCTTGGCTTGAGTTTTAAACAGGTGATTTGCATCCAGTTGCAGCTGGAGGCAGGTTTAAGTTTGTAAACGTTGAGAGCTGCAGAGATTTTGAGGTAGATTTGCGAGTAATCGAGGTACTGACGGATCTAGTTGATGTCAGCGAAGCTGAGGCTAAAAGGTTCCATGTAGAGAAGAAGGTGATTGTAGATGTGGTGGACTCATGGGGTACTTCGGAGGGGGCAAGTATTCGGGATCTTGAGATTAGGATGGTAGGAAGAGAACCAGTGCAGGACTGATAGAAACAGGCGTGTTTCAGGGTGTGCAGCAGTGCCTGGCTGTGCTACATATGTCGAGGGATTGTGGGAAAGTTCGAACAGCCAACTATGAAAGCTGGGTCATCATTTCCATCCCAAGAGAGGAGTTTGCAAAGGTCCTTTGGCCACAATAAAAGATAGGGGTATCTACCATCACGCAGAAGCCAAGATACACCTTCAAAAGGGCGGCTCTGCAGGGAAGCCTGGTGCATTTCCTCCAGTCCGTTCTGGAAAAAGGAGAACAGAGGAAGAAAAAGTGTTGCTGCGGTTGGTCTCTATGGGAAGCATTGATTTTGCATCTTGCATACACCATTATTGCACAAAGCGGATTGTTTGCTAATAATGGGAGCTCACAATAATGACAGGTCTCTGGCAATGTTTGGAAAGCCTTCACACACTCATGTTGATGTTTGAGAAGTTTGTAGCTGCGTCGCACATAATGTCTGCAAACAATAGCTTTGGAAAAATAAGAATAGGCCTCAGTCCATTCCAAGCCTCTGAATACATTTGAGTGTGAAAGCCAGAGGGTAGCTCTCCCCAATTCGAATATGTACCCAAAAAACAAGAATAAGCTGCCACCAGCCAGGGCTTATGCAGACAGGGTCCAGATGGGCTACCTTCTCGAGACTACGGGGTAGAGGCTAAAAGGGGGCTGCCAGGTTCCGTGCAGGTAACAGCGGTGGGGCGGTGGGACCGTGTAGGGGGGGATTTCGAGGGATGATGCTGAGGGTAAATGAACTATTTATTTAATTTTCCATCAACCTCGTCCCTCGATACCCCCGCCCTACTGTCCTCCCCCCCCCCGCCCCACTGCCCCACCGCCCCACCGCACCACCAAAATTTCCTGCACGGACAGTGGCTGGTCTTTTCAAAGTCCGATTGGTGATTATAACGTTTGGGCAGGTTTCACATCCATGTCAATGTAACTTTCAATGCCCTCCTGCACACTTGTCAAAGCTCCCCTAATCAGGAGACATGAGGCTGTTCCAAATATTTACATTGAAGTTTGTAATGCAAATGTTTTCTGGAAAACATCATTTGTCTATTCAAATAAAGTCCTGGAATTTAATTCACCTGGCAGTGATCCACCATGGAAGGCTTCTGCATCATCACCCCACTGAACATAGCACAGTGAGCTATTTATTGCCCTCCTCTACTGCTTTGTGAGCGGCAGCACCGGAAAACCGAGTACTGTCTGGGTCGCTGTGAAGTGTAGATTAGTTTTTAGTTTTAAAGCTATATTTCATAACCATATCAAGACAAGCTCTAGTGTGGCTAAGCTATGAAAATAATAATATATACATATCAAGATATGTGCACCCAGACGTCCAACAAAAATACCCCAACCATACATGAACCAACCACCCCTTTGTAATCTCACCCACATCCTCATCACCACCACTCTTGCACACACTAGAGAGCAGATTTACAAGCCCCTTGCGCTGCAAGGTTGTCACTTTTTGTGACGCACATGCATGGCAATACACTTCCCCATACTTACAATGACAGTAAAAGCCCCCCTGCATGGCTTTTCCTGTCTTTGTAAATATGGCCCCTTAACATGCAGCACTTTGCGTGAAATGGGCATTCCATGGGTGTTCCCACGCAACACCCATGGAACGAGACACATTTCCAGATTTACGAGGAATCGTAAATCTGGGAAGGCGGGGGAGGCGTAGGGAGGTTTTTGTTTGCTGTTTCTATGCGTGCTGCATTCTGCAGCACACAATGAAAGAGGCAATCACCTCTAATGATTGTTTTTGTTCAGGAAGGGTTCCCTTCCTGCACATAAACAATCATTGAAAGAATGCTGTTTTTCAACTTCTATGTGTGCTAATGCAGCACACATATAAGTTGAAAAACAGCATTTCAAATTGTTTTTGTGCAGGACAGGAACCCTTCGTGAACAAAAACAATCTCCCCATGACGCAGGCACCGTTACACCATGGTGCAAGGGTGTCTGGGTCGACGCATGGCAGCAGTTTGTGCGCCAGCGCAGGGAGAAGCACAAAGATGCAACATCTTTTTGTAAATATGTCACATCTTTGTTTTTTCTAAAGTAACGCAGCACAGTGCAAAATGACTTGCTGCACCGTGGTGCGTTAGTTTATTGTAAATATGCCCCTAGGTTTGGCCGAAATTCCTGTTCCGCTGGTGTAATCACGCTTCATTTTGTGTTATTCTTATTCAGTTAAGTTCCCGATAGATTGTACATCATTATGCAACATGGAAGGGTGGGAGCAGGGGACCAATGAATGCAAGTGGCTGTTTGCTGCACTTGGCGTTTTTGTTACGCTATTCTTTCACTGCAAAATGCATCTCCGCATCCAAAATGAACTTCCACACTAAAATGTAGTACTAAATTCTGGTTTTACATTAAACAGAAGTTTGCATAATTTTTGTGGAATTTCAATTAATCACCCAATCACCCAAAAGCAAACTTCATGACTTTGTCACACCCCTAACAGCCACCTTGCTTGTAAAACATTACAAGGCCTACTCACAAAGGTATATCTACACACATCAATATACTAGTAATACATTTACACTTTTGAGTAACTGCACTTCTTAGAGCTATTCACTAAATTCGAATGTAGGGTTACTCAAAGGTGTAGACTTACACTTCCTCACCCCCTGAAACGGGTGGTGGAGTCAGTTAAAATTATGTATATGACCATAAATTTACTATTAGCTGGGAAATTACAACCATATTTGACATTCCGCACTCTTTGATGGACCTCCGCAATTGGAGCGAATTCTCCCTATGCAAAAATGTAGGGAAAAGTTTAAAGGTTTATTAAAGTTAATACAAAGTACAAAAAAAAAGGTAAATGTTAATATTACATTATGTCATATATTTTAATAAAATGTAGAACTAGATTATCAATGTCACATTAATGTATTATATGGTAAAAAATATGAATAGTAATATTTTGGATTATTTTAAAATAATGTAAATTATTTTATTATGGCAAGCTAGCAGTAGTGAAACAGTGTAAACTATGGTGGCCTTCCTGAGGATTTTAGGCATTCTCTACCTTTTTGTATCGACTATAAAGCCATCAGAAAAAGGAGTTTTGTCAGGATCTTAGGATCAACTGGTATTCTTGAAACAAACATGCAATCATCTGCCGTTTAGTAGACTTTGCCCAATACATTATGGAGATAACAGCAACGTTTCTTGGAGACGCATGGACTCAAACGGAAGTCTAATAAACCCCCACCATGTTAATTGCTCCAGGAGATATTGCAGTCTAGACATGACACATGACTTATTTTGGAAGGCTTATATGATCCTCTCTTTCCTGCCTTCCATAGCCTTTTGCGTTGCCACAGCATCGCTTGCCTCTCCTTCATGGCTGATTTGCTGCCCTTGCCTCACTTCCCCCTGCACTTCATGGTCCATTGCTCTGCCACTGCCCCACTCTCCTGCCCCGTATTGTCTGTTGTGCTGCCTTTGCCCCTTCTGCCTGCCTGGCATGGTCAAATTGCTGCTTTTGTCCCTGTCCCTCCTTCCTGCCCTTTGTTTTCAGAGTTATTACCCCTGCCCTCTCCTTCCCAACTGTATCCTAATGACCAACTGGAGTGTTACATTCTGTATTTATGGCACAAGTCTGGCACACTTGAAGTTACGTAGATGGAATCAAAATTGTAAAACCTAAACAACTTTAGAATACACTACAATTCCTAAAATTAGTATAGTACCACCGAAAATGTATTTGTATTGTGACTAAAATCCTTTTTCTGACCCTCAAAGCAGGCTTTCACTACAATGCCTTTCAATTGGGACCATGTCCAGTAACGGCTCACGCAACATGTTAATGTTGTGTCCAGCCAATGAAGGGGGATCCCTTTGAGACCACCCCACTTCCCACATGCCCTTTGCGGTTATGGTGGGCTCACTCTGCCGCCATATATATTTTGATAATCCAATTTCAGGACACAGGGACCATGTCCCTGAGTCCTGTAATGGCTATCAGAAGGTATTGTCCAGGTTGTGACCAATCAATCATGACGTGTCCCCTTTAAAGTAGCAAATCACAGCATATTTGGACACCAAGTGCCAATATATTGATAAATTGTGAGCCTTCATTTCTTAAAGGTGGCTGAACAGATTTAAACCAAATCATAAAAAGCACGCTTTCTGAGTAAAGATCTAGCTTTGTGACAACTCTGGTGTAACCTCACTATAACGTCACTTTAACGGTTGTTTTTTTCAGTGAATTTCAAAATATAAATTAAAATATAATTTCCATTGTGGTTTTTTCCCTTTTCAATTTGTGGTGTAACCTCAAACCACCTTTCATTTTTTAAACCCCTTCCCTCCCTTTATCATCACCCACCCTGAACTTTAAAAATGCCCTGCCTCACACTACCACTACCTGCCCATGAAACCTAAAATCCGTACCTTACTTTACTCTTAATCACTCCTGAACCCTAAAAACGACTCACCTCCATTTATTTCGACTCGCTCCTCAGTCCTAAAAACTCCTTATTGCCATTTATCTCTACCCATCCTTGAAGCATAAAAACCCTTCCCTTTTCCACTACCAGACCCTAATCCCTAAATAGCCCTATTTACCCCTTCCATTATACCACCATGTTTTAAGTGATATAAACATTATGTTATTTAAAAGAACAACACTTACCTGTGTGGTAAAGACCCAGGTTGCAAAGTGCCTGAAAAAAAGCCTTTGTGTTACTAGCCTGCATGATAAAGGCTTGTGTTGTAACATCCTATGTGGTAAAGGCCGTGTATTAAACAATATATACTGCACGAAAGAAGCTACAATTAGGTCAGATTCCCATAGAATGGTTAGGTTTTGCATTGTAACATCCTATGTGGTAAAGACAGTGTAGTAAACATTCTAAGTTGTAAACACCAGGTAGTAAACATTACAAGCCGGACCAGAGTAGTGATCGTTAGGCCAGACTTCACATAGGAAAGACATTTTTCCCCCTCCCCTAGTCCTCCCCACACCATCCCTGAGAGGCCCATGGAAGGGGCCCCCTCCAGTACGCCCAATTGCAACCAGACATCTTTATTCAATGGAATCGGCAGGGTGTGTTGCACTGGTGTGGGGCCCCATGCTGGTAGGCTGAGAGCGAGGTCCTGGGCAGCTGCTCAGACTGCCCATGCCTAGCGCTGGCCCTGTCACTCATGACGTGGTAAATGACATCATTCATTCAATTTAAATTAAAGAACAATATTGTTTAAATTACTGAGAACCATGGTTCCCAATGTAATATGTGAAGTAGGTGAGTTCAATCAATCAATATTCTTTTATTTAATCCATTTAAAATACAGATCATAAAAAGTACAGATGATTTCAGGTTAGCTTGGTTGGAATTTTACTAATTCAAAGCTGTAATACTGTGACTGGAGTGGTAAATGGCGTTTGTCATTTTACAGTTTGGCATGGACAGCACTGTGCTAGTCCTATGCTTAAAGACTTTGCTGTAGAAATGGGCAAAGATTTTGGGGCACATGCATCAACCAAAATACCGGTTGCAAACGGACCGATTCGCAGAATCGTCCCCTTTGCAACCAGTATTTTGGCATTTGGATGCATCAACCCAAATGCACATTCACAAAATAGGTAATCTCTAAATTTGCGATTACCTAAATTGCGACTGCATTTAAGGAATTGCAAACTGCAATTCCCTATATGGAATGCAACAAGCCTTTCCTAAATGCCACTTCGCATTTAGGAAACGCTAACTACCATCAACTGCAAGTTGATGGTAACTTGCAAAAACTTAGAAAAATGCACAAAAGTGCATTTTTCAAAATTCCATGTGGCGCACACACATGCCCTTAGGGCATGTGTGTGTATGTCACATGTGCACACCTACCAATTTTGTGGGTGCATCAGGTTGGCCTTTTGGCACTCTTGAAATTGCATGGTAATTTTCGAGTACATATTTGGTACTCGCAAATTGCGAATGCGTTTCCCATTCATTAAGGAATAACTTCAGATTCATTAGAGGCCCATAGGAATGAATCGGAAGCTATTCCTTAATTTCAAATCGCAATTTGCTATTCACAATTAAGGAATATGTAGGAATCGCTATTATTTTAGCAAAACCTACATGCATAGGCAATTCCGATTCCATAATTGGGATTCTTTAATAATGGCAATTATGGAATTGCAATTCCATACGTTGATGCATGTGCTTCTTTGTCCCTTTTTATCTCAGCGTGGATGGCATTGTGCTGATCCTATGCTTAAAGACTTTAGTTAGAAAAGGTGAGCATATCTGGAGGGTAGTTAGATAGATATTCAATTTCTATGTTCAAGGTTTTTTTTAGCTTTCAAGAATTAAATGCTAATGAAACACTGGCCATAGTGAAGCTCTGCAGAGGCTATGAAAATGATGTTTTTTCACGAGTCCATATGAAATATGGGTTTTATGCACTTTTGTGCAATGAAAGCACGCAAACCTGCACCATAAGCAAGCCCATTGGTGCAACTAGTTATAACTTTGGGGACAGCATTGCCTGAGTATAGCCATGAATTTTACAGAGCCAGCAGGGATGGTCTTTGTCTAATCTGTCTATCGTAAGTATAATTTAGGAAGCCTAGAGGTGGTGAACTATCTTATGTTGTGATTAGCTCTTGTAAACCACTGTTACTAAATGTTTGAAACATTTTCTCATTTCTTTTGCAGGGTTTAAATGTGCTATCATTTATCAATGTATTTATGCTTCCCGCATCTTTTCAATACTCATTCTCATCCCCTCGTTCTGTTTTACAAGCAGACACACCAGTAACCATTAACTCTGCATATACTAAACTCTGGTTTCTTGCAAGGTTTATTTTAAACGGGCATATTCTGTCCCTTGAGCACGTAACACAATTATCACATAAAATGTATTATAATTCATGATGAACATTTATTTCGCAATGTTTAATCATGAAATCTTATGTCTATTTAAGGCAATTACACAAGTGGGTTTACTACTAACTGTACAATAGACCTTGCAAATTGGCAAGCCTCATACAAGATCTTATGCTGATTTTCTTTAATTTAATTTTAACCATTTGACATAATGTTTTGTATGTTTCAAGGCAAAGGGAGAAGATGTGGTGTTCCGGTCAGAGCTACCGGCTTTGAAACTGTGGAAGCAGGTTCAAGTTCCAGTGTTGACTCAACATCTTGCAATTCTAGACAAAAACTTAGGGCCTGATTCCCTAATGTAAACTTACACTTTGGTGTAAGTTTACTATTTCTTTGCTATTCGCAAACTGCAAGTTAATAGTGGGCCTGATTCACAAAGGGCCTCTGCACTCGTGGCAGAGACACTGCAGTAATGGGGGAGTGTCCGCACTCGAGGAGGGCTTCCGCTCCGAGTGCAGAGACTCCCCTCGACTGGCGTAGGGACTGCTGGGCCTCCGCTAGTGGAGAAGCCTTTTGTGATTCAGGTCCAGTAAGCTTACGACTGCAGAGTCCGCAGTCTGGGCAGACAACTTTGCACATTTGGTGATAGGCCTGTCCTATCTTTGTATTTGGGGGAACAGCGTTTACAACGCAACTTTTACAACGAAGTACCTTTACGACGCAACCATTACAACGCAACTTTTACAACGACTTGCGCTGGGGGGCGCTCTAGGATAGGGAATAGTTTTAATTTACTATCCAACACCTTCCCTACTATCCATGGGGACTGGAGTTGGAATAGTAAATTAAACTATTCACTATCCAGCGCCCCCCAATGCAAGTCGTTGTTACGACTTGCGTTGTAAAACTTGCGTCGTAAAGGCATGCGTTGTAAAAGCATGCGTTGTAACGACGTACATCCTTGTATTTGCGGAGTTCTCCTTCCCGACTGTGGAGGCTCTGCAGTCATAAAGTTACTATCAAATCGTAGTGTAAATAACGAAAATGAGTAAACTTACACAAAAGTGTAAGTTTACCTTTGTGAATTTGACCCTCAGTCTTCCCGTGCCTAAAAAGTGAAAGTGTCTTTGAGTAATGTAACTGATGGTCATGTAAAGCATTCCAATACCTTCGGGTCGAGTTCACGCTATATAATGCAACAACAACAAAAAACACTAAAATAAATGCCTTTGCTCCCTTGCTCTTTCTGATGAAAGTGATCATCATGTTGTGTATAAAGTAGAATATATGTGAAACCTATACTATGAAGCACTCCACAAAGCAGCAGGAAATTTCTCTCAAGCACATATTTGAAATTATGTATTTTAAGTCAGTATAAAAGCATGCTTTGTGCTTTAGAAGTAATGAATTCATTCTACCTTGCTTTGAACAGCCAGGCGATATTCCTACGGATGCCTCCTATTCACCTAATAACTGGGTTTTCAGGGAAGAAAGCTCAGTTGAAAGGGAGTTGAAAAGCTAGTCAGCAGGGATCATGTTCAGGTGTTATTCTGGTGCTGAGGCCCTGAAGTGGGCCATGGTCTTGTTTTAAATGAAATGGCGCTGCTTACAGCGAATTAACTAATTCGTAAAATGACAAATTTCGCGTTTTACTTGCAGACCGCACAGCTCTGAAATTAGTGGGGTTGTTCACCTGCCTGTGTAAAAATATCTGCAACTCATTAACTAACACGGGTTAACATAGTGTGTACGCTGTAGACAACACACTTTTTTTTTAAAAAGACGAATGATCCGCTTCTGTGCTTGTCCAGAGAGCAGAATGGAATCATAACCCTGCCCTAGCTATTTTTTAATGGGCAGTTGTTGCCAGCCTTCTTCTTGGCCTGAAGAACCCTGGACATATCACACCTGCACTGCTGTCCCTGAATTGGTCCCTGACACGCCAAAGGAAAGTTTTTAACATTCTGTGGCCCTAGTTAATAATTGCCCTTGCCTGGGTGGTTTTACTACATGTGCACGGAATGGGGAATTACTGGGTGGTGCTGATTTTTTTCAGTTGTCAAACCACACAGAATCTGCATTGGCAAAAACTAATGCTTTAATTTGTTTTTGGACTCCACATAAATTATACAAGGCTAGACTTGTTGATTCACCTCTTTGCTGCCACTTCAATCGTTATGAGGGATCTTTAAAGCATGCTCTTTGTGAGTTTGCAACAATATTTCAGTTTTGGAGAAATGTTTGGGATATTATTGTAAAAAATACTTCCTAATACTGATGCCCCGCATATAGCATGCTTATTTGTAAATCTAATATATTATCTTCTGCCTTATAAGATCCCTAGTTAAACATTTTGATCTTCTTATTTCTATCACCATAAAATCAATTACCTGTAATTGGAAGTCAGCTGATACAGTGTCAGTCGAGGCTAAGTGGTCCTATGTTACTTCTGTTAGATCTAGTGCCCAATTATCCTTTAAGGAAACGTGTAGAAATACATTTTCATTCTAACAGTTATGGAGACCACTTAGTGATTATATAAAGGCATACATGTAAAGTATTGAGTGATTTGTATTTATCATTTTATACCTCGTGCTCTGGGAAGTAGCCTTTGTTTGTTCCTTCTTTTTATTGTCTTACAACAGTTGCAAATTTTGGGTATATATTGTATATAACAAGAGTATTATTATTATTATTATTAAAACTTTTATAGCGCGCTCTATTACCACGGGGTATCCTGGCGCGGTGAGTAATTTAACAACAAGAGTGATAGATCAAGAGCAAGTCTGTTAGAGTGGAGCGTTAAACAGATAAGTCTTAAGGTCTTTCTTAAAAACAGTAATGGTCGTAGAGGCTCTGAGGAATAGGGGGAGGGCATTCCAAGCAGAAGCTGCCTTAACTGAAATTGATTGGCCGCCCAGTCGGGCGTATTTGTATTTGGGAATGGCCAATTGGCATTGGTTGGCCGATCGTAGGGCACGATTGGGAATGTAGAATGAGAACCGCTTCTGCAAATACGTCGGTCCCTGGCCATGAGCTGCTCTAAATGCCAACACAAGAATTTTAAACAAAATTCGGTGTGGCACTGGGAGCCAATGCAGGCTTCGTAAATGGCTCCGCACGCTCGACCTCCTGGGAAGAGAGAAGAACAGACGTACTGCAGCATTTTGTATCACCTGAAGCCGATGAATCATGTACCCAGGCAAGCCGCTAAATAAGGCGTTAGCGTAATCGAGCCGAGACAAGATCAGGGCTCGAAGGACAGTCTCCTTGGCTGCCCTGGGAAGGAGAGGGAAAAATCTTCTCAGGGCTCGCAGGGAGCCGAAGCAGATGCCAGTCAATTTTTTAATATGGTCCGAAAACTTCAGGTCCTGACCGAACCATACCCCCAGGTTCTTAGCTGGGCCTCCCATCGCACTAGGGCAGGGCAGGTCTGGGGGCCAAATCTGGTCCTTGAAGTTAACAGGAAAGGAGCCAAAAAACAGAACCTCAGACTTGTCTTCGTTGCACTTAAGTTGGACTTGTGCAAGCCACCGAAAAACTTCCGACAGACAATGCTGGACTGCTGATGGATCAGACACACCCTTAGGCCAGGTGAAAAGCAGCTGTGTATCGTCAGCGTAGGCCATTATTTTGGCTCCCAGCAGTTCCGCCAGATAGAGTAAGGGGGTCATATAAACGTTAAACAATAAAGGGCTTGACGTAGACCCCTGCGGAACTCCAGTTGTCAGTCTCTTCGGGGCCGAAGAGTAGGGGGGCATCCAAACCTGCTGAGTTCTATCGCTCAAAAACGATGATAACCAGTCAAGGGCCAGCCCTGAAATACCAACGGCTCCCAGTCTTGCAATAAGCAAGGCATGGGGCACCGTATCGAAGGTGGCAGAGAGGTCTAGTAGAATCAAGACCGCTCTGCCGCCCCAGTCCAAGCACTCCCGAACTGCCTCCGAGACCTCGACTAGTGCTGTCTCGGTACTGTAGGCTGCTCTAAACCCTGACTGAGCCGGATGTAGGGCGTGAGAGGACTCGATGAAACTATCCAGCTGTTTGAAAGCCACCTTCTCACACACCTTCGCCAGAGCTGGCAGCAGTGAGATGGGCCGATAGCTCGATGGCGATGATGGATCTAGACCAGCCTTTTTTAACAGAGGAAGCAGTTTTGCCTCCTTCCAGCTTCTCGGAATCGAGGCAGTAGAAAGGGAGAGGTTGATGATCTGAGTCACCTCTTGACTAATGATATCCACTATCCCTCCCAAGACCCTGGCCGGGCAGGGGTCCGAAGGAGATCCGGACTTTAAAGCCGCCAGGATTTGCCGTATGTCAGATTCCGAGGCCGGCCGGAAAGCAACAAACTGAGCCTCTAGACATCGTCTATCCGATAATGAAAGGGCAGATGAAGTCGCAAAGGTCTTTTGAGCCGCTTCTAGGTCCAGTTGGATTTTTACAATTTTGTCCGTAAAGTAACAAGACAATTCTTCACACCATTGAGCGGAAGAGGGGAGCAGGGGTTGGGCAGCACATGGGGATAAAAAATTTTGGACAATCGAGAAGATCTCTTTACTGTTGTTATCCGCCTTCTCGATTCTGTCCGAATAGTATCTGCTTTTAGCTGTCTTAATCGCAGCGTAATATTCCTTTTGAGCTGCCTGTAAAGTCTTCTTTTCGGCTGGCAAATAGGCTTGTCTCCAGACTCGCTCTAATTTCTTACAGACCAACTTCTGTTCACGCAGAGCATGCGTGAACCATGGTTGTGAGGGTCTCGATCGCATCCGACGGATACCCCCCACATGAGTGGAGGCAGCGGAACCATTCGCAATCCAAAGATTGAATGCGTCGACCGCCGCTTCCGTTTCCGTCATTGGGTCCGGACGGGTGCCGGAGAGAGACTCAGATAGTGACACCAATTAATTCGTGGCCGATGTACCAGAGAAGGAATTTTCCTCGGATCCTTATCTAACTGCCAAGCGAACTTAATCAAACAATGGTCGGACCACAACATAGGCATCGGGGGGGACAGACTGATGTCAAAGTTGGTACAAACCAAATCAAGAACGTGACCTCCCGCATGCGTAGGAGCATCCACCCATTGAGTGAGGTGAGCCATACTAAAAGTCTCACTGAGACGAGTAACTACAGTGGTATTCCCGGAATCCACATGAATGTTAAAATCGCCCAGCAATAGGTAACAGGAGAACCGTAAAGCTCGTGGTACAATAACCTCCTCCAGGGTTCCAATAAAGTTTCCAACATAACCTGGGGGACGGTACACTAACGTGCCACCTAAGGTAAAATGCGGACTAAGCTCCAAACAAAAGTGGAGAAGTTCTGCCTCTATCAGCTCATCCAGGTGAGGGTCCAGTGATCCCGATAGATCACAGCAACCCCTCCACCTCTTCCCTGTTGGCGATCTGCTCGGCAGATCCTGAAACCACGGGGGATAGCTAACTCGACTACTGGCGCGCAGGAGTCGGTCATCCAGGTCTCGGTGACAAAGAGCAGGTCAAAATCATTTTCTGCTAGTAGGTCAAAGACCTCAGCCGTGTGGCACACCAGTGATCTAGCATTGATTAGGCCCGCCTGAATGCTCTTGATTTCATGGCCGGGTTGAGTAGGTGGGGGTACAGGACTATTAAGTTGATAGTTACAACAAGGGCAAGCTCTGAACCGACTATCAATAACCACCCAGGTATGCGCAGCCTCACAAGAGGGGACATTTAGAGTCCTTAGATCTGCAGATGAATACCGGAGTACTACAGGAGGGACAGATTTAGAAGGAAAACGGCCGGGAGTCATGGCCCTGTGCCCGGCCAGAGCACGGACGGGCACAGACGGGCCCTACTTTGGCGCTCCTTTGGCGCGCAAACGGCGCGCCCGCTGCGCGCGTCCGCTGCGCGCACGCCTCATCACGACGTTTAATACGGGCGGGCGAGCAAAAGGCTAGAGCGTCAACCCCGGTGCAATGCGGCCCCGCCTCACTTCCGGGGACCGCTGGGGCCGAACGCTAAGAGCGGAGGCATGTGCAGAAGCTACCAAAGTGCAAAGTGCCAGGGAGGAGAAACAAAAGAGGGACCAAAAAGGTTGGAAGAGGTTCTCACTATGGGGGCGTAACAAAACTCAAATCCTAACAATGTAAGTTAAAAATGCTCACACAATGTCAGCGCTATAGGGTTAAAAGATATTAAAAACGGATTTAATGAAAGCAGCAAGTTACATTTAAAAGAGCTAAGTACAAACAGCAAAACGATAGACCAACGCAATTTCAAAGAAGAGCTAGGAGCAAGATCGTGCACTCGTAGGTCAAATACTCACGTACAACTGCGCTCGACTCCCAGCTCCAAATTAATACGGACGGGCGAGCAAAAGGCTAGAGCGTCAACCCCGGTGCAATGCGGCCCCGCCTCACTTCCGGGGACCGCTGGGGCCGAACGCTAAGAGCGGAGGCATGTGCAGAAGCTACCAAAGTGCAAAGTGCCAGGGAGGAGAAACAAAAGAGGGACCAAAAAGGTTGGAAGAGGTTCTCACTATGGGGGCGTAACAAAACTCAAATCCTAACAATGTAAGTTAAAAATGCTCACACAATGTCAGCGCTATAGGGTTAAAAGATATTAAAAACGGATTTAATGAAAGCAGCAAGTTACATTTAAAAGAGCTAAGTACAAACAGCAAAACGATAGACCAACGCAATTTCAAAGAAGAGCTAGGAGCAAGATCGTGCACTCGTAGGTCAAATACTCACGTACAAGTATTTTAAAGTTATGTATCTAACTGTTCTATATACCAACATTGTATCGTTCTGTGTATTGTCTTTTGTTTGTAAAAACCAATAAAATATCTTGAACACACACAAAAAAAGAAACACACACAGAATCTTCAATGCCATGTGTTATATAGCATACATTTACCACCTGCTCTGAGCAAAGTAGGGGTGATAAGGAGCCATTTTTAAGAGAAAGAAGCATTATATGCTTCCCTCTGTTGAAAAAACAGCATGAGAAATGGCTGCTACTGCAGCCAAAGTTTCATGCAATTGTTCTAGCTGACTTTTTCCAGCAGGAAAACATTGATTGGGTTTTTCCACACCTGGTAGATCTGGCTGTTGAAAAACCTAATCACTAACAATGAGGCACAGCAGAATAAAAGCATACAAGCAAGCATATGTCCAAGGTCGGACTGGCCAATATAGCAATCATGTATTAGAGAACAAAGGGCAACCCAGTAACCCTGGGACATGGCCAATACAATAATTAAAGGGAAAAATGGTCACAATGGGGGTAGCGTTAACCTCCACCTCCTCAGTAATAACATATAACCATCCAAAGTTTGGTCTTGAAGAAAATGGAACAATTTAATTCATTGCATTATTATTAAAATCCAAACCAAAGATAATATAAAGCTTTTTGATTTAAATTCTTCTAAAGTTAAAGTGGTGCTCCCAACGGTGCAGTAGCACAGTGAAAGTAAAGTAGGTGAGTATAAGGTGCGCAAATGCTAATCAATGTCTGTATAATAATAGTGACTGATAAGGATGCAATGGTGTTTTATACACACTCTGAACCAGAGTGATAAGCTCCAAATCAAATTTGAAAACATGCCCTGGTATTGTGTTAATGTTTCAACCCCATACAATTATTTATAGAGGGTCATCATCAGGACAAAGAAATAATGATGGGTTACACCTGAGAATGAAAAGCCACATATCAGATGACTTGCAGCAAATTAAACTTATAGAATGGTGTGGATAATCTAGCCTACTTAAAGGATGGCACTCGTAAGGTGGTTGTCTATTACTACAGTATGGAAAGGGTCCAGCTCAGAAGTTGGATGCACCAAAGTCTGAACAAACTGAAAGACATGCATTAAAAGGTAACATATATGGTGCATTAAAGAAAAGGTGCAAAAATGACTGATTAGTAAATATACTGTGCCATATGAGGAACTCCCCTAGATATTGTGAGAAACCTTCATAAAAAAGAAGACCCTCCAATGATACTATGCAAAAGGGCCAATTATGCATAAGCAAAGGTTAGATTCTTCTTACGCGCTCTTAAATACAGAGGCATATTACTGTGTTAATTGTAAAATACTGCTAAAGGGGGTGAGCGCAGATTTGGTGGCTAAGGGTAAATGACTCACCCAAATGAATGTGTAACCCGGTAAAGGATCGGTGTGGGGAGATACAATGTGTCTCCATAGAGGTACCAATGAATCAATCAGTATACCTAAGAGGGAAAAACCGGGGGGCAAACAACAGAAACTTGAATGGGCCCTTAGTGCGCTGGATTGCGATGATCTGAGCAGAAAGGAGAAACAACGTACCCACTTCCCAAGTGAATAAGTGGTTTCTAATTTCTGTTCAGATCATCGTGATCCAGTACACTGGGGGTCACATTCAAGTTTCTGTTGTTTGACCCCCAGCGATGATCTGAGCAGACAGGGGAAACAACTTACCCACTTAGGAAGTGGGTAAGTTGTTTCCCCTTTCTGCTCAGTTCATCGCGATCCAGTGCACAGGGGGGGGGGGGGCATTCAAGTTTCTGTTGTTTGACCCCCCAGTGATGATCTGAGCAGAAAGGGGAAACAACTTACCCACTTCCCAAGTACTTACTCACTCGTTATATTTATTGCTGGAGAGGCTCCATAGTAATTGATTCGAATATCAGGGAAGCTGTGTTAGCAGACACACTCCTCTTGGGAAAATCTCTTTGTAGTTTCACAATAGCAGCTGTGCACCAGTGTCTTGTTTTTGGAGTTTTGATCGTTAGATACATCTCTATTACTTCTTCTCAAGTCGCATTTAAATGAGGTGCTTGTTCCTGGCTTCAGTTTCTGGGGCCAGCCATGCCAACATACTTTAAAAGAGGCATTTCCAGATTCCATTGCACCAGAATTAACATTAGGCTCTGTTACAACTAATAGTTATTGTTAGAAAGGGGATTTCTAGTTGGCAAAGGCTTGCGCCAAAGCCAGGCAGAAAGCACCACTCTAGTCAGAGCAAGGGAGTTACACGCTGAAGATAACCCCTGCTCACCCCCTTGGTAGCTTGGCACGAGCAGGTAGGCCTATCCCAGAGGCAATGTGTAAAGCGTTTGCGCAACACACACACACAGCAGCAACACACTAGCCACACCACAAAAGGAACTCCACACAAGGTTATATAAAAATTGCCTTTGTATTCTCATAGACACATTAGAAACCTAATCACACATTTACACTGTGCCAACTGGCATGGGCAATATTCACAGGGGACTATATAGAGGACCAGGCCAATCGGGCCACGGTCAGAACCATCCGAACAGATCAGTAAAATGTAAACCACAACCAGTAATTACTGGTACCCTAATGACCTAAGCAGTATCACATTAGACATTAACCCACACTAGGCCCCAAACCTCATCAGCATAAACACATTATGCAATGGGCCTCACCAGCATAAACACATTATGCAATACCCTCCTAAGCATAAACATCCTACGCAAATAGGTACTCCCCCAAAATATCATAGCATGACATTAGGCATTAGCACATTAGGCCCAAAACTCATTAGCATAAACATCATATGCATTAGGCCTTACTAGCATAACATTAGTTGTCACAGTAACCCAGATAAAGTGCACACAGCACTTTACGAACTGACCCCAGGCCAACTGGCCTTTCACAGGGGTCTCCCGTGCCCTCTGTCCACAATGTCAGGGTTTCTCCAGGGCTATCTATCCCCTTAGCCCTCTGACTGCTAATTCAGCAAGCAGAAAGTGTGTACAGGTACTGGCCTAATTGTTGCAGCTGCCCACTAAGTGCTGGGCAGCTGGGAAACAGAACGTGGGCCTGGGTACTCACTGTGCCCTCTTGTACAGAACTGCGCAACGTTGCAGCTGCCCTCTATCAAGCGGGGCAGCTGGTGAAAAGGACCTGAGCACCCCCTCTGGGGCTCGTGAAACTAACATGCCCAACGTTGGAGCCACACATGCTCTTGAAACTGACAATTGCCCCACGTGGGAGCGGCCCGCAACGGCCGGACCGCTCAGGCACTCACGATGTGCCCCTGGAGCCCACAAGGGCTCCTGACTAACCACATGCTGCTTTCCGAGCTGCCCCACTCACCGGACTGTGGGTGGAAGTCTCCTCTGGCCTCCTCTTTCTGGACTATGGGCAGGACTCCCCCGGTCTCCTCTCCTCCGACTCGCATGACCTGGCACCACAGTTTCCCTCCAGTCCTGGACTTAAGCGGGTAGCCTTTCGAGACTCCGGACATCTCCTCGGGCTCTGCTGATACCGCGGGGCTCTCCCGCGAGCATGGGAGCCCCGCCAGTCTCGCAGTGCAGCTTCTGCCCCAGAGGGCAAGTAGCTCCACCCCTAGTCAGGCGGCTCCTGCCTGAATTCAGGGTCGCCGCGGGTAGCGTGGCGGCCCGTCTCGACAATCTCCGCAATTCGGCACGGGTGGGCTCCTGCTTTTTACTCTGCACACAGGGGGATCCCCATGCCGGGGTCCTCTTGAAGGCCACACAGTAGCGGGGTGGGCTCCCGCTAGGAGCACACGAACAGCGGGGTGAGCACCCGGAAGAAATAAATGAATGCGGGGTGGGCTCCCGCACCAGTTACCTCAGCACCACTAAGAGGTACCAATACGCGGGGTGGGCACCTGCAAAAGGCTTAAATCAGCGGGGTGGGTTCCCGCTGCAAAAATAAGCAGAAATGCGGGGTGGGCACCCGCTCAGCTCAGCAAAGTGCGAGGTGGGCACCCGCTCCTCTTGGTACCACAGGGGAATCATTATGATGGGGATTCCCTCTCAGAGGGCTGCAGCTCAGCGCTGCACAGCCCACATGTTCTCCTTCCTCCTTCAAATTAGAAGATAGCGCTCATGAGGCGCTAAGGCAACAAGAAGTCAAGAAGGTCCTTAGGAATCCAGGGGGCCATGCTGGGTCAAGGGAGGCAGCCGTCCTGGCAGGTCCTTCTGGGCCCCAGCAGCAGCACGCCCCGCAGGTTTTGGAACAGGTAGAGAACAAATTCATGGGGTCACAGCCCCTTTACTTACACCACAGATACCTTTGTCTGAGTGCAGGGCATGGGGGGAACCAGATGCAACTGGTTCAGGGGGGATTTGGAGCACTTTGTTTTACAAGTTTAGTTTCAAGTTTATTTATTTATGATTTCGGAACTCGAATGAGATCCACGTAAGAGATTGACAAGACAGATACATTTGCATACAATCACAGTTAAAATACAAAAAAGAATAAACATTTCAAACCTTCTAATGTATAACTAAGAAACTTTTGAAAAAGTTAAAATTTTTATAACAAAACATTTCATTAGGGGGATTGTAGATAGCGTCAAGAAAAGAAGAGGCAGAGAGAATACTTAATTGAAGACAAATTGGTCTCAGCCTATGCAGAAGTAGGGCCGGGCACACAAAGAGCACATGGGTGATATCCTGAGATGAATTATTACAAAAATTACATATAGCTGAGGAGCCGTACCATCTGAACAATAGATTATTCAAAGGAAGTAGGTCCTGCCTTAATAGAAACAAGAATCGCCGTACGCCATATGGAAGATTCCAGGTGACATATGATTGGGCTTTTCTCATTAGGCAGGCATCGATGGCCAGAGAGACACCTTTCATCAGGATACGTGCTTCCCTATCCATCTTAAAGCTTAATTTCCAAGAAGCCAACTTCAAGGTAGACTTCAGCTGATATGCAGATAAAGTAAAGAGAACCGATTCATCAAGTTGCAAAAGACCAACTGCAATTCTAAAGTTTTATACAATTAGAGAGTGTTCTTTAAAGGTTCCTAACAACTCAGTTTGAATAAGGTGTCTTAGAGTACCCGGTTCTCCCCCAGCAAGGCTAGAGACCCAGCGCACTATCCCAGGTAGGCCCTGAACCCAACTACTACGCAGGCCGAATTCCAGCCTAAAAGCGGCTATAGAACACGCTGTATTAACCGTGGTTATACATGGCAAAATTTTGCCTTCCGTAGTATTTAAGAAGCCCCAGTTTCTTATCTCAAGTAATTCAATACCATAAAGTAATGATGCTGGGATTTTAGCACGATAAACCCCTAGCAGAATAGCGAAGTGTCTTCTACCTGTAGCCTTATAAAGGGAGAGTAGATTTTTACCTTGGGCAATTGCTTTCCTGGTGTTGTTTGCTATGTGAGCTTTTTCACTTAGATTGCTAGCAATAATTTTTCCGAGGAAGACATATGATTTTACTACTTCCAATCTTTGTCCACCTACAGCCCAAGGAAAGCTCGCATATTTCATCTTTTTCCTTCCCGTCATGCACATTACTTTACTTTTTGAGACGTTTATCTTCAAGTGGTGTGCTTCCGCATATTCATAGAGTACCTGTAGACGATTGTTTAATCCTTTTGGTGTTAAATCCAGAATTAATATATCGTCTGCATACAGCAAACAGACAATCGGTATACCCCCTAGAACAGGAGCAATTCCTTCACTTAAGGACAAAACATGAGGGAGATAAGCTATATAAAGGGAAAATAATAAAGGGGCCAATAGACAGCCTTGTTTTAACCCGTTGGCTGTGGTAATTACTCGAGAGAGTCCCCTTTCCCCACCTAACAAGACTCTACACCAGGTGTCAGAGTGCAGAGCTCGGACTAGCTCCAGAAGAGTAGACGGCATGCCTAGGTCTGATAATTTCCTCCACAGCAATGATCGATCTACTTTGTCAAACGCTGTTTTACAAGCTCCTCTTCCCCTTTGTCGGGTGAGGGCTTGTCATCAGACACACCACAGGGGGTGGAGCCAGCATTCACTAGGGCAGGCACCATCCTATTCAAAGTCAGGGGATTACCCCTCCCACTACTCTTAGCCCAGGTGTCTCATTCAGCCTAGCGCTGACTCACCATGCCCCTCTTGGAGCCACCCACACCTCTCAGCTCCTGTCACTCACAAGCCAGACATGCAATTCACATCAGGCAGGCAGACACATAGCACACAGAAATGCCAACTTCTAAAAGTGGCATTTCTCCCCCAGTCCCCATAAATCCGCGCACACCATTGCGCAGCATTTATCCTCATGAGTTCATACATACTAAACTCGACTCTGCGCTCCTCTCATACTAAGAATTAGCATGGAAACACTTATACCCAATGAATTCCTATGGGAGGGCAGGCCAACTTCACCAAATGTGCACAGAGAGCGCACACACTTTACACTGGACCACAGTGCTAAAGTGCCCAAAGGCCTAAAACGTCCAATACCATGTCGGAACTTAAGGCAAAAAGATCAGGGGTGAACCTACCAAAAAGGGCCAAGTCCAACAGTTAGTGTGCTGGAAAAACAAGACTGTGGTTCCAGGAAGTCAGGACTCACTACATGGCAGCTGATTTGAAAAGCAATACCAGGATCCGACAGATAACTGGACATAAATACTTGAGCTGACGTTTTAAGAAATGCATTTCCAAATTACGAACCACATTATGTCTCTAATTCCTACTCTAAAATTGCAGTAGATCCCGGGAAAATATTAGGAAACATCACTGTTTTGCTTCATATTTTTTTCGTTTATATTCCATCTAAAACTGTGTGCAAAGTGCAGTGAGAAAAAGCGAAGACAGGGATCAGAATAGATTATTACACTCTTTCAGTTTTCCCCTGATAGAATCTGGCCGGTCAATCTTTGGCTCGCTAGAATGAACTGCTACCTTGGACACAAGCGCATGCAATAAGAATACATGCAAAGGGATTGCTAGAGTCTGGCCATGAATACCAATTTAATCTGGATGAGGGAGGGAATCCAGGTTTGAAACGGATGTGCCTCTGTTCTTACATTAATACAAAAGAAATTGCTTGATAAACGTATGAAATTACCTTTAACAGGAAGCATTGCATAACATATGGGTTTAAAGGCATTTAGGGAATTCAACTCTTGCACCCCATCCTGATGAATAGACTTGATATGATTGGAATTCAAGGAAAAGTGCTGGCATAGATTACATCTTTTTGGGGCGAAAGGGCCCAGTTTGTTTTCCTTTCTCCATTTCTTTCAGACCAGAGACCGCTGAAGTATGGGGTGCCGCAGGGCTCTGCTTTGAGTCCTACGCTTTTCAATATCTCCCTTGAGCCCCTTGCCAAGTTGGTGGAAGAGCAGAGTCTGAAACTAATTTTATATGCTGATAATACGCAGCTAATGCTCTCTTTTCAGAAGGGAGCCCCTGATACCCTTAAGTCCTTTAAGGATTGCCTCAAAGCAGTATGTCTTTGGATGGGCGAAAACTGTCTCAAATTAAATTCCAAAATAACAGATTTTTTTTTTGGGCACAGTCACGAGCCCTGATCTCTGAGCTGATGGCCATCTGAGTTGGGGTCTCTCCCCATCCCTTCCGCTTGTGTTAGGAATTTGGGCATCAGATTCGACCCAACCCTATTGTACGCACCGTAGGTCAAAGCAGTTTCGGCAAGCTGCTTTGCCACTTTGAAATCTCTGAGAAGGATGCTACATTTGCTACTTGTGGCTACCTGTAAAACTGTTGTCCATGCTCTTGTTGCCACTAAATTGGACTATGCTAATTGTCTTTACCTGGGTCTTCCAGTATATTTCCTGCCACGGCTGCAGATCATACAGAATGCTGCTGCGCACCTTATCCATATAATCCTGATTCATCAATTAGTGTCAGTACATCTTCACCCGCTTCACTGGATCCCTGTGAGCAGCTACATCAAATTCAAGGCACTAATTTCTGCCTATAGAGCCTTGGAGAATAAGGGACCTTGGTACTTAAGATGCAGACTCAGGCCCTATTTTCAGAGCAGGTCCTTCAGGTCCAACTCTCAGAGGCTCCTGCAGTACCCTAGAATCCATTGGGCCAGATGAGGCTGAAAGTCTTTCACCTTTTTGACGGCTAAGCTGTGGCATTCCACTTGTCCTTTTCCTGGCTACTACTGAAAGGATCTTTAGGAAATGCCTGTTCATGTTTAGTTTCTTTCCATCAGATATGGTAGTACTGCTGTTAGAGCCTGGACGCTCCCTCACATGCAGCCTTGAGCTCTACAAATGCCTTTGAATGAATGCTTACGTGCTTGTATAGCGCATGGCTACCCGGGGGCATCCCAGCGCTTTTGACCGAGCACAAAAACACCACTCACTAAAAGAGGAAGGTCTTCAGCCGTTTCCTAAAGCAGACCCCCCAGGATATAGCGGCATGGATTAGCAAATTTAGCGGCACAAAAAAGGAAATTTAGCGGCACAAATATGGAAATTTAGCGGCAATTTTGCGGCATTTTATGTGGCCATTTTTCCTAGAACAAACACAGATATCTTAGTTTTTTTAGTTATTTAACAACATGAAGCTATGTTTATTTGGTTTATTTACAATGTGGTGCGGTGGGTGAAGGCTCACAGCTACGGTAGGTTTCATGTGTGGCTGCCGCTAGCGTTTCCATGAGCATTAAATGACATCACTCGGGTCGGAGGCTAAAGATAGCTCGCCATTCACGAAACGAGAGGCTACGTGTGTGTCTGGCCGTCACGTGTGGATCAATCCCTCCCCCCTCAGTCCCCACCCGTCTCCCACGATGCCCAGAAGTGCAGTCCCTGAGGGAGGTGCAAGTCTGCGGGACAGCAGTCTCCAGCTGATCGAAGTTAGAATAGGCGACAGGTGGCACGTGGTCTCGATGTTGCCCCTCCTTACTTTCTAGGCATTATTGTTTCAGACAGCATTGCGTTCTTTACTGCAGAAAACAGCTCTATTTGGTAGAAAAAACATTTTCCAGTGTTACTTTATAGAACCAACACGCAGGGGCGGCTGGTGACATTTGAAAGTGGTGTGGCGTAAACTAATTTGCATATTGCACCGCAGCGAGCGAGCCCGAACCACCTTGCATCCATCCATACATCATTCATGCATCCACCCATCCATCCACCCACCCATCCTGCATCCATACATCATTCATTCATGCATCCACCCATCCATCCATCATGCATCCACCCATCATGCATGCATCCATCCATACATCATTCATGCATCCACCCATCCATCCACCCACCCATCCTGCATCTATACATCATCCATTCATGCATCCACCCATCCATCCACCCATCCTGCATCCATACATCATTCATTCATGCATCCATCCACCCATCATGCATCCACCCATCATGCATGCATCCATCCATACATCATTCATGCATCGACCCACCCATCCTGCATCCATACATCATTCATTCATGCATCCAACCATCCATCCATCCACCCACCCAGCATCCATACATCATTCATTCATTCACCCACCCATCCATCCACCCACCCACCCATCCTGCATCCATACATCATTCATTCATGCATCCGCCCAGTCTCCACTGCATTTCTATTATATCCAAACGGTGCCTGGATAAGCTTGGGAACATGGCAGCCGAAATGTTTCTTTCTTTTTGAAATAGATCTATTTTTGTCTGTATGTGTGTGCACATTAATTCTAATTTAATAGACAGCATTGAAGCTTTCAAAATAAAATACCTCTCTTAACACAACAGTTGCGCAGCAGCTCATGCCTCGAAATATCTTTGTGGAAGATATGTTGGCAAAACAGCACGTGCCGTTACAACAAGGCAGGTAAAACAACCAAATGATTCAAAACCCTGTGTAGGCAGATGGTTTTGTAGGGCAGCTTAGAATTCAAACTGCTGCAACTTCCAAAACATCACAAGAGGCTGTGGACGCCTGAAGAAAATATCCGGGAACCTAACGGGTGGTTCTTTTTTTGCTCAATTGCTGCTGATCAAGGCTCCGATTTTCAACAGGCTCTTTCTGAGAAAAAAAAAGAGACTGTGAGAGCTGTACACGCATTGTTCTGCTTGATCGCCTTTCACAGCTTGGCCAGGAGGAAGCAGATATTGGACGGCAGCACGGAATGACGTGTGTGCGCGCACAGCCAGTAAATGAAGATTTATGTGTTTTGCTGTCTCCCAGTAGAAACTTTTACAATATCGCGGCCACAAATGTAAATATCGCGGCAATCGCGCTAGTCCCGCGATTTCGCGATTTTTTCGTGAATCGCGAAATCGCGATAAGCTGGAGGGTCTGCTAAAGGTAAGATGGTTAGATTCCAGCCGAATGTAGTCTGGAAGCTGATTCCAGAATTTGGCTGCGTGAAAGGAGAAGCGACGGCCACCCATACGCGTCCGCTTGACCCTAGGAACTATCAGAAGGTTTTTGTGGTTAGATCTGAGAGATCGAGGGATCTTATGGTGAAGAAACATGGGGTGTAGAAGGGCTGGGCCATTGTCGATGGTTGACTTATGAACCATACACATGGCCTTGAACTGGACCCTCTCCTGCACCTGCAGCCAGTGTAGAGCTTGCAGTGCCGCCTTAGCAGAACTATATTTAGGGACATCCATGAGTAATCGGGCCGCGCAGTTCTGGACAGACTGTAAGATTTTAATAGTGCCTAATGGTGCACCCAAATAAACCGCGTTCGCATAGTCCAAATGGGATAGAATGAGTGTCTGGACAAGGAGGCGTCTAGCCTTGGGGGGAAGTAGGGCCAGGACCTTCCTTAGCGATCTAAGCAGACCATAACATGTTGCTGCAACCTTGCGTGCCTGTACTTGAAAACCCAAACTAGGGTCCAGCCAAACACCCAGGCTCTTGATTTGGTTTTTGGGGGCAGGAGGGGGGCCCAAACAATCCAGCCACCAAGGATCCAGATTAATGGGGGCCTTGTAACCTAGCATCATGATTTCGGTCTTTGCCCCATTAAGCTTCAGGAAGGAGGAGTCCATCCATGCCAGAACCTTAGTGAGACAGGGGGAGAGATTATTTATCTCTATCTCAGCTGCGTCGGTGCGTGAAAGGGAAACAACCAGCTGCGTATCGTCGGCGTAGGTGATCAACTAAACTCCCCAAGGGAGGACCACATCAGCCAGAGGCCTCATATAGGTATTGAACATGGTAGGGCTCAATGAGGAACCCTGGGGAACGCCATATTGCAGGGGATCTGTTTAGAGGTTACTTCATCCTCAAACATGGCGAAGGTTCTGTCAGCAAGAAAGGAACTGACCCATTTAAGGGCAGTCCCTGTGACTCCTACCTCCCTCAAGCGCTGGATCATTAGCAGATGGTTGACCGTATCGAAGGCTGCGCTGAGTTCCAACAGGACCACTGCAGCACAGCCTCCCGAGTCAACAATCTTTCTAGCTTCCTCGACCACGGTAACCAAGGCGGTCTCGGTGCCCTGCCTACTTCTAAAACCCGTCTGGGTGGGATGCAAAGCTCCGTTGGTCTCAATGAACGAAGATAATACAGAATTTACATGTTTCTCCGCGATTTTCCCTAGCCCAGGCAGCAAAGATATGGGGCGATAATTTGACAAGTCATCAGGGTCTAGACTGGCCTTTTTTAGATGTGCCTTGACTTTAGCCTGCTTCCACAGAGGGGGAACCACACCCGCTGCCAGTGAAGAATTGATGACATCCCTAATGACTGGTGAGACAGTCGCAGAGGCCAACTTAAGAACAGATTGGGGCGCGACATCTGAGGGGGAGACAGATTTAAGGTTCCCCAGAAGTTCTTCTACTGTGGCTAGGTCAAGCAAGGGAAAAGACTCAAGCATAACAGGGGGTTGCTGCCGGAGAGTTGATTTCCCCACGGTGGAACGAGGCATAAATAGTTGCCACCTTGGAGGCAAAGAAATTAGCAAGCTCATCGCAGTGTTTCTGGGGGTCCGACGATTTGTAAAGAGGGCTGGGGGGTGGGACACCAAAGATTTAAAAATTCTAAAAATTTCCCTAGGGGAGTTGACGGCAGCCTCAATTTTGCCTTGGTAAGAAGAGGCGTGTGCAGTTTTTATTTGGTTTTTATATGTCCGTACTGCCAGTCTTTATTTAGCTTTGCTGTCATCAGAAAAGTCTTTTCTCCAGCTTCTTTCAGACAGCTAGCAACTCTGCTTAAGTCGTTTTAATTCGCAAGAATACCAGGGCTTTTTATTGGACCCAATGCGATGGCAGTCCTCTGATTTGGGGAGAGTAAGATCAAGCGAGGCCTCTAACCAACTATTAAAAGATGAGTTGGCCGTGACAGGATTATCACAGGGGGGGGGGCGGGGATTTTGTCAGGTGAGCTACCCAGTCATCTAGCAAAAGTCTAGACCAAATCCGGTTCAGCTTCCTCGTTAATTTGACTGGGTGATTTTGGTCAGGAGGTGACCATCGAAAAGATAGCAGAGCATGATCTGACCAAGGAACAAAGAGCGACTGTTTCCAACGAATATTATCGAGGTTGGTAAAGGGGCTTTACCTTTGTATTGTATTGTAACTCATATAATTGCTGCAGTGTTTGCTTACACCTTACAGAGCAACTGTGACACTGTGTGCAAGCTTATTATTTTCAGGGTAATAATTTTTTTCACTTCTAAAGCCCCTACACCGAGCTAAAACAGCCACCCTTTGATAAGCCAATACTCTAGGCTAGGAATTTAAGCTGGAGTAGATCAGGGACAGACCGATGAAAATTGAAGGGTGATCTTGAAAATGTGAACTCACTCCTGAACACTTTCCCCTAAACGTAAAGAACTAGCTATGCAAAACACTGTAACAAGTTACATACACGTGGTGGCCAGAAAAGGAATATTCCTGCTATCTGCCAAAACCGCTGGCCCCGGCGAACCGCAATAAAACGGCATCTTTTTTTAAAAGGTGCAGATTCCTATGAATTGGGCACACGATCGTTAACACCACCAGTGGATACTGTGTGAACACTTTGCAAAGAGAACAAGCCAGTATAACTACATATGTATATGATTCTAGTGCTCAATTTGAGCTCTGCAGGCGGTGCCCACCGAACTAATTTTTGGGGACCAGCATTTACTTTTTTTCAGTAGACTTTCCCCAGATCAAGAAAGAGAAAAACACAGAGGAAAGAGGGTGGATGTAAAAGAAGGGAAATTAGTGACAAAGGGGAAAAGTAAGAATGAAAAAGAACCTGTAAAAGTGGAATAAAAGAGCAGGGAGTGTCTGATATTGGAAGACGGAGGCAAAAGGTGGAGTTCAGACTAAGCATTCGTTGGTTTTCAGCAATCCCGACATTCTTCAGTGTCGTCTGCAGGCTTTGAGGAAAACTTTGGGAACTGCCAATTATTATTTTACAAATTAAGCTTTCCGAAGCCACCAATTGTAGCAAAAATATGAATTACTTTAAAGTAGCTTCAGATTCTGGCAAACTATTTCATTTTTAAAGCGGAAGTAAAAAAATATCAAAAGCGGTTGGTGTAGTGAATTAAATCTTAGAACATTTGGATAGGATCATACAGCGCTGTATGCATGGTAGTGTAAACAATTGAGCATTTAATCATTTCTGTCACTGCGGCTGGTTGGATTTGGTATTGCACAACACTTGGATTCAAGCTTTGTGACCCAAGACAATGCCAGCTTGAGTGTGTATTTGAACCCGACAGCAATGCACAGGTCACCATGTCAGATGTGGAACCAGAAAGCGCAACTTTCTTTTAAAGGAGAACTCAACTCTTTCAAATTATATTTCACATAGAGCACATCTATCATTCTTCCAAAAGTATCACCTCATGCTTTTTAGGTCAGTATAGAGACTGTTTTAGCTGTCAGCTAACTTTGTGTATTTGAAAAACAAATCATAAATAAAAACACACACATCTATACATTCATACAGGGGCTTTGGGTCAGCCCTCTTCACCCATTGGTCTTTTAAATTATTTAAATTTTGTTTCTGCCCACCAGTGCATGGGGCTATTGGTCTTTGTAGAGGCAATGAATTCCAGGAAGAAGATATTCAAGTTAATCCAGTTGAGTTTATTCCTTACAAATGAGCACGTCCTAATACATCAGCTGTCTGCAGGAACTGCCTGTCAGTGAATCCACAAGTACGTATTAGAACATAGAACCTATAATTCAAATGAGTACACTACATGCTTAAAGAGAAATACAATGGAATTATTAAATAAGCACATACTACAGTCTTCTCACTTGAACAGTGACTGACGGAGCCTTACCTGACAACGCATGCACATCCACCTGGAAAGAAGTGCAATTTAGCACCAGGGCTTTTGGGGCAATTTTTCCTTTCATCTTTTTACTAGTTTTTCTTTTTAAAACTTTTATTTCCTGTTATATATGCTGGCAAATATAAGCAGCAATAGGAGAAAAATGAAAATACTTGTCAAGGCCAGACCTATTGGCTTTACCAGTGCATGTTATTAAGCTGTTGTTGTATTTGATCTTATTAACTGATGCTTACTTTTTTTTTAAGGGTACAAAAGGGGGTGGTGATGGACGGAGCATCTGAACCAATCAAACACTCACACCCAGTCAAAGGATCTGGGTTTAATCCATCACCGTTCTTTAGCCCACTCTGCCACCCCAGTTCAGACATGGCTATATGCAAATCAGTCTGACCCTGTGCCTCATGGGAACAGTCCAGCCCGAACTGCCAAGCCATGCCTTCCCTGGACCGGAAACAAGCTTCCGAGGACCGGTTTCTGGCATTACAGCCGTCTTCAGCCTGGCTTTTCTTTTAAGGCATCTTTCAGCTGTACACGTGGGAGCAGGATGAGATACAAGTAATATTGCACAATATAAATACCAAATATAAGACCTTGCAACAAAATACATGAAAAAAAATCTCAGCATGAAGATCCATTGCTCTAAAATTGGTTCTTTTGCTGTAAGAAAGCAGGAAGCACAAAGACAACAAAGCTAATAATATGTTGGTGCGGTGGAGGGAGGAGGGTATTTAGGGATCACCTGTTGTGTCAGCTGCTAAGCCTAACACTGCACTTGTTACCCCTGGTCTCAGGACTCCTTACTGAAGGCCATGGTGTAAACAGAAATAAAGTATGGCTCCAAATTATTTTAGCTGGGGTAAATCTCTGACCATTTCCCGGATCGAAAGGGGACACGTTGTTTTTGTGGACTTTCACAAACTTACAAGGCAAACCACCTTTTGTTCCTCCAACTTCCCACCCTTTGTGAAGATTTTACACCGTGGATTTCCTCTCATTTGCCCCAGAGACATCCGCTGTAGTAAACCCATGTATTCATGTCTAGAATCATTTTCTGAGTCCCTGAAAGTCCAAAGTGAAGGCATTATCAGCCTTAAATGTATGTTTATTGCTAAAAATCCCCTTGTGAATCAGGCACTATATACGCGCAAGCGTACTTTACATATGATTCATAAAATAGAAATGCCCTGTTGAATGATGTATGCAAGACTTTTATATACAGCCATCATATAAAATCAAATTAGTAGTCTCTTGTTGGCCTCCCCATCTGAGTCAGTATACAAAAAGTAACGTTTGGAGTATTCACGAACATCAAGCTAACCTTTTACTACTCTTATCTGAGGACGTATGTTAAACACAAATCGATCTGCAAATAGTAGCGCAAGAAAATTGACAAAGTAGGCAAATGACGACTGTACTTTCAAAACACATGTTGTAAGGTTTACATTTATGGTATTTATTTATTTGTTTATTATGAGTTTTGTAAAGCACTATGTGTTACCCTTCAATTTCTTAAAAGTGCTACACCTAAATAACAATGTACAGTAAGATGAAAAAGGAGTAAGTTAGAGTCTAATCAGGCACGGTGGGTCCCCATGTCTAATATTTTTCTGTCGCAACCCCTGGCCTGTTCAGAAATCAAATATAAATATATGTGCTGAATATTTATATTTTTTACATAGGAAAACCACTACTGCCAAAAAACAGTAAATAATTAAACAATTTCCTACCCGTGGGTATTAGTTCTTCTCACATTTGTGCGGATTCACAAAAGCACTTATGGGTACAGTAAGTACTGTTACCCATTTTCATACTCTTACATGCCTTTGTGTTTCTGTCCCGAAATTGTTACATTCCTAGCAGTAAAAGTGCAAAGAGGGCACAGTCATTTGTATTTTCACTAACTGTATAACAATATTCATTGAACATTTCTATTTTCTTTTACAATTTTAAATGTTTTAAGGACACTGCTTAAAGGAATGAAAGAGTACAAAAGAAAGTTATACAGGACTACTCTTTCACATACTTTAACCCCTTCAGTGCTAATGACAAGGGTAACTCGTCATGGAGTTTCCATTGATTTCAATGGAAAGTCAATGGAACCCCTCGCACACCCCTTAGCAGCCAAGTGGTTAAAATGACTTTGTGAATAGGACTGCAAGTGTCCACTTGACATCTATTCACCAAAATGGCAGGAGTAGCAGATAACATAATGTGTATTTGTAAAGCGTACATTCACCCCTGGGTATCTTGGTGCTGACAAACAGATGTTGATTTTTACCCAACTCAATGATACTCATTTTATCAAATCACAAACACGAAACTGCATATTGCAACCTGGAAGACAGTTTGAAAATAAGGTGTGCAAGGTCTGCTATATATAAACAAGAAAGGCTTGTGAGAAATTGGGTTGTTGGTTGACTGGGGGGTTATCCCTGGTCAAACAACAGCCACAGTCCCAGTCAGGGTGAACCACAACAAGTCAAAAAAAAATTACCCTGTGCTTATCCCTCTGGTAGCAGGGCACAAAAGCAGGCAGGCGCAACTTCAAGGCAATCTGTGAAGTATTTATGCAGCACACAAACAGTAATACAATGAAATCCCAACAAAAGAAAAATAAATCCCACACTAATTTAGAAAAATAAATTACATTTTAATAAATTATTTGACACCAAAACAACAAAAATGCTATCAGTAGAACCGGAGTTATACATTTTTAAAGTTTTCATTAAAATCCAGCGCCTAAAAGATCAAAACTCAGGCTGGGAACAGGATTGGGTACAAGATAGAGGGAGCCTTTTGTGTCCCGAGGCTCTGAACAGGAGAACAGCAAACTAATCTTTGGAGTGACTATGGTAGGCCTGGGTGCAGGTGATGAAACAGGGCTCTTTTAGCAGGGCAGGCCTTTGAAGGTTCAAGACAGGTTCCAGGCAGCAAAACAATGCTTTAAGGTGCAGCAAAGCAGTCTTGTGGAGTACATAGCAGGACACAGCAGCAGGCAGTCTTCTGAGAGTCATTCTGCAGGTCCAGAAAGTGACTGAGGGTCACCTTTTAAGCCCGTCTTGGCAGCTCTAGCGCTGTCTCTTCGAGACAAATGGTATACACTTTGTGTGTTGACAGCCCCCCCCGTTGCCATTTTATTCATTACTTTGACTGTCCTTTAAAAAGGCCTGCTTGCTAGTGGCTAATCTTTGCTCTTTGTCCCTTCTTTTTGTGTTTTGTTTCCTCCCATGGAGTTCTGCCCAATTACTGCTATCATTACACTTTGGTGCTTACCTGTTTGGTTTTCTGCACTATTTTTTTCTTTGTTTCCTGCTTGTATTTCGCAAAGCTTCACTTTTGGTGGGCTCCTCATTAGGAGTGGTTGTGTTTTGACTTGTTACAACGCTGCTGTAAACAGGGCTATAAAACATGTATTTTATCATGTCACGTTTGCGGAGCATTCGAAGACCGAGATCCAATGTCAGATGCTGTTTTCACAGTGTACCTGTTTCATGCCCCAATCACATCCCTCATCGCTGCTTCTCACCTCCATTAAATCATTGTTCACCACAACCCCTCTGCTGAGAATGCTTGCCATGATCACCCTGTCCCTGGCAGGCTAGACTCTCGATGGGAAACTCTCCTGCCTTGGACTATACTGATCAGTGGCATAGCACGGGAAGGCTGTTCGGGCTCTTACCTGCAGCCATCACGAGGCGGCAAACACAGGGACAGCCACGGGCAGCCTAAAGTCTAGCTACGCCACTGATAATGATTCCCAGTAGTTGATACACCCATTCAATGATTCTCCAGGTAAAACAAATTATTTGATCATTGCGCTTGCGCTATGATGTCAACAGAGGCACTCAGTGTAATAAAAGTGCGCCGATGAAGCAATTCCATCTGACTTTGTAGTCCGCAACTCATGCATCTTGCATTTTGTCCGCATGATTTAACACAGCTAAACAGAAAAAGGATATGGTACAGTAAATTAAATTGTAACCATGGCACCTTTAGCTTACGATGCGCCATGTGCGTGATGATGTTGCTTGCCCCGGCATCATGGAATATGTAGTTCTGGGGCTGTTGACACCACCCAGGGAGAGGAAGTTTTGGATTCTCGAGCTGTTTCTTTCAAATACACCATGTCTTCCGCTCACTGATAATATTCAATGGACGTGCTCACCTGCCAAAATATAACTTGCACCACTTGTGCAAGATACAAATGTAATAATTTATCAGGTTAACATCTTCCATTGCATTATCTGCTTAAAGACGATCTACATTTTTAATACTGAAAGCTTTCCAACTACATTGTTGTCATCAATCATATCCTATTACATCACTGTTTCTGATCTTTCAGTTTTAACGTTCACCTCTCTTTTCAGAGTGTACCATTTAACTTTGACTTGGCCTCTATGGATTGCCTCCTTATTGCGTCTCATTTAGGGGCTCGGTTGGAAGCGCTCCAAATCGGTTTCGACATTAGCGGGTCGGATTCGGAGGCTGAATTTCCATCCAGTTCGTACACGAGTCCAGACATCGAAGTACGATGCGAACAAGCGCAAAATCTCTGTCCGAATCGTTTCCGGGTCCGAACCGCTCCGTACGTCTCGACCGTAAGCTAACCGTGGCGCGCAATGGAGGCAAATTCCGACCGAGCCAGTATGATACTCGATTCGGCCAGCCGGATCGAGTTGGAGCTTTCGGCTCGCAATAGCTCTCGGAGCTGGACTTTGGGGGTCCACATCGGACCCCCTGTCACAGGCAGCCTTACGGCACGGACACAGGGGGAGACCGATGGGTCTCCTCAACACAGGCAAGTATGATGCAGATGGCACCGACGCGTACCCACTGTAGGGGGTGCACTTGTCCGCAACATACCCATTCAGTCAATGGGAGCCTTTGTGCACGTTGTACGACCGGCTCACATTGACTTCAATGGGAGTCTGACCGAAATGAGTCCGACAGCATACAGCCGTATCGTACTCGCTCGGTCGGACTGCAGGAGTCCGGATCGGTCGATAAACACCCCGGATCTGGTTCGTTTAGAGTGCTTTCCGACCCAGATCGGACTCGGCCGCTCGGTGTTCTCATTTATGGTAATTTCACAGTTTGCTGTGGCTTTTCCACAGTTATTTACTTACAGGGATATTCTCAAACAAATCTAAATCTTTGAAACATTCATTGATAAATGACAGCTTTAAAATTGGGAATCGCCATTAAATGTTTTAGTGTTTAAAAGAGGTAAAAGCATTGGATGTGTATCGTCATGGCAACATTATATTAACATTCTTTTAACCTGTCTAAATGTTATTATAGTCATTTTTGTGTTCTGCGGGCCCCACACACAGATGGTGGCCAAGTATTTACAGCAAGGACAGTTCTTAGAGGCACACAGTGATAGGTGAGCATTCAAGTGTAATCAGTAGTGTATTAGCATTTATACTGCACTTTTGTGCCTCTTTTAAGAACCTAAGCTCTTTTATAATCGACAAATAAATAGCTACTCTTTCATGCATGATTGGAAGAATGTAGGGTGATATGTGGACTACAAGTGGCTACGTTTGGGAGTATGACTTTTGGATGAGTGCGCCGTTCATGTCGCCACAGGCATGTCGCAGGGCTTTATTGCATGAGGTAAGGCTAAAAAGAATGTGGGTGATGAGGTCGCTGTTTGTATAAACAGACCATTAGTTATTTCCAGTTGAGGCCTATTGGAATGTTTGTTTTAGAGAAGAGCCAAATTTTATTTAATTTTTTTAATTTCCGGTGATTGCTTAACATCTATTTTTACATTGGTTGAGCCAGAGCTTTCAATTCTGTGTAGCATACTTGGATGTTTAGTGTGACCCACAACATCACACATTTCCATCCACACATTTCTCCTGCCCCTAGTCTGCCAGGAATGATTCTTGTATCTGTCAAAATCATATCCTATGGATTTATGTGTTTACTTGTTTTATGGTTGTAGATTATAAGCATTGTTTGGTGGCAAATCGATCAATAAGAAATAAGGATATCCCGTCCGCTGTATTACGAGTGCCTTTATATTCCATTGGATGTAATGGAACTCGTAATAGGCGGATGGCCTATCTGTCACGTTTGTGATGGTGTAACTCGTCCACCTCACTCATATGTAATGGAACTCATAATACGGCGGGAGGTCTATCTGTCACGCTTGTGATGGAGTAACTCGTCCGCCTTACTCATATGTAATGGAACTCGTAATACTGCAGACTGACTATATTTCACTATATTTCACATTTGTGATGGAGTAACCCGTTCGCCAAACTCGTAATCAGGCCCCAAGTGATTTGTATTGCTATTAGGCTGTTTGCTTATAATAGCCTGTGCTGTGCTGCATACTGATGCTTCAAGGCCCTAACTGAAATCTTGTGGAAATACTAGACCGTTGCTTTTCTCATATATTTACGTGCATTAGCTGAATGATGATTCCCCATATCGTGAAACAGCAATGAACTGCGCACTGAACTAAAGCCGAGTGCAAGGGTAAATCCTTACAAAGATTATCCCTGTAAAGCTGGAAGTGTAATCTGTTTTTTACTGTTCATAAATGCCTTGCTTTGTTTACATTGGTAGTCATAATTGTATGATTGTAGTTGAGTGTGGTTTACTCAAGGCAGTGACGGCTGTCACGTGATTTACATTGGGGATTGATGAAACCATGTACATTTGCAGAGCACATCTACAAAATTCATATTTCTCTCTATAAATCATTAAAAGTAATTACTAATAAGACATGCCATTCCAAGGTTGTTGGGAATTTGGGAATGTCTAGAAACCAAGGCTAACTTTCCACGTTTGTATTTTTTATTAATTTGAAAAAGTGTAGTGTAACTCTAACCCCAAAGCCAACCCAGCAATTAACTTAGGAAAGAAATGAAATTCATACTATGAAAATGAAGAAGAATTTATATGCAACGAGAATATAAAGGAATACATGTTTTAAGGATATCCCTGCCTTCCAGGACAATAATTTCCTGCTATCCTTCATAGCAGGAAATTATTATGTCTTAATAAATTCATGTTGCGCAACCTTTAATTGGTTCAAGATGATTTTAACTTGCTGTCAGGCACTTTGCCTAATATGACAATGTACAATTAACTCAACAAATTATTTGATCATTGCGCTTGCGCTATGATGTCAACAGAGGCACTCAGTGTAATAAAAGTGCGCCGATGAAGCAATTCCATCTGACTTTGTAGTCCGCAACTCATGCATCTTGCATTTTGTTCGCATAATTTAACACAGCTAAACAGAAAAAGGCTATGGTACAGTAAATTAAATTTTAACCATGGCACCTTTAGCTTACTATGCGCCATGTGCGTGATGATGTTGCTTGCCCCGGCATCAAGGAATATGTCGTTCTGGGGCTGTTGACACCACCCAAGGAGAGGTAGTTTTGGATTCCCGAGATGTTGCTTTCAAATACACCATGTCCTCCGCTCACTGATAATATTCGATAGACGTGCTCACTTGCCAAAATGTAACTTGCACCACTTGTGCAAGATACAAATGTAATAATTTATCAGGTTAACATCTTCCATTGCATTATCTGCTTAAAGACATCTACATTTTTAATACCCAAAGCTTTCCAACTACATTGCTGTCATCAATCATATCCTATTACATCACTGTTTCTGATCTTTCAGTTTTAACGTTCACCTCTCTTTTTCAGAGCGTTCCTTTTAACTTTGACTTGGCCTCTATGGATTGCCTCCTTATTGTGTCTCATTTAGGGGCCGATTCCGATCTCAGTCGGAAGGGCTCCGAATCGGGTTCGGCATTAGTGGGTCGGAATCGGAGGCTGAATTTCTGTCCGATTCGTACACGAGTTTGGACGTCGAAGTACGATGCAAACAAGCACAAAATCTCAGTCCGAATCGTTTCCGGGTCCGAACGGCTCCGTACGGCTCCGTACGTCTTGGCCGTAAGCTAACCGTAGCGTGCAATGGAGGCGAATTCCGACTGAGTCAGTATGATACTCGATTCGGCCAGTGGATCGAGTCGGAGATTCCGGCTCGCAATAGCTCCTGGAGCTGGACTTTGGGGGTCCGCATCGGACCCCTGTTACCTGCAGCCTTACGGCTCGGACACAGGGGGAGACCCATGGGTCTCCTCAACACAGGCATGTATGGTGCAGATGGCACTGACGCGTATCCACTGTAGGGGGCGCACTTGTCCGCAACGTACCCATTCAGTCAAAGGGAGCCCAAGTACGCGTTGTACGATCGGCTCCCATTGACTTCAATGGGAGTCCGACCGAAACAAGTCCGACAGCATATGGCCGCATCGTACTCGCTCGGTCGGACTGCAGGAGTCCGGATCGGTTGGTAAACACCCAGCTCGGTTGGAGTGCTTTCCGACCCAGATCGGGCACAGCCCCTCAGTGTTCTCATTTATGGTAATTTCACAGTTTGCTGTGGTTTTTCCACAGTTATTGACTTACAGGGATATTCTCAAACAAATGTAAATGTTTGAAACATTCATTGATAAATTACTAATAAGACATGCCATTCCAAGGTTGTTGGGAATTTGGAAATGTATAGAAACCAAGGCTAACTTTCCACGTTTGTATTTTTTATTAATTTGAAAAAGTAATGTAGTGTAACTCTAACCCCAAAGCCAACCTAGCAATTAACGTAGGAAAGAAATGAAATTCATACTATGCAAATAAAGAAGATATATGCAATGAAAATATAAAGGAATACACGTTTTAAGGATATCCCTGCCTTCCAGGACAATAATTTCCTGCTATCCTTCATAGCAGGAAATTATTATGTCTTAATAAATTCATGTTGCGCAACCTTTAATTGGTTTAAGATTATTTTAACTTGCTGTCAGCCACATTGCCTAATATGACAATGTGCAGTTTACTCAACAAATTAGTTGATCATTGCGCTTGCACTATGATGTCAACAGAGTCACTCAGTGTAATAAAAGTGCGCAGATGAAGCAATTCCATCTGACTTTGTAGTCCGCAACTCATGCATCTTGCATTTTGTCTGCATCATTTAACACAGCTAAACAGAAAAAGGCTATGGTACAGTAAATTTAATTTCTGGCAAAGAGGAAAGTGCCATTTCCTTTGCTGTGTTCAAAATGGACAATACAGCATAAATATCATTTTCCAGGATCAATTACTTTTGGCTTTAGTCAAGTGATTTAGACAAAAGGAAATCAATTGTGGTTCATTCAGGAGATCCACTATGGAGGTGCATTGGCTTGAGCATGGGAAACTGGTTCAGAGGAGCCATTTGGTTCCAAACTGGTATGTACAAGAGTGGCAGAGGATAGACAACATATCACAGTATTACAGTCATCATAACAGCGGAAATGAAGACATATCATAAAGAATATGGGGACGTTCGTAGTGCTCTTACCCAGCCAAACTTGAGTTTACCCACTCTAATTAAATCAGGGAAACTGATTTTCTTATGGCAGATCCTCTCCCATCATAGACCTCTAGCTTGACTACCCATCTGCCACAGGACCATTAGATCATCATGACAGGCGACTCCCCGATTTAGGCAAGCATATTATTAGATGTTACAGGGGGATGCCTATAAAAGGGTGGATAGGTCTGATCAGAGAATATATGGGACTTCGCATAAATAGCCTGAATAATTTTTTATTGGACTGAAAATTGATATACAGAAGTTATATATGTTTCTCTAGGGATCACCAACCCACTTATGTTTAGATTTAGTGAATTGTGGTGGCTGTCCTATGAGAGTATGCAAGGCGTTTTATGCATCCAGTAAAGTGGCTCAATTTTTTCATGTAAGGAGAGACAATATCCCTCCTAAATGTCTAGAGGTAGAGCAGGAATATGCATGATCATGTGTTTTAGTAGCCTTAAATTGCAGGATGTGCACCTTGAATCCTCTATAGAACATTTATTTGGATATTGTTGTTGTTTGAGGGCATATGAGTATGTCATTTTATTTACTTCACTTCTTGACCCAAGTTATGTATCATTAAATAGCATTACTCACGTTTTCACAATACATTTTTAGTTCCTCAATTGGGATACATTTACTGCAAATCCATTCTCCAATTAAACAAGACCAATGAAATTTTAACCCAACAAGACTTTCACTATAGCACCTACGTCCATAACAGAGGTAGTAGAGAAACACTGAAAAACAGTCGTTGAGTGAAGTTAGTTATACATTCATATTACTTCAAATACACCTCAACAGGTAGTTCTTCCAAATGAATCAGAAACTCTCAAGATAAGCCACATTTTGTGATTCCTAAAGAAACCTACACTAGACCCCAATAACCTCGCCAGCTACAGTCCTTTCACTCACTCACCCACCCTTCAATGGCAAATCAGTGCAAAAGCAATCCATCTTCAAATCCAAGGTTACTTCAATGCGAATCATTTACTGCACGACTTCCCGTGTGGCGTCAGATCATGCGCCAATATGGAGATTCAACCTTACATATCAGAGAAAATACTCTCTTGACCACAAATGATAATGACTTCTGCCTCCTGCTATTGCCAAAACTCTCAGCTGCATTTGACACTGCCGATCATCCCATCCTCATGTGAACTCCAGAATGTTAACTATAATTCAGTTGCAGGATCACTTGAAATTGAAGTTATATTCAGCTGAGTGACATGGGAGCGCATGAAGCTCCAGCAGAATGCCTCACAAAACCCCCAAAGCACAGGTATTTATACTCTTGCCCATCAATGGAAATTGTTTTCAAGGGTCCAGTTTTCAGGCATAGAAAACAGGTGTGTATTTTTTATATGTGTAACAACTTCTTCCTGTTGCATTGATAACATTTTGCTAAACACTGTGTGCTCTTCCTACTTAGGCTACAACCTTGAGATTTATTTGCAAATGCCAGAATGAGAACATCATGTCTTATTCTCCAGTCTGCTCATGCCAACCGGAGCTTAGCGCTGCAAACTATACTTGATTACTATAATTTTATCTCACCACATGGTGCATGCCTTGCCTTTTCAATTTAAAGTGTTTTTCTACAAAATCCTCTATAACTAGCTGCTATTAAAATAGAATACCACAAACATTCTACAAGTGTTATGAACATACTTCCTTTAGGAGTGAACTTGCTAGTGAAGTCCTCCATTGCTCTAGCAGAAGGTTATTTTTTTATTGTAATGGTAATTCTCATTTCCCAGAATATCGTGTAAGTTTCTACTCAATTTCTCCATGTCTTCGGAAAAGCTGTGGGGTGGTTGGGCGGGGTAAGGGGTAATTTTGAGGGACGATGCAGAGGGAAAATTTTAATTGGGGGAAAGTCAAATGAAGTGTCTTTGTGCAGTAATATATAGCTTGCAAAATTCAAACATTGTGATGTAATAGTTTATGATGCTGCAAAATGCTTTCTCTTTTATAAAGTGCATTACTTTCTTATTCTTCTAATTTTTTTGTAATCTCTACAATCTCTACATTATGAACATAGCATGGCTTACAATATAAAAAAAGCATGACTTCATTAATGGTAGTGTTGTCATTCTGCACACATATATATCGATCTGTACTTGTAGTTGAAGCAGCTTGCCTTGAATAAAGCCAAGGGACTTTGCACTGTCAAGGATGGCCTGTTTGCAGTTTAATTCACGATCAATCCACATTTGGACTGTGTACATCAAGTGTGATGAGGAAATAAGCAGAAAAACAATCTTTAGAGAGGATTGAGTTTCATATGATGTGATGTCATCAAATTGTGAACTTTTTTGCAGTGTTTTGGCAAAGAATGAGATGTTTTAGGGTTGAAAACAAAAGTCACACAAATGATGGAGGGAAAGCAGAACAAAACAAACATTTGCCCCCCAGTCAAGCGATCTGGGTAAATCCATTGTTCTTTTGCTCACCATGCCATCCCAGTTTAGACCCAGCCATATGCAAATCAGTCTTGACCCAGCTCCTCATGGGAACAGACCAGCCCGAACTGCTAGGCCAAGTCCTCCCTGGACCAGAATAAAGCAGCCTTGAACCGATTTGGGGTATCACCCATCATCAGCCAGGCTAGTTTGAATCCAATGGCACAGTGAGTGCAGGCACCACATCTGGGCATAACCAGGGCACTTTCAGCGAGAAAGCAAAAGGCACACTAATGAGAGATGCTTTAGGGCTGGAAATCATAAAATAAATCTAAGTATTATCAGTGTATTCATGATATAAGATTCATTAATTTCTGAGTAGGACACTGAAGGTACCTTTTAGATCCCCTAGTTTAAAGTGGCCTTATTGTAGAAGCTGTGTTTAGTGTCTATCTGCTGGGCCCAGTTAGCTGGTCAGATAAGATACAAACCACCTTATAACTATGTCATCCCATACATTCATAAAGGATCATGATGAGCATAGTGTGGTTCATTTTGTTAAATGCAGAAGTTCCGTTGAGGATGATTAGAATCCTGGTGTTGATGTGCATTGTCAGCAACTTGAAGCAAGGTGATTTCCATGCCACATTCTTTTCTGAAACCTGACTGGAATTTGTTCAAGAGGTGGTTATCAGTAATATATTGTTTGAGTTATGTCAATATACAACTTTCAATGGCTTTGGATAGAAGTGAAAACAGATATAGGACCAAAGTTATTCAACTCCTACAGGTAATCCGAGGGCTTCTTCAATTGAGGAATAACTTAGCCTATTTGTGGAAATCTGGGAACATGCTTTTAGTGAAAGAGAGGTTCACTTAGTCCATGCATTAAGGTAATAATTGATAAGAATAATCTTTGGCAACGTCCCACGGGGCTAAGAAATGTAATTGTAAATAAAGTGTCAAAATTCAATCATTTTCTTTCAGATTTACTGATGAAAAACAGATCTTCTTTAGATTCATGGAAGTGGGGTGAGTCAGTAATATCTCAATGACATTCACGTGCTGAACTATTTGCTGAGTCTTTTGTTGCAGGCTCATCAGATCTAATGAAGGGATCAGGGTTATTAGTCACTCAGACCATTCCAAAGAGTTGTGTCAGGTGTTTTTCTGATGAATTGGTTAGAGATTTGAAACGAGTGGCTTTGCCATTAATTATTTTTCCCTTGTACATCTTCTGGCTGTTCTGAGGGTGCACATATTGGAAAGGGAAAATGATTTTTTTCCATTTCATCTCTAGCTCGCTTAAAAAAAAAAGGTTTTCAAAGATATTCTTGGAGAACCAGAGAGAAGAAGGTTTAGGTCTATTTCTCTTCGTTTTGAGAGGTGTTATGTCATCAGGAAACTCATGCATTCATTAACTGAATTTTAGAGTTTTGACATTCCTGCCATCCATCGTTAAGTTTTATAAAGGAGAGTTTATGCATACCCATGCTAACCAGGTTAAGTTATTAATATGAAGAGATTTAATTTCTCTGAATCAAGTGAGTTCCTTTTTTTATTGTCCATGAATAATGGTGTCTGGGAAGACAAGTTAGGAAGTGGTAAGACCATTCAACAGGTATGAAATAATTTTCAACAACCAAATTATCTCTTGAAGTTATATAATTTAGATTAGACTCTTTGATGTGGGTTGACCTAGAACTGTGTTGAATGAGGTCATTACCTGAGGGAAACAAGTATAAAAGATGGACTGCAGTATCATTAGGTTTGCCCCAGTGTAGAATGAAATCTCCAAAGACAATACAAGAGTAAGTTGCTTAGTGGTATGTTTCCAGCAATCTTCAGTAAAGGTCAGCTTCGGTTGGTGACAGTCTTACGGGAACTTAGCGGCTAATTCTATCTCCAAACATTGGAAGGGGAGGTAAGAGTCAGAGTAATCTGTCTGCATTGGATAGAAGTATTGTAGAGTTCTATGATGATTCCACCACACCGGCATTTGTAAAGATAGCTCATAGTGAAGAATTCAAAGGGAAGGAGGAGAGTCATAATATTCATAGATGTAGCATGAAATCTGGTATGTGCAAGCGCTAATATATCAAGTCAGCCACTATCAAGTCTGTGCTTAGTTGCTGAGTGGCAGTTATGCAAAATACACGTTAATCTTGATTTCTCCACTGTGGCACCAGGGGTTTCAAATGGTTCTAGTTGGATCTGGACAAGGTTACCACATACCAACTTTCTGTCTAATCAAATACTCCCTTAGAGATCTATTTGTCAGAGACAAATCGAAATTGCCATGTTTTGTCCTAGATCTGTAATGGGTTAATCTGCAATATGATCTCAATGCCAGTCGGTGATGTTGAAAGGGTGGGGGAGGGGGTTAGGAGCTTTCAAGTAAGGAAGTATAAATCATCTTTTGATAGGTAAGAGAAGATTGTTTTTAGTTGAGATTCATGATTATTCCTAGGGAAAAGTTGCAAAGTACGCTTGCGTAGGAGGTCCCTTGGGAATCTGGGGTGGTAATGGCTGTCTGATTGAGATGAGTGATTATTGTAAATTGGTTAAGGTAAAGATAAAATGAGTCATCAAGTTGACGAAAAGGTTGATTGTTTAAGAAATGATTCCCAACTGAAAAAAGCTCTGTAGTGTTTTTCATAAGTCAGTTTAGATGGGAAAAAGCCCCATATGGTGAGATGATAGTTTGGAGGGAGTCAGGGACAAACCTAACTTCCAAGCCATACGATAGCCTAAGCTCTGCTTCATTCTGACTGTTGAGCCAGTCAAAGCAATTGTTCTAGATTCTGTTGATGGACTGGGCAGAGGAGGCTTTGTTTTTTAGAGCGAGAATTCCTACCTAGGTGACAGTCAGGCCTAACCTCCATGCCAAACAGAAATAGAGATTTTCAAAGCAAAGGTTGATAATCACTTGGATTGGATCTAGTTGGGTAGGTGACAGCAGTTGTTTGGACTCTTTCGAAGGATCAAGACTAACCAAGTCTGGAGTGGAAGACACATATTCCAGGCTCAAGTGGTTATTGTTGGGACAGGAGTTTGGTTTGACACTTAGGAAGAGGTGGACCCTCAGAGAGAAGGTGAAGGTGTTAGGGTTACCGTTGCAAATCCTTTAAGCAATGGATTGTAAAGGGGCATGAGGCCAAGATAGAAGCTGGAAGAGAGAAAGTGGTATGAGGAAAGGTTTTATGGTGCAGGAAAGAAGAGGGGCTTTAGACGGGGTTAAATGCCATCAATGGAGAGAGAGCAATAGAGCTGGTGAGAACTTTAGTAAATATGAGAAAACAGCGTGGGGTGAAGCATTAATCACATGTTGGAAAAGGAGAGGTGAAAGAGGCAGGTGGCATTAGGTGAGGATGAGAACAATAGGAGTGAGGTGAGTTGATCTGGGCAGCTGTCTAAAGACTGATTGCTGCAAAGGAAGTTTACAGCAAGGTTGCTTGGAGGAGGAGGAATAGGGAAGCCCAATTAAGTGTCTGGCATGTATCAGTGGCAGAATAGTGCATGGCAAGAGGCATGGACATCCTTAGCTATGACTCCCTGAGGAATGAGGGGAAGTCAAAATCGAACAAAGACCAAACAAGGATAGGCATTTGTCTGAGGAGTCATTATCTTTCCAGTGGGAACTCCTTATCATGGGCTTCAGGACACATCCCTGCCTTTGGTAAGCCTCACATTCTACCCCTTGCCTCTCCCAACAGTGCTCATTATTTAATCTATCAGCGTTCATGAAAACACAACTTTCATGTTATCATTAAAACTGCCAGTGTGCACGTTAGCCCTCCTAGCCTCGTCTCCAGACTCCCGATGACAAGAAGAGGAGCAGGGGACTAAGGGAGCTGAGCAACAAGCTTTTGTTCTGAGTGTTGTTTAAAAACAAAGCACTCTATAGGTGGATTGTAGGATTGCAGTTGTGAGGGGCGTTGTCCAAGTACAATCCCAGCACACAGGTTCAATCCAATCTATTTAGCAGTCTTTCTGTTCATGCCTCAGGAAACACAGTATATCTGCTAAAATGTGTCTGTAAATCCTTAAGGCAAATAGGAAGGCACACAGAACAGGCAGGGGCAGGATCCACAGCACCGTCCCAGCTTCTTAAAGGGTGTGCTTCCAGTCCTATCAAGAAGATGGCAGAGAGATTGAAATGGGTCTTCCCCTTTTCAAACCTGGCTACACTGTTCTGTCTGGTTCCTCGTTGGGAATCATGGCTTGCTGGTTCCAAAGCCCAGTGCCAGATTCTTCATCTAATGCTGCCATGGAGCAAAGGAAGCAAGATAAGTAAAAAAACGTTGTTTCTCTGTGCAACTGTGTATATGCTTGTGAGTGTGTTTGCAAGTAATAGAGAGTGAAAGTGTGTGTGTATGTTTGAGAGTATCAATGAGAGTGTAAAGTGAGTGTGTATGAATACGCGAAAGTGATTACGAGGGAGTGAGTGAAGGAGTGCAAGTGTATTAGAAGGAGAAAGTGAATGGAGATTGTAAGAGGAAGTGGAAGTGAGTCAGGGATGTAGAGGTATCAATGGTGAAGTGGGTGCAGTTGCACCGGGCCCAGATTCAGTAAGTGGCAAGGGTGAGTGTTGGTATGTTTGTGAGATTGAGAACTAGTTAGTAAAAGTACGTTTGTGTGTGAGTATCAGTGAGAGAGAGTGAGTGTGAGCGAGAAGGAGTAAGTGAGAGAGTGTGAGTCAGAGTGAGTGAGGTGGAAGAGAATGAATGTGAAGAGTGAGCATGAGTGACAATTAGAAAATATGAGTTAAAGTGTGTGTATTTGCATGTTTTATGATTGTGAGTCTGCCACTGGTCATGGCATACTCAATATAATTTTGGGCTAATGGCGGTACCCAAGATAACATGCTGCCTCTGGCATATTGGAAATAATTTTTGGATGAGTAAGGGCTCCCAGGGTAAAATGCTATCCCTGGCATGATAGTAGTCATTCTTGGCATAGGGGCCCCTGTGGAAAAATTATTGGCATGGGGGCACCTATGGTAAAATGCTGGTACTGGGACATAGCAGATAGTTCTTGGCATATGGAAAGGCGCCCAAAGCAAAATGCAAATGCTGAAATATTGGAGGTTATACTTGACATAAGGGGACACCTATGGCCATAATGCTAGTACTGGCATACTCATAGGGCCCAATTCACAGAACTAGCTTAAGACAAAATCCGAAATTTACTACCATTTACTCATTTTGGCATTCACAGAAGGCGCTTACTCATTTTGGTATTCACAGAAGGCACTTACTCATCAATGAGTAAGTGCCTTCTGTGAATACCAAAATGAGTAAGTGCCTTCTGTGAACACCAAAATGAGTACGTGCCTTCTGTGAATACCAAAATGAGTAAGTGCCTTCTGTGAACACCAAAATGAGTAAGGGCCTTCTGTGAATACCAAAATGAGTAAGTGCCTTCTGTGAATACCAAAATGAGTAAGTGCCTTCTGTGAACACCAAAATGAGTAAGGGCCTTCTGTGAATACCAAAATGAGTAAGTGCCTTCTGTGAACACCAAAATGGTAGTAGGTTTAGTATTTTGTCTTAAGTTAGTTCTGTGAATCGGGCCCAAAGTATTTATTTGTCTCAAAGAGGGCAGCCATCTCATATTCAGGCTGAGGAGGCAGGTTGGGATAAGCAAACCATGATAAAATGCCGACACTGAAATACTGGGGAGGTAATTTTTGACATAAGGGTCAACCTTGGTATATGGACAGTTTCAATGGCAACATTCTGGGGCTGGAATATTGTATGTGATTCTTTCATAAGAAGCTACCCATAATATATGGTGAACTCTCAAGGTAAATTTTGCAAAAAATGGGGTGGAGTCCGGACAGCTATTACACTCCACAAATTTCAAAGATCACCAGCTGCCACTGCGTCTTTGCATTGTTCAGACATGCTAACAGACCGGATTCAGGAAGGAGACTCCTGATTTTTTTGGCAAAAAAAAAAAACAACTTTACTTTACCAGTCTATCACCTGAAATTGCCTCTGCGAAAGTCTACGGGGTAGGTGACTGTATTAACCCCGTAGACTTTTTATTTATTTATTTATATAAAATAAAAATAAAAAGTCTACGGGGTAAATACAGTCCCCTGATTTCTTTCATAATCTTCCTGTTTCTAATTTGAAAATGTTGCATTGTTGGAGTCAGAACTTAGCCGAAGTGTGGCGAAGAAGAGACTGACAATTTATGGCCATTGGAAATACTCGAGGTGCGTTACTTTTTCAGCTCCCCTTATTAAATGTTTCTAGCCACAAATCAATGTTGTGCGCGAGGAAAAAAATAAAAGTCCGTTATGTGTTTGTCTTTACGACTGCGGTGGTATTGGTCAGCAATCAGCGTGTGCTGGGTTCTTTCAAAAGCTACCGCTATTTTTTCATTGCAGACTTAGAGAGATTAGGTAGCTAGAGAACTCTGAAGGAGTTTGAGCCAGATTAGGTTAGGTTATTTATATAGAGGTAAAGAGCATGAGAGGACCTTGACACATAATAAGTCACGAGAAGGGCATGAGTAAGAGAAGCATAATAGGGCGAAAGTTGTGGAATTGTCAATCAAAAAGACCACACGATATCAGGCCTAAATATCAGTCGAAAATACCACATCCTACAAAAAGGAATAACGTTAAAAAGATATGCAAGTTAAAAAGTATCAATGAAGTATCGACCAAAACTGTCACAAGGTAGCAAGACTATCTGTTAAAAGAGCCACATGCTGCCAAAATAAATATGCGCTTACAGAAACGAGTACGTAAGTTAACAATTACTGACGAAATATCAATCAAAAATAGCATAAGGTATCAGGACTAAGGGCCTGATTTAGAGTTTAGCAGATGCGATACTCCATTACACATGTGACAGATAAACTGTCCCCTGCCTTGCAAGTGCTATAGGATATAATGTACTTGTAGTATGGCAGAAAGGCTATCCGTGACGTTTGTGATGTATCACATTCACCACATTTTACAACAGGACTAGAGAATGTACAGTCATGTAAGATAAATGAGAAGACCAGCTATGATTTTACTAAAAATAAATAAATCAACAAAAAAATAACAAACTAAGAAGGCATAAACCAGCTAAACATTGTTGCATAGGTGTTACTGTTTGATGTGGTACACATCAATTGTACTGTACAGGCCTAGAACCACATCTACGGAGATGGTAGTAGATACATTCAACATTGCAATGAGTGAAAATATCTGTCAACAAATTTCTCTTTTATTGTATAGCAATGAGAAGGTTCAAGGAAAGGCTCTTGTTGGTCCGAGTGAGTGGGAGGGCTTGCATTTATTGGAGTGTCCTCAGAACATCAAGAGATGTATGCAGGGCCTTACAAACATAACATTTCCTACTTAGTCTGTATCATTTGCTCCATATTTGATTTGGCTTCTACAACAGAAACCATACAAAGTAAGCTATTCAGAGTTATCCAAAATGGAGTTCACATATCCACTGACACAGCCTGAGGGATGCTTTCAGTTTCAATATACTTTTATAAGCAGTGTATCATTTATTATTGACAAAGTCTTGCTTCCTGGATGGTCTTTAATCTTTGCAAAGGTCCAGCTTAACAATGGTGTGAACAGCTCCCCATCAGAATTTTCTGCATTCCCACCTTGCTCTGAAATTACTTTTTATGCTCATGGCAAGCTTTAATCAAATGTATATGGTTTGAGCCATCTGATTTATTCTCCCAAGTCCTTTTGATCATTAATACTATCGATTACATAGATATTGCTTGACTCGACAACCACATACTGCCATTTGGTATGTTCTTAATTCTTCTTGGCCACTCTTATGCATATTTCCAACATAGGTTTAGAAGAAAATGCCACAAATAAATTATCCTACCAATCCAGACTTGGCTGTCTCAACCTACAGTAATGATGGGATAATATGTCTTTAGATGCTCCTTGATTCTATCAGGCATAACGTTTTCATATTTCATATAACTTTCTTTCATTTTAAAACTAGTCCTAAATTTTAGTTTGGTCGTGGCCTCCAAAAGTACTGCCTTATGATCAGACTAGCCCAACCCCTCATGATGACACTGGATATTGAAATACCTTGTGATTCCTTTTTGTTTTCCTAATGCTTTCTTGAAACAGTCTCAAAAATTGGATAATTTAGAACATGAAATTGGACCATTCAATATTTTAAATATGAAGCAAAAATTAAAGCGAATATTGTAGAAGTTAGTAAGCTAAACGCCCATCCACGGGTTAGCAGGGGTGCATCCTCTTCAAAGTTAACAAAATCAATATCACTGAGTTGTTCTAGAATATTAGAAATTATTCAATGGCCTAGTATTTGTATCACAATTGTCTCTCATTCTTTTGGTATTAAAGAATATTTCCATTTCAGAGGCTAGTAGGATAAATCCGAGATGATACCACAATAAAGACCTAATTATGATGTCCCTGATAATTCAGGCAGGATAACAATTACTAGTACAGCTGTAACTCTTTAGTTTTTCACCCAGAGACAAAGAGAAGCCATACTACTGAAACATCAGTCCATCCAGTTGAAACTCTAGGGGAAATTAGGAACAACTCCGGGAATTGCACCAAGTATTTCCGGTTCTGCCAGCTATTCTTCCTTTCTGAAGGTCCCTTCAGGATTTACTCTGTAATCACCCAGTAACTACACCCCAAACCCCGTAGTTATTGGTACCAAAGGTATTGATAACTTTGAGAAGTGTAGTTACAATACCAACATCTGGAGACTTCATAATGAGGCCAATATGTTTCGTCCTGGAATTGTACTCTATAATTTAATCATTATGATTGCATATTCATAAAACTGATGTTTATAGTGTTGAACCTGACAGACGTAGACTGTTCTTCCTCCAAACACTTTGCCTTACTCCTCCATATTTTTCTGATCTCATTTTTGTTGGCCTTAGGACTCTGTGCACTTTACCACTGCCAACCACTGATAAAGTGCTTGTGCTCTCTCCTCTAACATGGTAGAATTGGCGTACATGTAATTGGCATATTTAATTTACTTAAAATTCCCTATTAAAAGGGTTCTACGTGTACCCAACGCCTGTAAATTAAATGCTACTATTGGTCCTGCAGCACTGGTGGTCCCACCCACTTAAATAGCCTTGCAAACCTGTCTTACTTCTGCCATTGCAGTCTATGTAGGCAGTTATAAACTGCCATTTTGACCTGGCAAAATAAACCTTTTGACAGGCCCAACCCTTCCTTTTTAATAAATTTAGTTCACTCCTTGGGTATTCACTACACACCTCATAGAGCAGGAAGCAATGTATTTAAAAGGTAGAGCATGTACGTTTGAGTCTTACATGTCCTGGTAGTGAAAAACTCTTACATTTACTTTTCACTACTTCAAGGACTGCTTCTTCCAAAGGATAGCATTGGAGTTGCCTTATTACATTTAATAAGCTGTAACTTCGAAATGGGAAAAGGTAAACAGTTACGGTTTGATGTCTTCGGAACTGTAATGAAAAATCCTCTTTTATGGTGCGTACAGATTTTTGGTTACAATTTTGAAAATGCCACTTTTAGAAAGTTGACATTTTCCCATCTCTGCCATTCAGTGCCTGCAACCTGTCTCTGTGTCACATGCCTGTGTATTAGTCGCTGACAGAAACACAAAATAGGGAGCTTAGGGGTGCCTGGATGAGCCATCACTGGCAGGATGGGGCGGTGGAATTCGGCACAGCCCCACATACCTGAATAGGTTGTGTCCTGTCATCACACAAAGGATTGTCTAACACCTGTAGTTAGTCTGGACCCAGGACAGGGAAGGCGGGAAACGTGTGCACTTCAAAGGGAAACGTCTAGAAGCTTCTCCCACTTCAGGGTAGGCATCAGGTACAAAAACAGGACCTCAGACACCAATTCTTTAGTACACTCCTGGACCTGTGGATACTACAGAAGAAGCACTGCTGTCCCGCTTAGCTGCCAGATGGACTGCTACTCTGCTGCCCTACTACTAGCTGCACTGCTGCCTGCTGCCCTGCCTTCTGAGAAGGAAGATTGGACCTGCACCCTCCATCCCAGGCAGAAGTGACTCTAAGGATCAGCCAGTTGACCTTCTGGTCTGAGCTACAGGGACATCACAAGCTCCATGAAACTGCCCAGCTGTTTTGCTGCTTGGAACTGCCTGAGCACTGCTGGCCTCTGCTGAAGTGAGTTCCTCACCCCCAAGTGGTGCCCCTGAGGCCCTGAACTCTTGGTGTGGCCTCAGTTGAGCTCCTCTTCATAACAGGGACCATTGGCACCAAAACCTAACCGCACGTACCCTCAATCAATGCGAAGTTCCAGCGAAACAATTCTTTGTGCTACCGCATCAACCGCTTGCATGGACTGCCAATGGGAAGCACCAGCTAGGACCATCGGCGACACTAACAGGAACTTCACACTACAGCAAAGACCATCCTCAACACCCAGCCTGCTCTTTGCTCTACTTTGACGGCCAACCTCTGCCTGCTCCTGGCAGCCCCTTCCACGGCAAACAGAACTCGAAGGTAAGGCTTTCAGTGGTAACTTGGTTCTTTATCCGGCCCATACTTCATCGCAGTCAGCCTGAACTTGTGACTTTCAGCCGGTCTTGCACGACTATATAGCCGTGATTGGCGGTTTGTGCTTTTTGGAGCTATTTTCACTTAAAGCTTTGAACCTGCATATCTCCAGTTCTACTGTTTGGATTTTTGATCGTTTTTATCTTTTTTTATTCATTAAAATTGACTCTATTTTTCTCTTCTGGTGTGGGTTCCTTTTTATATAGTGTGTTCATACTATTACTATTTGAAGTGTTGCACACACACTTTACAACTTGCCCCTAAGTTAAGCCTGGCTGCTCACTACCAAACTACCAGAGGATGTATGACGTTACAACGCATACTTTTAGAACGCATACCGTTACAACGAATTTTTTACAACGCAAAAACTTTTACAACGCATACCATTACAACGCATGTTTTTACAACGCAAATACCTTTACAACGCATACCATTACAACGTAAGTATTGGTAAGTATATAATATTTTTTTTATTTTAAATTAATTGTAATTAATATAATTTAATTTAATTTAATTTAATTAATTTAATTTTTTTTTACCCTGTACCCCTGTACCCCAAAAAAACCCAAATTAACCCAGAACCCTAAAAATACCCCTGTACCCCAAAAACCCAAAACTGTCCCTGAACCCTAAAAATACCCCTGTACCCCAAAAACCCAAAACTGTCCCTGAACCCTAAAAATACCCCTGTACCCCAAAAACCCAAAACTGACCCTGAACCCTAAAAATACCCCTTTACCCAAAAACTGAAAACTGACCCTGAACCCTAAAAATACCCCTTTACCCAAAAACTGAAAACTGACCCTGAACCTTAAAAATACCCCTTTACCCAAAAACTGAAAACTGACCCTGAACCCTAAAAATACCCCTTTACCCAAAAACTGAAAACTGACCCTGAACCCTAAAAATACCCCTTTACCCAAAAACTGAAAACTTAAAAAAAAAAAACATATAAAATATTAAATATAATTATATACTTACCAATACTTACGTTGTAATGGCATGCGTTGTAAAAGTACTTGCGTTGTAAAAACATGCGTTGTAATGGTATGCGTTGTAAAAGTTTTTGCGTTGTAAAAGTTTCGTTGTAATGGTAGTGCGTTGTAAAAGTTGCGTTGTAAAGGTTGTTTCCCCCAGAGGGTTGAGCACAGGTTAATTTAGGGTTTGCTTGTAACTTCACCCTGAAAAGGATTGTGGTTGCTGTTTAATTAGGGTTTCACTCCCCTGCAACCAGTAACCGAATTTCTTACATATAGCATTTGTAAACAAAAATGTATTGTATTGATAAATGTGGTGAAAATCTCATTCAGTAGAAGATCCATACTTTGCTCAGTACATCTGGATGTGCAGCTTAATAATATGATTTGAATCTGTAAAATAGCCTCCACTCTTCAAGGCTAGGCTTCATTTTCTATTTTTTTAATACGACAAATATCATGTGCTAGCACAAATGGCAATCAACTTCTGTGGTTATTTACACTGCCAGGATAAGTCTATGTATATTATAGCAAATCAGGCGGTTTAGCAAATTTGTAAAACTAAGGTTAGGGTTAGGAGTGAGAACAGTGGTGTTCCCAAGAGTTACCATTGGATAGGTAGCAAACCCCCACCAAGCTCTAATTTTGTGAGTATTTGTGATTTTTCACAAGCTAACTACAGTGTGTGGCAAAAATATGGCAGGGCATTTGCAAACTGAATCCGAAGATACCCATTATTGGTAGAAGTGTAGCAGAAGGATTTTTTCCCTTGGAAAATATGTTGCTGGCGGGAAAAAAAAGAAAAAATATGAAGTGCTTATGCACATTCCTCCCTCACTACACCTGCAGGTTGTCTGTTGAGTGGACAATCTACAGCAGTACATTTAGGCTCCGGGAGTAATTAAGGGAAATCAGTGACTTGCATAGACTTTCATGGCTACATCTGAGAGTCTCTGTGAATTAAAAAAAATCGGGAGTTTATCATATCTCATGGCTAGAGTGACACTATGGGCCTGATCACGAGTCTGGCAGTACCCGGACCACCAGACTCGTGGGGGTGTGGCGGTGGTGGTATTCTAGCCACCCTATTACAGGTAGGGCAGTCCGACTTCTGTTGCACCGCCGCAACCGCCAGGCATCAGAGATCCCTGGCAATGGTGCATCGATCTTGAGGCCACAAGGTGCTTGGTGGGACTGCTGCGGTCCAGGCAAGCATATTACGAGTTAGGGTGCTTAATAAACTAATAGGGAACACGTCATGGCAACAATAGGATTTTTGCAAATATTTAATGATTGTGGAGTTAATTTTATCAACTTTGAGCTACTTTTGCAAAGCTGAACCAAAGAAGTATTTCATTTTCGGAAACAGTTTAAATCAAGGCTGCTGTGCTTCTAGAAGTTGCCACAGTATTAAAGATGCTGCCAACCTAAAATGCTGCTTTATTTTTAGAACTTTGTGAGCTACCATAAAAAACTTTAGCACCACTATGACTCCTTTGATTGTGCTGAAGGAAAGATACAGCCGCTGCAAAGCCATAAAACTCGAAGTGTATCCGAGAGGTCTTTTAGAGTTCAGTGCAAAGCATTAATGAGAAGGGGGCATTGTGAGGGCAAGTTCGAAGAAGGCAAAGTTCTGCAATGAGGAAAGATGTCCATGCATTCAGACTCATGTCTAGCCTTTACCAGCACTCCTTTCCGGGATTGTCCACTTTCTCTTGCACTTTAACTCGCCAGGTGAAATGACAATGCAAATGCTTAGAAGTCATGTGTGATAAGATGTAGAACTGCTGTGCACAGAAAGGGGGAAATGTCTTACTGGCGTCATGCACCTCGGTCGTCTGTGTTTATTGTGAATGTTGCAACAAGGGCACTGAGTAAACGTGGGACATTAGTGGTTAATTTGAGCCGGCGGTTTCTGGTGCTCAACACCTGCACTTACTTACCAACACGGGTAGTTATGATAGTCTGCCACATGGTGGCACTGTTTGTCAAAATTAATGAAGAGCACACTACAGTTGTTTATTAATTAAATAACCTTTTAAAAGGACTTATACCTGCTGCCCAAGCAATTCTCATAGCTATGGGGGCCTAGAATAGTCTGAATTGTCACTCTTGTAGGAATGCAATGGTTAGTAGTTGTATTGGTACTGTCACTGGCAGAGATGGCAGGGGTAATGGGTGGTCCAAGCTGCAGGCCATGAGGGCCCTGGCACACCCTTTTTCCCTGGAAAAATTAACCAGTGGTCCTGTTAATATAACTCGAGTGAAAACTCCTGTTTGCTCTCCGCAATGGGATTAGTAATAGTAACGTGGGAGTTTATTGTTAATTATTTCATTTTTAGAGCTCACAGACAAGTGGCTTCTCATCTCCAAGGGCCAGATGTACGGTCAATTTTAGCATGCCCAAACGGGTTAGCGACCCGTTTGCGCATGCTAAAATTAGATTGGGCATGTACAAACACAATTTTGCGAGTCGCAAATGAATTGCGATTTGCAAAAAAGTGTTTAGAGACTGGCTATTTGGAAGGAGCGTTCCCTTCCAAATAGCACCACTGTAACCTATGTGCAGAATGTTTTGAGACCACAATTCGGTCGCAAACCACTCGTAAATTACCACCCTCTTTAAGAGGCTGGTAATGGAGTTGCAAATGAGAGGGGACCCCTTCCCCTTTATTTTTAAGGGGCAGGCAGTGGTCCCAGGGAGCACTGCCTGTCCTTAAAAAATGTAACAAAAACGTTTAATATTTTTAAAGAAAACGCTGCCTGTTTTCCCTACGGAAAACAGGCTGCATTAAAAAAAACTGCTTTTGCGAGAGGCTCATTAATATTCATGAGCCTCGCAATATGCGACCCCATTGGGAATCGCCAACAGGGTTAAACACACTGTTGTACATGCAAAATAGCGCCTCGCAAATTGCGAGTCGGAAAAGAATTGTAATTTGCTAGACGCTATTTTGCGCGTCGTACATCTGGCCCCAAGACCCTAAACTGAAGGGCAACTGAAGGCAAAATATCCTAAAATCTTTAACAAAATAGAACAGTCTCCATCTTCAAATGTGGTTAGCAGACGAAATAACTTTGATTGGTTAAATCTCAAAAGCGTCTCTTCCACATTTTGGGAGGCAGAAAATGGAAAGGGAAACCACCGTGGGGGCCTTACTTGCCCTTGTAATACATATTAAAAGTTGTGGTTTCAAGCACAGCGGACAAAGAGGCTGATAGGGTGCAAGGGCCGAGGTGGACACCCACAGCACGTCAGGGGAGCAAACTGTGTGCAATTCTGCTGTAGCAAAGCCAGACTGGGTGACATGCAAGTTTCTAATCCTTCATTCTGGAGGTTGCAACATGCAATTCAGTTCAAATGGTGTACCTGTCAATTACTGTACTCCAGGGTAGTGGTAATTAGCAGGTGCAAAATGTGCACCCACGATTCTACATTTTACACATATTTTGGTCTGAAGAGAGTCCTTACAATGATAAATAAATTAGCTAGCCTTTCACCAGTCCTCCTCAAGAAATGAAATAAACCCAGGGGCCACAGTTATTTACAGCGCCTAGAACCAGTGCTTAATTTGAGCCAGTTGTTGCTTATGGGGGCCACCCAGACTCATTTTTGGTGACTGGCACATATTTTCCACATCAGACATTGACTGCGAGCCAGAGAGTGGAGAACACACAAAGTAGGAAGAAGTATAAATAAATGAATGAATGGGACTAGCTTGTAAAGCTCAACAGCTGCTCCAACCAGAGAGTTCGAGCGCAGAGTTGATATAAGGAAGCAAGGACCTGAGTCCCCTACCAGAGCAACAGGGTCTCTAAAAAAGGGAACTGGAAGCCTGAATTACACTTCTTTGAAAAGATGAGTCTTCAGGAGAGCTTTGAAAGCAAACTCTCAGGAGACACACCAGAGATTTTCACTGGTGTAACGAAAATTGAGGAGGCCTCCCTGCAAGGTATGTAGAGGGGCCCCCTTCGGGCTCAATTAGGAGCTCTCCGGGCAGAGTGCAGTGCCGAGGGGGCCCCCTGGAGCTTCGGGCCCCCCGCACCGTGTGGGCTGCGGGGGCCTGTGTTACGCCCCTGTAGATGTTCTAGAAGTGAATTCCACAGACTGGGAGCCAGAAATGAGAAGGAACTACCACCAGCTGTGCTTTATGCACCCTAGAAATGCACAAAAGGTTTTGGCTCGCTGAGCGAAGGAGTCTAGAAGCAATTTTCCCTTAGGAATATTAAGTACAAGTTGAGCAGCCGCATTCTGAACCCGTTGTAATTTATTGGTTAGCTCCTGGGAAAAGGACCTTGGCATAGTCCAGTCTTGAGGTAATTAGTGCATGGACAATGTTTTTCTGAATGTTCTCTAGCAAGATTTTAAAGTCTTCCTCGAAGATTTCAGTCGAGAAAGACAAACACCGGCATTTGACTTGGGCTGTATCCATTTTTACCCCACGATTTTTTACAACTGATGTGAGAAAGGGAGGCTTACCCAGCTCAGTAGGCCATATTCTAGTCATATCAATAGGAAAAGGGGTGCAGAAAACCAGTTTCTCAGATTTATTAAAGTTGAGGCAGAGGCAGCTCTTATTTTTGGTAACTGGCACTTATTTCCCTCATCAGACATTGATTGCAAGCTGGAGAGGGAAAAACACACAAAGTGGAAAGAAGTTGGAAGAGAAAGTCAGGAAAAACATTAGAAAGGGAGAAAGCAGGAACCTGCAAGAGTGAGATTACGGTTCCGAGAGTGCCCGGTAGTGGATTAAAGAGGCATGAGAAGGATTGAAGACTACGCAGCCTTGGTATTCGGCTACGACATTTAATTGTACCGGCAGCGTGCTTCTGAGCAGAGCTTTGGGCATCAGCAATCATTCTTTTACACACTGTGCACTGGCTAGAAACTCTAACAGTCCGGGCTGATTTTGGTTTCCAGTCAAGCCCTGTTAGCATCTGAGGAGTCCCTTGCTCTTTCTAAAGTGCTTTGTCAACGCAGAACAGTATCTGTGGGTTTAACTCTGCATTTGTCATAATCTTTCAAGGACTGCTGATAAAAACGCTTCCTTCCGAATGTGTTATTTTTCTTCAGCCCTGACTGAGCTTCGAGATTTAGTGAGAGGAAATGGCAGTGGGGCTCTTGTGACCACATGGTGGCAGGGCCATCATTTTTCCTTCCTTTCCTAATTTTTGCTCCTATCATCTGCAATGTGGGCATGTTTACAGTTGTTCTGTAAGCATCAGCAGTGCTGACCAAGGATGCCACCTACACTCCAGCTTCTGTTTTTGGAGTACTAGAACTTTATGCATTTTCCTTTCTCTGCACCATATTGCCTAGGGGTCTATTAAGAGTTATCAAGACCTAGAGTAGTTCGAATTTAGACTCTAATAAAAGAGAGAGAGCCCAGTTTGTGGCATCGAAGTACATTATGAACAGTGATCGCCCTTCATTTATAGAAAACAAAAGTCTATACTTAGACATTCAAGAATTTGTATGATGATTTATGAAAATCATTGATCTTACAGTGTCCCAACAGGCTACCTACTGATTTATGGCCAACGTTTTCTTATGTTTAATATCCATTATGCGATTGCTAACTTCCATAAGTACCACACATTTCCAGGATCTTAGCTCTAACAGCTTGAACTGCTAAAAGTGGAAGTGCCTTGAAGAGGCATGTGTGCTCATGGCTTCTATAGAAGCATACATGGTCTAGGAAGTCCAGTCTCATGCCACATTGTGATCAGTGATGGCGGTAGACACCGAAGGCAGCGCCTTGAAGCATTCACTCAGATGATTAAGTGCTAATCTGGTAGCAGAGAAAGAGACCTGTAGTACAACTTAATTTAATGGCTACAGGATGGTTGCAGTTCCTTTATGAATTATTAAGGGAAAACATAATGTTTATGGTTCTCTATGGACCACAGAGAAAAAGAATCTCTTCTCTGGGTGAAGGTTGCTGTGCGGAATCCATTAGTGTTAACGGACATCCTGGAAGTTGTTAGCACACAGGGTTAGAGGAGCGGTTTTAAAAGTAATTAACATCATTTTCACATAAACTCAATTCCTGGCCGCTGCATTATTCCTGTTGTGTCGTAGTGCTTCTGCATCACTGTAAACTTGACAAACATTCTAGCTCATTCAATTCCTGAAGTTCGTCACAGTTACAGGAACATTTCCAAGCTGATCGTGACCCGGACAATCCAAGGAATGTTGGGTGGTGAGACATAGTGAGATGGTAGTAGCGCACATGTGATACAGGCTGAAGCCCAAACAACAAATTGGCAAACTGCTCCCATCAGAAGACGTTCTGTTCACTGCTGAGGCTTGAATGGGACAATCCTGACCTTTTCCCACCAGACTGGGTCCTCAGAACCAAGAGTCACAACTTCCAATCAACAATTGGGATTCTGGGAAGAAGAGATATAACGCTTAGAAGCTGCTCCCAGCGAATCCTAGAGAGATCACCCGAGAGTTGACATGATGGTGAGTGAGAAAGTCAAGATGAATTCTTTAATGTTTTCTGAGTGCTTGGTCGCACTTTAGTGAACGCATGATCTATTTTCAAGGTCTGAGCTTTCTTTGAATTCTTTTTAATGCTACAACTAGTCCACAGGTAGGACTCTTAGGGGTAAAGTTGCCCCCTGAATGAATTTCCATTGGAGGGCTTGGTTTGTCATCGCTCGTTCTACATCTCCTGTTTCCTTCTCATAAAGTTTGATTCTATCTCTCTCTTGGACAGACAGACCTCCAAATACACCAAGGACTGAAAAAAATAACCTTTATCTCTTAAAAAAAAATTCAGAACCAGTTTACTGCAATTTACAATCAAATCCATGGTGTGATCAATGTGCCTTGTCTTGTATCACATGCAGGATGGTACTCATTAGCTAATTAATGAATTTAAAATGTTTAGTGTCGTTTTAGTATCTTCCATTAGCAGTGCCGAGGCATAACTTTTCCACGTCAGTAGCCAGAGAATGAAGAAAAGCACTTTAATTCAAGGGTAACCGTCTTTAGACCTTGAAAACCCCACTCAGCTCTGCTGATTTTCTCAGACCCAAAAGTAAAGCTATACATTGCCAGAGAGGTGAATCACGCGAGCATCCAGCTGGGGCTGCCATTCATGTTTGCAGTGGGAGACGTTTTGGAACGAGCTCCTCATAACAAATACTTTTAATTTGAGGCCCTTGAGTGTAAGAATCCACGCTGGAGTTTCCTAGCTATAAAGAATGGGGCAGATTTACAATAACTGGCGCATCCCCAGGGATGCGCCAGTTATTGTGCGCTGCAGCTCCGCCACCCATGGTGCGCCGCATTTATAATGCGGCGAACCATGGGGCAAAAACGGCACAGATGCGTCACGCATCTGTGCCGTAAAGGTAGCGCATTGCTGGAGTTGCGTCGCAAGCGCGACGCAGCTCCAGCAAGGCTCGGGAGTGCCCTATCTGTCCAATGCTACGTCAAGCCTTATGCTTGCTTCAAGCAGGCGCAGGGTTTTGACGCAGCATTGGCCTAAAAGTGACTGAGTGAAATCTTGTAGATTTCACTCAGCCACTTTTAGGAGGCGTTCCTGCGCAGGAACGCCCCCCCCTGTGCCGGAACGCCTCCTTATGGCCCAGGGCTTTACAACGTGACGCATCTCCTAGATGCATCACGTTGTCAATAGGGCGCATTGTTTGCGCCGCCGTTGCGTCAAAAAAGTGACGCAATTGCGGCGCAAAGAGGCGCAAAGGGCTCGTAAATCTGCCCCAATGTATTTAACTTTACTCGCACATCCCGCCCATAAACAAGATGGAATCTCATTGCAAATTAAAATTAGCTCATCTTTTATCTACAGTAGATTAGATTTGTTCTCAGATGACCACATGGTGATGTGAACTTTGAATTTGAATCATGAGACATGATAAACTGTAAGGAAAATGGATGTGGAAAGGATACGGAAGTTAAATTAGTTTAATTAACAGTGGAAATTGCAAAATATATGTTAACACAATGGGTCCTCTCTGATCATGCGCGTTGAAAGAGGTACAGCCCTGCACCTGTTTTATGCAATGGACTTTCTGAAGTGCATCCATTTATATCGGAATTTCTCTGATTAATGCATATGCTGCAGCTGCACCCCGCAAACCGCAGAAACAGTGAGCTGGGATTGATTCTCTCTGTGTACGAGGTTTGCTGCTTGATGCACATACATCAACTCAGAGAATCCCTAAGTTAAATGTACGTGCTTTAAGAAGTGAAATCGCACAGAAACAATTGCACAGCATTGCCCGGCGCAGATTCACTCCTTTGTGATACGGCTCCAGGTCTTCAACGAGAGTGCTACAGTAAATAGATAAATATGCGGTAATCTAATGACTGCATATTTATTCTATTTTTCTTATATCATAAATTAAAACATGCTGGAAAGTGTAAACATTGATGTTCGATGTGCCTTATGTGTTTTAATGGTCTATTATGATTATGATCCGATCAGAGGGATACAGGATCTGCAGACCTTTAGGAAAGCTATAAAAACTCACCTCTTCCGCTAAACTTTCTTTCTCCTTCTCTACCTCCCCGATCCCACCATCTGTCCACTCCTCATACAGAAAGCGCCGGGACGCCCCTTGGCGGGGCAGCTGCGCGCTATACAAGCCCTTATAACATTAACATTATTAGCAATATTTTGCTATTTAAAGTAATATTGGCACATCAGAAATGTCATACTTGCCACATTTCCATACATGAGAATTGTGTCCAACATATCATTTGGATTGAAGTAAAGCAAATGCGGCTGCACTTATGGGGAAACGGCCACTACAACGCGGCCGTTTCCACGGAAACATTAACCACGCATGCATTACAACGCATGCGTGGTTACCACGAAAGCCTTTACCACGCATACCATTACTACGAGGTACGTAGTAAAGGCATGTGTGGTAAAGGGTAACAAAAAAAAGGGGGGTTTGGGGGAGTCTCCCCCCCATAAAATTAAACTCACCTCAAAAAACGTCGAGATGTGCAGGCAAACGGCGTCCTTTAAGAGGAAACGGAAAGAAACTTCCGCTTCCTCTTAACGACGTACGACGTCACCACGGAAGTATTAGAGGAAAAGTCAATGCGAAGAAAAACCATTCCGTTGTAACGCATGCGTGGTAAAGGCATGCGTTGCAACGGAATTCGTTTTAAGAATACATATTCCACTTATGATGATCTCTAAATGCAAGGTCCCGTGGTTTGTTGACACGAGGTAAGGTGTGGACTGTAGATGGGTGTGAGACTGGCACAGTGGGCAGAGAAGGAGTTGAGCACCTTCAGAGTTCACAAACATCTTTTTATCAGACGTTGACTACTGCATGGTTGGAATAACTAATGTACTATGCCATCTATGTATGCCCAATATAAAGCATCATAACATACAACTGATAGTGGTAGCACCATTTATATATCCTAGCTAAAGCAAGTGTAGAACTAAACACAGTATAAAAGAAATGATTATTATTCTAAAAATAAATTGTTTATAAAGCACTCTCTGTGTCAGATTTTACCACTGCATAGCACAACAACTTACAGATATTACTATTGCACAGCTCAATGGAACTCAGTTTATCAGCCTCGAAAGGATGAATGTACGAGTGAGTGCTGCAGAGATTTCAAATTGTGACTGGCAGTCCAGCATAAATTGTAGCAGCAGACGCTTAATTATGTGATCTATTTTACGGACTATAATCGAGATAAACTAACATGCTGCAGGAAGGAAAAGATCTGGAGTGGTTCAATTAGTAAATTAATTAGAAAGAGAACAAAAGGCAATGTGCAAGTATAAATGTTATGGTAGCCCTAAGTACAGTAATAGGATCAGGGAAGAAAAGAAGATTGTGGAAGAAAACTTCAACTTCAGTTTTTGAGTCACGAACTAAAAGATCCCTCAATGTCTGTGGTGGAGTCAAACTTCACGAGGTGAGGCGGAGTACACACTTACAGCCTGTGGCGGCTACTCCGCTAAGGCGGTAAATCGTCAAGCCACTGCTTGCAGCAGTGAAATAAAGCAGATGTAAAATGATTATAACTCAATTACATTATCCTTTTATGTTTTTCTGCTGCAGCAGCTTTGCAGGCAGGTCGGGGCTGAGTTGCTCACTGAGGAGCTGGGGGAGGAGTGGTTTGCCCACTCCAAGTGCTCATGTTCGTTTGATCGCCCGCCTCAGGCTGGCCAAACATTCATGAGCATTTTCCATGCTCTCCACCCAGGCTGCATTATAGCCTGGGTGGAGAACATGCCCAGGCTCCCACTGCCTGTCTGAGTGCCGAACCACAGTGCTCAGACCAATTACAAAACTGTATTGTAGCATTGTGATTGGCTGTGGGGAGCTGGTGCTTCCTGCTTCCTGTTCTGGCCAGGACAGATGACAGAAGGACGACGCAGGAGAGACGCGGCAATCAGGTACGTTTTTTGTTCTTTTTTTGACACCCCACCCCCCCTGCCCCCGCTCGTTGCCGCCCTCACCTGTTTACACCCTAATACAGAAGCTTCTAGAACTGATCAAAGAGCTACAGAGTTTCACTGCAGTGTAAGGAGTTGCATGGGTGAGCTTATTGGAGCGAGAAAAGATGGCCTTCGGAAAGTATCAACATTAGTAGGCAGTTTCTGCTGAGAACTCAGCATTTGAAAAATCCTCATCGCAGATGCCAGAGCGATGTCTCATCTCTGCTTGGAAATGGGCATTTCCGGTTAATAAAGTTAGCATGGTCAGGAAAACATAGCAGTCATTGGGTAATATAAACAACAAGTTTCAAAGGATAGTTTGTTGAATCCAGTAGCATTAAGGTATCCGTCTAGAAAACAACAAGGTGATGGAAGGAATGCTTGAATCAATTTCAGCCCCTGCCAATCTTTTGGGGCAGCATTTCAGACCATACTTTGGTGCCACTATGGCACTCCAGACTCAGATCTGCCGTATGCAGATCAATCTTGGTCATGCTCCAGTAGGAACACTCTAGCCCAAACCACCAGGCCAGGCTCATCTAGGCTGGAACATAAGCAACTACAGACCAGTATTGATCTACTTATGTTTCGCCAGTGAGGTATAGGCTGGGTACTGTGGTGCAGTGAATGGGACCCACATCTGGGTTTACCCATCCAATGTACTGCAAAAAAAAACAAAGTGATGGAAGAAATACTTAAATTGATCCCAGCACTGGCAATTGTTTGAAGAAGCATTCTAGGCTATCATCTTTTTCCCACTGTGCTACTTCAGAGACCCGTCATATGCAAATCAGTATTGATCCTGCTCCAATAAGAACAGTCCATCCCAAGCTGTCAGGCAGGTCTCCCCTAAGATGAACACAAGTAACCCCAGACTGGTATTAACCTACTTAGCTCTTGTCACTGATGTACAGACTGAGTCCTGTGGCACAGCGAGCATGGGACCCACATCTGGGCATACTAGTCACACTTGTGGCATCTACTACAAAAACAAAGGCGGTGATGTAAGGAATGCATGAATTAATCTCAACAACTGCCTATCACCCTGAGCCAAATTCCAGACCACGTTTTTTGTCTGCCATTATGCCCCTCCAGACACAGACCTGCAATAAGAAAATCATTCTTGGTCCTGCTCCAATAGGAGCAGTCCATGAACTGCCGGCCAGGCTCTCTTTGATGGGAACACAATCAGCCTCAGACCAGTTTCAACCTACAAAGGTCTCATCAGTGAGGTATAACTTGAGTCGTTTGGCACAGTGAGCATGGGTCCTACATCTGGGCACACCTGTCACACTTAGGGCATCTACTGCAAAATAACAATGTGATGATGGAGTAATTGAAATATTCTTAGCCACTTGCAGTTGCTCGGGACACATTCCAGACCATTGTGTATTGCCCACTATGCCACTCTTAGTGATAACCTGTAGCTGTGATTAATTGCAATATTCCTTAAATCACCATAGTCTACTTCACATACAATTTAGGATGTAAAGGCCACTCTCCTCTTCAAGATTCATTGCTTTAAATGATGTCAATTATAACTGGAGGGGAGAACTCTTTATTTTACGTCATTACACTGTTTCCAGTTCTGGAATTTTGTGTGATAGCCTAATGCATTTTTGAGCTTGTAGTCCTGTTTTTCTCCATCAAATTATTTTGACCAACACCTCTTAAATCAATGATTCATAAGGAAAGTTCAAGACTGAAAATATTGTCTATAATACATGGGATTTTGCATATACACCAGTCTCTATTGTCTTTATAACTGGTGACTTGTGATTCACTCAGTCTCCGATTATAAAGAAAAGATGTCAGAACTCAACAAAAATAAGTTATTACAGTTAAGTTTTGACATCACAATGCCTACTGCCAGCAGCCGAGGTGAAAGACAGGTGAGGTCATGGAGCATAGTTGAAACAGCTTTTTAAAGCAACAAAAATGGAACGTCACTACCTTTCATTTGCTCACGTCACTACCTTTCATTTGCTCTATTTTTCCAGCTTACTATGACTACCAGAGAGAACATGTTTATTTTTTGCACTCCTTAAATAGTTAGAGAAAATATAGAATCTTTCTGCATGTTTCTACAGATTGGAAGCTCTTGCAGCTTTTTGTTTAAAAAAAACCCAATATCTATTCAACTGTTTCTAATATCGGTTGCAACAAATATCTAACAGGGTTTGGATGTGTTTAATTTTGCACTAGAGTTTTTTTCATATTCTTCATGTTTGCAAACATGCTCGCTCTTTCATATGAAAAAGTTATGCACTAAGGATTTAAGTGATTTTTAGTGGTTTTGGGAAAGGTGGTGGTATGACCATAAGACATAAAGTACCTCCTGGCATACACGATAAGGATATTGCAAGTCACTTCAGAGTTCCATAACTTTATAACAGAACTCAGCTTTCGGCCTCATTCCTCTATATTATGGTGCTTCTTGGTGACTTGCAATATCCTTCTAATGTACGGCTGGGGGCACTTTATCCCATATATAATGATCTGGTGTTAGGTGGTCACCTTAATTATAATCATGTATCTCAGACAGGATGAAAAGCATCAGGGTGGATTTACTAAAATGTTCTTTTGGCTTGAGGGAGTCGTAATACTGTCTTGATGCAGGAAGGATTGTTCTGATGTAAGGAGGAGGGCCTGAAGACAGTCACAAAACTTAAATACCTGGCTTACATCAGTCTTAAGATTTTTTTTCCTCTCCTAAAATAGTCTTATTAATGTAAGATACAATATAAAAACTGGTCTTAAGACTCTATTAACAAAGTTAAATAGGTTATTATTCAGGGCCATGTTTCCTGGCTTTAGACAGTCCTAAGATGTCTACGACCTGGAACAGACTTTAGTAAATCATTTCCTTCGTTTGTGATGTATATTTCGAGAAATACATGTCTTTGGTTGATATTGCTACCTTTACACTCACACATTATTCCGAGCCTTTTCATTTAACAGTTGAACTTCGATAGTGGACACGTGTGAGGAGTCCATCCGATATGGCTGGGGAAGCCAAAGTTGCATCCAGGGAGAATCTCTCCACTGTTCTCCATGGTTGTCAATTGGCCAAAATCCCATGGGTAGCGGAAGTGGCATCACATTCCCCATCCCTCCTCTCCCATGGCATCCGAGGAAGTGACCTCACATTACTCTTGGCCACGATGACCACACAAAATGTTACATCATGTGACCAGTGATCGTGGCAGTATAGTATACAACATCTTCAATGACCCACAATAAATGCAGGAATAATGAATGGACAGAAACTAACCATAAAACTAACCATAAAAGGGGATTATCATTGTATTCAAGGTATTACCCTATATTAACTGTGGCTGTGCCATTGTATTTCAGCAGCGAAACTGGGATATGCCAAAGGGAAAGACATCATAAGCTTGGGGCACAGCCACCACTGCCCAGCAGTTTGTACCCACACACAGTTACAGCAGTCACATTACCAAGTGAATTCTCAAATAACTAGACACAATTTCTAAAGTGTGCTTACAGTCTTAAAGGTCCAGGAACAACCTATGTATGGTCAGATACAACCATAATATGTCCTTGTAGAACTTCACATGCTCAGATATCATCTCATATGAATATCATCATTTAGAAGCTGGCCCAGGGTTGCTCCTGAGTGTGGGCTCTAAGTCTCAAAACCAATCTGCAGACAGGGTGGACGGGCCCACTCCCTGACCATGAATGTGGCTGTAAAAAAACGAATGTACTATCGCTAACAATGGATTGCGTGCTCAAACATATGAAGTTTTTTCTGTGAGCATGTTTAGGATAAAAATTTACTTGGGCAACGTTGACATCGTGAGGCTGGACATACTTACCATACCTGACGGCCTTGATTTGAATTATAGATTTGTCAGAAAGAGTGCAAAACCATTTAAAATAATTGTTAGTGTTTAAGAAAAAAAAACTTTGGGCCCTGTCCAGGTCCTAGGAATTGTAAGGCATTTATTTATATTACGTCAGGATTAATATTATCAAGGCACAGAAAACCAGATGTTTACAATCTGTATGTGTGTGCCTCTTTCATTCGCTAGTATCCTTTCTCTTTCTATTATCTGTTTCCAGATACCCAGACCCCTGGTTCAAGGGTGATTGACACCCTGCCCCCACTGTCCTCATATGGGCACCATACCTTTTTATGCTTTCTCTAATAATATGAAGAAGGTATACAAGAAGTGATGGATGAATGCTTGAATCAATCTAGGTCACTGGTAATTACTCAGGGCTGCATCACAGTTCATCATTATTTTGCACACCCTGCCACCTAAGTTTGGAATCAAATATATGCTAATCAGTCTTGACCCTGCTCCAATAAGAAAACTTCCAGCTCAACTGCCAGGCCACGCCCACCCTGACCCGGAACACACGCAACCCAGGACCAGTATTCCCCTGATTGGGGCTCTTGAGTCTCATATTTCTTGGTTCCAGTGGCACAGTGAGCGCCAGACCCGCGTCTGAGGATAGCAAGAAATTACCAGTGATTGAGATTAATTCTAGCATTCCACCCATCACTTTTATGTATACTCTGTTTATATCAAACAAACCTTTCATAAGTCTCCCCGTGTTCTTTGCTCTATGAGAAACAGTCTGACCTTCAGGGACTTCTTTTCACATATCAACTCATGTAAACAAGCTCTGTCAAGGAGTCTCGCTTCTGACCGTTCACACACTTTGCACCATGATTCATTCACATCAGTACTGCTACACAGTCTCTGAGGATAAATCTGCAGCCCTTGTTTTTCACACAGCAGTTCGTATAAAAACAACGCTCTAAGAAGGCCCCTCCTGACTCCAGCAACCCATGCTTTTCGCTTATCAACTATAGAGAACAAACCTCTGTCATTGTAGCTCAGATCTCACTTTCACTTCACCTAGCTTTTCATGCATTATTGCAGATAGACAAGCTCTGCCAGTAGACCCTTCTTTTGCAAATCAGCACATAGAACTTATTTTAGGCTTATTCCAACATTTAGTGGCCCTTGAATTCGCCTTCAGTACAAATGATAAAAACATCTCAGATAACTTAAGCCAGGATCTTTTGTCCGTCTGTTTTTGCAAACCAAGATGGATCGCACAGCCAGCATTGGCATAACAAGAGTGGCATGGGTCCTAGCACAAGTAATGAAAATGAGCACCTCACCCCTAGCTGGTTAGCAAAAGAGAGCCACACTAGGGATGATCTTGGCCCCTCCCATGGTGGACCTTGGTGCCACTGCACCTGCTACATTATTAATAGCTATGCTGCTGTCTCACAGATCTATCAATGCGTGTTAAACCTGTCCCAAATGATCCATTAGAACACCAATATACAATTGATTCCATGACAAAGTATGTTGCTCAAAATTATCAAGGCACATTAATATCATGTCAAAAATATTGTTTACATCAATATCGTCTTCTTATACATATTATAGGAATGTCAGAAATATTGTGCCAAATATATATTGTCCACAGCAAGGTAAGAATGTTTATTTTTCAATACATATAAATTGTAAAGTCATATGTTTAAAATATTAATTAAATTTTAAAATAATTAGCATAATGCCATGTAAACTACATAGTTTTAATTGGTTATTTGTCTATATTTATGTACACATATATATATCAAATAACAAGTAAATAAACAAAATGTTAAAACATTTATACAACGAAAAAAAGTAAATATTAACATAAACATATATAATTTATGTTATATTTAATATAGTAAATAAAATATGAATATATATATATATATGCATATTTTTACATTTTGTCTATTTTTAAGGTTTATAATATTTGTAGAAAAATGCCTTCATAAACCTATTTTTTAAAAATATTTATCATATTAGTGGAACTAATTGTCATATTTTGTGCTACATGTTTTTTTTATTGTTTTTGCTGTTTAAATTTTTTTAGCTTTTTTAAATTGGAAATATTTTGCTTGTGTGTATTACCTACTGGCGGTCGCCAGTAGGTATATATAGTTAGGATTTTTTCTCTATGGGATTTTTGAAAATTCTATGTCTAATAACTTTGGCGTTTGTGGACGGAATTGGCTGAAATTTTCAGGAAAATGGCACATTTTGTTCCTGAGCAGCCCTTGAAAATTTGGGGGGGGTTTGTCAAGGGGGGGCTGAGAAAAAAGGGGGGTCCCAAAACGTGTTTTTAACATTGAGTTTTCCATAGGGCGGTTGGCCTCACTTTTAGCTCGAACGGCTGAATGGATTTGCACGAAACTTGGCAAAATTGTAGGGACTGGTAGCCCGATGTGCCTTTTGTAGGTCTCAATATATGTGCTACAGTGGATTTTGAGAAATTAACGTTTAAAAAAAGATATATATCTGTAACAGCGGACCGGGCAGCGCTCCAGGACGCGTACTTTTCGCGCAACGGAGCTTTGTGAAGCGAAGCTGATTGGTTCTCCGGCGTCTGTCAACATTCCAAACAGTCCGTAGCGGCCGCCATCTTGTCTCTCGGTAGGATCGAGAGACAAGAGGAGGCGAAAGCGAAGGGGCAAATGACCATAATGGGGAATAGTAGATCCTCGCTGACCCTCTAGGTTTGATGTGGAGGTTTTAAAAGGGCCCCGCGGGGCAAAAAAAAAAAATAATAATAATAATCGAACGGCTGAATGGATTTGCACGAAACTTGGTAAAATATTAGGGACTGGTAGCCCGATGTGCCTTTGCTAGGTCTCATTATATGTGCTCCAGTGGATTTTGAGAAATTAACGTTCAAAAAAAGATATATATCTGTAACAGCGCTCCGCTTCGCGTAACGGAGGTTTGCGAAGCTGATTGGTCATTCTGTCACTGGGCTATAGTTGGGCTACATCTGGCTGATATTTGGGCTACATTTGTTTTTTTTGTCTCTGGCGGCCATCTTTGGGCTACATTGGGCTTCATTGGGCTTCATTGGGCTACATTGGGCTACATTTGGGCTCCAACATATATATAGGCCAATGTAGCCCAATATATATTTTTCAAAGTTAATTTTCGTAAAAACCACTGGAGCATATATCTTGAGACATAGCAAAGGCACATCGGGCTACCAGTCCCTACAATTTTGCCAAGTTTCGTGGAAATCCATTCAGCCGTTCGAGCTAAAAGTGAGTCCAACCGCCCTATGGAAATGAAGGAAATGAATGGGTAATTTGTAATTAGCAAATAGCTCATCGCAAACTAGGAATGGTAAAGAATCGCTATTTATTCCTTAAAGTTCGCTATTTAGGAAATGCAAAAAACTTTGATGATACATATGGCGGTTCATCTCTAACAAGATAAGAAGCATAGGGATAGATTTATGATGACTGGCGCATCACCAGGGATGTGTTAGTCATTCTGTGCCGCTGTTCCGTCACCTATGGTGTGCTGCATTTACAATGCGGCGCATCATGGGGCAAAAACAGCACAGATGCGTGATGTATCTGTGCCGTAAAGGTGGCGCATTGCTGGAGTTGTATCGCAAGTGTGATGAAGCTCCAGCAAGGGTCGGGGGTGCCCCTGTCGCAGGGTTTCTGTTCTCACACAGAACTGTGGACAGAGGATTGGAACCTCGGCGAATTAGGGTGTCCCAAAACTCACCTTAGTAATCAAAAACCCCTTAGCAAGCTAGGTACAGTGTCACATTGGATATAACAAACTCTCAATGTTTAGACAATCCAGAATATGAACTTATAGTACCTCAGGATACGTGGAACTCATGAACAGTCGGTTGTTATATATTTCTTAGAAACCAGAACATGGAGTTAAGAAGAACACATGTGTATTTGAAATGTTTATTTACTAATGCCGTCTTCTCAGGCGTAGTATCTTAGATAATACAAGTACACATATTATCAGTAGCAAAATTACCAGCATAGTTACTAGTACATAAAAAGCGAATGGTGACAGTATGTTAACATGCTGTAAATGAATAAGAGTTAGCAACACTTATAAGCAGCCGCGGGCCGTGGAGGGAGTTACGGTGGGGCAGGGAGGCGGGGAGGGGGAGGGGCAGGGTGGAGAGGGCTGCACCCTGCTCCTCCCCCTCCCCGCCTCCCTGCCCCACCGTAACTCCCTCCACGGCCCGCGGCTGCTTATATCTCACCCTCCCTAATACACATATTATATTATTTGCTAAGAAGGTCTCTTTGTGTTGGTTTAGGGCGTGCCCATACTTTAGTGTCTTAGATTTGAAGGAATCACATCAGCATACACCAGCTCTCTCTTCATGTGAACCGCATCAACTGTTGTGTATGTGTGTTCGGCAAAGCAATATAAAACCCGCCTCATGCCCAGAATTGGCAGAAGCTGCACTTATGTTATGAGTATGAAGTCGTGGAAATCAGACCTCATAACAATTCTGTATCGTGTTGTTCTTGAAACTTCAGCACTCGCTGTACAGATATAGTTTAACAAGCAAAGCAGATAGTAGAGCAATAACATATTATTCTCATGTAAACCACGATGAACTACTAGGTTGAAAGCTAAAGCAACAACTAAGTGTCGTGTGCAGAAGTTGCAAAAAAGGAAAAATGGCGTTTAAACCGGTAATGAGCCCATGCTAACTTAACACGGTGTAAAGATATCCAGGACCTAGATGACACCTCCCCATGATCCGGAAACAAACTGAATAAGATAATAGAAGTGCCATCTCATGAGAGCAGATTGCAAGTTTATATGTGGACGGTCCGCAAGGTAAAGCATTAAAAACTAGGAAAATTTAATGCTAAAGAAAAATAAAACAGCCAAGTACTTTATCGAGTCTTAAGCCAATAGGCAAGCTAAATAATAAAAACTTGACAAATAAGTCAATGAATTGTCAATGAAATGCTAGTACTCAGCATATCAAACATGAAAAAGGTCTATGACATAACTGTGTATGCAAAATAAGCTGCAACAGCCTCCAATAGGAAGTCACTGTCTTCATCCGAAAAGAGTTCAGCCATCCAATTTAAAAGCGGAAAAGAACATACGTGCTCTCCCAGCACCGGATCCTCTATCACCATCAGAGGACAGCTCGGTGGGTTTTCAAGAAAGCTCTGTTCCAAGAAAGACTGTGTTGCCGCCAGTAAATTCCAGGGACCAATTAGTCCATGCATCAATGCCACAGCCATAATCCTTTCGCCAGGACAAACCAACTCGTGAGTAATGATAGGAGTCATGAGCTGATTAAAGTCGACGTCAGGAGAAACCGGTCCGCAGAGACACAAATCAATGGCCCAATCGAAATCACAGGTCAGGCAGTGAAATACAGGCTGGACACAGGTGAAGTAGGAGAATCGAAAAGATAATCCATATGCCGTGCTTAATATCGCCAACGGCATTGTGCCATAATATTCTAGCATGCGATTGCGGAACAGTGTCAGCAGCTGCAGGGCGGGAGCTTGCACAGGAGGGACATCCATATTTAAAAATGTAAAAAAGCACAAGAGCGTCCGCTGGTAATGCAAGTAAAAATGGCAATCCACGAAGCAGAGTGGAAAAAATAGAATGAAAGAAAGCAGGGATGACTCCAAAGATTTTCTCAAATGAAGTCACGAGACCACTGGTAACAACTTTAAAAAAGTGCGCCAGGGCCTTTGTGGAGGACGCGTTAAAGATAGTCCGAACCATGTCGCTGAAATGCAAAGGCGAATCAGTATTTAAAAGGGTCTGCACCTCTGTACGGGTGTTCGCTATGTGAAGCACGAAAGTTTCACGGGCCGAACTCAAGGCCACCTCTCTCTGAGACAAAAGAGCTCTTATTCTTGCCATGCCGTTGAAATCTGCTCCCAAGGTTGGTATTTGTGGCGAGATTGAAAACTCCCTATGTTCATGTGTGGGAGGAAATAGAACATTTCTGCAGCAAATAACCCGTTCACTTACTGTTACGATAAAAGGAATACTTTTAATTAACCCAGAACAATCTTCATTTTTGAGCATCAAATAACTACCATTTTCCAACAACTTGAACGTGGGGATGATAGCAGGAACTGGCGTGCCTTGCAACACGCAAGCCATATTTGGTCGGTGTTTGTTGCATGAACCGTGTAACTGTATGTGCCTACACATTAGTGAATGATCTGGCGTCTCAGTGCATTCCTCTCCATTCAGATAAACTTCTTGATCATCTTTGAAACATCTGTATGTGTATGGAAGCGACCAGACCTCATGAAAAAAAGCACTACCTAAAGGTGCATAACGACCTATTGGTATATATTTCATACAATTTGAAAACTTATATAAAGCAAAAGGCAGCGTTATTAAACCGTGGATAAGGCACGTTGCCAAAAAACCCGCAATCCTCTGCTGATGATGTCACTGAGCATGTCATGAATGATGTAATATGTGACATCATCAGCAGTGGATTACGGGTAATAGTATCTCTAGTTTACTCCCTTATAGCTGTCTTTCTTTTAACATAAGTGTCTGTTTCCTTCCTTTATACTTACTGTTCTTTTTAAAAAAAAAAAATTTTGGTTCACTTCCGGTTCGCGTACCGGCGAGCGAACTGGGAAGCGAACTACGAGAAATAGAGGTTGGCACAGTTCCAAATATTGTACCAATTTTTTAATAACGGGGAGGTAGTTCTGAAAAGAACTTTTTTTTATTGTTTTTGTTGTTTTATATTTTTTTTATTATTTTTCAGAACATTTTTTTACTTTTTTTGAATTTTTCTGAACAGTTTTATATTTTTTTGGGTTTTTCTTGGAGGGGGCAATGAAAACGATTCATTGTAAAGGGCTCAACAGGAGCAACAAAACAAAAAAAAAGTATTTATTATTTTGGGCGTTTCGTACAAACTTGCATATGATAGTCAATAGCTCTGTTGATCAGAGTGATGCTTCTTTCTCCGTAGCAAATGAATCCACTGCAATGTACGCAGACGTGTTTTACTTCACCAAATCTCATTTGTATATTTGGCACCATCTCCCTGCCCTCTGGTCCCGTTACTTCCGGTACAACAGATCTTCTGGCCATAATAGGGAGACTATCTAGGTCGTTCCGAAACTGTGCAGCACTGTAGTTGTTAGGATGCCACCTAGTCATATGGCGATGCATTGTGTAGTTTCCGAAACTGTATTTTTTCTCGGTCCCTCTGGACAGTCTATCTTGACATATAAGGCAAGTTACGTATCTTGCATTTACTTTTTTCTGACCTTTGGGAATTTTAAAAAATTGCCAAATGAAGTTTTCTTTCCGGTGAGACGTCCTGGGCTCCTCAGGCAAAAACTGCCTCTCTTCGTGCTCGTCGTCCTGTTCCTCTTCTTCCTCTTCTTGCTGAAGTATAACTTGAGCAGGTGGTCCACTCTTCCTTGGAGGTGGTGGAGGTGGTGGGGAAGCACCAGCTGAAGCTACTAAAGAAGCCATTGCTCACTGGTAACAAAGGGTCTTTCTCTCACAATGATGAAAGTCAGAGTGAGGAAAGAAGGAGGGATTTTCATCATTTGGGAAAAACAAGAGTTCTCAACCAATGAAAAGTGTTCATTTTAGATTATATGACCTAGTCTTACATCATTAGGAAACCAAAAGTGAAATGAACCAATGAAAAGTGTTATTACCAAGTCACATGACCTGCTGTGTTTACGTTAAGCGCTTTGCAGGGCCTCCCGGTTTGCTTCCAGAAACCTGCGCTTTGCGACTCGCTTCGCGTACCAGTTCGCTAACGTAGCACGTCATATGACGTATCACGCGACAACGTGAAACGTCATGCGGACGGGAGGCGTCACGATGTTGTTTTCTAACGCGGCAGTTGCGGTAAAGAAACGTTTACCAGCTCGCGGTCTATTTCGCGGCATCAAGGTCAGCTAACGGGAAGCTTCCCGATTCGCGAAGCGGGAACGAAGAAAAAAAATATTTTTAAAAAAAATTATTCATAAACATATAAAATATATTTTTGGATTTAAAGAAGAATACATTTTACAGCTACAGATATTAGCTGTTAAAAAACCAATGAAATTCACTGAAAAAACCATAGGTTATAGACCATATATAGTTAGGAATTAGCATTTACAAAACCTTGAAAATTCACTGAAAAAACCATAGGTTATAGACCATATATAGTTAGGAATTAGCATTTACAAAACCTTATTTTACTCACACAAAACCATTGAAATTCCATATATAGTTAGTTGCACTAACTATATATCGCGCACCCGCAATCCACTGCTGATGATGTCACATATTACATCATTCATGACATGGTAAGTGACATCACTGATGACATCACTGATGACATCTCAAATGACATCACTGATGACATCACTGATGACATTTCATTTGACATCAATGACCACATCACTGATGATATCATTCATGTGACAATACAATGCATCTCCTCACATTTTAATATAACCTCTGTTTCACCCAGTGTAAAATACAGAGTATAATTTTTGAAACCATTGACACACCAATACTAGTTACTACATACGCACTCACTGATTCCTATGTCTACACACACATTCACTCATTCACCTATACAATCATTCATACATACAATCACTCATCTTTACAACACTATCATATGCACTCACACACCTATACAGACACTCACAGTCTGCCACTCATCCATGGAGTTACTCACACACCTAGTCAGTCCTGTAAAGAATCAATGACACTTCCATCTTCTTGTCTATACAGTTAAACATAGAGCACCTTACATTTTCAAACATATACTAACACATACTTACCTTCTTATACAATCATTGATACAAGTACACATTGATCTGCACAGAGTCACACACCTCCCAGCCAGCCACACACACACTCAGTCTCCCATACAAATAATTGGACAATCAATCAGTAACCCATATAGTTAATCATATAGCTACTGATCAACACATGCAGAAGTTTACAGAACAACAGACATAATGATGCACAAATTAAGACAGTTTAGTCACTAACCCATGCACTCAGTGAGACACATTTAATCACTCACTCATACATTCAGTCATGCACCTACTAAATCCTTTGTCCAGACACTTATACTTCCACTCATTCTTCAATATGTAAGACACATTTTAACTTTACAGAAACATACAGTCACTGGATGTTGTCATCAGTGATGTCATCAGTGATGTCATTTGAGATGTCATCAGTGATGTCATCAGTGATGTCACTGACCATGTCATGAATGATGTAATATGTGACATCATCAGCAGTGGATTGCGGGTGCGCGATATATAGTTAGTGCAACTAACTATATATGGAATTTCAATGGTTTTGTGTGAGTAAAATAAGGTTTTGTAAATGCTAATTCCTAACTATATATGGTCTATAACCTATGGTTTTTTCAGTGAATATATATATATATATATATATATATATATATATATATATATATATATATATATATATATGCACGAAAACTCCTCTGCGCCACTTCCAATCCACCCGGACCAGCGAGGCGTTCACACAGGAGACGGACCACAGGATCAGTTACAGGTTATCTTTATTTTGGCAGATACAGCTGGAAAAAGTGCATTACGCGTTTCGGGCTACGTAAGCCCTTGCTCACATGCAACGATTGTTCGTAACTTTTTTGTTTTTATAATGCTTGGTGATTACCCAACCCAGCCCTCTGATCAAGTCATGTGACCATAGACATAAACAACATTGCAAATGTCATAGTTCTTACTGTGCAAATACGCAAAAAAGGAAATTAATTAACATTCCCTAAATAGGATCACACTTTGTTATCTTCATATATTACTGGATAAATCCAAGAAGATAGTAGCAAACAAACTTGTAAACAAAGGAATCTTATTTGTTATACATTGCGAACACCACATATTAATAAAGAGGACTTGCATGGGAAAGTGTATTACAAAGTGAATCAAACAGTGTATAACAATCCATGCCTAAAGTGCAGAAATAAGTTTACCAATATGTGTTAGGAATTGAGAATAAAGTGCTACAGTCCATGATAAAATAACCTGTATAAAAATGTAAACTTCATGCTATTTATACATATTAAGATAAAATTAAATTTATCAAATATCAAAGCATGGTTAAAACATTTCTTATTCAATACGGAATTTATCATAAAAGACTGTTTAAAAACACCCTGTGGCTAAAATACGTGTTAAACACGATTTTATGAAAAAAACAAAAACAGGATATTTAATATAATTACACCAGTTGAAGGAAGCACAGAACTGCAGATATATCACGTCTGGCTAACAGGGAACCTGACTAGCCAGACAGAGGAAAATAGATGAAATATGTAACCATATAGAGTCAGTATGTATATATATTGTATTTATCATTTCATATCCCCCTAGGCAACAGGGATCCTGACTACCTAGGGTCACCGAAGATGTGTCCAAGAAAACAGAATCATTACCTCTTGTTGCACAACGAGTTCTGTTATAAGAACGTGTGCAGATCCTCGGTATTATTAAGCCCATTAGGCCATTTACTATCATACTCTAGGATCATGCTCGACTCCAATTGCCTTAGTTTGAGCTCTCTATTGCCACCCCTAGTAAAATTGTAAATATATATATATATATATATATATATATATATATATATATATATATATATATATATATATATATATTTACAATTTTACTTAACTTTTTTTACAAATCCTCAGACCAGATATTATCTTACTAGGTTTCAGTTATGCACTGTGCACTTTTAGGTAGCGTTGCATCGTCAAGGAGGATGGTCAGACAAGCTTACACCTTGTCCGTGTGATAATGTATCCAAGCAAAGCACGATACACTTTGTATTATTATGCACATTTTATGAGTCAGTGAGAACCAGATTTTTGCTTTCATTTTTGAGAAAACTTCACCCATGCTCGTATAGCGATGGTTTAAGTTATTTGCACTCATTGCCTTCCATTGATATCTGAATTGCGGAAGCAAATTTTATTAGGGGTTCTGCTGTGATCAGAAAGTGATGCAAGTAAAATTTGCACAAGATTGCCAGGGAATGATATCGCTAATCAGGCTGTCTTTTTATAAGGGAGTAACACGTTGTTTTTAAGTTTTATGAATTGGAAAAATTTCTTTTTAATATTGTGAACTTTATGGTTCTTCTAACTGAAATAACCTTATTTTGACTGACTGACTATACATATATATTAACATATGCAACATATTAATCTAATATGATACATTTAAATATTACAAAAATAAGTTTATGAAAGCATTTTTCTAAAAATATTATAAACCCCCAAAATAGAAAAAAATAAGAAACATAAGCATACAATGTTAAAAAGCAATATAAATACTATAAATGCAGGCTAACAAACATTACATAAAGTATTTAATTTACAAGGATTATTTTACTTTTCTCACTCCACTCTGCCCGACAGTAGAGAAAAGGTTGGACTCTGGAGGGCTTGAATATATTATTCTCACTCCAATCAGTAGAAAAAGTGTTCTCTGGGGGGGGGAGAGGGGGTTTTAATTTACTATTCCCACCCCACACTACACAACAGCAGGGAAAGTATTGGACTCAAGAGGCAATAGATTTACAATTCCCAATCCACTGTACTCAACAGTAGGAAGCGTGTTGGACTCTGGAGGGTTTTGATTCACTTTTCTATTTCCACTCTAAGCAGTAGTAGGTTAGTGTTAGACTCCGGAAGATGAGTTGTACTATTCCCACTCCAGTCATGTAAAAGTAGGGAAAGTGTTGGACTCTGAAGGGATTACATTCGCTATTCCCATCCCGGGGTACACATTAGCAGTGAAAGCATTACACTCCGGAGGGTTTAGATTTACTATTCCCCCTCCACTCCACGCAAAAGTCGGGAAAATGTTGGGCTCCGGAAGTATTAGATTTACTATTTACACTCCGGTCTTTAGCAACGGTTACTGATAATGTAGGGCTTTGGAGTGACTACAAATAACATTCTACCTCCTAGTCATTTTGTACAAAACATGTAAATACCTAAAATAAAAACAAATCATATTTTAAATAAACAACTACATATTAATTGAATCACTTAAATACACTGTAAAATGTAAATGTTAATTAATAGAGTGATTACAGAATAAAACTATTTACATAATTAATTATTAAACACATTAACAGTCATGTAAAATTATTTGTAATTTAATTACCTTTGCATCCTCTTCCCCTACAAAACCTGCTATCTGCTAGTAAAAAAATGAAATTCCCAATAACAATATAAACATTTTAATAGACGAACTTTCACGCCTTTCAACAGGCAAAAGAAAGAAATTAACGTACACTTCAGATAGCGGGTGAAAGCTGTGTTGTTTATTTACAAAGCAGGAAAAAGCCCAGACTCATTTCTGCAAACAGTTGCCTTATCACAGCAATCACAGCGTTCACCAGCTATCTGAAGCATACGTGTGTTTTCTTTTTCGTTGCCCGTGGAGAGGAATTGCCTGTTAATAATAATTAGGTCTCACACCGAGCACGTACCACCATAATGGTGGCCGATGTACTGTGTGAGACAAAGGGAGTGTGGAAACATATTAATATACTGTAAAATTTTAAAGACTAAACACATCAAACAATTAAACGATAAAACAATTTAAATTACTAATAATCAATTACATAATTAATTAACAATTCAAAATTAACCTGCATTAATATAAAATTATTTGCAGTTTAATAAGCATTCCAACCTAATTCCCAGCAAAATCCAACAACCTGCTATTACAATAAAATAATGTATCAAACTGTATACATTTAATTATACTTTAAAAATAATAAATTCGACTTTAATTCCTACAATACCAATTAAAGAATTAAACTATTTAAATAAATATTAATCAATTAAATATTTAATTTATAATACAAAATTAAGTAACACTATTTTAGCAACTATATAAATGACAAGCAAATATATAAATGATATACAACTATATACATGATATTAAATAAAATAATATTATTTAAATCAATATTATGTATCAGAAATACGATATTCTGTGGCACAATATTTCTATACTAACAATATTTTTGACACAATATATCATGCATCATGATATTAAATACTGGATATATTGCATCTACACACCACAACATCCATGGATTGAACAAGACAAAATGTGCCTACTGTGCTACCCACTACCCCTCCCCCCCCCACACACACAGAACCTACTTGTTGCACCGGAAGACAATAGTATGATGGAGCAGAGGTGCGAGAAAAGAAATTGACCAAAAGAGGATAAAAGGGAAGGAAGGTTGGGAGACAGATGGACTGATAGAAGAATGAATGGCTGGAGGGATAGATGGATGGATCTGTGTGAGATGGGTAGAGATGGTGATGGATGGATGTAATTATGGATGATGGAATGGAAGGTGTGGGATGGATGGAGAGAAGAGAGGATGGATAATAAATGGATGGAAAGAAGAATGAATGGATGCTGAGAAGATTGGAAGTATGAGTAGATGTTGAGACGGATAGATGGACGATTTAAAGGAAAAAGAAATAAAGGAAAGATGGATGATGGAAGGAAGGCAGGAAGGAAGGAAGGAAGGAAGGAAGGACAATATATATGGATTGATGGATAGGACATGGATGGATGGAAGAAAGAATGCACAGAAAGATGTATGTATAGATGGAAGAAGGATAGTTTGGTGAAAAAGACAGAGGGGTGGAAAAAAGGGAAGGGATGGATTAATGGCAGGATGGATGAATACAAGGACAGAAGGGAGTATGGAGAGAAGGAAGCAAAGAAGCCTCTAAAAGGAACAGAAATAATTAACAAGAGATGAAATGAAACATGGACTGAAAGCAGGACGAGAGAAGGAAGGAAATCTGATAATTTCTTCATAGGGAGAAAGCCCCTGACAGGCTGCTCGCATCCCTCGCCTCATTTACTTACTCACTGCCATTTGGGATATGTTTGAAAGTGGGAGTATTTTATTTTTCTGGCTATTCCCATAACCCAAAACGCTGCTTTGTGTACATTTTCTACTCATTTATTTGTAGGGTTCTAAATCCCTTTTCATAAAATATGTTTGTACTTTTCACTTCACCTCTAAATACAATAATGACAAATACATGTTAGCCTTAATAGACTAACGGACATCTCCATAATGGTTCTCATATTTTAGGAAACTGAAAGTGCATTAGAATGGATTTTCTTTAGCAGACATTGGCTTAGTCTGTTTTTGGAACAAAAGCATATCTCCGATCCGTCTGATAGCTGGCATCTGGCCGTTGCTGGTATTTGCACAGTATATATTAGGGCAATGCAGCTACTGGCTTTGGAGCAAACACTCAATCACCAACTTTAAGTCTTGGCCATCTGCTTTCTGGTGGGCTCTTCTCCAGTTAGAGTTAATTGCCACAGCGGCGGGGCACTGGAGACTAAGGCTCAGGTTTACTAATAGTACACGAAACACAAACATGGTGCAGCAAGGTAAGTTGCTGTGCTGCGCTGTGTTGTGTGAACGGGAGAGAGCTGTACTGCACCATATTTACAAAGATATAGCTCTGCTCTCTCTCTGCACTGGTATACTTGCCTGGCACCAAATAAGGCACCTGTATGCCATGGTGCAAGGGAGCCTGCATTGTGGGCATGGTAGCTTTTGAGCAGGAAGGGGTATGTTCATGCACAAACATTATCCCTAGAGGTGTATTCTTCTTTGTATATGTGCTGCAACTCACATGCGAAAACAGAAGTAACTAGGAGAAATATAAATATTTCCGCTACACCAGCCTCGGGTTGGCTCACCGCTTTGGCGCAAACCATGGTTTACAAACTTTAGTAAATCTGGTTTATGTCAAGATGCATCTATGGATGCATGGGAACGCCCATGCTCCAACCATGTAACGCCTCCCTGATGCAAACGAATGCAAGGCACGATATGCACTGCATTGCATTACTTTTTTTTAACAAACCCAACCAAAGCCACGTATATCGGGCTCTGCATGGCTTTGTAACTCCTGAAATACATTTTGCATTATGGATGCACCAAAATGGCACATCCACAACTCAAAATGTTAATGAATATGGGCCAAACGCTCACAAAGATAGGAGAAGAAGGGTCTCTCCCTCTCTCTTAAACCTTCAGAGAGTTCTAGACTGAGAAGTCAAACTACTAGAGTGGATTGCTTCATGACTGAACTTGCAACCGGTTTCTTTTTGCTGCACCTGCAATGTGGCTGACATGAAACTGAAATCTTTGTGTATGCATTATAACCAAAGAATGCAGTCTAGACCAAATGCAAGTTTATTTCTTCTTAAGAAAGTTAACATTGCTTATCAAGACGTGTTCCATTTCTGAATCTTGCTCTGCTGGTGTGACCTTTGCTCCAGGGGTTACATTGGCATTCCTACTGTGGCACAGTTCTAGCCAGGAGCAGTGCAGTGGCATTTTAAGGGTTTCTGGGGCCCAGGCAAGATGTATATTGAGGCCCCTGTTTGGAACAACTTTGCACGCATTTCCAACATTAAAAACTTTATGAAGCCAAGCAATATTGAATTATATGTGAACTCTTCAGAAACAGGTGAATTCGGGGGGCGTGGCTTGGAGGGCGAAGATGGCGGTCGCAGCTTAGAGGAGCTCCCGCCAGCCCAGACATAATCTGTTCAATTATCCTGGCCCCCGAGCCCGCTAACTGCCCTGCCTGTGTGGAGGAGTGTTCCTGGTGGCACCCAGATCTCTCCGGTGTGCCGACTCGCTCCTTCTGCCGCTCCGGTGAGCCGGGATCGTCTGCAGTGTGGTGCGGCCTGGAGTCTGCGGGCGGAGCCGGGACCTCGATTTTCGGGGTCGGCGGCCGACGGCCGGTGGTCGGGCCGGTCGGGCGACTCCCTGGCCGGGGATAGCGGCACCGGAGATTGGAGACTCCACTGTGGGGCCCTGTGGAGCTGCCTGGTACATCGAGGCTGCCCCTGGGCGGTGCGGAGGCGCTGGGGCCTGTGCGGACCCTGAGCGACCGGGGCCTCGAGTTTCGCGACCCCGGGCTGGCCCGGGCCCAGGTTGCGGTGGGTCGCCGCGGATCACCCCTGGTGTTGATAAGGCGGTTGCAGTGCCCGGAGACCGCTGGACAGCTGCGGAGGGTGCCCGAAGGGGTGGCTCACGGCTGGGGCCCGACTGCCCGATGGGCTGGACTTTGATGGAGGTGTGAGCTCAGAGGCGCGCTTTCCTTTGCCTGGACCCGGGGCTACCTGGAACCGGTGGCGCGACGGGGGAGATCCCTGCTGGATTCTGCTTCGGGCCCTGAGGACATCGCAGGGGGACTGTGGCCTGCCTGGCCCTGGAGACGCCGGGGCCTCGAGTTTCGCGATCCCCGCCTGGCAACATCTTCATTGGCTTTTGGACACAGGAGTGAGCGCTGTGCAGCCTGGGGTGCAGGAGGGCCGGGCACCACTTCAGGTTTGGAGGGCTGGGGCTGATACAGCTGTGCTGCATGGAGCGGTGGATTGGCGATATATCGTGCTGTCCGGTGGGGCCCACATCCGACCCTGGAGAGACACACCTGCTGCCCTGGTGGCGACCGGGAGCCGATCCGAAGATAGCCCACGATGAACAGTGAGTGCCCCCCCCCTCCACTCTAGGGTGCCTGCTTGTATGGCGCAGTGAAGAGACTTGTGGCCCGGGGGGTGATCTGCGTTATTCCACTGGAGGAGCCTGGCGCTTGTCCTGCGTATGCTGCACTGGGACCCGAGCGGGGTCCGGGGAAGCCTGGAGGACCGGTGTGGCTTGGCTTCCCGGTGATTCTGAGCACTACTGAGCGCGCCCTGGTTCGCAGGTCTTGGTGGGGGTCTGGACCCGGACCTTGGAGACCCTGAGCAAGTGCGGAGACGGATCTATTTTGCACTTCTGGTGGGGACAGACGTATTCTGCCGGGGGCCTGCCGCCCGGAGCTTTGCTGTGGTGCTCGGGGTCTAGGGGTGCTCGTTGGGGACGGCTTCCAGGCTTTGATTGTGATCATCTTTGGCCCCCCGAGTGGACTTTACTGTTGGATTGCAGTGGGGGAAGGGCCTACCGCGGGCGCGGAACAGTCCGCTCAATTCCTGCTAACCATGACGAGAGGAGGGGGTGGCGCTAGTTCCGCCAAGCAAGGACCGATCGACAAATTCACTGGACCCAGTGGGGGATCCGGGGCCTCCGGGGGCGGCCAGGGCATGGGTCCTGATAATGCGGCCCTGATGGCCGCCATTACACAATCCAGAGACATGCTTGATGCCAAGATAGGTGCGGTTGGGGCCGATGTCATGCTACTACGTCAGGACCTCCGCAATGCTGTTGCTCGCATCACAGAAACCGAAACCCGGATTACAGGGGTGGAAGATGATGTCGTTACCCTGAAGAAGAAGGTGGCGGAAATGGACAGAATCCAAAAGGGGCTGGCACTTCGCGTCGAGGATGCGGAAGGGCGAGCGCGCCGGAACAATCTGCGCTTCGTGGGCTTTCCAGAGGACTGCGAGAAGGGGCCCATGGATGTGTTCCTGACGCGCTGGCTGGCTGGAGAGCTGGCTTCCCCCGGACGTCCTGTTGCGCTGCTTTGTGGTGGAGCGCGCCCATAGGGCCCTGATGCAGAAACCGCCGGTGGGAGAACGGCCACGTCCGGTCATCGCTAAAATCCTCAACTTCCATGACAGAGACACTATACTCCGGGAAGCGAGGGCCAAGGAGACTTTGCTGTTCGACAGTCACAGGATTATGATTTTCCCGGACTATACTAAGCTGGTGCAGCAGCAACGCCGATCCTTCCAGGATGCGAAGGCCAAATTGCGCGGTCTGAAAATCCAATATTCGCTGTTGTACCCGGCTCGTCTCCGAGTTGTCTTTCAATCCAAGACTCACTTTTTTGATACCCCAGAGGCAGTGTTTAGCTGGACTGATGAGACGGTCAGGATCCGAACGAACGCCCAGCCGGGTTTGAACCCCGGATCATCGCGTGGGTCGTCGCAGGAGAGGAGCGAATCCTCCATCAGGGGTAAAAGACACAGGAAATCTCGTTCACGGCGACGCTCCCGATCCGGGGGTGGCCTTCTGGATGGTGCACAGTCCGACACTGCTCAATCCGGGACTGGTAATTGAAGGCCGTTAAACCCTTTTCTTGCTTCCCTGGCAACTCTTCGTCACTGGCCTTAGCAGGTGACCCTGGAAGGTGGCCACACTGATCGATTGCCTAGCACCTGGTGTGGTGAGATCTGGGGCATGGCTTGACACAGGAGGGGTGTTATGAGCGTTGTTGAACTGCCTCGCTTTGTGTGAGCGATGGGACAATTGTGGTTCAATGGGGCTCGGGGTACTGACCCATGGGCGGCCTAGACCTCTCACGTTCGAGGGGGGCCCTAAGGGGAGGTACTGTTAGTTGGGGAGAGTAGCGGGATCCATTGGTATGGGTGGCTTTGGGCGCTCTGTTTTGGGCCTGAAGCTCCTCATGCCGCGACAGATACTTCAGTGTTCCATGAGGTATAGGGGTGGGGGAGGGGGGATAGGCGAAGGTTGGGTAGTTGGGGGGGTTGTGTTAGTGGGCAGAGATGGGGGGTAAGGGGTGGTTTGACGGGGATGCACGTGATTTTTGCTGCAATGATTTACATGGTACAAGGCGCTTGGGCTGGGTCTTGGGGTTTTCAGAGACTTTCCCATCGAGACTATGGGTGATTTCCCGGAGAAGGTGCCCGCTAGTGGCTCAATGCGAATCCTAAGTTGGAATGTCAGGGGAATGCTGGACAAAATTAAGCGTGGGGCAGTGCTGCGCTGGGGTAAGAGGGACTCGGCGGATGTCATGCTATTACAAGAGGCACATATGTTGGGGACGAAGGTACTGAGTTTACAACGTTTTGGATATACCCAGGTGTTTCATGCAGGTTTTACCAGGGGATCGAGGGGAGTAGCCATCCTCATTCATCGACGACTGTCATATACCCACGAGCGTCATTGGCTCGATCCTCAAGGTCGATATGTGTTTGTTAAGCGTATGATTGGTGCGGAGCCCGTGGTGTTTGGCAGTGTGTATGCTCCCCCTCCTCTACAATGGTCCCTGGCAGAGCGCCTGTTTGAATTGTGGGCCGAGATCCCGGATTCCTTGGCTGTGATAGGTGGCGATTGGAACGATGTGGTGGATGTGTGCCTGGACAGAAAGAGATTACAAGGAGCCGCAGTGGCAACCTCCCCTACACGTCTGAAGGCAATGATTGATGGGTTGGGCTGGGTGGACGTCTGGAGACATTTGCATGTCAGGACGCGTGAGTACACGTATGTGTCTGCTGTGCATGGCTCCTTCTCCCGGCTGGACTGTGTGTTTGTACCAGGGGCCTTCCTCGACAGGGTGGAGCAGGCCGCGATTCAGCCTCGAGGGCTGTCTGACCACTCCCCGGTCGTAGTACGGATCGGACTGCACAAGTCGCACCAGCCGTTCCGGTGGCGGATGTCCTCGTGGCATCTCCAGCAGGCAGATTATACGAAACACATGCGCGGAGCGATTGCCCAATACTGGCAGGAGAACCTGACGGAGGGAGTGGATAGTATGACGGTCTGGGAGGCCATGAAGCCCACGTTGAGGGGCGTGGATATAGCCTGGTGTGCTGCTGCCCGTCGAAGACGTCAGGAGGCCACAGTGGCTGCTGCGGCTAAGGTGGGAGTATTGGAAAATCGGTGTCGGGAGGACGATGGCGATGTAGCGCTGAGACTGCTCCTGCAGGCGCAGCAATCCTACGCCTCGGTCCTACTGGACGAGGCTCGACAAGCCTGGCTGGCCACGCGGAGCAGGGTTTACCAATGGGGCGACAAGTCCTGCACCATGCTCCACCGGTTGTGTCAACAAACTCTACAGCCGATCACTCTACCGGGCCTCACGGACGGAGAGGGGATTGCCATGACAGATCCTGCTGCCCTTGCGGCGAGCTTTGCTGGCTACTATGCGGTACAATACGCCCCAAGGGACAGTCTCCCACCAGAGGCGATTGACAAGTTCATAGCTGACCTTCCCCCCGTGCGGTATCGGATGAGGCCAGGACGGCCCTAGACCTCCCCTTGACAGCGGAGGAACTGGGTGATGCACTGGGACAACTCAACACTGGTAAGGCGCCCGGACCGAGTGGATTTCCCAGTAAATTCTACAAGAAATTCCACTTGCAGCTGGGACCACACTATCGGCGGGCTTTGGAGGCAGCGCGGGAGTGCGGTAGCTTACCGGTGGACTGGCGTCAGGCTGAGATCGTAGTCTTCCAGAAACCGGGCAGGCCTCCCGACAGACACGAGTCGTATCGCCCAATATCTCTGATTAACTTTGAGGCCAAATTGTTGGCTAAAGCGTTGGCGAATCGTCTCCTCCCGTATATAGTGGACTTGGTCCACCCCGGTCAGGCGGGCTTTATGCCGGGTAGAGCGACAAGACATAATATCAGACGGGCACAGGTGGCGGTGGACGCGATGGGGGCGACCGGGGAACGGGCGGCGCTCCTGCTTGCAGACATTGACAGGGCGTTCGACTCTTTCAGCTGGACTTACCTCTTCGCTCTTTTACCGCGCCTCAATCTGGGTCCGGTTTTTGTCTCATACGTCAGACTGTTATACACGGACATCACCGCCTCGGTGCGTATTTCAGGAGCCATATCGGAGAGATTTCCGGTTGCTAGGGGGACCCGGCAGGGGTGCCCCCTGTCCCCTTATCTCTTTGCGTTAGTCATGGAGCCACTGGCTGCGTGGGTGCGCATTGATGCGCAGCTTCGTGGCTTTGTGTGGGGAGCGGGACTTTCGGACAGAATCGCGCTATATGCGGATGATGTCCTTTTCTTTCTGACAGACCTTGATCGTTCAGGCCCTTGAATCTTGGAAATAATGCGCATTTTTGGCGACGTTTCGGGACTCTTCCTCAACCCGCGCAAATCGACTCTTTGGGTACTGGGGGGGAGGTCCGAGCCATCTCCCTGGGCCTCGGCTCTACAGGTGGCGATTGGTGGGCTGAAATATCTGGGAGTTTTCCTGTCGGAGTCTGCTGCAATTGCATGGGAGCGCAATATACAGCCGGTATGGGACAAGGTTCAATCAGACGTCAAAACTTGGTCACGCATGCCTCTTAATATTTATGGCAGGTCTGCCATTTTCAAGATGGTCGCCCTTCCTAGACTATTGTACCAACTACAAAACCATCCACACAGGGTGGACCCGCAGTCGTTCCGTCGTGTGAATTCACTACTGGGTCGCTTTTTATGGGCTGGGGGCGTTTCCAGAGTGGCGCTGCGAACTTGTTTTTTGTCCACGTATTGTGGGGGTCTCGCAACGTCGGACATCCTATCCTACTACCAAGCCTCCCATTTGTTGGTTCTGAACGAGTGGTGGTACGGTGGACGGGCAATCCGGCGTACGCCCTAGAGCATTTTCTGATGGGAGACGCCATGCTTCATACACTCTTGTACTCGGCCGGGCAGCGGAGAAAACTGCCGCAGGCTACTCAGGTAGTCTTCCTGATTTGGAGACAAGTACTGCGCCGCATGGGCTGGTGGGGTCGGCTGACGGCCGAAACTCCACTTTGGAACAACGGACAGCTCCCTGCGCTGGCCTCGCTACAGGGATTTAGTGGCTGGGACTCCATAGGGATCTCGTCGCTTGGCCATGTTCTTACCGGGACTACCCTCAAATCCTTTCAAGCGCTCAGCACCGAGTTTGACATGCCCAGGACCCAATTTTTCAAATACTTACAGCTCCGCCATGCTCTTGCGCCGAGTCTGGTGGGGCTGGGCCGGCTTCCAGAGTTTAGCCCCGTGGAAGCTAAGATTTTCATGGGAGACCTGGGAGATAAAAAAGTCTCCAAAATTTACCAAACGCTGGTCACTCATTGCTCCTCTTCCCTTATGTCGTTGATGGCCTCCTGGGAGATGGATGTTGGTCCGTTGGATGAAGATGACTGGAGGGAGGCACTAGAGTCCCCCCGTGGGGCGGCAATAGCTGTGAGACTGCGGTTCATACAGTATAAGTACCTGCATCGGGCCTATTACACCAGAGAGAGACTGTGGAAGGCTGGCCTTATTGCTACCCCGGACTGCCTGCGTTGCGGGACTGAGAGAGGCACATTGGTGCATACTGTGTGGTCGTGTGTGGGCCTAGCCCGGTTCTGGAATGGAGTGTGGAACTGCTTATCGGAGGTGCTGGGATGGGATCTTCCTCGTACGCCCAGACTGGGTCTTCTTCATATCCTAGATCAAGTAGGTGGTAACATCTATAAGCGTCATCTCCTTCTGCTGGGCCTCGTTGTGGCCAAGCGGGATTTGGCGAGGGCTTGGAAGAGCGACCGTGCTCCCCCGCTTGGCGCCTGGAGGGCGGGCTTGGATTTCCTCATGGCGTTGGAATTGCCAGTGTTTGAGGCCAGGGGCTGCCCCCGAAAACATTATAAGATCTGCAAGCCGTGGGCAGACTACAGGGACCTGACCTTGGAGCCTCCCATTGACATGGATGATGGAATGCCTACCGGTAGAGACCTCGGGCCTAAGTGGCTCCAAGACGCCTGTTTTTGCTTTAATCTGTATACTGCAGCTGAGAGTGATCACGTGCACCGGGTTAGGGCGGGATAAGGGGTGGGTAGTGGGGGATTTTGGGGTTGTTGGGGGGACGGGGTGCGGGAGGGGGCCAGTTAAACGTTTAAGCTATGCGTGCATTCTATTGTATGTAGACCACTGACAGTGTTCTCCTGATTTTGGAGGACTGTACATATGCTCTGCTTAAACTTCTAAGAAACAGGTGAATTCAAAAACATCTGAAAGCTCAAGCTTGCTTGTGTCCACAAGCCTGTGATCTTTTGAGGATTTTCACCATTTCATTGGTGAAAATCTAATATCTTGATTCTTGTCCTGCCTTGTCTCTCTTCTCTTCTTTAAATGTGTACAATTCTCTGGCTAGATAGTCACCTGTGACCCTGCTGAGTAAGAGACATGGGATACGGCAGGATACAGAAGATGACAGAGATTTAAAGTGAGCAGTATAGTTGGAGACATGAAGTAGAGGGAGGAAGATGGAGACAAAGATGATGTAGAAAGATATGTAAGGTAGGAAGAGAAGTAAAGTAAATAGAGAAAGGTGAGGTAGCCAGAAGGAATGATAACAAGTGGTAGAAAGAGAAAAAGGTAGGTAGAGAAAGAAACATGGAGAAATCGGTTAGGTTTTAGAGGTAGCTGGAGATAGGGAGAAGGACACGTAGCAGAGGAGTACTGTACTTCAAGGTGTGCAGTAGAGAAAGATTTAATATAGAAAACTTTGAATTGGACAAAGACAATAGAGCAAGAGGTAGAGGTAGCCCAATAAACTTGAGGAGCAACACAAAAATGCAAGGTAGAGAGAGCAAAATGAGGAGATGCATAGGACAACAGGTGAGATAAAGAGGGTGGTGTGGAAGAGAGAAAGGTAGAGTGAGAAGGGTGAAGGGCAGAAAGAGAATTGTGGTGTAGAGCAAAATGAGGAAACTGAGAGACCTACCTGGAAGAGAAAGAGAGGTGAAATTTAGAGAGAGGTAGATACATGCAAGGGGAAGAGATTGTAAGGTGATTAGCTGAATAAAGGAAGAGCCTGAGAGAGATAGTTGAGATATAGTGGGTGAGCTGAAATGGAAAAGGCTTTCCAGAGGTAGATACATCCTTGTGTGTTTGCGCGACAATGAGGGCGGAGGGAGGAGCCGAAGATAGAGAAAAGGAATACCGGTAGAGGAATAGAAGTGCTCAGAAAGGAGTAAGACATTTACATAGATAAAGCAAAGGGAACAGAGGTAGAACAAGAAAAAGGAGAGGTGTCGTGGGGAGGTAGTGAACGAACATCAAGGTAAATTGAGGAGTTAGACAGTGAGTGAAAGCAGTGAAGTCAAACGAGGTGAAGTAGAGAGGTAAATGAGAGGCATAAAAGAAAATGAGATAGAGAGGTGAGGGGGAGTGGTGAGTTAGAGAAAAGGTTGAGAGAGAGAGGTAGTCAGGTATGGTAGTAGAGACATGGGGAGAGGTCAGAGAAAGAAAGAGATGAGGTTGTTTGGGAAGTGAGGTAGACGGGAAACATCCTTTACAACAAACTTTCACAACGCGGTACCATTACCACGCAGGTTTTACAACGCAAGTCGTTACAACGACTTGCGCTGGAGGGCGCTGTAGGATATGGAATAGTTTAATTTACTATCCAACACCTTCCCTACTATCCACGGGGACTGGAGTTAGAATAGTAAATTAAACTATTTACTATCCAGCGCCCCCCAACGCAAGTCGTTGTAACGACTAGCGTTGTAAAACCTGTGTGGTAGCGGTACGCGTTGTGAAAGCACGCGTTGTACCGTCATACATCCGAGGTAGACTGATGAAAGCTAGAGGGAGATCAGATGGATAAAGAGCAATGTGGTACAGATAGGGTGATGAGGTAGAGAGAGTGGTTTGAGAGTGATGGATATGGATGCAGAACGTATATCGTGACCAAAGAATGAGAGTCATAGACAAGTTATGTTGAGTGAGTTTTATTGAGTATGTTGAGAGATGTGATGTAGACAAAGGTGATTTAAAGATAGCTGAGACAGAAAGTAAAAAGGTAAACAAAAAGGGAGGATGGGGAGATAGAGATTGGTGGGTTGAGGCCAGGCATGCATCCTAAGAAGCAGATTTATTATTTTGTAGCAGCCAATGATTCTGTTCTTTGTTGTGCAAGGAGTAGAAAACTGTGCAGAGCCATATTTATAAAAAATGGCCAGCAGTGGTGCAAAAACAAGCTGCTTAGCACCAAGCACGTTGTGCAGAGAAGTGCACCAGTGGTTTAGTATAGAATTTGTACTATAGGTATACTCTAACCCTAAAAGTAGACACATTCTGAAACATACCGCACATTGTGAGTGTCCTTTACAGAGCAGCAGACATGAAATGTGGGTAATGATGAAAAAAATGTATCTGTGTTAGTTTGTGCTTCAAGGAGGCATTATCTTTAGATGCAAAGCCTAATTTGACTATTTTAGTAGATCAGGCTTTGCGTCAAAAACTAGAGGTGCTGTGGTATCTGCCCAAGTTGTACACAAGTAACACCTCCTTACTGCAAAGTGACACTAAGCTGGGCAAAAAGCTATTTGCGCTGAGAAAAAGTCACTTTTCCAGTGCAAAATGAGTTTTGCTGGAAAGTAAATTTCCTTGCAAGAGTTTTTGCTGATTTGATTCAGTTTGAGTGACTTTATCCCAGAGTAAACCCTTAGTAAATATAGCTCTAACTTGCAATTAAGGGCCCGATTCTGATTTCGGACGGATCGGAGTCTGTCTGACATTGGTATGGAACTGGAACTGAACGCCCTCCTGTCGTCGGTTCCAGCCCAGGAAGTAGGTGCAACGGAATCCTGTTCGGTCGCAATCCTATTCCTTACAATGGGAGCATGCATTGTGAACGGGATGCATGCTCTCATTGCAAAGAGCAGAGGTGCTGCCCATCCCTGCACCCCGTGGCAGGCACCTGAAGGTTGCCTGCCAGCAGGTGCTGGGATCAACAGGGGTGCACCATGGGTGCCTCTAGGCTGCCATTCGGCAGCCTTGCACCCATTGTGGCACTTCTGGGGGCCCCAAAGACAGATTTCCAATGCCTTTCTGTGTTTGAAAAGCCGTAACAGAAAGAAAGTGGACATCTGCCACTGTAATCCCTCGACCGGAAAGAACCAGCTGAGGGATGACTGCATGCTTTCCAAATGGCAGACGGGCTCTCTGAGCCCATCAGAGGCCATTTGGAAATCCAATTTGGATTCCCTTCTGACCGACCCAAACAAAATGGGCCAGTTGGAAAGGAATCCGGCCAGCCAATTACCGATGGTTGGAGCTGTTTCAGCCAGCATCATAATCGGGCCCTAAGTGTCAAATTAGAAACATACGTTTGTTTGTTTTTATGAGCAACATTATTATGACAGGAATGTCGACTGCTCCATTCTCTTTACCAGGGGTGCTTTGAAAGTTAAAGTCTGGGCAATTCCCCACTTTTCCCATTCTTTAAAATACTTCTGGTCAGGGGTTGCACCTGCCACCTTTGGCAAGCCCTTATTGACGTCCATGATGTTTCCAAAAACATAGACAATTGCCTCATGCCCTGTATTTAGGTCTCTGACTTTGTCCCCACAGGGACCCGCTAAGCTAAAGGATGCCACACAAAGCTGCTGATGAGGCCTGCATCATCATCCAAGTGAGACAACAGGACTAGAGGGTTGCAGGGATGTTCCCCTCCATGAGTTTAAATGAATCCCTCTGTTCTGTTCCCATGCCCCATTCTTCATTGATTTTAATTGTTAAGGAAAGAAAATAACGGAAAAGCAAGATAACACAGAACAAAGAAGAAATCTAAAGTCATCCCTTCCACTTCCACGCACCTACTTTCTGGAGTTAATTGTAGATGACGTTTATGTCAGAAACAAGGGGAACATTTATGCCTAATTCTACTAAATTAATTCATGTAACCTCAAACCCACGGAGGACTAAAGGTCTCTAAACACAGAGTCAAATATTTATGAACTAATACCTGGTAATCACATTGAGCTGGTAATACCTAAGACTTCACAAGAACAGGAAAGAAAAAGAACAGGGAGTGTAGGTGAGAGATAAAGAGTTCTGGATTGTTCTTAACGGTCTTCAAAAGTAGGTAGAAGCGGATCGGGTTTCTCCTGAAAAAGCATAAGGGGGACAATCAAAGAAGATTCTCAAGAATTTAGATCTGTGTTCCATCTATTCTGTGGTGAACTAATGTTTAGTATACTGCACAGACACAGGGCTAGGTAGGGGTAGTTCCTAGGAACAGCATAGGGTAGTAATTTCCGAAAAGAAATCTCAATGTAATTGTGTGTGTTTAGCTTATTAATAGTTGACAGTGTATCCGCACTTGTTTCCATAGTCCTTAAATAAAGAGCAGAGCAGCCACGCAAAGCAGTGCCTGACTCAGCAGTGGCCTTTCAGCTGAACTTGAGTTAAATTGTTCCTTAGCAGCAGTAGGAGTTGAAAGCATCTTGGCAGTTACACAAACAATGATTGCATATGAAATTAATGTTGATGTTCTCATAGAATACAAAGCCAAAATATGTCTGTTTAAGCAGTCCGTTTATGCAGCTTTTAACCTATTTAGACAGAACAGTGTGTACCCTGAGGCACGATACAAGGGTGCACATAAGTGTTGTATAGTAGCCCACCTATCTGTTCTTTCTCTGCACTCATGAGTGGATTTATTGTCGGCAGTAGCGGTCGGCAGTAGGAGTTTCTGCAGGGCGGTGACGTGGGGCAGGGTGGGGGGTAGTAATCAATGGATTACGGAGCTTTACAGGTAAGTAACCATTTAAATAAATAAAACGGATTTTGTTGCGCGCACTGCATCACCAAATGTGATGCAGTGTGCGCAACGAAATTCGTTTTATTTATTTAAATGTTTACTTACCTGTAAAACTCCGTAATCCATACATTACTACCCTCCACCCTGTCCCTTCCCCTGCCCACGTCACCGCCCTGCAGAAACTCCTACTGCTGACCGCTACTGATTGTCGGTCTCCCAGCACAAGACACCAAACAACACAGACAAGTGGCTCAAGGGAGACTTTGCACATGCATGTCTACTTGTTGTGAGCATTTTATGTATAGATACCATCATTTTCATGCTTGCTAGTTAATACATGTGTTACACATGTTTGACATCTTTGTATTCCATCGATGCAACTCTTACTCAAACCGTATATTAGCTGATTGAAGGCAATCAGTCCTGTCAGTAAAATGAGTATAAACCCTATACAAGACATGTGCCTATCCCACCTCCCACCATGCCTGGCTTTCCCATCATCAATGCGGGCATATGAACCCCTTACAAGACACATGCCTATCCCACCTCGCACCATGCCTGGCTTAACCATCATCAATGCGGGCATATGAACCCCGTATAAGACACATGCCTATCCCACCTCGCACCATGCCCTGGCTTAACCATCATCAATGCGGGCATATGAACCCCGTACAAGACACATGGCTATCCCACCTCGCACCATGCCTGGCTTAGCCATCATCAATACGGACATATGAACCCCGTACAAGACACATGCATATCCCACCTCGCACCACGCCTGGCTTAACCATCATCAATTAGTGTACAGTGATGGAGAGGACTTCCTTGAAGAATAAAAACGAATGGCACCCCTAGCCACACTTAAGGGCATGACTGTGACTGCAGTTCCTGCACCTAAAACCGAGAGATGCAAAATCAGGAACAGAATAACATAAAAGACAATTCACTCCTTCCTATTTTGAACTGATGATCCTAATAGAAGCCCAAAGATAATAAACAGTGATACTTTAATGGGTGTTTAGCAGCGGTTCCATCCTAAACAGCATAGAATCGCAGATGAAAGGTTTTCAATAGGCAAGCGTACTCGAGTACTCTAGTACAATCAATATCCCCAAAGAGACTGAAACAACTGAAGCTCGTTTACAAGATCTTACCTAAATGTTTTGGCCTAGATCCATATTATTCAACTAACCATCTTACCTATAAAAATTACTAGAGTAGTGATGTAGCACATAATTGCAGATCTAACCCCCTCGCCAGCCAGGTGAATTGTAGGTTGTTAAAAGCTGAAGGCCCTACACATATTGCCACCATTTTATTCTCTCCACTGGCAACATTTTGACAGTAAAGGGTGAGCCCTGAGAAGTGGTAGATATATCAGACGAAATTAAAGATGAGAATCATTAATACGATTATGCTCTACTCTAAAAGCCAGGAACCTCAAGAGTGCTGATGATATTGTATAGGTAGCATGACTGGAAGATACATTTGGGGTTGAGTGACTCGAGTGAAGTGATCTGAGTTAGAGACAGTTAAGGAGTGAATTGCATTCTCAGAGATGACAAGAACTCTAGAAATGACTTGCTAGAACTCTATGGGATAGCAAAGACCTCTCAAATCTGAAATCTCCACCAATGACATGAAAAGAACACTCCAACACCTTTCAGTTTTGCTTCCTTTGTAGGCTGACCAACTTTGTATCTCTGAAGATTATTACAACCCCAAAAGCTAGAATCTTTTCTTCCTCTGGATTTGTCTCTGGTTATATCCTGATGTTATTGAAAGCCTTTCTATTTATCCTCACCCCTATTCCATGTACAAGCTTCACTGCTAAACATGCTTAGATACCGTAGAGAGAACCGTTCTCTTCGTCCCTACTTTCTCCAAGTCAGAGCACAAGGTTTGAAGAGTTCTTTAATCTCCCATTTCTTAACCCAAGGTAAATGTGGGTACCTGGTTAGTTACTGAAAGTACTATACAAATGCACTAATGCACAATTCCCAATTCTATATAAAATTATGGCTTCTGTGAATAAGATTTGAGTCTGAAAGCATTCTCCATGTAAACCCCATTGTGCAAAAAGAGTAACAAGCCATTCTAATGATTGCAGGTCACATTAAGCAGCCGTTCCCTATTAGTTTGTTGCAGCAAAGGCCTTAGTACAAACAATCATTGTCTTGAATCTTCACATACTGACTATTCAGTGAGGAATAAATCTCTGTCACCGATGGTCCAAGTTAGCATTTTGTGGGAATGGAAAACACCTGGATTCCTGGAGGAAGTGATACACCCAGAGTAGAATCCACCAGTGGAATTTACTCTACCACAGAAAAGAGGTGAAGTATAGCACTTGCTCCAGAAATTGGAGACTTTTTCATTATCACCCAATTTAAGATAATGCTCTCGGTCATCAGAATAGAAGGATTTGTACTGAAATAACAAAGGGCTGATTTGGAGTTGGATTAAAATGAAATATCCTAACATTTCTGGAGAAACTCCTAAGTAAAGATTAGAATTTCCATGAGGAATTTTCACAATCATATAGATCAGATGATGGAGCAAATTCCATCTGCCAGTACTCCCCTGGAGTGAATACTTGCTTCAGAAATCTGAGCTTTTCAGTTACCACTGAATTCCAAATCGTGCCCTCAGTGTCAATATGAGTTCATTCAGCAAGAGAATTCATCTAGCAATAAATGTCTTCCTCTCATCAAGATAAGGACTCCAGCCAGAGTTTGTCCAGCTGGTATTTTTTTTTTAACTTTACTTTTATTTCATAAGTACATCATTGATTCAACAACCTATGAAAAATATTTTTTCACATGTATTTCAACTATCTTTCCCCACTGGTTTCCTCTTCCGATTAATATCTTCTTTCTCTAGTCATACGCACACCTTTTCGCTTAGGGTTGAATTTCAATATGCCACTCTTTAAACAGAAGTGAGTAGAGCTCAGGCATTTCAATATATATGTTTTGGCTCCTTTAAGGTATTGTTCCCACACTACATATGAAATGTCACTCACTCTATGTCCCTAAGGTTACCCAGTTTGTTTTCAAATCCTATATCATTAATAGAATGTGGACTTTATGTTTCAACACAAAACTTGTATCTGCTGCTGAAGCCTTCTTTATCCCATAGATATTCCATATCTGCATTACAAATATGTGGCATTTGCTTTTTTGAAGTTTAGACCTCCTGTTGCTTCCAGCCTCTCTGGCATTTCATACCAATCCACTGAAAAGACAATGTGTATAGGTTCTTTTACACTTCAACAGTCTCCAACGTTTAAACCTTTTCACCACTGCTTTTATAAATAATTGATAGTCAGTTTCCACTTGAGCAAATAGTCAGTCAATCAATGCCGCACTATAAAGTCTTTCTGCAGTACTAGCCAATGTGCGCTGCGATGTCAATGAAAATGTATGTTTTTCTTCAAACTCTAAGCAGGAAAATCAAATATATACTTGATTGTGATGGTTTTTCTAAATCTTTATATATGGAGTATTGCAGACCTCAAATAATTAGCATCACTTAGATTTGGCCGTGAATAGGTGTTTTCTGCACCGTTGCGCTTCACTTTTCTCTTTTCAAAAATAATTCATGGGATTAATATTTAATTATTGCTCAAGAGGCAGAACTTGCAGAAATTCACTGCAATTATTGAAGGCAGACCGACAATCTTTGACACTGCAGAGAATTTGCAAATATATATATGTATACATATATATATGTGTGTGGGTGGGATGAGCATCTCAACCCAAACTGTGGAAAATCAATTTCTGTGAGGCCCATCTCATCACGCGGCTCAGTTCCCATTGTGTTTAGGTAGTTTGAGCAAGTGCATCAAAAACTAAAAGCGCAGTTACATTTGTATCAAAGTGGGGGTGGAGTTATAATAGTAAATAAACACTCCATTATAGGCAATGACTAGGCCTCCTATATAGTTATATTTCATGTTGTCAGGGCTGGACTGAAGAACCAAAGTAGACCTGGCAAAAATACTCAAACCAGCTTCACTCCTTTCCTCTTGTTGCACAATCTCCCTCTTTCCCTCCATCCATCCTCTCTTCTCCCTCTCTGATCAGTTTCTCTCTATCTTTCGCCATACTCCCTTTCACTCACTCTTTCTTAAAGCCTCTCCCTTCCTGCTACAATTAACCTCAGGGAGCGCGGGAAAGTGACAGAGGCACCAGGAGCAGCTCCAGGCCTACAAATTGGCCTTCTGGCGCTCCAGCCCTCGGGTAAATGCTCAATGGAATAAAAGGCCTGTCTGTCCCTGCATGGATGTGTGTGTGTGTGTGTGTGTGCGTGTGTGTGTGTGTGTGCGTGCGTGTGTTTGTTTTTTTTTTTTGTGTACCCGCCTCACTTAAAATCATTGTACTGAGCTATGTGATGTTGCCATTGGTTTATCACTCCTACAGCTTGTGCTGCCTGTGTGGGAAAATAATTAATATATGTTGATGATGGTAACAGAAACTGCACTTTCTGGCATATCTATAATGCAACTCTACAAGCCCCATTGTGGAGTCATGAAAATATGCTGCACACAAAGACATGTTTTGCAAAGGTGAATAGATTAAGGGACAGAGTTGGGAACTGATTCTTACAATGTAATCGTGTTCCCCAATGGGTTGGAAAGACTTTTTTGTATTGATCACAGGTTTAAATGCTTTTATTCTGCTTAAAGTTGTTCGTGCTAAACAGTAATGCAAAAGAGGAACAGTCAACACGTGTATCTCTCCCTTTGGCACACAGGCCTGGGACTTTTCCAAGGCTGAAAACAAATTATTACGAAGAAGTTGACATGAGATGGAGGCACAGTAAGTAGAAGACAAAAAAAAGAAAATAGAACAATGAATTGTCAAAAAAAGGTAAAAATGCTTGAAGCCAATCATATTAGGGTAGAGAATCAATATAATAGGTAATCATACATGCAGCTTAATCACAACCAGGAATGGCAAAGCAATATGCACAATATGCGAATTAAAGTACCGGAGACCCGAGTAGGAGAGTATGTGTACATACAAATAGATAATTAAATAATCAAGAAGGTAATTGGTATGTGCTAGAAATGAGGGTCTCTAGTAGGCAGAGGGATCTATGTACACGATTTAGAGTCGACTGTTAGCAGTAAATTCATTAATTTCTGGAGAAAGTGCAAAATATAGGGAAGGCTCCATCAGCAGAACTACTTACACCACAATATGTCTGCTGCAGATGAAATTCCACCAGTCAGCTCTCCAATTTATTTAACATTTCCTACCCGTATTTAGGGACTTTTAGTTACCACCCAAATCGAACGTAATAAAGTTGAAAATCATACTTGAAATTGAAAAAACAGATCTCATTTCCAGAATTAATAGATCAAGAGAAACTAATCTAACAGAGAATTCTAAGAAAAATGTCATGTATTCACATGTTGTCCCATAATTTTAGTTCTGCTGACAGATTATGCTCATTTAATAACGCTTTCTCCACTAGCGACAAAAAGTATCACTTCTCTTCATACGCTACAATGCAGAGGCGGTTTGAACATTTGAACTACTTTCTCAAGTGTAGACTTCAGTGCAAGTATTTATTTTAGTCAATACATCAATTCATTAGGACTTTTCATATCCTTTCCCAGCAATCTGTTCTTAACTTTATCATTTATCTCTTCTTTCTCTATGCCGGACTATTTTTCTTCCTTCCCAGCTTGCCTCAAGCTCTACAATGCCTCTGGTGCATGACTACCACTCAGTCCCAGGCCTTCACGTCCCCACTTTCTCTAGAAGCCCACGGCTGCCTACCTTTGAGGGTTAAGAAAGGCTTGTTTCAGCGGTGCACAGTATATTCCAAAAGTGCAGCGTGATAACGGTGTTTCAAAGGGCACTGTTTTCACCGCTAAAAATGAGGGTTCGTTTTCACCTCTAAAATCTTAGGGGCATATTACCAAGAATCGCATTAATATTATCACGTTTTAGCGGCAGGAAAATTGCCGCTAAAATGTCGATAATAGGCTTGCTAATATGCGTTATAGAATTCCAATAGAAGCCCAGGTTAGATGTCCTGCACATCTAACCTGGGCTTCTATTGGAATTCTATAACGCATATTAGCAAGTCCATTATCGCCATTTTTTAAAACGGCGATAATTTTAACGAGGTTCCTGCTAATATGCCCCTAAATCCTCGGAGTGGAGCAGACTTATGTCCGGTGGATCCACGCCAGTCTTTCATCAGCTCCCCGAAATTTAACTGGCATCTTACTTCCTACAGATATGGACATGGGGCGACTCATATGTCCCATCAAATCTGTTATGGAACACACCTCTTCACATGGGTACTAAATTGACTAAGTTCTAGTACAGTTTATAAACATGTTTTTACTAAGCACTTGATCCCTTCTCATTAACTAGCTTCATCTGTGTGCTTTTAGAGTCATTTCTTTCCACTTTGACACTAACTGCTGCTGAAGCAAGCAGCCCGGCTTACTACATCACCATGAAATGGCAGCTGCACTGTCATGGGACTAATTGCAAACATTTAACTTGACAACAGCCCGACCTTTTCAACTGTGTTTCACCTTTTTAAAATTATTCTCTCTCCATACAACCATGTTACATTTACTATCGAAAGTACAATTAACTCGAATGGGTTTTGCCTTTTACAAAACTTGTCGTTTTCCTTAAAGGGCAATCGAGTTCTTTATTTTTATTTATTTATTTTGTATTTATTATTCTGTTCTGTTCTGTTCTGCAGTGTTTTTAAACCAAGGTGCTTCACATTTTGTAACACAGCAGTAACAAATACTAAAACTTCCAGATACACAGGCTACAAAAATTAATCATTGGGATGGTGATAATATATAAGGCTTCAGAACCCAAGTTGCATAAATAAATACTGTATTCCTTCATGACTGTATTTTTCCCATTAAGTGGGCAACTCCCACGTATTTATTATGAAGTTTTATAAAGCACTAGTGCCTCCTTTCAGGAACAGCAGCTAGCTTGACAAAAGTGTAGAAGAGTGAAACATCATGGCAGAGAGTTAGAGGCCATGTGATGAAGTGGTTAACCACATCCAGAATTCATCAGTAGCAACCCTTGTCCTGTGTTCAGTTCATTCAACTGCAAATCTGAATAGTCCATCTTTCAAAAGGTTCCTGCACCACATGCAGTTGTGTTGAGATCTAACATTTGGGCTAAGGAGTTTAGATCCTGTATGGTCAGAAGTCTTACTCTGTGTTTCAACCTATGAATGATCATTAAATGATCTGATTGGCAGAACACTGAGCAAGGAGTTTTGGATGGGGCATCACAAGTTGCTAGCCTCTGTAAGAATGCCAGTCCTTTGTATCAGTACCTTTGTACCAGTAAACTTTAGGGATGGTTCACAGGTCCTTGACAACAGTCCCCCATTTTAGGAGGAAACATAGAGGGGGCTCCTCCTTCATGGTCCTGGCCGCAAAAACCTGGAACCAGATTGCTGTCCATCTGAGATCCATCATAGATGACAGAATCTTCAAAAGATCCCTGAAAACCTACTTATTTAAGCATTAACCGATCGTATTTTACAGGACTGCTCATACAACTTCTGGCTGTTCTTTCATGGCAAGCACCGAGAAACTCGCTGAGTAGCCATGTGCTATATAAAAGCCAGTCATTCATTCATTCATTCATTCATTCAATGTAATTGGTCCACCAGATGTTTTAGGTCTGGCATTAGCCAAGACATTTTGATTTAACCAAAATGTATATGATATACTCTCATATAGGGGCTTTCAGCCACCTCTTAATATATGTTGATGTGCCGTTCACATTTTGCTTCTGCCCACTACAGCATACAGCATGGGGCAGTTGATCAGACTACTTAAGCCAAAGGTTAACTTCACTTTAAGTGACTGCATTTTGCTCTTTCACTTGGAGGGCATCGGCCCACAAGCTAGTTCCTTCAGTGCCAGTGTTTTTACTTTATTATTACTTTAAAGTTGCCTTCATGTTTATAGCCTGATGTGATAGCAGGACACATCTGGCACTGATGCACATTCCATCTTACCATATCCCAGCTCCTGCAAATGTTGTAAATTCCTTTTGGACTGTTTTGCTTTTCTGACCGTTGCTATTTCACAGCATACCAGATTGTCTCCTTTTGAAACTGTTTTGCATAAAGTTATCATTCATTTGTTTTTCTTTCTTTCTTTCATTGTTTCTTTCTTTCTCTTTCTTTCTTTCTTTCTGTCTTTGTTTCTTTGTTTCTTTCTTTCCCTCTTTCTTATTTTCCCTCTTTCTTTCTACTTGCATTCTCTTTTCCTTCTTTCTCTTTCCTTCCATCTTTGCTTTCCTTCTTTCTTACCTTTTCTCTTTGTTGCAGAACTCTCCTTGTTGCCATCTTTCTAGTATTCTTGTATTCTTTCTGTTTTGGATTCTCTCTCTCTCTTGCCTTTCTTTCTTTCTTTCTTTCTTTCTTTCTTTCTTTCTTTTTTTCTTTCTTTCTCTCTCAAAGACAAGAGGCTTGCACCCAATAGCAGACTAATTGACTTTTTAAGTAGTTCCCTTCAGTGCCAGAGATTACTATAGTAATATGAGTTTTTTAAACCCTAAATTTCTTTTTTGCATGTAGCTAAATATTTTTGAGAGGATGAGGGCCCAACATATTCCCAAACAATAAAGGTTTTCCAAAAATCATGACAGGACAAGAATTGTCAGAAGGTTGGAGGTCAATGCCAGACCTACTGGATTCGCCAATGCTTGTTTAAAATAAAGGTTAATGATGGCATGTGTTAAAGGGCCAAGATCTGTGCCAGTAAGTAGAGAGTTGTTGATTAGTTTAGTTTTGTCTGTTTTGCTTTAGGGGAAGACTTTTTATGGCTGATAGAGCATTTATCCATGTGAGATGTTGATGCTTTTCTTTTGGTGGCAAGGTTCAGAACCATGACTGTTTTCAGTCTTGTGAAGGGTAATTGCAGTAGAAATTAGCTTAACTCAAATAATTCCATGTAGCATATATCATGCTTAATTACCTTAGAATTCCGTGTGATTACATGATCTTATACAAGAAGAGTAATTTTGCATTTAACTCTATTTCTTAGCAGGAGAAATACCCCCTCATGTTCAAAATGGATGCAAGTCTGCATTTTGTGCTACGAAATATTGGTAAATGCAACAAAACACCAATAGAGAGTGTGATCAGATGCTCATGCATGGTAAAAGTGCTGTTGGCATAGGATTTGTCCCAAATTACTCTGGCATTTAGCGCTATGTTCTAAGTGGAAAATGCAGCAGGATATGAATAGGGAGTACAAGCTAAAGGTGCTTTTGCTGTAGAATGTTTTGCCCCCAAATTACTCTTAATTATGCAAGCGGGAGCAATTGCGTAATTATCAGTAATTCCATGCCAAAGAGTAATGCTGTATTACCGAAACTACTTTGATTACTCCAGAATAATTGAAATTTCACCCAAGCATATATTAATGGAGGGGAGGTGAAATGGTGGGGTAATTTGGTACCTCTGGTGAGTAGATGATTGATTCAGGCCCCTCAGGCATGTTCTTAATGGAGTTCCTGGGCCCCTCTGTACCTTGAGACTAATAGATTACTAAACAAACAACAACAAACTTAGGGGTCTAAATTAAGGATTCAACCGTAGTCCTCTACTCTTCAAAACCTTGTCAATAGTACAGAGGTATGAATACAATATGCTAACAAACCAGATCACCAGATGTGAAGAACCGGTAACGTGAGTCCCCCCTGGTGTAGGATTCCCATCAACGGTCTTGTGATGATCAATATTATCATTTGGTAGTCCTAATCGGGTATTGTGTCTCTAGATCATTGAGACCGGCATACCCCGATAACCAGATAAGGGGTAGCGACCCACAATCACTTGGTACTACCACATGTTGTTGATGTGGTGGGAAGTGCAGTGTAAAAATATAATAAGTGGTGTTTTAAAAAAGGATAGGGAGCTCAACCCAGAGAACTTTAATAATTGTTTGCCCCTTCCTTGCTAAAAACAAGAACAGTGTAATATCGTCATCGCAGTACAAACAAATAGCTGCGAGGAGACCAACATGTTTCAGCCACTCAGGGATTAGTCCTTCGGCTTTCGTCAGGGTCTCTGTTCTATACCAATACTACTGCATTAGTCGTGAATAAGGTGTGAAAAAAATATATGAAAAAAACACACAAGTGAAAAAACCAGCAAAGGATACAATTTTCCTTCAGCTGTTTCAACTCCTCTCTTCGGCACCTGGTTGAATATGTACTATTTAGAGAGGACAAACGTACAGGAAAAACACAATCTATTACCCTGGTCTGTATACAACATAATAAATTCTTTAACAAAAATGTATATACCAGCTTATTTACTCACCCAGTGTGTCCGGGGAGTGGACCTCACCTCTTCCTGGACCTGGCTCAGGATATGTGAGACCCCGCTCTACAATAACAAAAACCGACTACGTCAACTACACAAACCGGGCAACCAAACATGCAGCTACTCTGGTAGTGTATATGTCTACGTAATCCAAGGTATTCTGTATATGGAGTCAAATGGCCCCCATCGATAGGTTCACAACACACCTACCCTCCACCTCCCTGCAAACTACAGGCTGAAGTAAACAAGGGTTCACATAGTTACAAATATGTAGCATATAGCTAACACAATGGCATGCCCATAACGTCTAGCTGATAAGGCAGGTCATCATACCTGTCCGTCGGTGTCCCGGGCCGTGACTGAGTCAGGGGGAGGCACAGTACCCAAAGCACTCTGACTTCTTCACAGTTTGGCCGAGGAACACTCATCCAATCAAAACCGGTGAGGGAGGGGCTGGCCAAATCGCAGCCTCCTCATATATCACCCTGTATAGGTATTATAGTAATACAATTGCCGCGTACCTCATTGTTAATGCCCGCCGTTAATTCCAGGACAAGATACCACATCTGTCCCGCGCGGTGTTTACACTCGAAACGAGGCCCTGGGCGCGTTCTCTCGCGAGAACGGGCCGGTCTAGAACTACAAAATGACATCACATCATGGGTGATTGTAGTTCTTGTCAACAACGCGGATATAATTCCGGATTGTTGTTTCTAGCGTTGCCCAGAGCGGTGTCACATAGGCCGCCTAAACTCAGGACCGACTGGGAAGTCACTCGGCCTAGATACAGATAGCTTCCCAACCCTGGGAGTATGCATAAAACTGGATTCTGTGAAGCGCTCGTTCAGCCAATAATAAAGAACTACACGATGACATCATGTCAGGAATAAGTGTAGTTTTTTATTCTGATTTTGGTAATGGGCTTCTGAACTGGAACCAGACTCTGCTAGTAGTCACAGGAAAGACGTGAAAAATCCCAACTAGCGTCAAAATTGCAAATACATTAAGGCAAAATAACTGGTTGCTATTTAGACATTATCAAACATAGTGCACCACCACAACTGGGCCCGTTGGAAAAATTACAGCGCGCTCTACAGGGATTTCTAGACTCCACATAACTTGTGAGCTGGAATTAGACGGGTAGTATTCGCACGTGACAAACCCTGCTCAGGCATAGGTGCACATCCAGATGAGCAGGTGCACCGTCGCATGTGACAGAAAGCGAAGTACTCTTTAAATACTCAATAGTTCTTGGGCTCAAAATGCTGTAACCAGAAGCCAACTCGAACTGTCTCCCAACGGGAATAATACTGTTAAGTATGGGGACAAATCCTCTGATTTACAGTGAAAGTCACGCAAGATGCTATTCATAGAGGCACAAATCAAATTGATCAAGACAAAGAGACCCACGGAATGTCATCGTTCAGCCCTTGTTTGTGTGTCCCCAATTTGAACACCCACCTTTGCTCACGAACGAACAGATATCTGGACACGTCACTCACATGTGGAGGAATGTACGGTTTCTCGAGAACATGCCATTTGAAATCTGTTTCGGCATGATTACACGTGAGGAAGTGCTTCGTGAGTTTGGAGACATCTTTCCTGCAACGGAAAGTGCTCTTATGTTCCTGCATCCTCACACGTACCTTCCTCGTGGTCATACCCACGTATCTTTCGTTGCACGTGCACGTGATGAGGTAGATCAGGTTGGTGCTGTTGCAGTTCGTAAACTGCCGCAGCTCCCAGGGCTTATCTGTACCAATGTCCACACTCGTGATTTTCATTGTCAGAGGGCAAATGGAACAGCCTCCGCAAGGATGATGCCCTACTACTGGCGGGAGATCCCATAGGGTACCTAGTTCTCTCCTGGGTGTACTCTTGGGACGTGTATGTACCAGGCGGTCCCTCAGGTTGGTAGAGCGTTTGAAAGCGAACAGAGGAAAGGCGATCTTCTCTTTGCCACTGTTCAAAATTTTCCAATGTTTTCTGATCACTTTTTGGACCAAGTTCGATTTGGTGTTAAAAGTGCTCACTAGAGTGAGACGATCCAATGGTGGTTTCTCTATGCGTGGTTCCAAGAGGGCAGCCCGATGGTTGTTCGCTGCTCGTTTATATGAACGTTGGACCAATTTCTTGGGGTAGTGTCTCTCTCTCAGCTGTTCAGAAAGTTCCTCTGCATGGAGTTTGAAAGTGTCTGAGGTAGAACAGTTCCGATGAACCCGGAGAAACTGTCCAAAGGGCAGATTGTCCCTCAAAGACTTAGGATGTTGACTCTCATACAGGAGCAATGAATTCCTCGCCATTGGCTTTTTGTACAATTCACTCTCCAAGCCCGTCGAGGTGCTGTAAATAGAGAGATCCAGGAACGGGAGTCTGTCTTTACTCATTTCCATCGTGAAACGGAGGTAGTTATTCTTGCTGTTAAGCCATTCGTGAAATTGTACAGCCGATTCACTAGTCCCTCTCCACACCATCAGGATATCATCAATATACCTTTTCCACCAAATAATGGATGGAAAGAAGGGATTGGTGGGATGTAAAACTGTCGACTGTTCGAATTGGTGGACATAAAGATTCGCCAGCGAAGGGGCAAAAATACTGCCCATGCTGGTCCCAGAGACTTGATGGTATATCTGGTCCTCGTACATAAAAAAGTTCTCTTTCATGGCTATAGTTGCTAGAGCCATAATAAACGGTACAGGAGTGATGGAGTTCAGTTCCGATTCCCCCAGGATGGACCTGATGGTATCCAGGGTCGCATCCTGGGGTATTGAGGTATACAGAGACTCAACGTCCAGAGAGATCAGATAATCTGTCTCTCGATCAAAGGCAATGTCGGGAATCACTCTCAGGACATCAGCAGTGTCCTTAAGAAACGTGGGCATCTTGCTCACCAAGGGTTTGAGAAAATAATCAGCAAACGCCGAAAGCGGTTCAAGTAATGAGCCCAGGCCTGAAATAATGGGTCTCCCTGGAGGCGGTCTCTGTGGCTTATGCACCTTAGGCAAGGTATAAAAATAAGGCATGATGGGATGCTTAGCCTGCAGGAAAGATGCCTCTGCGGGGGTAATCCAGCCTTCCGCCAAAGCTTCTTCAACCAAGACTTTGATCTCCCTCGTCAATCTCGGAGTCGGGTCAATGGTCAATGGCCGATAGGCATCGCTGTTGCTCAACTGACGGAGACACTCTGCCCTGTAAGTGTCTACATTCTGTACCACAATGGAGCCCCCTTTGTCGGCGGGCTTCACAATTATCGTGCTGTCTTGGGTCAGTGATTTAAGACCTTGTCTCTCTGCAGTGGTGAGATTATTGTACCGTGGTCTGGAACTGTACTGTATGAGGTCTATTTCGTTCTTGACTGCTAGTTCAAAAGTGAGAACTTGAGTAGGTATGGCATGTGAGGGGGGTGAAAAAGTAGATTTATTCCTCAAGCCTGTGTTGGTGTCCACCTCTACCTCTAATTCCTCAGAGTTCTTATTTTTGAAAAAATAATGGAGCCTCAGTTTCCGAAAAAACTGCGCCAATTCCACTTGTAAAACAAATGGATCGCCCTCATCAGTAGTCACAAACCCTAGGCCCTTGTTCAGAACCGCTTCCTCTGTGTCCTTTAAAGTTCTTGAACTGAGATTGACCACCAAACTCTGTTTGGGTTTGTTTATTGTTCTTGAGCATTCCGTCTCGTTTGGCTCCGAGTTCCTGCATGAGGGCCTGTTGTATCCTCCCATTGGACCTGAGGTTGTCCCTGTGCCGGTCTTCTTTTGCCCCGTGACCGTCTGGGGCCACGCGCCAAAAAAGGCTGGCTGTTGAAATTTTGGAAACCTGGAAAAGGGCCCATCGGTGGCGCAAAATTGCCTGGATACCCCCAGGGTCCCGGAGGCCACCACGATTGGCCGGGCATATTGTACTGGCCCCTATAATTCTGTGATCTACCACCTCTGCCACGGAAGTTACCGGCGTTAGAAGGTTGATTACTGGTCTCTGAATCACTCCCTGACTCTGTGCTAGATCCTGAATAGTTCGATCCATACACTCTCCCTCTTTTGTTAAAATCAGGAGCTTTGTAGTTATCGCTGGTGTAGGGATAAACAGTTTCTAAGTTAAACTTGGCCAGGTCTTTCTTGAATTTCTCAAGTTTGGTCTGGAGTATCGAATCAGCAAATTCTTTGTTGGCTTTGTCTGATTCGTCTTTGTTTTTCTTGAAGGTGGCACTGATGGTAGCCTTGATTTTGCCCTCCAACACTTGTATTTCTACTAAAATGGCGTCTGATATCCGTTTGGCTGTGCTGATAATTAGAATTAGCCAATCACGGGTACAGCGCCAAGCGATCATTGACCAGTCCTTTAGGAATGGTTTGTCACTCAGAAATAGTCGTGGAGCATTGGTAACTATAAGCCCGGGAGGTGCGCAACTGGCTCTCATGTACTCTGCCATGATGACCCCATGGGTCTGAGTCCGAGATTGCGACTTCTTTAAGGCCAGCACTTTAGTCCAGTCATCTGTTACATTCACTGTAGGTGTAGGCAGTGTGTCTAAGAGACTTGGCATGTTGTCTAGAATAGAGTGGTACATGGCGTCGTCATATGCCAAACCATGGCGTTCAGCCATTATAGCTGTACAGTGGAGGGGATAGGAGGTGTACGAAACCTACAGACAAAAGGTCAAAATACTAATCACTTCTTACCAATAGAAATGAAATGATCGCTATTATTCTCGATCAATCTATACAAGCCCGCAGCTGTACGCTGCTCTGAACATGAAAAAATACGAGTTAATGCAGGGCTAGAGGGATGTTTATCGACCAAGCCTAAGTATTATCCCCCAAAGGAATCAACAAACAACAACAAACTTAGGGGTCTAAATTAAGGATTCAACCGTAGTCCTCTACTCTTCAAAACCTTGTCAATAGTACAGAGGTATGAATACAATATGCTAACAAACCAGATCACCAGATGTGAAGAACCGGTAACGTGAGTCCCCCCTGGTGTAGGATTCCCATCAACGGTCTTGTGATGATCAATATTATCATTTGGTAGTCCTAATCGGGTATTGTGTCTCTAGATCATTGAGACCGGCATACCCCGATAACCAGATAAGGGGTAGCGACCCACAATCACTTGGTACTACCACATGTTGTTGATGTGGTGGGAAGTGCAGTGTAAAAATATAATAAGTGGTGTTTTAAAAAAGGATAGGGAGCTCAACCCAGAGAACTTTAATAATTGTTTGCCCCTTCCTTGCTAAAAACAAGAACAGTGTAATATCGTCATCGCAGTACAAACAAATAGCTGCGAGGAGACCAACATGTTTCAGCCACTCAGGGATTAGTCCTTCGGCTTTCGTCAGGGTCTCTGTTCTATACCAATACTACTGCATTAGTCGTGAATAAGGTGTGAAAAAAATATATGAAAAAAACACACAAGTGAAAAAACCAGCAAAGGATACAATTTTCCTTCAGCTGTTTCAACTCCTCTCTTCGGCACCTGGTTGAATATGTACTATTTAGAGAGGACAAACATACAGGAAAAACACAATCTATTACCCTGGTCTGTATACAAGATAATAAATTCTTTAACAAAAATGTATATACCAGCTTATTTACTCACCCAGTGTGTCCGGGGAGTGGACCTCACCTCTTCCTGGACCTGGCTCAGGATATGTGAGACCCCGCTCTACAATAACAAAAACCGACTACGTCAACTACACAAACCGGGCAACCAAACATGCAGCTACTCTGGTAGTGTATATGTCTACGTAATCCAAGGTATTCTGTATATGGAGTCAAATGGCCCCCATCGATAGGTTCACAACACACCTACCCTCCACCTCCCTGCAAACTACAGGCTGAAGTAAACAAGGGTTCACATAGTTACAAATATGTAGCATATAGCTAACACAATGGCATGCCCATAACGTCTAGCTGATAAGGCAGGTCATCATACCTGTCCGTCGGTGTCCCGGGCCGTGACTGAGTCAGGGGGAGGCACAGTACCCAAAGCACTCTGACTTCTTCACAGTTTGGCCGAGGAACACTCATCCAATCAAAACCGGTGAGGGAGGGGCTGGCCAAATCGCAGCCTCCTCATATATCACCCTGTATAGGTATTATAGTAATACAATTGCCGCGTACCTCATTGTTAATGCCCGCCGTTAATTCCAGGACAAGATACCACATCTGTCCCGCGCGGTGTTTACACTCGAAACGAGGCCCTGGGCGCGTTCTCTCGCGAGAACGGGCCGGTCTAGAACTACAAAATGACATCACATCATGGGTGATTGTAGTTCTTGTCAACAACGCGGATATAATTCCGGATTGTTGTTTCTAGCGTTGCCCAGAGCGGTGTCACATAGGCCGCCTAAACTCAGGACCGACTGGGAAGTCACTCGGCCTAGATACAGATAGCTTCCCAACCCTGGGAGTATGCATAAAACTGGATTCTGTGAAGCGCTCGTTCAGCCAATAATAAAGAACTACACGATGACATCATGTCAGGAATAAGTGTAGTTTTTTATTCTGATTTTGGTAATGGGCTTCTGAACTGGAACCAGACTCTGCTAGTAGTCACAGGAAAGACGTGAAAAATCCCAACTAGCGTCAAAATTGCAAATACATTAAGGCAAAATAACTGGTTGCTATTTAGACATTATCAAACATAGTGCACCACCACAACTGGGCCCGTTGGAAAAATTACAGCGCGCTCTACAGGGATTTCTAGACTCCACATAACTTGTGAGCTGGAATTAGACGGGTAGTATTCGCACGTGACAAACCCTGCTCAGGCATAGGTGCACATCCAGATGAGCAGGTGCACCGTCGCATGTGACAGAAAGCGAAGTACTCTTTAAATACTCAATAGTTCTTGGGCTCAAAATGCTGTAACCAGAAGCCAACTCGAACTGTCTCCCAACGGGAATAATACTGTTAAGTATGGGGACAAATCCTCTGATTTACAGTGAAAGTCACGCAAGATGCTATTCATAGAGGCACAAATCAAATTGATCAAGACAAAGAGACCCACGGAATGTCATCGTTCAGCCCTTGTTTGTGTGTCCCCAATTTGAACACCCACCTTTGCTCACGAACGAACAGATATCTGGACACGTCACTCACATGTGGAGGAATGTACGGTTTCTCGAGAACATGCCATTTGAAATCTGTTTCGGCATGATTACACGTGAGGAAGTGCTTCGTGAGTTTGGAGACATCTTTCCTGCAACGGAAAGTGCTCTTATGTTCCTGCATCCTCACACGTACCTTCCTCGTGGTCATACCCACGTATCTTTCGTTGCACGTGCACGTGATGAGGTAGATCAGGTTGGTGCTGTTGCAGTTCGTAAACTGCCGCAGCTCCCAGGGCTTATCTGTACCAATGTCCACACTCGTGATTTTCATTGTTAGAGGGCAAATGGAACAGCCTCCGCAAGGATGATGCCCATTTGCCCTCTAACAATGAAAATCACGAGTGTGGACATTGGTACAGATAAGCCCTGGGAGCTGCGGCAGTTTACGAACTGCAACAGCACCAACCTGATCTACCTCATCACGTGCACGTGCAACGAAAGATACGTGGGTATGACCACGAGGAAGGTACGTGTGAGGATGCAGGAACATAAGAGCACTTTCCGTTGCAGGAAAGATGTCTCCAAACTCACGAAGCACTTCCTCACGTGTAATCATGCCGAAACAGATTTCAAATGGCATGTTCTCGAGAAACCGTACATTCCTCCACATGTGAGTGACGTGTCCAGATATCTGTTCGTTCGTGAGCAAAGGTGGGTGTTCAAATTGTGGACACACAAACAAGGGCTGAACGATGACATTCCGTGGGTCTCTTTGTCTTGATCAATTTGATTTGTGCCTCTATGAATAGCATCTTGCGTGACTTTCACTGTAAATCAGAGGATTTGTCCCCATACTTAACAGTATTATTCCCGTTGGGAGACAGTTCGAGTTGGCTTCTGGTTACAGCATTTTGAGCCCAAGAACTATTGAGTATTTAAAGAGTACTTCGCTTTCTGTCACATGCGACGGTGCACCTGCTCATCTGGATGTGCACCTATGCCTGAGCAGGGTTTGTCACGTGCGAATACTACCCGTCTAATTCCAGCTCACAAGTTATGTGGAGTCTAGAAATCCCTGTAGAGCGCGCTGTAATTTTTCCAACGGGCCCAGTTGTGGTGGTGCACTATGTTTGATAATGTCTAAATAGCAACCAGTTATTTTGCCTTAATGTATTTGCAATTTTGACGCTAGTTGGGATTTTTCACGTCTTTCCTGTGACTACTAGCAGAGTCTGGTTCCAGTTCAGAAGCCCATTACCAAAATCAGAATAAAAAACTACACTTATTCCTGACATGATGTCATCGTGTAGTTCTTTATTATTGGCTGAACGAGCGCTTCACAGAATCCAGTTTTATGCATACTCCCAGGGTTGGGAAGCTATCTGTATCTAGGCCGAGTGACTTCCCAGTCGGTCCTGAGTTTAGGCGGCCTATGTGACACCGCTCTGGGCAACGCTAGAAACAACAATCCGGAATTATATCCGCGTTGTTGACAAGAACTACAATCACCCATGATGTGATGTCATTTTGTAGTTCTAGACCGGCCCGTTCTCGCGAGAGAACGCGCCCAGGGCCTCGTTTCGAGTGTAAACACCGCGCGGGACAGATGTGGTATCTTGTCCTGGAATTAACGGCGGGCATTAACAATGAGGTACGCGGCAATTGTATTACTATAATACCTATACAGGGTGATATATGAGGAGGCTGCGATTTGGCCAGCCCCTCCCTCACCGGTTTTGATTGGATGAGTGTTCTTCGGCCAAACTGTGAAGAAGTCAGAGTGCTTTGGGTACTGTGCCTCCCCCTGACTCAGTCACGGCCCGGGACACCGACGGACAGGTATGATGACCTGCCTTATCAGCTAGACGTTATGGGCATGCCATTGTGTTAGCTATATGCTACATATTTGTAACTATGTGAACCCTTGTTTACTTCAGCCTGTAGTTTGCAGGGAGGTGGAGGGTAGGTGTGTTGTGAACCTATCGATGGGGGCCATTTGACTCCATATACAGAATACCTTGGATTACGTAGACATATACACTACCAGAGTAGCTGCATGTTTGGTTGCCCGGTTTGTGTAGTTGACGTAGTCGGTTTTTGTTATTGTAGAGCGGGGTCTCACATATCCTGAGCCAGGTCCAGGAAGAGGTGAGGTCCACTCCCCGGACACACTGGGTGAGTAAATAAGCTGGTATATACATTTTTGTTAAAGAATTTATTATGTTGTATACAGACCAGGGTAATAGATTGCGTTTTTCCTGTACGTTTGTCCTCTCTAAATAGTACATATTCAACCAGGTGCCGAAGAGAGGAGTTGAAACAGCTGAAGGAAAATTGTATCCTTTGCTGGTTTTTTCACTTGTGTGTTTTTTTCATATATTTTTTTCACACCTTATTCACGACTAATGCAGTAGTATTGGTATAGAACAGAGACCCTGACGAAAGCCGAAGGACTAATCCCTGAGTGGCTGAAACATGTTGGTCTCCTCGCAGCTATTTGTTTGTACTGCGATGACGATATTACACTGTTCTTGTTTTTAGCAAGGAAGGGGCAAACAATTATTAAAGTTCTCTGGGTTGAGCTCCCTATCCTTTTTTAAAACACCACTTATTATATTTTTACACTGCACTTCCCACCACATCAACAACATGTGGTAGTACCAAGTGATTGTGGGTCGCTACCCCTTATCTGGTTATCGGGGTATGCCGGTCTCAATGATCTAGAGACACAATACCCGATTAGGACTACCAAATGATAATATTGATCATCACAAGACCGTTGATGGGAATCCTACACCGGGGGGACTCACGTTACCGGTTCTTCACATCTGGTGATCTGGTTTGTTAGCATATTGTATTCATACCTCTGTACTATTGACAAGGTTTTGAAGAGTAGAGGACTACGGTTGAATCCTTAATTTAGACCCCTAAGTTTGTTGTTGTTTGTTGATTCCTTTGGGGGATAATACTTAGGCTTGGTCGATAAACATCCCTCTAGCCCTGCATTAACTCGTATTTTTTCACTAATAGATTACTCACAACCAATCCATCCTGGCTTAGACTACTGAACTGAAGTTTGAAGGCAGAAATGTATAGGTCTGGTAATACATTTACGCAGGCCATACTGCCCACTGCCCATCTGGCACAGCCAAGAGGTGGCATCTCCAAACTGGAAAAATCCACTGGTGTATGACACTTATCCTGGGAGTTTTGCAGTGATGTCATTGCCCAGCTGTAGATGTGGCTGCTATTGGGCAGAATACTCAGGTTTGTAAAATGAGGGATTAGATAGGCTTAGACTACAACTGATGAGGGAGAATGAAAGAAAATGCAGAAACGCATAGAACATTCCACAGTGTAGAATGGGAATGAAAAAGTTAGAGAGCTTGTAGACAAAATCCTAACAAGATAAAATCCTAACTTAAGACAAAATACTAATTTAAGGCAAAATACTAATTTAAGGCAAAATAATAACTTGAGACAAAATACTAACTTAAGACAAAATACTAACTTTACTACTACTAAATGCCTTCTGTGAATACCAAAAGTAGTAAGGTTAGGATTTTGTCTCAGATTAGTTCTGCAAATCGGCCCCTGCATTTTTTAGTATGTTTAATAGTACTACAACAGTTCTACTAAAGTACTACAAAATGCAATCCACAAACCTACGAGTGTAAATGTCCACCTCCAGCTCTACTATCTTTTCTATGGGGAAGATTTTCACTCATGTAACTTAACTACTTAGGGCCCGAATACACTCTCGCTAGGAAAGTCTTCTGTATGACTCGGATCCGGAGGGCTTTCCTAGCGAATTTTGCTTTGCCAATTAGAATGACTGAGTAGGTTGCACCTGTATGGTGACAGACTCGGTTCGCTCTGACTCCCATTGAACACAATGGGAGCCTGTTTACAGAACATGTACACAGGCTTCCATAGCAAAAAGGGGTGGGTGGGGAAAAGCGTACACCCTGTGGTGGGCACCCCATGGTGACCGCCACACTGTGCATGCATGGAAAGGGGGGACCCATGGGAAACCCCACAGGACAGATTAGGATGGCCCCGGGTGAAGGGGGAACAGCTACAGCCACCAGACAGTCTGATTCCCACAGCCGTTTTGCCTCGCTGAGACCAAGTTGATACAGTTGTCCTAATCGTGCATCGTACTCTCTCGTTCGGAAGCCGGCTCCATTGCGCGGCACGATTCAGCTGCGAATGAGTTGGAATGACAGGATCGAGTTGGGAAACGATTTGGTCGACGTGGACGAAATCTTCCCATCATACTTGTCATTCGAATGGGGAAACTATTCGGTTGGAAACATAGGCTTCAAATCGGATTTGCTCATCCCAGAACCTGTCTGGAGACTTCCTAGTGAGATTGTACTCAAGCACTAAGTAGTAAATGTGGAAGGGAGCAGAGGTAGGGGCTTGAAAAAGGGTATACTTTTGCGCTATATAAAACTTTATGAATAAATAAATAAATGAGATGGGGTGTTTGGGTGGAGTAAGGAGGGGTTTGGGACGGCTTAGGGTGGTGTTTAAGGAGAGGCATGCACCCACCCACAAAATAGTATACCCATCAGTGGTGGCTCATCCGCTAAGGTGGAGGAGTGTTGCCCCACTGCTATGCAGCAGTAAAACAAAGGAAAAAATAAAATGAGGTGGAGGAGGAGGGGTTGAACCCTCTTAAGTGCACAATGACTGTTGGGCCGGTCCTCTCGGGCCACCCAAAACAGTCATGTGCACTTTCTCTGTTCTCCACGCAGGCTGCATTACAGCCTGTGTGGAGAACATGCGGACCCGTCCAACCACTGTACTGCATTACAGCACTGTGATTGGTCAGGGGAGCCTGTCCTGTGCTTCCTGTTCCTGGAGTCGTAGGCAGGAGAGCAGCAGAGAAGCGGGACCCGGCAGCAAGGTAAGTCTTTCTTTCTTTTCTTTTTTACTATGCGACCCGCGCCCCCTAAGCCCACCCCCGCGCCCGAGCCTTCAAACTGATCTGGATCGGCGGTATGATAATGTAAATGATGCCAGTGATAGAACCAATCTCACACTGATTAATATACATACCATATTGTTAGACCTGGCATCTTTTGACATGGTCCCCCCTGACTTTTTGGCTTCCGACCTCCTATTTGGAGCATATTTTGCTGGCGTAGGACTTCAACACTGCTATTCAGTGCCAAAGCGCTCTGCTTGTCATATACAGACCGGTTGTTGGTGTATACATGATTGACTGATTTGAGTTAGCTGTAATCCCTTGTCCGGGGTAAGACATATTCCTAGGGCATGTAATCAAATTCTCCTCCATGGGCCTGCATCACTTGTTGTGCCACCCATGGGGTAGCTCTGGGTGTGCAGGTTACTGTTACTTGGCTTGGCATTTAAAAAGCTACTTGTCAAGGTTCTGCATGTCTCTCGCTACATTAGAGTACTTCCCGGGGGCAGAGTGCAGTGTCATGCACTGGTAGTAAATCATACGTGATGGTGTGTTTGGTACGGTGGAGCCTGCTTCTCGCATTGATTAACATGGGGGATCTGACGAAAGGCTATTGAGTGCTACTTCCTGCGTGCAGAAGAGTAACAGCATAGTGTTTGATATCGATGAGTTAGTAATGGCAAATCCTCTCCGGTAGTAAGAATGGATTCAACATTACTACTGTAGGAATTTCACTTTGGTAAAGTGGGCATGTCTGTGCTAGTGGCATGTGTGCCTGTCAGCCTGTCTCCAATCCGCCCCTGGGTGCTGGGGAGACAGCTGCATCTGTGAATTCCTGATAGGCGGCCATAAATTAGGGGCTCAACGGAAACTGCAGACCTCTTACTTTGAGTGGCCTTCCTCGGATGGATACATGGGGTTGGAAATGGCACCTGCATTCCAAGGGACAGGGTCCTGGCCCCACTAAAGCTATTGATTGAGCCTCCCAGGGTAGGGTGACAGACAGAGGACAAAATTTAGAGAGGGCCTGTGCATTTCAAAGATGGCCTTTAAAACGGATCTCATCTTCAAAGGCCATTGTAGATAGAATTACTGAGGCTCTGCCCTCAGGAGTTGGAGACGCTTTTGGGATTTGAACCATACTACGCTAGTTCGACGCTGGGACATCAACAAGATAAACCATTGAGGCAGAAGACACTCCAACTGGATTATTCACAGACTTGTGGTGGCCTAGGGCTTGTTGTGCTCCAGGAAGGGAACTATCACCTGGTGGATTTTTCCTAGATGTTGCTGGCCGGCAGCTAATTGTTAATTGTCGGGCCCGGGTCCCTAAGCACTTCCTAAGGGCTGGTTGGCTGGCCTCCTGTCCACAAAATCCCAGGGACAGCAAGGATCTCCCTGTTTCCACAAGATAGTAAGGACTGCACAGGGTGCAACAGAAACGGGAGGAAGTGATCGTCATTAGGGACAAGGACCATCCTGATGTACGCAGTAATCGCAGTGTGTAGAGGAGTGTACTCATAAAAATCAGCAGCCCACCTGGGGTGCCGTAAAGTGAGGAGTTTATGGAGTGCCGGGGGAGTTTCTTGAGTCCAATGGACCCAAGCTTGCAACTGGAAACCTGTGCTAGCTTGCACTCCATAGCGTGTGGTGTCGGACGGGTGTTGGGGGACATTTGCCGAGTCTGCAGGATCCGAGCTGGAAGCCTATACTGCAGAGAGGGAGGAAGACAATGCCTGACATGACGGCCTCAGTCTGAGGTCGCCAGATCCCTCTCCCTGGACCCATGCCACAAGGTACTCTGTTGTTGGTAATATTGTGACTGGACCCAAGGGGTCTCCTCTTGGCTTGTGTACACCCATAGCTGACTGCCGGGAACAACTACAGCTTGACTCTCTGCTGTGGGGGAAAGATTTCTCCAAATTGGACACACGCCAGCTTCTGGTGTCACAGTCTTTTGCCTATGGGCGGCTAGTGATCCCGCACTCATGAAGATACTGCTGGGGGCCTGAAGGCCAGATCTGGTGCACAAAAACACATAACTGTCTCCTTCTACTTTAGGTGGTCCCGACAATCTAATCCAAGTGTTGTCAGCAGGTGCAATGTTTATCATTGGCTGGTGTCGTTTACGTGGCTGAGGGGCTGGGTAACGAGACGTAGTCAAAACCTGTGATTTCTTGACCATTACAACTGTACTGGGTATGCGATATTCGGAATGTTGTGTTTTATGCTAATGTGATAGCGGGAAAGCGGAATGCCTCTAAACTGCCTGTTTCGGTCATTGTTAATGTGGAAGGGGCTGCTTGGATCATGAACAGCTTGGGGAAGGATGGAAATGTGCTTATGTTGCTTACGAGGCTGACGGGAAAATGGGGCAAGTGACTACCTATGACTGGTACATATATGTTCATGCCATTCTGCTGCTAATGGGAGAGTTTGACAATTGCATATAACCGTAAAGCCTGTATCCAATGTGTATATCATTTTTATTTCAATGTGCGAGTAATATAAATACCAGTGCTTTATACATACGGCGTGGTGTCTTTTTGTAGTGTGTTGCGAGGGTGGTGTTCTACCAACACTTTACACTTTGACCCTGAGCATAAGCTTGACTGCTCTGTGCCATGCTTCTCAAGGGTGAGCACAGGTTATCGAACAAGTGTATCATACTCATCCTATCTAGGACAGTGGATTGTGCCTGGCTCTGATGCATCCCAGCTAGCCAGAAACCACTGGGATTAACACATATGTAGTCTGAATGTAAGATTCCTGCGAATCAGTGTCATTACAGCTCGAATGCATGACAAATGACATTGCTATTATCTACCAAAATCGGCAAGACCTTCTATGAAAAATGTAAATATCTTGCAGTACCGATATATTGATTCTCTGTGTGTTAAATTATGCTAAGATTTTCATAGCCTTCAAATTCAGATGCATACAGAGCCTTACTTTTGCAGACTGAGTAGCTGCCAAAAGATTCAGTGTATAACACATTAAGGAACCAATTATGACAGCAATTTCATAGAAGCGCCCTATTGAACCATCACCATTTGCCAAATCATTTAGCAGAACATGAGTAAAAAAACTCACCTCTAATGAAAATCTGCACCTGACAGTGGAATTTTCCACAAAAAAATGCATCCCTGAAGCAATATAGCAATGACTTGTACTTTAGAAAGGCAAATTTCTAGGAGTGCACCCAGAACAGCAGAGACTGATTGTGTCAAATCTTATAGACAATAGCAGTAAATGTAGGCATTCATGCTATAACTACAGGCACTACCAGACAATAAATAAACATTTATGTCAGCGGTAAACGAAGAAAGAAATATGCATTTGAAGCTATGAATCTTTATATATAAAGAAAAAGAATGCCTTCTATCATGGAACTCAGGTACTAGCATTTAGAACACCTAGCTTTTTCTGAGGCCAGGTTAGAAGAGTGATTGTTGCCAATCAAATAAAGTGCAGATTCAGGAATGGTAAATACTGTATTTGTTGATGTTAATGTTAATGTTTCATGAAGCGCTACTGCTACCCAGGAGGGTGTCCTGGCCCTAAAATTGAATTTGCGGGATACACTCTACTGTGTGCAGGTCTGCAGTTGAAAAACAGTGCCTTCAGGGATTTCTTAAAGCTCAGGTGTTTGGGATATTGTCTGAAAAGGAGAGGAGATCATTCCAGTGTTTAGCCGCCTGCACCCAGAAATAGCAGTCTGCCACTTTTTCTCTCCTTTAGAGCAGGATACCTAGAGGGCCATTTAAAGATGAAGAAAATAATCTATTAGCAAATTACTGTTAGGGTGTAGCTTGGAGACAGCCAGGGACAGCTTTATAGGAGGACAGATGAGTGAGACACAAAGCTTTAAACTAAATTATTTTTTTCTATGAGTATATTAGTGTATTTGTATCATATGAGGGGAAATATGCACGTCTATGTTGATTTAAACTAGTATGAACTTCAGTGTTTTAGATCACCTGCAGCCTAGAGCTTAGCTTCTCATGAGAGCGTGGGTGCAGTCCATTGCAGTACACTTCAAGACCTGGAGGAGTCATTTACAACAGAGGACAACATTTTTTGGATCATTAGGTAAAAAAGCACAAGGAAGTGACTATGTTCTCCTTTTCAGTAAGAGTCAGGGAGTTGTCAAAGCAGGTGCCAAGATTTGTAATTGTGGAAACTGAGCTTTTAAAAGAGCTCAGATGGGACAGCCACCAAATGGCTTAACAATCTTCACTGGAATTGCCCAGAATGAGAGCCTCTGAATCTTCAGTATTCTGTTTTAAAGCATCAATTATCTGCCAACTCACTCCTGCAAAGAGAAAGTTTTTATTAAATGTTCCTTGGTGATGGAAAGTATAGATGAATGATCAGCAGCATGTTGTCTTTGTAGGTCATGAAGGAATAGCAAAATGATCTAATCCAATGAACTAGAGGTGAGGCATTGATATTGATCAAAGTAGGGCTCATAGAAGAACTATGGAGGACACCTTCCTTCGCTGATTTGACTTCTGAGCAGCAGGAAGTGTTTAACTCATGTGATCATGCCAGCCAGTCCATGGATGTGTCTCTAATCCTAATCTTATGGAGCTGATTTATTAAAATGTCATAGGAGATGGTATCAAAGCTGACAGACAGATCAAGTAATACCAGGACAACTCTGTCGCCCTTATCCATTAGCCATATCCAACACTCCCAGCATGTATTTTAATAGAAACATGAACAAAAGATACCGGGTAGTGATTTCTTGAGATATTGAGATCAACAGGGATTTTCTCAGCATAGGAGAGGCCAGGGCATGTTTCCAACCAGGGGGAACATAGGCGGTGGTAAGAGATGACTTGCAGAGTGCATAAAAAGCAGGTTCTGGTTTATTGATTCCTAGCTGCTAAGCACATGCTGGAGAGTCTTCACAGGTGGGCTTGATTGAAAGGAAAGTATCTAATCTTTGACATGTTCAGAAATGAGAGGATCCAATTTAGCAAGATAAGGGGGGGGAGAGAATTGCTTTCGGAAAGGTGAAGTTCAAGTTTGGTTATGGCTGGAAAAGCCTGCCAAATGTTATTTATTTTGTCTGAAAAGATGTTGACAGATGATTCACATAATTCTTCGGTATCAAACAATGAGAGTGAGTTACATGTAGGATAAGAACATGGATTTTAAAAGGTAAAATTGGCAGAAGCATACATTTGCCAGTTGCCAAATATTCTATCCACTATGACTTTTCTAAACATTTCATTTTCTTTTGATTCTCAATTGTAAGAGTGTTTATTTTTGGCATTATAATTCTTAATCCAGTTGTGTTCCGGTGTTTTGCATTCTCGCTTGGATAGCGCCAGTTCTCAGGAGAACCAAAGTTCTATGGGTTGGGATTTAGGTAGAGAAAGCTACTTCAGGTGTAGTAAAGTGTATTATTATTATTATAAGAGTTTAACAGGACGCAGCATTACATATTTCATTTTATGATCTCAGGGATTGGGCTTCACTTTGAGGAATGACTGAGTTGCTCGAACCTGTAAAGATAAGCGTGCAAAAAAATATCAACATAGATCATTGCCAGGCCAGTTTAATTTCTCCCTTTCATATGAAACATTGAGGTATAGTCCCTAAAGCTGCATATTCTGGCAATGATGGATTTAGGTTATTGACATGGGTGAGCGAGCTGCAAGGGTACTGTGTACATTCATCATAATGTGGGCAGAAAGCTCAGAGTTATCAAGCAATTCATTGACCTTATATCAGTGAAAGTTTGCATGATGCAAACTGAACTTGAGTCCGGAATTTTCCCTCGTGCTCCTCTTTCTATGTTTGAGGCTGCTTCACTGTAAATAGGTTTGTACTATGAATCTAACCTCATCTGAAATATCTTCTACATTAAGGGTCTCTGCTCTGCCTCGACAAGCCTGCCTGCATGTTTGCTGAGTGTACACTGGCTGTGCTTGACCTTTTAAATGCGTGATTGCAGTTTTTGTATGAAAGCCTTCAAAGCCTTTGCGATTTTAGAGCGCCATGTTCATTTCAGCTCCAGAATCTACCACCTGTGGCACGTCACCTACACTGGTATCATGGCACAGGAGGAGATCTAGCCTAATTGCCAGAGCTGCCAAATTTGGCACTGGGAACTAGGCTTGAATCCTGGCACCAACTCAACATCCTTGATTCTGGGCAAATCACTTAATCTCCCCTGCCTAATAAAAAAAGAGTCTGGCTTTGTGTAATGTAATCAGGTGCTCATGTTCACCTTCATGCTATATAAACTAAAAACACAATCTCTGGCGATCCAAACAGAAGAGAGTTAGTGCACGCTTTGGGCAGATTAGACAGTACTTTGAGAGTGGAGTGACATCATGGTTGGTCCATTTGAATAAAATTTTATTTTCACACAATATTGATGTTTTTTCTATATTTATTCTTTACCAGAGGAATGTGTTTATTCTCTTATTAAGACCAGTTTTACTTTCTGAATGCTGTGTTACAAGGATCACATTCCTTAAAGGGAATTACTTCATAATGTGCTGGCATTTCCAATACCTCAAATCCAGGGATTGAATCATAGGCACAAAATGATTCCAAATAATTTGTAGAGTAATTTGGGGCTGTTATTATCTAAATATAACGTCAAGCATAGAGACTAATTGGGATGAAAGAAAATTAATTAGACTGAATCTAACCGTGATATGTTCAAATATATTCAGTCGGGACTAGGGGTGTACATCCAAGGCCCCGTTGGGCTGAATCAGCGCCAGAGTTTCAGGATATCCATTTATAGTAAATGTACATACAGATAGTCTAAATGGATGTAATTTACAATGTCAACGGATACCCTGAATTTTTTCAATAGATCTGGTTCTTTCCTATGCTTAGGCTGAGCATCCCTGTTCTTGATAGAACTTTAACTTAAGATAAAATATGGGTTTATTTGATGTGAAATTATGCTTCGGTTTTTTACTGTTTGCTACCACTATATCGTTAGAGGGCCTTTTGCTACTGTAAGGAAATGCCTCTTTTTGTATGGTCAACTTGAGGTTTTTTGACTGATACTGCTGCTTTTTCGACTCTGAGAGTTCGCTGTGGCCTGCTAACCAGATCTCAGTGCCTTGACCCCAAAATGAGGTTCCTACATTGGCTATACTCAATTGGACTTACCTGTAAGTCCCTCGCATATGGTACTCATGGTGCATGTAAGTTTGAAAGTCACCCCAGGGATTGCAGCACTGGTTGAGCACCCTGAGTATGACAAAAGAAAAACGTGTCTCCAAGTCTGCCATTGAAGACTGGAAAGGCAGTTTTGAACTGATAGCCAAACTTTGCAATTTAAAGCCATGGCAAAGTTGACTGTCCCCCCTGAAACAAGTGTAAGTCACCCCTATGACAGGCCTACCTAATCCTAAGGTAGGGCGCAGCATATTTCATGAGCATAAATGTATTTTAGGAGTTCTGACAGTAAAAACTTGAAACTCATGTTTTTACTGTGGAAAGACTTGGTTGTCCCATTGGGAAACGTTGGCGATTGCGCGGTTACACACTTACCCATCAGCTGTGCTAACGTCTGACTGGTGTGATCAAAGTTAATACTCCAAGGTATCAGACAGCTCTTTACATTAAACCCGACCTGATGCTCAGGTTGAAAATAATCTAACAAGTTACACTTTGAAACTTTTACAAGTTGCCACTTTGTGTCCTTTGATCTCCTGTGTCCTTAACGGTTGCACATGGAGCTTGAACCCAAAGAAGCTGTCTGCCTTCCTAAGGAGACATGCTAATGACTCCCTTGAAAGGATATAACAGGGGCCTGACTCCTACAGGAAACAACAGGTTGATACTTAAGTAAATCAAGACATAATATAAATTATGTCTAATACATTTTGCAGCTACTTAATAAATACATGTAATGCTACACAATAGGACTCATTACATCTATTTTTGACGCTCTAATGTGAAACATTTTTTTAAAATAATCTTTAAAAGCATTTACATGGAAACTGGATTGCTCTTGCAACCCAAAAATAATTACTATATTCAGTTAACTGACCCAAGAAAGTTTGCAGACTTCGGATAAAGAAACTTGGGTTTTGGGACCAGCGATGGTAGGAAACAATGAGATTATATCTTGTTGGAAGAACAGGTTAAACCTCTAAATGAGGATTACAAGAGTATCTAATGTTGGTTCAAGAGAAAACCTATGTTTGAAATGTAAGTACAAATGAGATGTCAGGATCTATGAGGTAATTATAAGAGGATAAAACCAGATCATAGCATACACAGGGTTTCCTTTTCCTCTTTTCTTCCCTTTTCAATCTAATAATTTTATTTTAGGTTTCCCTCAAAACAGCGTCAATTGTCTGTCATCAGCAGACCAATTGTATCTGAGATTTTAACATAGACTGGGCTTTGGGTCACCGCACTTCAAAGCATTGGCTTGAGGCACTGTCAGTCATATGCTATTTCAGCCAGCAGGTGATTGACTCTATTTCTGTTGGTATTTTCTGTGTCTTTCTATCTCCTATGGACCCCAAAGCAGTGCATGTGGACTATTTTCTCTCTTCTGTCTCTCTCCTTGATCCCCCTGTTGTCACAGGTGCTTTGGTTTCCCTTCTCCTTCCTTCACCCTGTTCTTTATTTGTGTACTCCTAGCTGCTGTCTGCTAATAGTGAGGCATGTGGCCCTCTTAGAATAGCGATAAAGTAGAGCAAGACCATTGAAAGATGCGAGCCTTTAAAGGTGCAAATGTTCCCATGCAGAGGAGCCATCTTGGAGTGCTTTTTTCATACTTTATAACAAAAAAACTATAACCAATAGCTAGCACCAACAAGCATTGTCAGCGCCAATAGTTCTGCACCCCGGTGTCACAAGTGAGACCTACTGGACATAAACATAGTACGTTTCATTCTTTGGTGAGACAATGTTTCATGTTGTCCTTCTAGGTCGGTAATGTAAATATTTATGGATAAAGATAAAAAATAATAGTAATAATTCAGTTTTCCAAAAGATAGTGCTCTTTTAATTTGACTTTTGTTCCACTTTCTGAATCCATATTTAGGTTTTTGGGGGCACAGTCAAACATTCATGCAATTATACTTAGTTTTGTACCATTTCTAGTGTGGTGTGAATTCATTTGTGTGACCTTGGTTAGGTTTGCTGACTTGCATCGTAGATGTGGGTAGCTCATTAATAGGTTCAATTCATGTGTTAAAGAACACCTATACATTTGCTGCGTAAATATCATTCATTATAAACCCTAACAAATCCTGTAGTCACATCACAAAATTGGCATTATGCCACTTTCAGGGTTGTTGCACATGATTTATTGTCTATAGCCATAATATGAAATATGTTTATGTAATGCTAAACTAAACCCATTATGAAGCATAATGTATCCAATCATATTCTTGTGTCTTTTACACACACATCTTTATCATGCAATCTGCACAGGCATAGCATTTATTTTAGTTGCTCTTCACTTATCACTAGCAAAGAACATCTACATATCAACTATTTGCATTGTCTTTAACTCGCATATGTAGAAAAGTTGAGATACAGCTGGTTTCATATCTGCCATTCTATCTTCTCTTTTTCCTTTTAACTTTGCCTTCCTGAAGATACTGTGTATGTGAAAGGCGTACTGAGGGTGAGAGCATTTATTTAAAACTTGTTTGCTTTTAGATCTCACATACTGTTGTATCCTTGCCTTTTCTTGTTTCTTGTAAGATATTGAGGCTCATCATTACATATCAGAAATGTTACCTACAAAACTATTGCCAGCACATATAATTTGGACTATTTCTTCCTTGGCCCCTGCAATGGAAGTTTTGTAGGTACCTGAGGAATAAAGTGAGTTGGGATCAACTACAATTTAACAATTACAGTGTAATCAGTTTGGCCACACAGTAAAACTCTGAGTATGGATTTATTACAAATTCAAAGCCAATCTGATCTAAAACAGTCTCAGAAACATAGAATAAAAATACAGAATCACTAATGGATATCCAAAACCTCTGACAAAATGTATCCACATTAACAGAAAGCAAAGTATGCATTCTGTAGCTGCAAATCACAGACCGAGAAACAAAGTCTGGTGAGTAGATTCAAAGTTCCAATCCTCCGACCTTTACATGAGGTTGTCTAAAAACATCTACTAAGCTCTATTCTAAACTAGGGATCAGGAAACCCTGTTTAAGTCAAGGAAACAGAGAGAGGTGTCAGCACATCAGAACCTCTGTAGTTCTCTAAATGGAAACAATGCTGTATAGCATAAAGCCACACAACAGAGATGTCACAAATTGGCTATACCCTGCAGAATCTAAAGGGAATCTGAATAAAGCTAAAGTGTGATTGTCATTTATACTGACAACAGAACCTCTGAGAATCCCATGACTCACTATTTTCCATCTTCATACACTAAAGCGTGGCAACTATACTTGATATTTATTTCCTTTGGTCCACACATTAGAACGGCCTTGGATTCTTCCTGACTCTCTATTCAGCATGAAAAGTAGTTCTCCCTTTGTTTATTAAAGCTTCTTGTCCTTGCCAAAGTGCTCCTTCTGAGCCTCACTATCTCTTTCACTCAATGATTCTTTAACCATGAGCTCATGTAAGTGCACCTGCAGATGAGAGAAAAACATTGCATCCAAAACAATCGTTCTAGCTAAAAAGTTAAACATTAAGAAAGCCAAATGCTTAAGGTCTTTTGTCAGCTTAATGTGGCAAGCATCTCAATACATGTTTAAATGCATGATTACAGATACATATATGATTGTAATATAGATATGGAGTACTATTCAATTGAATACATTTTCATTTAGAAAAGAAATGCAGAGTATTATTCAAATGAGTATGCAAATATATGTAATAATATTCAAACTACACAAATACAGGTATATATGGGAACTACAATGTGTTGTTATTGGAAGGAAAACGTTAATATTCACAATCATATAAATATCGAGATGTACACAGTAAATGACCTTTCTGTATATGTTTGAGTGCACTACAATATCTTAATAATGTTAAGTCACGCGAATACATGAGGCTATTCATAAACATATGTGTGGGGCCAAAATTACGCTGCTCACTATCTACCTATGATTCATTGCACGGCTGTAGGATTTAAGTAGCGACAGATCCATTACCTTGTGAAAGGGATGTGTTGGAGTTATGTTCATGTGACCTCATTCTTTTTGGAAATAGATATATATTTTTATTTTACGGAGTTTTATATATTGCAAACTTGACCCGAAGGTATCGGCTATCAGAGCGCGTCACACGATCACCTGTTGCATTACATGAGGACACATTCATTTTTGTTAGGCACGATATGAATCACAAATTGAAAATAAATAAGTTCCATGTATTCAGTCTCTACATGTGGCCACCTTCTTGAATTTTTGCTATCCATTACTTATTTTAGCACATTCTTGGTAACCTGTTGGCTAGTAAATAAGTTAGGAGGATGAAGCTTCTGTTTATATTTCACATAAATCAAGGCCCTTCTGAAAATTGAGTTAGAAAATTGCCCAAAAATCCAGTCCTTTTAGATGATGTAGGCAAAAGGGATGTTTATACCGGTACACATATTTCCAAAGTGAATGAGGAAGTGAAAATAGTGAAATGCACACTCGCGCATTTTCCACATTACCTACAGCAGGTGGTTATCTGCGTTTTTCCTGAAAGTAAGTGAGGAGTACACCGGGAAACAAATGGTTTGCTTACATTTCCAAGCATATATGCAGGGTTTTATTATTAATCCCCAAGGTTGAGCAAAGCAGTGAACCATGAAATTGCCTCTATAATGAATACAGTTTTAAATATGTTTTGTGAAATAGGCACGTGACCTGTACAAATTATATGGCTAAGAATGAACAGACAATATATAGCATTTAATCCTGCAGATATGAACCCACATATTTCATTTTGTGATTACTCGTTTGGCACAATATTTGATGATAGTAACCGAATCCTTAAATTAAGTTATCGTGGCTCCCCATGCTTTCTGGTAAGGCTTGACCATTCAAGTGGGAGAGAAGAACGGAAAGGCAGTGGCTTTGTTGACATTTGTAATATTTGTATCTTGAGGACTATCAGGTTACCTCTACCTGCCAATAACTGCGAACGACTTACTCACTGTAAGGCACCAGCCAGTACCTGCCTCAGGAACCACCCCCTAAAGCATCAATGCCTACTTTGGTTTGATTTCAGACTGTAATGCTACTCCGGTTCCTTGAAAGAATGAACTCTAATGTTAATAAATAATTGGACATACAGAGAAAATATGGCAAAGGCTTGTGTGGAGAAGTGTGGCTCAGTGGTTAGAGCGGCAGACCCTGATGCAGAGGTCTGGCCCGGGACCAGGGTTCAATTCCTGCCTTGGCTGGTCTCGGTGGATCTTGGGCTCATAATTCCTCGGACCTGATTTCTTGCCTCGGTGCCTACTCTAAGCATGGGTCCCATGCTGCAACTCTGGGCAATAGCTTGCTTAGTCTCCACACCGGCCCCCTACAGCGCTAGGAATACCTGGTTGCACCCTGGGGATGCCCAGGAGTGGCCATTTCACGGGGAAAAACCAGGAAGGGTTCCCTAGCGGTATGAGTACAGCGCCAGGACACTCAGGAGTATCAGTGCGCTTTACAAGTACGTCTACATTTACATTTTCAGAGCCTTTCCATTAACAACTCAACCCTATTATCCTACAATTGTTTGTTTCTAGGTGTTTCACCTACTACGTGCAGCACCTCATCACCCTACATAAAACAAACTTGTTAAAGTTGAACTACCTACCTTCCACCTTCCCATATGTTGCCTCTCTTCTTATCTAAGCAGATGAAGGGGGTGAAGCCTACCACATTGCTTGTTTCTTGTGCCTGCTTCCTGCAGATAGACATCATGTGAGCCTGATGACTTCAGACTTTAAGATCCAGCATCTCTATGCTCTATGTTCTAAGTCTCAGGCATATTTCGGGGTTGTTGGTCACTCTTAATGGGGTTCCAGGCATTCCTTCCCAATCTCTGGTGAGTAAGGTGGTTGGTTTTGTGCACCTCTGTGGGATAGGTTAGGGTCCTAGCATATTTTACTTTACGCGAGGCAATGCCCTCTGTTTTGGTGAGGATCGTGAGCTTTACAAAAGGGGTGATTCTAGTTCCTGTTGAGATTCTTGGGCTAAGCCAAAGCTTTGATTATTTTCCTCCTTCAGGTGTTTGCTGATTCAGGAAGACGCTCGAGATCAATGGCTGCCAATCTTGAGCGCGCCTCAGGGCCTTTCCTCTTCACGACAGCAGGGCACCGAGTGCACTACTGTAGTTTTGTCTCAAGTGAGTGAATAACAGAGGCGGGGCCTCGCAACAGAGCTTGGAAGCGTTCGCACAGGGCACTGGCACAATGTGGTGGGCCGTGAGGATCTTGTGTCTGAGGAATTATGTGAGAGGACGTTTTGGAGTTTACCTGTAGAGCATTTCTGAGAGAATGTAAAACATTAATAAATAATGCGTATTTCTTCATATTCTTTCGCAAACATTAAGGGACTGGTTAACACAAGTCCATTTTCTGAGTTTATAAGTTAATGTCCATATATTTTTAAGGCTTAAACAAGACCCTGATGCATGTAGCATTAGGGGACTTTCTAAGGATATATAAGTGGATGGTATTTTCACTGTTATATGGGGAACAATGTAGGCAGAGAAAGGCAAATGGAGGAACGTTATATGTCTCTTACTCGTTCTCCTCTTGCTCTTGTCTTTTCTGAGGTGCAAATATAGTTTTTGATATCTTCTTTATCGGAGGCTTTCAAGAAACCAGGAAACACTGCATCCAACTCTTTCTTCGCCATCTTTACGTACATTTTCTGTTTTGTTTGTTATATCAGAGAATATTTCTGTGTCAGATTAAGTAGCCCGCAAGGTGGGGCTTCCTTGAAAAAGGGGGTTTCATGGATGGATCCTACTATGAGAGCTATGAGGCCACTAGCCAAACGGGAGAGAAAACGCATGAGAAAAGTTAGAAAAAGCGAAAACACTAGCCAGCTATCCAATTTAATCCTAGCATCGTCCACTCAAGACAGGAACCAACGCGAAGACAAAGTAATTCAAAACACCTTGGAAGTAGCAAGCATCAAGGAGCAACGGATTTAATCACCTCATTAGTCTACCATCCCTAGAAGTTCAAACAATAACACAAGGAAGCAATCCCCGCCAGAAAAAATATATAGTTTTTATAAACCTCCTGTAAGGAAGGAGATACACAATTTAAAAACTCAGGTCAAACAAATTGCGAAATATACATCTATAGCAGGGAGCACCACGACTGTAATCAGGACAACTTGCCCGGGTGAGGTCAACTTGGTCGAGGAGAACGCTAGAGAAGAAAGACGCAATCCTGAAATACCTCACAGTCAAAACCAGGGAGGCAACGAAGGTACCCAAGTAAGGGATAGCGAAAATTATTCACAGCTAAACCCACAGGCCCTTCTGAATTCATCCCCGAGCCCCCCGGAGTTTACGGTAGTAAAAAAAGTAGCCGAACGGAGTTTAGCTAATCTGTCGCATTGTGACTTTTCAAGTAACAACAAATTGGATTTTAATCCCCAATATGTTTCAAGGGGAACCAATGATATCCTCAATAGAAGCGTATTGCTTAAACTATTCAAAGCCCTCCCTCTCCTGAGTCACATAAACACTAGAGGCATTGAAAGCATTGGTTCAAACAAAACCCGATACCAATTGGTCAAGAAATTACAACAGGCAGGTTCGTCAATAACACCCTTAGCGAGCAGATTTGGCAGCAGAGGAATTCTTTCGCCAAATGGGACATCGAGTTAAAAAAGATAGTCCCTCCCCGTTATCCCAGCTTGCTACAACCACCAATTCACATAGAGGGTCTGCTAAAGGGAGCAAAAGGCCCGGACCAACATAGCCCATTAAAGGGTACAGAGCACACGGCCAGGAAAATAACTATCACCTTTGAACATCCAGAATCTATAAACCCTTCGGGTTCCCGGCACTTCAATACGGCAGGCACATCCTTTGGAATGGCTTGAACAATCTCCTCAATAGTTCCAAATCCATATCAGGGTTTCAACATCTGTTCTTGGAATGTGTCCATCCTGAGCACAAAATCAGAAGATCCCAGCTTCATGGAATATATTACACAGTATAACATCCTCCTTTTCCAAGAAACCTGGCAGAAAATCCCCTCACCAATAGTTGGCTATAAGAAATTCCTGAACCCGGCCACGAGAGCTACAAAACATGGAAGAGCAAAAGGGGGTCATTCTACCTGTATTCTCATGGCATGCTTCTAATATAGACTTAGATTGTTCCTGGTTGCTATTCGTCAAACTTGACGCCTCATCATTCAACAGTCTGCTAATAGTTAACATTTACATTCACCATGTGTCTAAACAAAAGAGGCTAAGAATTGAACAACTAATGACATCATTAGTAACATTAAAACTTGCCTATCCCGATGTTAACATCATATTGTCGGATGACATCAACATGAACCTACAGTATGACAGGAAAAGGGGCACTACAGCGCCCACATCAGTCTCTAACTGATGCGAGACACTCGGTAAGAGGTGCGCAGCCCTTCTGGACGATCTCTCAATGTGGGTACTTTACGGTCAAAGCCCGATAGATTGCCCCGCAGCATACACAAGGGTTACCCAAAAACAACGCTCAACCATTGACTACACCTTTACAGATCATGATCTTCTCCCGTACATTGTGAATTTCTTAAATAATAGATAGGGCGGAAAGTGATCATCAACCGCAATCTTTCATGCTATTCGGAACTTTCGCAATCCTAGCGAAAGCCAAGGCGATGTCTCTTCAAACACAATGCTATAACACAATGCTATAACCTAAAACGTCTCGGCTGGAAAAAGGATAGCATTGAGGATATCACTGGTACATACACCAGTCTTTTGGAGAGATTCATCGTGGAGCCATTGAGCATAAAGGCCTGGGAGTCTTTCATTCAGGAAGTAAACAAAACATTCTCAAGTTACTCCTATGGCCCTAAAGCAGGAAGATCAAAAGGGGCAGTTTGATTCACAAAAAGACCAAGGAAACAAAAACAACAGTTAAACATGTGCTTAAGACAATTACGAACCCAGGCACCAGGAACCCGCCCAGGAACTCCAGCTCTTAATATTAAAAACTAGAAATGAGTTAAAAAGGGATACTAAGGCAGCCAAGAAAGAGTTCCACGAACACATCTGGGTGAAACTTCTTCATGCCCGTGAGCAAAGGGATTCCAAGTTCTTCTGGGAACAAATTAACCAGCTACAAAACGGCAGGAACCGACATCATAACTCGGACATAATGAAGGCCACTTGGAGAGCCCATACTGAACTCTTATATAATGAAATCCCACTCTCAAACACCATGAATAATGGAACACCAAAAGGGAAGGGGGTTGTTGGTGCAGGAGTAGTCAATAACATCTTGACTCACAAATTACCTGAAGTTTCTGTGCTGATTCCACAAAAACAAGTTCTAAAAATGATTAAAAATCTAAAATCAGAGGGTGCTCCAGGGCCCAATGGTTTACCAAATAATTCTTCATTTTGGTCTGGTCTCCTTACTCCCCTTTTTACCCATGCTATTGCCTCCAGTCTGATCCCTGAGTCTTGGAGAGGAATCATTCTAAATCCAATTCACAAGTCGGGTTCTCTCTCTGATCCTTCCAACTATAGGATGATTGCATCAATATATGTGGAGGCAAAAATATACGCATCGAATCTCTTGGTGGACCTATAGGACTGGGTTAGTTGAACCAAACTAATGCCTTCCACGCAAACCAGATTTCGGGCAGGGATGGGCACCCTATTAACATCTCTGCAGTTACTCTCCTAGCCAACCAAGTCTTTGCAGAATCTAGACCCTTGTACGCATGCTTTATCGATCTTAAAGCGGCCTTCGATAAAGTTTCGAGAGATAAGTTATGGTCAAAAATGCAAGGCTGGGGGGTACCAACCAAACTCCTGGAGGCAATAATTAATCTCTACTCTCACACATGGGTCCAAATGAAGAAAGGAGATGGGCACAGTGTAACCAATAAGATTTCAACACTCAATGGGCTAAAACAGGGTTGTGAGTTAGTGCCCTGCCTATTTAACATTTACATCTCAGATCTTGATAAGCATGTTTGGTTAATTCAAGCCAAGCCCCCAAAATTGGGCAAAATACTGACACTGCGTCTCCAATATGTGGACAACATTGTTTTGCTAGTACAAACTCCTGTAGGCCTGCAGAGACTGATTACAGAATTAGTAGCTTACACCACCCTGGCTCAATTAACGATCAACCATCAAAAAACAAAGGTGATTTGTTTCTCAAAACACGATAAAACAACGAAAAAAGCACACATTTTCCTGGAAATTGGACGAGCAACCACTTCGTATAAATACCTGGGTTTCCAATTAGATTGCAATCTCAACTTTAAGCTACATCTGGACCAAGGATGTATAAAAGCAAAACAACTGCTGTTTGCATTTAAGATTCTAAAGAAAAACTCACAGGCTGTTCTATTGGGCACCTTCTAAAAGTAATCGCAGCAGAATTCCTTCCATCCATTTCTTATGGCTCAGAAATTCTGAATATTAAAGATGCCACAGTTCTAAATACTGATTTGGGTAGTAGAAGGAGCACCGTAGACGCGCTAACGAAGCGACAAAGCTTCTGCCTGCACCGAGATACCACGTGCTTCATTCATTTAAGCACGAGAAGGATGGCGGGTACCTGAAGGTGAAAACACACCACGGGACTGCGTAAAGCCAAAGCTCATGCCACTGCTGAGGAGCATAAGGACAATATAACACACCCTCTTGGGTCCTCAAGAAATCCACACTCTTCACAAGTCCTCTTTTGAAAATCCACCACCCCTGACAAAGACCTTCGTACAAAGAAACGCGTTGGCCCCACCTGAGAGAGGTTCCACACAGAACCAGGCCAAATTAGGTCTCAAAATTGGGCTAAACAGACCCCATGACACAGGGCTCTACCTTTGAGTTCTGAGCACCCCCTCTGACCTCTCCCTTGGCTTGAAAAGTACCATAGCTTGAGGACAGGAAAAGCAGTAACCTGCCCTTGCCCCAGTTCAGGGTGACAGATTTTAGTAGGACTATTCTTTACCTGACGTAATGTTCAGTTTGCTATATGTACCTTCAAATCACTGTTTTGATACATTTTCTATTGAATAATGCACTATATGTTTAAGTTTTTTTAGCACTATATAACTGTTGGACACATTGTTTTTTGTAAACAAATTTTTGTGGTTTATTGATGTGTATATACAGATAAGAGAAGGCAAGAAAGCATTGGTCTAGCTTGCCCAGTGACAGGCATGAATGTTTTGTACATCAAATGTGAAAAAATAAGATAACACAAATGAATATATCCCAAAGATAATTAAAAAATAGTTTTGGGAAGAATTATGCTTGTTTGATCTATGGTGTCAGAGGTAATTTGTTGTTCGTACACGGTTCTAAATACAGCACAATCCACATTTTTCAAGAGATTGTTTTTAATACCTTTACATACCCCACAGGCACAAATCCTCCTTGAATATAGATTAAAAATTCAAATCCCAGCCAAGACAAGGTGCACTAGTTAAGTATTACTGGAGGATAAGGGATGCAGAAGACAACACCTTGGCTCACCACTGTTGGGTCGAGATTGAAAATCAAGCAAGGCTTGTCAACTCAACCACAACAGTTCTGAAGGAATCCCTCTCTGCATTACAGCTAGAGGAGGCCTGGTTCACCCCTACAACGTTCCCCAGATTTAAATCTGTTGTGAATAATGCCATCAAGTGGATATCCTTATTAACGGATAAAACTACCTTTTAAAAAATAAATCACACTTGCCCAGTGTTCGAACACTTCTCTCATCAGAAAAAGCATTATCTGACGCTGCTGAGAATGGGGTCATTTCCCTCAAAGGATGTGACCCCGAAATGGAAATACACATGGACATCCAAGGAATGCTACCTTTGCGGAAAAGGGGACAAGTCATTACTACATCTATTATGCATTTGCCCCTTACTATTAGAAACTAGAAGAATCGTCCTTTGGGAGGCCTTCAGGAAGGAACAAATAAGAACATGCAGAGCAGCAGTCATCAAGTGTCTAGGAGGGTCGTCGATTCCTCTGGCTTGCGGAGCCATAACATTCTGTAAAATTGCTGCAAAAGAACTAGACAAAAAAGTAATTTATTTTAAGTAGTCCAAAAACAATCTGTAAATGCACATTTTCCCATCACACTGCTACACCTATCAATACTTTTATGTAATCAGTTGCCTTCTGTCTGTGCTCATGGCCTTGTGGTCTTTTTAATAATATGTTTTTAAAATGCATGTTTAAAGTATCATGTTTCACGGTGGTTCTTCCACCCTTTTACATTTTTTTACGAAATCAAATAAAAGTATATTTGAATGCGATAAAGACTTATATGTTGCATCCGTCATAAAACACCATCACTATGCATGCAAGGCCAATCCTGATATAATACTTGTTATCCTATCAGTGCAAGATAAAATGACAAATATCATAACACGAGGGCATGAAAAACAGCAGTTAGGTTAGGAAGAGTAACACTTTGATCATCATAATCACAGGTGTCACTGAATTCCAACGCAACCACATAGGATGCAGTCAATACATGGCTGCAGAGTATCTGCACCTTCTATTATATGTGATGCGGTAATTTGGGCTTCCCTGTACACCGCAGAAGTGGTGCCCTTATCGCAATAACTGCAGGCAAAGCACTCGCTACCTTCTGAGGGGCTTCAACGACTCAGACCGCCCTGTTCGAGTTATCCCCAAAAGCGGAGCAGCATTGGTCCAGCTATGAAGAATGCAGCAAAATCCTTAAGACCTCCCGAGCCTGACTTTACAAAAAGCCGGAGTGTTCCCAATATGAGATTTATGGTCCAGCTGGAGTTTAGCAAGAATTGAAGCACTCAGAACCGTATACCATGAGGAACACTACACCCCCACAGGGACCGCTGTCGGTAAACCTTGAGGGCACCTTATAGGCATGCTGGTTTGGGGCCAATCACTGGGGGTTCAGGCTCACTCAACTCTAGCACACACAATAGTGCTGTGCGGGACGCAGTACACTGTAAGAACCACTTGTACGCCATCAACAGTATTGTCTGGTCAAGGTGGCATCCACCAGGCAGTGAGTCACACTACTGCATGGCTGAAGCGCATGTCCTTTAAGAGCTCACACTCAAGGGTAAATTGAGGCTGCACATGCCGGTGCCGTTACGAGCAGAAACGCTAACAAGCCAAGTGCAGGGCATGTGCTAAGGGCAGATAAAATTCCATAGTGCCCACATGCACTGCCACACAGTGGGAATAGATCCGAGGGAGAGATGCTGATGCATAAAACGCACACCACATGCTTGTTAAAACAGTTCATGATTTAGCAGCCAAATACCTTTTTGGAAAGGAGAAGGGTTCCACACACTCTTTTCCGACACATGCTCACTCCACACCCTGGCAGGGATGAGAGGCATAAACAACACTCCTTGGAGAGCACTGGGGGCACGGAAACAGGAATATAGGCAGCTGGCTATCACACAGTGTTCTTGTAGGCAAAGAGCATGTTCTTACAGCAAGTCAGCACAACAAAGAAAAGTCTTTCCAGCAGAACAGCAATCCTCTGGTGCAGTATCCAGAGCCATGAGCTTCTGCTTGCAAGTCCCAAGTAGTGTCTTCAATCATGGGGTCAGAGCCCCTATACTTATACTCAAAATGTATTTTATGTGGAGGTAACTTCAAAATTACTTCTAGACGTGCACAACACTCCTATTCAATCCCAGCCCTGGCTCCAGACATACTCAAGGAGGAGGAGACAGAATTGTGTGGGGACAGGTACAGCCCTATTCATGTATCAGTGACAACTCCTCCCACCACTCTAGCTCAGGAAGACCCATCAGCCTGGTGATGGGCTATTAGGATATGCAGGGCACACCTCCGCTCCCTCTGTCTGACTGTCTAGAGTGAATGCACAAACAGGTCCCTGTCAGTCTAAACCAGACGTTGATTGGAGTCAGGCTGCAAACCACAAAGAATAAAATAGAAGGAGGCCCCCAAATGGGTAGAGATATAGGCAGGCTAACGGGGGAAAAACAGAAACGGTCAGAACTGGGAGACTCTGCCAATAATATTTAAATAGGGTCCTGCATAGGGATCCTAGAATACAAAAGGAACAACGAACCTACCATTCAGAGCCAAACATCAAGCCAGTCAAGCATGGATATATTTTTTATTCATATTTTTGGTTTCAAAGTTTCTGCAAACCACAAAGAGTCATAAGCACACAGAAATGCCCACTTTCTAAAAGTGGCATTTACAAAATAGTAAAGAACAATCCACCTTCACCCATAAACAGGATTTAGCACCACTATTCCAAACATACCAAACATGGCAACGCTATTCCTTTCAGAAAAGAAATTACCACTGAAAAACATATCAGGGATTTCCCAATGCAAACCTATGAGAGGAGCAGGCCTCACAGCAGTGAGAAACTAAATAGGCTGTTTGTCACTACTGGGACATGCCACACAATTAAGGCACATGTCCTACCTTTTACCTAAACAGTGCCCTGCCCATAGGGCTATCTAGGGCCTACTTTAGGGGTGACCTATGTTTAGTAATAGGGGAGTTTCAGGCTTGGCAAGTAACTATAAATGCCAAGTCACTGTGGCAGTAAACTGCACATGTAGGCCCTGCAGTGGCAGAGGCCTGAGACAGGTTTGAAAACCTACTTCTGTGGGTGGAGCAAGCAACGCTGTAGGCACACTAGTTGCATTTAATTTACAGGCCCTAGGTAAACAGGATACCTTGGTACAAGGGACTTACAGGTAAATTAAATATGTCAAACTGGTGTAAGCCAATCATACCAAGTTTAAAAGAGAGAGCACATGCACTTTAGCACTGATCAGCAGTGGTAAAGTGCCCAAAGTCCTAAAGCCAACAAAAATAGGTCAGAAAAAATACAGGACGAAGGCAAAAGTTTGGTGGCGCATAAGATCTTTTCACCGCAGGCACCGGCTGGTTTGAGGGGACTGCTGCAGTCCTACGCACCCCGCCGTCCTTTAAGATCTGCCACCTTAGCACTGGCATGCACACCGCGTGTTTGGAGAGCCAGAGCTGGTGGCCGTTCCTCCCGCTGCCTGGCTGCGCAACTGTGGAACTCTCTCCCTGGGTCCATCAGAGTAATTCAAAACCATCTTGCGTTCCGGAAGGCCATTAAGACCTGGCTCTTTCCGGCTTAATGCTGTTTGCCGCGGTTTCTTGTCTGGGAGTTGTTGGTCTGCGCTGGGACGCTCCGTCGCCGGGGCAGCCATGCGCAATATAAATCTAACAAATAAAAATAAATAACCGGCAAAAAGGGCCAGGTCCAACAATGTACCTATGTGCATAAGCATAAATTGTGTGACTCAGTGATGAAAGCCAATGACTGAAGTGAGTGAGTGAGTGAGTGAGTGATAACATTTTGCTTGGTCACATCCGAACATCCGTTTATGCACTTACATACCAAGGCCAGTTGGCCAAGCTAGGAAAATGTATCTCCACTGCCTTTAGATGATGGCAGGTTGAGATCTTTTTATTTGTAACCTTTTTTTTATGTTGCACATGATTGAAACATTTTTTTTAAAAACTTTGCCTGCTTGCCATAGCCAGACAAACTAGCTTTGCTAATGCTTGTTTATTATTGCGTTTTGTCCTCGGCATTGTCTACATAGGTTTCATTGAGGAAATTATTTATGCATGACTACTATATGGTATAATTTGTTAAATTATGTTTAAAGATTTTATCTTGCACAGGTACACCAAAAATGTTTTTCTAGTACTTACCCAAAAGATCTGGAAGAGCGAAAGCTAGAGAGACACAGCGATTTTAGGAACTGCAAACAAAGGTGACAGTGTTGAGGACTTTTTTTTTAAGTAGAAAGGATCTTCGATTTGGTTATGGGCCCATGCTCATCCCATGCCACACTAGTGCCAGCGGCTGGTGGAAACCAGGAATGGCAAGGAATGGGGTCCCACTGAGTTGATAATGGGCATTGGTGGTGCATGAATAGAAGCAGGCTCGCCAGTGACAGTCACTGCTCCAGGAGCATCAAATGTACTTGAAGGGTAGATGTTTGAGCAACGCTTCTCGGATCTCTGTTGTGGGATATGGGGGACATCATGGTGGTCTGGACTTCTTCAGCAGACTAAGGCTTACATGCATGGAAAACAGCGACAGCGTTGGAAGTCACCACTATAGATGGTGCATTAAAGGGCCTGATCCACACATGGAACTACACAAAATAACACATAAGGAGATACTCTGGTGGGGAGCCATGTATTTGCCACATTGACAGTCCCTGGTGGAGAAATAGGAATGGACTTTTATTTTCTGCGCCTCCACTCCTCACCTTACATTCAGTTTGTGCACAAAAACAATATTCAACATCACACAGTGATAACCCTAATGGCGGCTGCAACAAAAGTGATTGTGATGGTTCTTTAATTTGGATTAATTCTGAAAATAGAAGTCCATATTCTGATTAAATAATACTGAAGTTTGCAAGCCATTCCATTCAATAATAAAATTAAGAAAAATGCATTCACATGACAGATGAGTTAATAATTTTTTCTCTTGGGTTTAGATAATATACTTCAAATTTCGGAATAAGTCGTCAAGACCCAGTACCTGTGGTACGTGTGAAAGTGGGTTATCCCTTTGACACATATGTGGTACTGAGACCAGTTTAGGGTCTACCCTGTCTCATGGGACACTGTAGGTGTCCTTAGCAAGCATTAGTGTTGCATTTGAAAGCCACTTAGATGAAGGGCATCTCAAAGAAAGTCAACAAAAGCAACATGTAATTGTTGCTCCATGAAACCTATTGGATTTGTCGATGCTTGCTTTTCTCCTAAATGATTGATTGCATTTTTGTAAAGCTTAAGATTTACATAAAATGTGTATCCAAAGATGCATGCCACACATGCATGTGCAGGCATGCACATTTGTGCACCTGTGCATGGTTGGGTGGCCATTTTGGAATGGTTTCAAAACAACATTTTAAGACGGCTGCCCACCGATAAAGCCATAGGTGATGCTCAGCGCATGCTCTGGTGTGGGGGGGATTAAGTGGGCACTGAGGAAGAGGGTTGTTTTTAATAAAGAATCGGGGAAGAGTAAGAAGGGGGGCAAGGACAGAAATGGGAATATAGTTCTCACATGTTTTCCTATACAAGTTCTGATGTCAGAAGTGGAAGTATTCAAGCCATCCGATCAAAACACAGTGAGACTACATTTTTTCTGGTGCAGGGAAACACAAGAATAGGGAGGAAAGTCATTTAATCTGGAGAAGGGGCGTCAGATAGTCCAGAAGGCCACTAATCATAAACAACAAGCTGGTCTAGAGCACATTCTATATATTTCTTATTATTCACAATAGGTTTTTGACAACAAACAGCTAAAGTTCTCTGCTATGGAGATGAAACAACAAAGCTAAGATGGGAAAACTGGTAGGAACAGATGTAAACTTTTATCCATTCAAATAGATTTCATAAAAAGATTGTAGAGACCATAGACCCATGAAAGTGTGTTTCTGCTCCTTCAATGGGTATCTCAGTTCCAAGAATCAGAAATTTCCAGTGGTGGTGTACTTTCAACGCAGACAATTCTGCCTCTGTGACAGACATTTCTGTTTCAGTAAGAGCAAAAAAGGGAATGGGAAAGGTGAGTGGGCATGCCAACCATGTGGGAACTTTCACAATGCCTGAATTGTGAAGGAATTCACAGAGGTTTTACAATTAATTTCCCACACCACAAAACAATGTACAACAGTAAAATACTGTCCTACACTTGGTAAAGGATTAGTGATGACCCCAAAACTTTCTAGGGTGAAGGAGATCAGGATTCTCTATTGGGAAAAGAATGGTTCCCATTGAAGAATAACAGGGAAAAACGGCACAAATGTACCTAACTTTAAAATGTCAGATATGCAATGATAGAAATTCCTCCTTTCTTAGGGATAAGGTTTCTCCCACATTCCTCTTGCTCAACTGAATAAGATATTTTCAAAAACATATATGCAGGGCATAGATTTCCAGGTTCTACGTCGATAAATAAAGGCTGGTAAATTAATAGAAAATAACGAATTTACCAAGACAGTAGACTTGATGCAAGCATCATTAGATTGAGTCTATAGACAGTGCATGTGTTGTCTGTTGTGAGGCATATTGTGGCTTGCACGAACATAAAGGGGTTTGAAGCTTGCCATTGCTTACAATTGGTTGGCTTTCTTTGCCACTTTTATTTACCTGTTTCTTATTGGTGCCCCAGCATGTCAATCTTGTGTTTGTCCTCCTCATGGAGCACTCCCTCCCTACCATCACTTTGATTGGCTGACATCTCTGCTTCTATTGCTTGCTTTTCAAAGCACTATTTTTTTCCTTTGGTGCTAAGCATTCCATGAGCGTGCATGTGTTTTTTTCTGTCATCCTCCAGTGCTTCTCTCGTACTACAATCCATGTTGCTCTTTTGCACCTTTGTGTTGGCACAACGCCTGTACTTCCCAACCCGCATCCTCCATGTTGCTTTCCTACAACAGTGTTTATTCCCCATCCCTTTTGTCCCCTCGATGTTGCTTCACTGCCCCACCCTACCCCATGTTCTTCATTGTACCCCCACCCTTCCCTATGTTGCTTCGCCGTATCCCCACTCGCCTTCATGTTGCCTCGCCCCACTCTGGGGCATATTTACAAGGGTATTGCACCACAGGAATGTCACTTTTAATGACGTTCCTGTGGTGCAATGCCCTGCTCCATATTTACAAGGTGGTATTAAGCTACTTAATGTGGCTTAACACCACCTTGTAAATATGCCCCTTACCACAGCAGTCTGCAGAGGCAAAGGGGCGGGCAATGGGTATTGTCTTGGGTGTTCCACTGAAACACATATTTCTTTTTTACACTGCCCCCTATTTTCAAGTGTGGCGTATATATGGGGCAGCACCAAAAATAAGACCAGGGAAAACCTGGTCTTAAACAGGCACAACAAGGAGAAATTAAAAATTCTCCTTATTTTTGCTGTTTCTATGTGTGCTGCATTCTGTGTCCCTTCCTACACATGGACAATCATTGCCTGCAATGAAGGCACCCTTGCACTATGGCAAAAGGGTGCCTGCAATGGCGCTAGACAGCTATATTTAGTGCGAACGCTAGGAGAATTCTTGTAAATACAGAGCATCCCTGCGTTTCGAAACTGTCGGAGCAAGCTGATAGCAATTATGGCTTAACACTGCGCTCCGACAGTTTCCTTGTAAATTTGCCCCTGTTTCTTTAGTTTCCCTCATTGTTTCCATATCAGCCCGCCCCCACTTTAAAAACAAAAAATTACTTATGCGCATATTATTTTCTTTTCAGTTACCTAGCCGCCTCCGATTGGTAACAGAAAAGAAAAAAAAGGTGTCCGCTCACCTCAAGCAAATGTCTGCTTCTCTCATTACATCAGGTCTTTATTTCTGTTGTTGCTACGTAAACAAGCACAGTTATGTTAATAGTGCTTGTTTCACTGTAAGCCCACTTCAATACACTGAAAATCACTTTTAAGTGAGAGAGTGCAGGAGGGAAATGCTATAAATTGTATATTGCATTGTTTAGGCATTGCTGGATTGTAGTTCATCTGTGTGCATTAGGGAAAAGCGACCCCAGAGTTGTAAGGGAGCAAGAAGAGGTGTGGGAAGGAGTTGGGCATGAGTAAAAGGAATTTAGGGGTGTAAATTCCTTTCCTTTTTATATTTGTTTACACCACATTCTACTTCTATTGTTGTTGACTGTGCAGTGTGAAAGGGTGTAAATAAAATAAGCAATACCATTTACTTTTCGTAAAGTGGGTGTGGTGCTCTCTAGGCATTTTGAGGCATATTTATAAGCCTCTTTGCGTCGCTCTTGCACCACGTAAAGTGGTGCAAGAGTGACACGAATGAAAAATGAGATTTATTAAGCCACGCAAGGCCACCTTGCTTGGCTCTGCATGGCTTCATAAATCTTGAGTAATTAAATGCAGCACAATTCGCTGTGTTACATTACACTGAGTCAGGGAAGCGTTTCCATGGGTGTTGAGTGGGTGTTCCCATGCAACGTCCATGGATATTGACTCATTCCCAGTTTTACAAGAACAGGTAATCCTGGTAATGTGCAAAAAAGATGCACCTCTCCGGGAGAGGCATAACAAAGAGAAATATCTTTATTCTCCTTGCTTTTTCCCTCTTTCTATGTGTGCTGCAGCATGCCGGCACCGATCGGGGGCGGGGGGTGACGTGGGGGTTAGGGGGTGTAAAAAAAAAAAAAACATACCTGATTGCAGTGTCTCTCCTCTGACATCCCTCCGTCGCCTCTCTCGGCCAGAACAGGAAGGTGGAAGCACCAGGCTCCCCATAGCCAATCACAACGCTGCACTGAATGGCTGTGATTGGTCAGAATACCATGGTTTGGTGCTCAGACAGGCAGTTGGAGCCTGGGCATGTTCTCCACCCAGGCTGTAATGCAGCCTGGGTGGAGAGCATGCAAAGTGCGCTGAATGTTTAGCCGGCCTAGACGGCCGGTCAAACATTCATGTGCACTTGGAGTGGGAAAACCACTCCTCCCCCTGCTCTTGTGTGAGCTGCCTTGCCCCACCCCGCCCCGCCCCGCCTGCAAAGCTGCCGCAGCAGGAAAAGTTGTAATGATAATAACATCGAGTTATTATCATTTTTTGTTTCCTTTCTTTCACTGCTGCGTCGCAGTGGGGCGACGTTCCTCCGCATTAGCAAAGGAACAGCCACCGCTAGGCAGCCCATTGTGCCACAGCGCAATTGAGTGATGTGCCCAGAACCACAGGATGTTGCGATAAAGCTGGGATTCGAGCCTGGTTGCCCAGTCCCAGGGTCTTCAGCTCTGGCCATCAGGTTACTCACTCTCCCCCACCACTCTGTGTTCCTCACCTCACCCCTCCATCCCATCCTCTGCTCTGCCCCACTTTCCAGTTTCTTTTTAATACCGATGTTGCTGTGAGAGCCATTCATCATCTAATGTGAGCAACGTCCCCTTTAGATTGGAGTTACCCGTTGTTATTATGACTGGACTACTACACCTGCTTCTGGAAATACATATTTTTTTGCCGTGAAACGGCTTTGTTTTACCTGCGGGCGTACGTAAACCTTCACTTGTCACAAACCTCCGGGGATGCCTGCTCGAGCTGTGTGGCTTTCCATTAGCAGATTCGTTTACATTAAGACGCCAGTGCCGTGCATCAGGTGATGTTTTAAAGCTTTCATAACCTATAGTTCAAGTGCGCGCAGGCTGCAAGATTCTTGGGCTCATATTGTGCCTGAACTGTAGATGAATGTTAAATCTTTTGTGGCGCTATGCAGAGCTTCCCACCCAGTAACATTCCACATCCGAGCAGGTGTTTCTGCCAGTTTCATTTTTATACATAAAAATGTCACCCTCCGTGCGGTTCGTGACGCTACCGCCGGAAGCGTGCAGGTTGGGTAACTGGTCGTTTAATGGTATTTTTCTAAAGAGTGCCAGACAGCTACTCAAACTCCTCTGCCGTCATCGCGCGCGGTTTTACTTTTTAATATCTCGTCCCTCGCAGACATTTAATTATAATTAAAGCACCCTCCTGTGCCCCCAATATTACTTTCAGGGCCAGCCGCCACTCTCAATGTTTGTAATTATCTTGTGAGCGGGGCTGGCCTTGTAATGCTGATAACAGTGGATAACGTCCGGGCTGTTTTTATAGAATCGTCCTGTACATCATGGGCCCACGTGAATATAGTGCCTTAAAATCTTACTCTTGGGACGGGGCGCTGGGGGCACAAGACAATGCTAGAGATTGGATCATCATCCATTGACTAAGTCAATGGGTCCCAGAAGGCTTTGCCAGGGCTTGTGTTTTTATTGACCGCTAGTTTGGATTGTATCTCTTTGTGGCTATCTCATCTGAGAGAGCTTTTTAGTAATCCATTTATGGCTCGTTGTGAATTGGAAGCACTGGAGGAATTGGCATATTAGTATGTCTGCACGTGTTTGATGTTTTTGGGTATGTGAACTTTTTTTATTGATTTGTCTCTTTATAAGTTTAGGGGAATTATATATGACCCACTCTCGATGTAAGGCCTCTTACATTTCCTTTCCAGTGTAGTTAATAATCTGTGAGAAAAAGAAACGTATGTCTCAATTTTAAATGTCAGTAGATTACATTCTAGCCAGCAGCCCTCCCGAAAGGGAGCGTTCAGAGTTCATGGAATGTAAGCGAGAATTACACGCACAAGTGATAGGCTCCAAGGGAGTCTTTCCTGTAATGCTTCTCAACTGGTAGCGCCTCTGAAACGCCGAGATTAGCGTGTTTATGGCCAGTGCTCCACTGCTGATTCACCGCATGACTGATTTATTGAGCAAAACTCCGCACATGAATCGAGTAAATGAATAATGCACGGTTCATTAGATTTACGGCCTTAATTATCGACTTCATTAGGTTAAAGAGACACATTGCAAAGGCAGTAATTCACCTCTTTGGGGTCTGTGCTTGTTTTTATAACATTGAAACGTTGGCCATGCCTTTCCTGTGAACTGAAATCACGCGCCCGCTGAACTTGTGCACATGGCCATTTACCGAGTTAGTTTCAGAGGCAAGACTTCTATTGTTAGAGTGCTTGTCAAGTAATTTCAGATTTTTCAGTTTGATGGATGCTGCCCTGGTGCAATGGTGCCAGGATTGAATGAGGCTTTGATGTGATAACAAAACGTGCGGACTGTGGCATTGTCTTTCCATGACAATGGCACAGAAGTGTGCAGTGTGAGTGTGGGAAGCTGGCTCTGTAGATACTGTACCAAAGTAAAGTCAAGTGTGCACAGAGTCCAGTGGCTCCCCAGAGGCTTTATCAAGGCTAAAGTAGATAGTACTAATTGCTCTCTTTCGTGGTAGAGTGGGGGAGCAGTTAGGCCGATTAGAGGACTGTGTTAAGCATTTGTTGTTCACACTCAGGCAAGAAATGATTGCACACACACACAATGACTAAATCCGAGACCAATGGTTTGTAAAAATATTCCTTTTTATATGTTAATTACTTAGAACCATAGAAACTTATTTGCAATAAAATACCTTTTGCAATATCAAGACTTTTAAGTATGAAAAGTGGACACTGCATTTCTCAAACAGTTCAATGTTAACCTATGGAGGAAAAACAATCTTGTAATTTCACGGGTAAATAAACGACTCACAATTCCAGTCGTTGGGTTTTAGGACCAACACTAGGCAAGGGTCAGGTAAATGTAGAGACTGCACCACCAGCGGACTCGTGTGGCCGGTGGCAGAGGTCAAATTCAGTCCCTGGGGCCCAATGTAAGTCAATGGAGACTGGGGGCACGCAAAGAGATGCAGGTTGCAAGTAAGTAAAATCTGAGTTGGGGGTCAATCTCTAGGTGTTAGGACCAGCACAGGAGGGGCCACAAGGCAGCACCAAACACACATCCTCAGAAGAGACTGAAGATTTCAAACAAAGACTGTAGGCTCAGACAAGGAGGCTAGGTGAAGGAAACCGGTGGCTCTGGAGGTAAGTTGGGGTGCTGAAGGGCTAGGGACATTGTTGGACGGGATCCCCAAGGCTGGGGGGGGGGGGTGGGCTGCAGGGGTGTCTTTAGATGTCAGAGAAGTCTTATCAGAGCCGGTCACGATTGGGCGACCCTTTGTGTTGAGGCTGCAGGTGTTGTCATGGAGTCCAGGAGAGGTCACTCTGGTATGGACTCGAGCTCAGGACCCCTGGGGAACCTTCTTAGAACCAGTGAGCCACTTCGAATTGGGCCAGAGGAGTTGAGTGTAGAGTTAGTGTCTGGGGGTCTGGTTGTGCGGTTCCGCAGGTCACTGGAGCCCTTCTTGTTCGTTTCTTTGTGGACAGAGCCACAGTCCTCTGGAGCTCATGGTCTTTAGGAAAGGTAGGCAGTCCTCCCATGGTTGTGCAAGTTGCTGGGCCTGCAGAGCGAGTCACTTTTTGGGGCAGGTTTCTTCGAGGACTGCAGACAGGCTGGTAGGACTGGGGCCTAGTCGGTTGTGGTCTGAAGGCTTCACTGCTGGTATGGCTCTTCGGTCCTTCTTGTTCTTTAGGTCACCAGGAATCTAAGGATCAAGATTCAGGGACAAGCCTAAATACTCAATTTAGGGGTATTACAGGTACTGGTAGGAAGTAGCCAATAGGCTTCTCAACTTTAGGGTGACTACACCCTTTGTAAGTCCACTTCCTTTGGGGCAGGGGCATGCCCCTAATCCTATTGACTAATATCCTCACAACCAATATGGAAGATTTTCAAAGGAGGGGTCACTTCAGCTCTGACACCTTAGGGGTGGTCCTGGCCGAGAGGGGGCACAGCTCTCAAGCTTACTAATTTTATCCCCAAGCCTGCACCCAAAAGTGGGACTTGGTGAGGGGGCAGGAATCTCCAATAGCTGGAGAGGTCCCGGCTAGCATAATAAAGCAAAGGAACCCTTTGAGACTCACCGCCCTTGAATGCTGTTCCTGTTTGGGGGTAGGTGTAAAGCACCGCCACCAAGAGCAGGCTTTGTTTCTGATCCACAGGAGCATAAGGCTCCCACTACAGGGGTCAGAAACATGTCTGGAAGTGGCAGGCCGCTGCACACTAGCAGGTGGGTAGGTTTCAGGGGGAACCTGTGAGATGCCCTTTGAGTCTGTTTATTAATGAATCCAACACTGGCGTCAGTGTGAGCTCGTTAATCTGAGATGTTTGGTACCACACATCTTGGGATTCGGTGAAGCCATCATGGAGATGTGGAACTTATATTGACAAGCTCCCAGCCCATGTACTCGGTCTGGCCTCATTATGCATTTATAATGTGGACTTAGATACTATAGAGGTGTATCTACTCATGCAGTATGCCCTCACCAGAGCTATATGACTTACCTATGCCTCCAGCAGTCCTGGCATTCCTGGCCCACAAGAATTTTATGCCAAGTCATCTCTTCACTTTTAGTTGCACCAAAGCACGCCGCCTGCAGTGGCAGTGTGCATGAGTTTGGTGAGGGGTTTCTTAGGATGGCATAATACATGCTGCAACCCTTAGAGACCCTCTCTGTTCACAATGCATTTGGTACCACTGGTACCTTTTACAAGGGGCTTATATGTGGGCCAGAGGTGTGCCAATTGTGAAAACAAGGTACGGTTTTTGGGAAAGAATGCAGGCGCTGTAAGCCTGATTAGCAGAGAACCAGTACACATTCAGTCAAAGTTGCCTTCAGAGTCAGGCAAAATGTGGGGGCTAACCATGCCAAAATGAGCACTTTCCTACTTGGAGGTACAATAAATTGGTTTACAGATGAATGCCGGCCACTATAATTTTTCAGAGGAACTTTAAAATACCATCATTGCCAGTTGCACACAATGACTTCAGATGGCTATACATGGTTTGCACCCTATGTTGAATGAAGCTTGAAGCAATTATCTCCTTAGTTAGGCTACCTGCAAAGTAACTACTAACACAATGAATCCATCTATGTAGATGTTTGAGGATCACTCATTAGGTTTCACATGCACACCACTTGCACTGTGCTTGTGAAATATATTGTTAATATAAATCTTAAAAGTGGCTCACATCCCGCCCTTGCTTTTCATTGAGTCCTGTGCTTGCCACTTACTGTTCTTCCATTTCTATTGGCTGCAGCATACTATTTCCTGCTGTTCTATTATCAGTATCCAGAGGCCCAAGAACTATTATCATCCTCTTGCCTGGAACTTCTTGTCAGCCTCTCTGCGTGCTTTGAGCAGCACAGTCACCAGTCCCTCTGCTGAAGCAAGGACCCACTCTAGTGCTCCCTTTTGAGCAGCACCCTCACCAGTACCCCAGGGGCCAAAGCAGGGACCCACTCTTGTGCTCCCTTTTGAGCAGCACACTCAGCAGTGACCCAAGGCCGAAGCAGGGATCTGCTCTAGTTAACTACCGCCTTGTGGCATTTTGCTTTGGACACCATTATTGTTTCGTATGTGTGCCAAAAAGTACTGGAGGGCTGTGGAGGGTTGCTAGAGCGCTATTTATTTTAGTTGTGGTTCCGTTATTAAATACACAACTTTTTGTTCTAAAATGTGGGCGCCGCAGTTCTCATGAGCAGCTCCTCTTGCGCCGCAGCATCTTTGTATTTTGATTGCGTCTGCAAGGAGATTTCGGAAGTGGCTGCCTGGGCGGTGCATTTCCCACATGGTAGCTGGGCTGCAACTTCTGCTTAGTCAGCTGGGCAGTACTTCAGATTTGAGATGGCTGCTTGGGCGCTGTGGGCATTTTGGGGGCTTGACCCTCTGCCTTCTTCCACCTTTCCCATACCAATGGCTGCTTGGACGCAGTGATAATGTCAGACAGAAACTCTTTTTCATGGCACGGGTTCCCCCTCACAAAAGCATTTGCTTGGGCCCCGCCTATAAGTTTTAGGCTGCTGGGATGCCTTCAGTTTGCCTTTTTTGTTGGCAGTGAGCATTCATTCCGTCTCTTGTGCATTAGTTTCAACAGTGTATTGGCCTCATCTTAGTTTGCGGTTTGCACTGCATTTATTCATGTGTGGTGCTCTGAGGCTTGGTTGGTGTTATAGAGGCTCCACTTTCCTTCCTTTTTAGGTTTCACCTAAACATTGCCAATTGTATTGTACTGCATTGTAATTGCATTTATATAGCGCTTACTACCCCTGACGAGGCGTCGAATCGCTTTTTCGGCGAGTACCACGCTACTCCGGGACCCATAGCGTTAGTATAGTGAAACATGGAAGTACATTTTAAGTGGTGGATAGGTTAGTCAGTTATTTGGATTTGGAATGATAGTAGAAGGATAGAGGAGGACAAAGGTTTGTATTTATATAGCGCTACTGATGTCAGTACGTTGTTTGTTTACGCCGACTTCAGCTTCTCGTAATCTATATCACTTTTACTATTTATCAGCTGCTGTAATATTTTAATACTAACACTACTGGCCTTGAATACTGGTATCTTATACCCTTGCCAGTCTCGGCTTGCATGAACATAGTCTCTTTTGTATTATTAAGATCACCATACAGTTGCTATGAATTCATCAAGTCATTCGTTGACTTTCTAGTATAGGTCCATGCGCCACTATATGTCGTACAGGCTGCACTTCTATATCACCTGTTTTTCTACTGTGCATATTAGCACTGCCTCGTGTGCCTTGTGTGTTTTAAATCATGCCCCCTCTCTTGTTTTAAGTGTGGACTCTCAACTCAGAGGCTTGGTGACTTCAGCAACAGAGGCTCGGGTCTTAAATCTTAGCTTTCTGATCGCACTAAATTGTGTGATACTGGGATTGTTCTGTCTCCTTATCATTCTGTGCCTTGGTTGTCTTTTCTTACTGTGACCGACTCAAAGGGATTTACTTTGCAATGAACACTATTAATGAAAATTCATTAAAAGTGAGCAATCAACCAACAGCAGCCACAAAGCACAAGAGCAAGTCCCAAAACACACCACCATTAGGTCGCTTTAGTGAATGAATTGCATTGAATTATTTTCACATTACATAAGAGTAATAAAATGGAGATTAATAAAGTCTGAAGAATGAACCTTACATACTTCCTACATTCAAACGTTATTTGAACATGTTTCTATAGTAGTGAAAGTATCTGCTGTCCTTCAGTGTTCTCATTTCTCAGAGTGGTGTTATAATTAAATAGGAGATACCCATTTCTCACAGTGGTTTTATAATTAAATAGGAGATACCATCTTATTACAGTTTGAATTATGGCAGATTCTTGATTCCATGAACACAGTGTGCAAGAAAGCTTTTTTAAAATATATTCTTACCTCATCATCTCTATTCCTTCTCCTCTCCCTCCTTTTGCACTTTTCCATCACTTCCGCCTCCATTTTCCCTCCATTCTCCTTGCCTTTCTCCCTCCTCTTTCACTCACTCCCTTCACCCCCTGTGACTCTACTCCCTACTTCTCCCCTTTTCATCTCTGTTCCATCCCCTACTATTGTCTCGTTCTGTATCATTTTCTTCCTTCCCTTCCCTCCCTTTGATCTCTCTTTCCTTCATGTCTCCTCCCAGACCCCATCAAATCCTTTGCGCTGTATTCCCTCTCTTCCATTTCACTCTCCTTTTTCTTTTCCTCGCCGTTCTCCTTACAGTGTCCCCTGATGTTCCCATTTGCTACCCCTCTCACTTCAAACTTATATTGCCTCCCTGCACCTCTCATCTCTCATCCAATTCCCTTCTCGCATTTCTTGCTATGCTTGTTTGGTTTGTCCTCTGCCCTTCACCTAATCTCCTGGTCGCTGCACACATTTCAAGCATGCTTTTCGAAAGCATGTTTTTTTTTTCTTTGTCTTCCACCCTTTACCTAATCTCCCCACTTAATAGTACCAACAGTAAATGTACAATATATTGCCTTTCTCAATAAACTAGTCATAACACTTTTACAGAGTTTCAGTTACAATTACACAACTGCTCACCAAGCTAACTCTTACAACACAAAACATTTATTATTAATCACATAGGCAAAACCTACTGCATTTACCAATATTTATTTTCTAGAGTAATTTTTCTGATTTACCACTAAAAACAGAGAATCTCACAATTTGTCCAGGCTGTGGCTTCCTCCATAATACCTAATATACACCTTCTGTAGTCCTGCTTCTTGTGCTTGGAGATGTATGTGTGCTATAAGTGGAGCTATTACATTTTACATTAACACAGTCTGCTTTTATAACTAAAGGACTTTCTTCATGCCAACTCACAAACTATGGGTGAGGTTAAACCTTCTTGTGGGTGTTGCCAAACACTAATCCACTAATGTGTATTTTACACTTATTTGTGTTTCAACGTTAATCAAATGATTAATGTTGCACCAAAGATGATCTTAAATTATGGTCAGACCTTTTGTTGTACAAGTTAACGCTATTAGATTGAACTGGTGTGGTGCCTACAATATCCAGCTCAAGGCAGTAAATAGGATTCTTCTTTATCTTCCACAGCACTTTAAGGTCATGCACTAATTCCTTAGCTTCAAATCTAATTGCAGTTTCAACACTTCCTCCTAATGCTCGTGCCATACGGGTGTCCCAGGGAGATGTGACTTCGTTCTAACAACCAGATATAGCAGCACGTGCTTATCCACACCTGCAGTGGCAAATACCATAAAAATAGACTCATTGCTGTTTCTTTCATTTTGATCACCATGCTGACAAAAAAACTCTTCAGTAGCAAACTCTGCAGTTTTTATAATATTATAATCGGTTACAACATGAAAATCACCCATAAATGTTCTTTTTAGATTGAAACATTATTATTATTTTTTTTAATTATTTTTTATTTTAATAGTACAAACAAACACGGTCATCAAGTTACATCATATTAGAGTCTGGTTCGGCACCAATGATACATTAACATTGCAGCATATTCCTCATATATAAAGCCATAGAGAAGTCCATTTTATTCTATGTCTTCTGAGCCAGTCTGTGGGGCATGCAGAGGCTCGCAGATGTTCCCCCTAAAGTCATTCCAGCGTGCCCATATTTCCCCCAACTTTCGAGGGCATCCTCTTGCTGCGTATACAGTCTTTTCTTGCAGCATACACCAGTCCATGTCGCTTTGCCAGTCTATCAGTTTCGGCGGATTGGGGGCACCCCACAGTCTAGCAATATTCCTTTTCGCCACCATCTGTCCAAGCGTCACCCATATTTTCCCTTTCGGAGACAGGTCTGTGGGCTCCCAGATGTTGAGGAGACACCTCTTGGCCTCTGGACGAATCGCCACTTCCCACACCTCCTGCATACATTGCACCACCCGTCTCCAGTAGCCCGGCACCTTCGGACAATCCCATAATATATGGAAAAAGATGCCCGTTCCACCACACCCCTCCTGCAGATTCCTTCGCCTCCCCTCCCCATCAATTGTAGTCTCGTACATGAAATATATATTCTGTGCAATATTTTCAGTTGGATTAGTCGCAATCGGGCCGGGATCGCCACCTCCCGTGGAGAGGCAAGAGCATATGACCATTCTTCCTCATCTATCTCCAACCCATCAGCGACCCATTTCTCTTTTAGTGGAAGGAGCATGTCAGGGGGTTATTGATAAATTTTTTGTACGTGAGAGAGATGGCGTGTTCTGTCATGTGCCCATCTAGTAATCTGTCTTCGAGTGGGGAGACCTGAGGTATTGTAGTCTCTGGTGGAATGTTCGCATGCAGGGAGTGTCGCACTTGCATATATCTAAAGTATTCGGTTTGTGCAAGTTCATGTGTTTCTTGTAAGTTAGCAAACATATGGATCCCTTTAGGGCCCCAGATGTCTTTGATTTGCGAGATTCCGATCAGGTCCCAGTTACGGAACTCTTTAGTGTGCCCCAAGTTGCCCAGTTTTTTGGAGGCCCATAGTGGAGTGGCCATGGTGAGGACGTCCGACCACCGAGTTTCTTCTGTGCAATCTGCCATATCTCTACTGAGTGTTGTGTCGGTCCCGTGAGTTGGTGTGTACCTGGTTTGGAGTAGAGTGCTATCTCATAATTTCCCCCAGGGAGCAACCATCTGTCCATCCCGTATCCGGGATCGTTGCCGTCACTATACGTTCCCTGGTTAATCGCTGAGAGGTGGGCTGCCCAGTAGTATTTACGGATGTCTGGGAGGGCTATCCCACCGTCGTACCATCCCAACGTGAGTTTGCGCAATGCGATTCTGGGGGCTCCGGCCCAGAGGAGGGCACGCTGCGCCGCCTCAATTGCTACAAAGTAAGCGTTGGGCACCAGGTCTGGATAATTCTGTAAGGCGTAAAGAAATCTTGGCAGCGACATCATTTTAAATAGGGCTGCTCGGCCCAGCAATGACAGTGGAAGCTGCTGCCAGGATTTGGCATCGCGTTAGAGCCGTCGCAGAGGTGGTAACAGGTTTCTTTCATACAGCAGAGTCTTGTCTGTGGAGACGAAGGCTCCTAGATACTTGGACCCGTCCTCTGCCACTTTTATAGGACAAGTGGCGGGGAGCCTCAGGGGGTCACCATGGAGTACATAAAGGTGAGATTTGCTCCAGTTGATACGAAAGCCGGAGTTATGTCCAAAGCTCGTGAAGATATCAAGTGCCACCATTATTGATCTTCGCGGTTTGGAGAGGTAAAGAAGGATATTATCGGCGTATAGGGAGATTTTGTCTTCCCATCCTTCCGCCCAGGCTATCCCTTTAAGGTAAACATCTTGTCTTATCCAGGCAGCGAGCGGTTCAAGGGAAAGCGCGAATAGAAGGGGAGAGAGAGGGCAGCCTTGTCTAGTCCCTCTCTCCAAAGTAAAAACCTCAGAGACCTTGTTGTTTACAAGCACCTGAGCCAGTGGTTCCGTATAGAGGAGACGGATCCAAATTATGAAATTAGGTCCAAAGCCCAATTTCCGAAGGACCGCAATCATGTAGGGCCATTCTAAGGTGTCAAATGCCATGGTGGCGTCGAGCGATACCACCACCGCATCTTCTTGCAACCTGTGGCGTTGTCCCAATACCCCGTTGAGACGTCGGATGTTAAGTGCGGTGTTGCGATGGGGCATGAACCCTGATTGGTCCGGATGGACCAGGGTAGTCAGGACCGATTGAAGCCGATTGGCGAGCATTTTGGCCAGAATTTTTGGCTCTGCGTTGAGCAGCGAGATTGGTCTATATGAGGCGCAGGACTTTTTAGGTTTCCCCTCTTTAGGTATCGCCACTATGGTTGCTATGCGTTGGTCTCGTGGCAGCAGTCCCGACTCTCTGCTTTTTTCAAACATTTGTTTAAGGTGCGTACTGAGGACTTCTGGTTTTAGCTTGTATAGCTCTATTGGGAGGCCATTGGGACCTAGGGCTTTGCCCGGGCGAAGTTCTGCTATAGCACGTTAGAGTTCAGCTACAGCCAGCGGGCTTTCAAGGGCTTCCCGATCCTCATCCGACAGGCAAGGTATTCGGATATCTGTCAGGAGGGCCATCGAGTCCTCCTCTGGACGGTCCGATTCTCGACTGTAGACCTGTTTGTAATGTCTAGCAAATTCAGCCACTATCTCCCGGGGCTCAGTAACCACAGTCCCTGATGCCGTGTGTATTTCTGGCACTACTTTTCTGGCCTGTTGCTTTTTATCGAGCCACGCTATAAGTTTCCCGGCTTTGTCGCCCTGGTCGTTTAGCCTACCCATCTTGTGTCGAGCTACCGTTTGGGCTTCCTGAGTAACCAGTTCTTTATATTCTGCTGTTTTAAGCTGCAATCTATGTCGCACCCCTGTGGCCCCGTTGTCCTGTGCTTCCCTCTCCAATACCTCAAGATCTGCCTCAACTGAGGCGACCTGTTCTTCTTTATCTTTCCGTTTACCTGCGATGGCCGACAGCGCCTCCCCTCTAATCACGGTCTTAAAGGCCTCCCACAGGGTGGCACGGGAGTCCACCGATCCAACATTACTTTCGAAGTACTGGGTAATTGACCTGGATAGCTTTCACCTAATGTCTTCGTTCTTTAAATGCCAGGCATTTATTGGCGCAATGCAGCCCTCACGTCGGGTCCCGAATGTAATGTGCGTATATACAGGTGAGTGGTCCGATATGCCGCGGGTCAGGTGTGTTGCTTCTTGTACAGTTGTGTCATGTTGTAGCAGAGTAAGGATGTAGTCAAGGCGGGAGAATGAATGATGTGGCCCAGAGAAGAAAGTGTAGTGACTATCAGTCGGGTGAAGCAGGCACCATACGTCTGTGAGCCCGAAGGTCTCCAGGAAGTCCCCCAGCCTGAGGTATGTCTCTGGGAGGACTTCTGTCTAGGGTCCCTGACACCACAGCGTTATAGTCCCTTCCCATAACCAATTGACCGTCAGGGAGGGAGAGTAGCAGTTTGCCCAGATCTGTGTAAGCTTGAGTTTGGAGGCCAGGCGGGATACATACAGAAATTAGGTTCAATGTGTAACCCTCCCATCGTCCGGACACTGCTGCAAAGCGGCCCTGCGTGTCTGATTCAGTGCGATCTATGTGAAGGGGCAGTGAGCGACGCAACAAGATCCCCACACCCCTAGAGCCGGAGGTGTGAAGCCGGAGTGAGCTGTGAGAGTGTAACCCCATCTATTGAGGGCCTGACATGTGTTTCCCAGAAGATGCGTTTCTTGCAGCAAGACTGCGTCCGGCTGGGACCGTTTAATGAACTGTAGGACTATGGTGCGTTTGAGTGTATCTCCTAACCCGTTGACATTCCAGCTCAGAACTTTGAGACTTTTCTCCCATGTCCTAGCCATAACCGTTACTGTGTGAGATTACCTGTCCCTGCACCCTGGTGTCTCCATTGACGCTGTAATTACGCGCTATACTTGACCGTAAAACCTTCCCAACTTCCCATCCCTCCCTGCCCCCCACCCAGCATTCACATTCAATACAAACATTTATCGTTGGTGCAAACATGTGGCCCCTCCCTCCCCCCCCCCCCTCAACTACGCGCAGCTTCCCCTCCCTCCCGGGTAAAACAGACCCCCTCCCACCCTGCTCCCTGCTCTGTGGGTTTCAAACTACCCACCACCCCAATTAGCAGAGCGCCTGTCGCCCAACCCTACCCCGGAGAGTGAATCCCCTCCGAGGAGACTCTGCGTGGGAAAACTTGGGCCGGCCCCGTCCCTGGCCGCCATACCCGTAGTGCTCCAGTACGTTAAGTCCCTCAGGTCTGACGTGTACTTAAGGACTGTTAGGAAGTCTCAGAGTCTCAGAGTCCCCGGGAAGACATGTGTGCTACCCAGCTTATCGGCCCAAACATTTCAAAGAGTATTGTTTATACATTACTGTTTGATGAGTTCTGACGCATATGTTCATGTCTTCATCGTGCTGTGTTGCCTCGGGCTGAGTCCCAGCGGGGCCTGTTCGGCCTGGAGCGCCATGATCGCTGGCTTTGCTCATCTCCTTCGGATCTCCCCGCTGCCGATCCAGGGGATGGGGCCCTGGTTTCCCGCCAGTTGCCGTCATTTTTTCTCGCCTGTGCCTCCTGCTCCGTCGTATCCAGCCATTCCTGTACTGCTGTTGGCGACGTGAGGAAAAGGGATTTACCTCTGGAGATGATTTTTAGCTTTGCTGGGACCTTTGCAGAAGTTGTTTGCACTCACCCTTGGGCACTGCTGTTGCTTGCTGCTTGCTGCTGCTGGGGCTGGGCTCCTGACGCCGTTAGTGATCCCCGGCGCCATCTACCACCTCGGCTGCCGCGGGAGGAACTACGGTTCCCAGCATCCCTAGCGGCCGGACACCACCACCACTTCCTGTCCCGCGCACCAGGAGGTGCTCAAAATCGCGGAGCTCCCTCGGTGGAGCGGGGACCTTTGCAGAAGTTGTTTGCACTCACCCTTGGGCACTGCTGTTGCTTGCTGCTTGCTGCTGCTGGGGCTGGGCTCCTGACGCCGTTAGTGATCCCCGGCGCCATCTACCACCTCGGCTGCCGCGGGAGGAACTACGGTTCCCAGCATCCCTAGCGGCCGGACACCACCACCACTTCCTGTCCCGCGCACCAGGAGGTGCTCAAAATCGCGGAGCTCCCTCCGCGTCGCGGACGCGCGCGGACGGCGTCGGGCGGAGCCCGGGCAGAGGGCGGGCCGTCTGTGGCCGTCCGGGGCAGGAGGAGTCAGGGCAGGGCCACCTCACTTTCATCCACCGTACCGGTTTCAACTTGTGGTGCTTCACTGTGGTGCCGCAACTCAGTATGTCAACTCGCTCCGGTAAGGCCTTGAGGGGTGGCGGGGAAAGTGCCTCCGGGGGCACTATGTTCGGCTCTATGGACAAATTCCTGACTAGGGTGGCGGCTGTCATCGACAATGAACTTGCCATATCTGAACGGCGTCTTTCTTTTGACTTTCCTCCTTCTAAAAGCCCATCTCCAGCAATAGTGTTGTCCCCACAAAATTCTATTTCCCCTGCACCCTTGCCTGGGGATCTACCTGGGGATTCTTATATTGCACCATTAGAGGGTGGTATAGAAGGGGTAGAAAGCTCACTGACCGGTAACCACGGTACTAGCTCCTGTGCCGTGCTTATAGATCCATACACTGAGTTTCCTTTAGCAGGCTCCCCTGGCATTCAGTCCCAACACTGCCCCGAGGTTTCTGCTCTTGTCCCACAACCTCCGCCTAAAACTCGACCGAACCAGGAGCCTAACAAAAGGAAGGGGAAAAGGGCAATTTACACTCGAAAGGGCTGTCCATCCAAGAGTACTAACCATCCCAGGTACCCGCCCCAGAGGGGTTCTTCCCCCCTGGGTGTCGCAGGACCTGTATCTTTAGGGACATCTATCTGCGCTCCAACTGCGATTGATACAGTACTACCTTCCCTGCTGGCCCCACCAACGCCTGACCAGGCCAACGTGGGTCCCTCCTTGGAGTCGATCGAGAAGCTGGTCAAGTCTCTTGTGTTGCCACTTATAGACCAGGTCAAGAGGTTGGGGGACAGGCTTGACTGCTTTGAACAGGTTACCAGGGACAATTTTTTTGCCCTGAAAACCCTGCTCAAGCTTCAGCCAAAGCTCAGTGAGGATAGGACAGATAGGTTAGACAAGACCAATAGGATAGAGGTTCCAGTGAGACCCCCCTCGGGAGATCAGCAGACGCAGCCGCCCAAGCAACCAGCCCCTGGGAATTCTATCTTGGCTGCTCCTAAGGTTGGTCCTAGGCAGTTAAAGCTGAACCCTTCCACTCATGCTGCTCAAGTGCATGCTACCCCTCCCCCAGTAGTAACAACCCTGGTGTCTACCCAGGGCCCAAGGCAACATCAGAAGGGAGGGACGGGCTCTACTTCGCAACCTGGGGCCGTTTTATCTGCTACAACTGGCAGTGTAGCATCAACTCCTAAGGTTGCATCTATCCCCGTCCCACCTATAAACCGTTCCCCTTTAGGTCCTCCTCAGAATAGTAGACGAAAGTGCCCCCCAGTTAACCTCCCCCCTGAGTGTCACCCGTATGTTGTTATTCTCACCAAAGTCCCCCCTATTGGGAGTACCCAGCGGGAAAACCATCAGGCACTCAAGAATAAGGTCATCCACTGGCTGAAAGCCAACAGGCCCTTGCCTGCGGGAGTGGACGGTATTATTCTTGGTGTACGCAGGGTGGGATGGATTGGAAACGGGAAAAAATCGCTTGAAGGGGATTGTGTGGTGGTAAACTTCCAAGATGCTAGGGTCGCCCATTTAATATGCTCTCAAGGCCAACCCACGGTTGGAACGGGTATCGACATAGTCGACTTGACATTCTTCTACCCACGGTCTATTATGACCACTCCCACCTTCCACCTTGGACAACCCACCTATATCAGCAGTCCTGGGGGCCAATTCTCTGTGGAGAATACCGCCCACGGCCTTTCGACCCCGGGAGTTTTTCCCCAGCAGCTATGCCTAGCTCCAGTGATACCAAACTGGGGACCCTGGAGCTGTTGACTCAGTTATGTTCCCGGGGAGGTCGCTGTGGCTCCAAGTTTTGTTGCTGAGTCATCACCTTACCTCAAATCCAATGGCTCCCCCTCCTCAGCGCAAATTCAGGCTACGGCCGAGCTTGTAGAGGAGAAGGGGGAGACTGGGGCATCCTATAATCTTCTGGCTAGTCCCCCTGGTGTGGGTCCTGTGGTCTTATCACCCCCTGTCGAGGATTGTAGCATTGCGGCTGTAACGGACCCCCAGATTAGGGTTTTCAGCTGGAATGTGGCGGGACTCGAGAGGAAGCTGGCGCTGCCGGACTGGAACGAGCGTGTGGAGCAATACTCCATATGCCTGTTCCAGGAAACCTGGAGTCGGGTGCCCCTACACAAGGCGGGCTATTCCACCCACTTTTTGCCGGCAGTAGAAAGTGCAACTGGCAGGGGCCGCCCTTCCGGTGGCCTGTTAATCTGGGTAGCCACTGAACTCAACTGTAGGGTGGAGGAGAGGGACACTAATTGCCCTGATCTCCTAAATATTTTGTTGAGAAATTCCCAGGGCAGAGTTATTCTAAACATTTTTAACATCTACGCCCGTGGCACTAAGGGGGGAAGAGAATCTCCAGTAATAGCTTGTCTGGAAGCCCAACTCCGCTCATCTCCCCACAGGTCCTGTACCTTGCTGGCAGGTGACCTGAACTGCACTTTCGAGCCCCTGGACCTGGATATCCTAGCAGACCAAGAGGAACTTGATAATGGGTGGGGGATTCCGCCCCTCGAGCTTAGTCCTATTAAAAAGTGGACAGAAGTGGCCCTCCAGATCAACTCACTAGCTATGGAGTTTGGTCTTAGAGCTGCCAACGGCAGGACTAGGTCCGACAAAGTAGGGGCGCACACCTACAATAGGCCAGGGCACATGTCACGGATTGATTATTTTCTCCTTGACATACACCTGTGGAGCCTGGTGGAGGACATGGTAATTGTACCTTCTGTAGAGAGTGACCACAATCTCCTGTCCCTCACCCTGTCCCATAGGTGTTTCAATAGCACCGTGAGTAGATCTCCTCGTAACCCCGCCCCGGACCCGTCAGTGGTTACAAATTGTGGTCGAAGGTTAAAGTGGGCGAAGCTAGCTCTTTCGGAGGAGAAAACGTCTGCGATTAGGCAGCTTCTGGTTTCAGCCCTAGCCAATCTTGATTGCCAAGAGGAAGGGCTGATGGAGGTGGCACCCAGGTTCTGTGTCATAATTCAGGCCATTGGCGACCTCTTTGTAGTTCCAGCTCACCCGAGTGGAAGGAAACCAAGCTTACGATCGGGTCAGGGCTGGTACAATCAGAAGTGTAGGGAGGCGAAGTCACTTCTCATCGAGGCAGTCAAGTCCAAATTACCGTCTAGGACTAGGGAGGCCAGGAGATACTATGCACTCTGCCAGAAAAATGCAAGGATGGAGTGGGAGGTCAATTTCTGGCAGGACCTCCTGGCTGCCAGTCGTGGGAAAGATGCCAAAGGTTTTTGGGACATGGTGGGCAAAAGGAATCGTCCTGACGACTCCCGGAGGACGTGTACCATCAACGCCCAGACTTGGTTCTCCCATTTCCAAAATCTTTATTCTGCTGTCGAAGGCCCACTTAATGATTCCTTTAAACTCCCTCCCTTTACTCTAGTTCGTGACCTGGAACTGTTTTCTCCCATGGATGTAACAAAGCAGATCAAAACCTTGGTCCCTTTGAAAGCAGCTGGTCCGGATGGCCTACCGGGGGATATCCTCCGTGCTTACCCGGAAGAATGGGGGGTACTAATCTCTGCACTCCTCAACGCAATCATGGGGGGAGGCCCTGTGCCTGACTCCTGGAGAGGTGCGGAGGTGGTCCCCATTTTCAAAAAGGGCAGTCGGGACTTACCCGGGAACTATAGGCCTATAAGCCTAATAGACTCAAGCCAGAAATTGGCTGGGAAAACCATCTTGGGGAGAATCACTCAATGGGTGGATGACAACCACATTCTGTCCGACATGCAGGCTGGGTTCCGTTCGGGTACAGGAACTATTGAACAGGTCTTTAGGCTTTTGTTATTACACTGGAAGGTGGTGGTACTGGGCAAGGGCAGTCTTTACTTGGCCTTTATTGACCTTAAGACTGCCTTTGACCTGGTACCAAGGGAGGAACTTTGGAGGGTGCTTCACGGTTTAGGGATGCCCCCGTACTTACTAAACCTCCTTATTAACCTGCACACCAACACCTATGCCCAGGTTAGATGGGGGCTGAATGGGGAAAAGACCGATAAGATCAGGGTCGAGAGGGGAGTAAGACAGGGCTGTGTTTTGGCCCCTACCTTATTCTCCCTCTATATTAACGGGGTGGTAGACCATCTACTGGGCGAACCATCAGACGCTCCCTTTTTGGGAGGAGTAAAAATTCCAACTCTGTTGTTCGCCGACGACACCCTCCTCATCTCTAAAACCCCCCAAGGTCTACAGACACTGCTGAACCGCTTCCAGGACTTCTGTACCACCAAGGGCCTCGTCATCAACATAGACAAGACTAAGTACCTAGTCATGCATCCACCTCGTAAACTTGGCCGCCCTCCAATTCTGAACTCTATACCCCTAGAAAGAGTGGCAGAATTTGATTATCTGGGAATCCGACTGAATGATGCGATGAGCTGGACTGCCCACATTGATAAAATGACTTTGGCCCACAAAAGGGTGGGGGGCGCCCTTCTTAAGGAGCACAATAACTCTACAAAACACTGTGTTGCTCCTATATTTGAGATCTACAAAGCACGTGCGGTCCCAGCGTCACTCTATGGATCGGAACTGTGGGGCTTGGGCAAAGTTGACTCATTAAGCAAGGCCGAAAACAAATTTATCAAGGATCTCCTTGCCATTCCATCGAGCAGCCCGACCATCCCAGTGCTCATGGACACTGGCTGTAAAGCCATAAGGGACCAGGCTCGGCTTCGTCCCCTTCTGCTCTGGGCACGCTTGTGGAGGGTCCCGGAGCTACAATCCTATGCCAATGGCTTGGCAGAAGTGATGCACGCTGATGGTTGGAGTAGCATCAAATGGCTGAAGGACATAAAACATCTCTTAGGGGAACTAGGTTTGGACTCTTGCTGGCATAGTCACTCCGCTCCTCCAAAGAAGATTTTAAAAAAACTTTTCTGGGAGTGGGTTTGTGTGAAGCGCTCTAGTAGTCAGCAGCACTGCAAAACCACCGCAGCTTTCCTGCTGTTCAAAGACGCTGTCTTGTACGAGCCATACATGGATATTATATCAGTTGCTATGGATAGGTCCTTGTATATCAAATTTCGGCTAGGAACCTTGCCCTTGGCCGACCTCTGTTCGAGGTGGAATAAAGCCCAGCCCACATCACGCTTCTGTGCTCTTTGCCAGGACAAGCCAGAGACGGTTCCACATTTCCTTTTCGAATGCCCGGATTATGGTCGCCCCAGATCACGTTGGCTTGGTCCCATCTGCAGAGAACTGGGGACTCGTCAGCACTCCGTTGCCCTTCGGATTCTTTTAACTAATACAGCCCCTTCTATTGTTTGTGCTGTTGCTAAGTTTTTAAAATGGTCTTGGTTGATTAGACTTAGAAGACTGTCCACATCAATTTAATTATTTTTTTATCTAATTTATGTTGACCTAACGTGTTTTTAATTTTCATACTACTTGTACAGTCTTACTTATTTCGACATGCTGTTTTTATCTTTTTGTACTGCTTTTATGATATATGCATATCGAAATAAAGCAATCAATCAATCAATCAATCAATCATATATTTAAGTCCTCGTTCTCGGAGCGCCGCCTTAACTCCTTGGAAGGAGCGTCGTTCCTGCTGGACCTGAAGCGTGAAGTCTGGGAATAATCGGACTGTAGCCCCTTCATATTGCAGGTCTTCTAGTTGTCGGGCGACCTGGAGGATTGCATCACGATCACGGTAGTTGAGTACTTTCGCAATTATTGTTCTCGGTGGGGCCCCTGGTTTGGGTTTTGGGATCGGAGCTCGGTGAGCCCGTTCGATGGTGAAGATCTTTGATAATCTCTTAGGCTTTAGGTGGCGGAGGATCAGGTCTTCCAGGAACAGCTCCATGCTATCCCCCTCCAGTCCTTCCGGTACACCTACCATGCGTATGTTGCTCCTCCGGGCCCTCCCTTCCTGGTCCTCGAGCCTCAAGGCCATCTGTCTGTGTTGGTGAACGAGCTCGTTTACCCTGCCCTCCAGCCATTTTTCAGAGGCCTGTAGCGCCTTGATGTCTGCTTTGTTGGTCTTGGACCTTTCTGTGGTTTTCCCCAGGTCTGCGTGCAGCAAGTTCACCTCGATAGAGATTTTGTCCATTTTTGTCTCGAGATTGGTGCCTAGGGTCTGGATTGCAGTCATTATGGAGGTCAGGGAGGGTTCTGCCAGTTCTTTGCTGTCCTTTGCCGCCCCACCGGGCTGCGGCTGCGTTATTGGCACTGCGTATTGGTCCGGTTTATTAGTTTGGGTCACTGTACCCCCCTTAGGCCGCATGGCTGATCAGGCCGCTCCAGATTCCGGAGGAAGCGCCGCCTATTCGTAGCAGTGGCAGTCCACGGGTCCGCGCCGACGCAGGTCCCGCTCCGAGGCGTAGTCAGCGGCCGCGCCCGCCAAGTGCTTCTCTCAGGGAATCTCCCGGGGCTGGGGCCTGCCTCCGGATGTCCTGCGGTACTCTGGTCCCTGCCCCCTGCAATAAAGCTGCCCGATTCTTCGAGAAGCCTGAGCCCTCAGTGACCAGGCGCGTTTATCTGCATTCTGGGCCCTCGTCCTTTACTGACTGTGGCCGCTTCTGCCCTGCGCCACCAGTGGGTCTTCTGAGACCCTAACGCCGCTGTGGGTGGGTGCCGCGTATCCCGCTGGGCGTCTCAGCGCTCGATATAGGGGCTAATAGTTCAAACTCCACCTTCGGGGCATAGAATGGCGTGGCCCGTCGTCCCTCCGCACTTATGTGGTGTTCGCTTGGGGCGGCCGCTACTCACGCGTCCAGCCCCGCAGGGGCGGCGTCCGGTCGCTGCCCTTTCCTCGGATCACCAGGTTCGTTGCAGCTGTCCGCTCCCGTGGCCAGCACCGCCCCGACTTCAGCCAGGCCGCGGCCCCTGCATAGCACGTTGGGCGTGGCCACGCCCTCCGCCGACTTCACGCCACACAGGCCTCGTTGGCGATGGAGGCCGCAGACCGGGGCCTCGATTTGGGCGGCCGACGGCACCAGGGCTCCAGATCTCAACTCCCAGCCAGTCGCCGAAGCTCCGATCCCGGCGTGGCGCTCCTGATGGGTCCTGGGGCTCCGCTCCAAGCGCCGAGATGGGGCGCCGATGGCAGTGCGCTCCAGCCAGGATAAAGGGTCGGATATGCTGGGGACAGCAACGGTCCCGGCGGAGCTCGGGCTTTAGGCAGCCATTTTCGACGGCGCCTGGCCACGCCCCCCAGATTGAAACATTATTAAGTCAATGTACTAATGTGGTTTCCAGAAATGTACATTCATCATTCACCAGTATCAGCTGACATGACTGAGAGTTTGAAAGACAGAGTATTATTTAGACAGCTACAATATCTGATGGGATTGGGAGACTTGGCTACTGTAAGGGCTTAGGAGTCCCTCATGGAAAGAAGCAAGCCGACTGAAACTTTGGCAAGGAGGGCACGTGATAATTCAAGCTTGATAGTTAAACCAGCCACTGCCAAGGCTTACTTCAGAGGAGCAGTCTACTCTCTTTAAGCACTGGAATGTTTAAAGATAGAGGGGCCATTAATATTTTGGCATACATTTGTCATAAAAAGGTGTTATTGCTGCTCAACTAAAAATAGGGTTCTTCTATTTAGAATTGGGGAAAGTACTGAGTTTCCAACCCTGGAGCCTCACTGCCCCTGTTCCCTGAAACCTCCTAGTAGCTACTGATTTAGAGATGTACGTTCTAGTGTTAGTGATAATCATCAGCCTTGCATAAGTAACTAGGGATATATTAAGTGTTCCAAACCCTGCACGGAGTTTAGGAGACCGAACATGATCTGCAAACCGGCCAGCCTCTAGGCCTGAATAGGTTGATCATGGGCTTTCAGAAAAATCCTTTTCTGACATCTTCGCCTCGTACGTAAAAGGCAGGTGATGAGTTCTCCCTCTGTGGCTCTTATTAACCATTATCCCTGATGAACAATTATTGTAAAATAGTTTGCAAAACAATTGCAACTAGAGTGTGTTCCTTACTTTCTAATACTATACCTTAGACCAATGTTTGTTTATGAAAAAGTAGGTGATTAATCATCATCACATATTCTGCATCCTGAATGGTGTGGACCTCAGAGTTTTGGCTGTTAGTTCTTTTCTTGCGTAGAAGACTTTTTAATCTATCTCTTGTTGTTTTATTTTTTGGTTATGACCTGACACTTCCAGCTCCAGCAACATTGCTATAAAGCAATCCAGTTGCCCAACTTAATGTGGAAGCAGTTCTACGGATACAATCATAATAATTGGGGCACCCTTCAGGGCAACCATAGACACCATTAGTACTCAGAGCATCATGTCTCTTGATACATTGGCAGACCTAGTGGTCCTACCCTATGGTCCAATAAATCTGCCACAGTCAAAGAGTATGTACATTACACTACACGTTTTATGTCTGTTATGGATTGCAGTTTTTTTCGGATCCTCAATGGAATCTATGCCCCAAAGCTGTAAGATTTTGTGCGTTTTGCCATTTCCTCTGGTACCAATATCAAACCAGATAAGTCGAATCTTCTGCAAACAACTGCTATAGCTGCCATTACCCATGCTACATGACATTCATTCCCTGTGAAATGTGGTTTTAAATGTCTTTTTTTTTATTTTATTTTTTTAAATTTGTATTTTTTCCCATCAACATCAGAATTACATATTCATAATACATTGCCAGAGAAACAGAAACACACAAAAGAAAAACAAATATATATATACATATATAATCTTACAATTCAAAAAGCATTATCGCCAAATTTAAAACAAATAAAGCATTTTTTCCAAATACGCAAAGAGTTTTAGACTGGGAAGAGTAAGTAAAAAAAAAAAAAAGAAAAAATGGGAAAAATTAATCTCAGACACAATAGAAAACCATCATTAAAAAATGTCTGACTATGGATGTTGTATATCCACTGAGCCAAAGCTTTGCAATAATCATTTGTGAAAAACGTTCCTAAATTACTGGTAGCTATAGAAAACTAACCTGGGTATTGGGTCTCATTTCCTTTTTTATAGTACTTAATTAATTCAAATCTCTAAATCTATTCCAGAACTCCCATGTTTCCATACTCAAATATGTTTTTTACCCACGCACAATGTATATTCTTTATAAAGGATGGAAAAAATCCTAATTGAGTAAGCAATGGGGGATTTTACTGCTCCAGAATTAGAGACGTCCAATTCAGCCTGTCTAAAACAGTTTCATAGAAATTACTCAGCCAACAACAATCCACACTCACATGTATGCTCCTCAACACTTGTTATCATATTCAAAGATATCCTCAGCTGAACAAAATGCACAGGCACGCCCACCAGCTACGTGGAACACCTCACATTCAAGAATCACATAACAGCCTAACTTCTTCCTGGGCGGAACCCTTATATGCAGACCACCAGGACCCAGCACCAATTTCACCAGTGGCATCATGGACTTCACTGCACCCATCATTATCAGAGCCAGCACCTTCATACACCTTGGAGACCTTAACTTTAACCTGGAAGACTGCACTGACCCAAACTCTACTTCCCTTCTAGAAAACCTTGAACACCTTGGCCTCACCCAGCACATTACCGAACCCAGACACCTTTTGGACCTGATTTTCTACTCAATTAGCCGCATCACAGTTGAGACGCCAGTAACTATGTCCTGGACAGACCAAGTCCTCGACAGTGTCAGAATACCCATCCAGCACCATCATAGACCTACCACCACCAGAACTGGGCTCTGCAGTTGGAAGAGGGTTTCAGAAAAGTAGAGTGTTGCCACCCTCTACGAGCACCGACCTGAGAACACCAGCAACTTGCTGAAAACCATAAAAAACCTCAACCATAACCGCATGTGCAGACACCCTGGCTCCCTTCAAGCACAACCCAGTGATAAGACCCCAACCAAAGGTCAGCTGGTACACAGAGTAACTCAGGCTGATGAAACGCCACTGCACGCAACTTGAGCATAAATGGATAAAAAGTGAAGCCACTGAAAGATAAAGACGTCTTCCAATTAGCCCTAAGATGCTACCACCAGCAGATATGGAATATCAAGTGCACAACTCTTGCAGATCGCATGGACACCAGCACTAAAAGCAGCAAGAAAATCTTCGCTATCATTAAGGATTTCACTATGCCTCCTGTCGCCTCCAGCAACATCAACCCCTCACAAGACGTTTGCAACAAGCTCTCTGAACTATTCCATAACACACTCACTTCCATATTCAGCAAGCTTGACCCTCAACTGGACCCTGTCACTGCTGCAACTCAACTTCTCATCATGGCTGATGAACGTACCCTGACATCGTGGCTTGCCCTCATCACTATCGTAATCACAACTACGATGAAGACAATCCACTCGGGGGCTCCATCTGACCATTGCCCCTCCCCACGCCTTCATCAAATGAGTCCTACCGATCAAGAAAGCACTGACACCCATCCTTAATGAGTCCATCATCTCAACCACATTCCCGAACATCTGGAAACATGCCCCTGCTCAAGAAACCATCCACTGGCCCAGCCATGATTTCCAACTCCAGACCCATCTTCCTTCTACCATACCAGGCAACAGTCTTAGAAAAACTAATCAACTGATGCCTCACTAACCACCTCAGCAACCCCTAGTTCCTCTGCGCCATGCAGCCTGGATCCATGCCCAACCACAGTACAGAAACAGCACTTGTCCCAGCCACAGATTACTTCTGCATTGTTGGAATAGAAATTGTTAATGCTTACGCATGCTTCATGTAATTTAGCATTCGCTGCGCCATTTTCTGTTTGGGCGCCATTTTAGGCTGTTCGAAACTGATCTAGTTTAATTCCGAGAAACGCTCCTCTTTGAGTTTTGTTTCTTCACTTTGGTTTTGTTTCACTAATGAGCACACTGTTCGTGTCAGCACATAGCTTTCTCACCAGATAGAGGCCCTCTCCCCCTTGTCTGGTGGCGGGCTCCGGATAGAACAACCGTGGAGTATGATACTTTGTGTAAGATTGAAGCACTGAGCCGTTTTTTTTTTTGTACTTCACTGTTTAGCTGCACCTGCTTGGAAAATTCCACTGTGGGCGTGTTTTCGCCCGGTTACGAAACGTACATACTGTATCCTTATGCTTGTTGCTTTCAGTCCCCTCTGCAGCACTCCTAGCAACTGGGCAGACAGGGCTCCGCTCTGAGTGTATTTTAATAAATAGCTATTGGTTTGTATTCTCTGTCTGACTGACTCTTCATTTGGTATGGAAGGCTGAGAGGTGGTCATTAGGGACCCGGGTGGCCCTAAATGGGTCACTTCCTGCAGCATGATCCTTGACAGAAGAAACACCAGCCATTATTCTCCTGGACCTCTCTGCAACATTTGACATAGTCACTCACCCCATCCTAATCAGGTGCCTGCAAGAGATTGGCATCCAAAACCTGTTTTCCACTGCATATGCTCCTTAATGGAATGAACACAAGCTGTAAGCCATGGCACCTTAGTCCTCAGAAGCCTGCAAACTCATCTGTGGAGGACCTCAAGGTTCATCGCCCAGCCACACCCTCTGCAATACAAACATGATTCCTCTGGCCAATGTAATCAGAACATCCTCTCCTACAGAGTCAACATGCACTTCATACTTTCTCTCCCAGAAAACAAGAAATAAGTCCACCTCCTGCATGTCCTAAGGTGCTATCGGTATGAAAGCCAACTTTCTAACATTCAACACCAACAAAACAGAAGTAGTGATCTTTGGCAAGAACACCTCACCATGGGACACCAACTGGCGGCTGGCAGAACTTGAACCCACATTCACACCCAGAACCCACACCAGGAACCTCAGAATAATAGCAAACAGTAAACCAGATATGACCGCAGAAGTCAACTATGCCACAGAATCCTGCTTTCACAGCCTGAAGATACTGAGGAAGACCTTCAAATGGCTCCCAAGCAACACTAGAAACACTGTCACTCACACCCTATTCACAAGCAAATTGGACTATGGGAACACTCTATGCCGGGATTACCAAGCAACTTAGTAGAAAACTACAAAACATCCAGAACTCGACAACAAGATCCATCCTCAATCTCCCACCCAGAACCCACATCACACTACACCTTGGGAAAATACACTGGCTCTTAATACATACATGTGCTCAATTCAAACTCCTCACAATCACATTCAATGCACTACACAACTCAGGCCCCACCTACTTGATCAGTCACATCTCTTTCCACGAACCACCTAGACTCCTCCTCTCTGTAGGATTCCTGTTCGCACAAATCCCACACATACACAGAACCAGATCAGAAGGATGGGTGTCCTCATACATAACTCCTAAAGCATGGAACAACCTCCCTCTCCACATCAGAGCCTCCTCCTCTCTTCTTGAATTCCACAAGAAGCTGAAGACCTGGCTTTTCAATTAACCAACCTACCACAAGTAGGGCTCGGCACATACATTTGTTCAGTTCCAGAATACCCTCACAGGTGATAGTGCACTTTACAAATACACATAACATCATTAATACTATGACTAATGTTTGACCCTCATCTCATCTCATCTCACTTTATTGATCATATAGGTGCCACTATATTCTCTAGCTCCTTACTCGATGAATAAGTAACTCAGGATGAGAGAGAAAATTTGAATAACCATTTAAATAATTTCTGTCCTGTAATACATTTCTAATTTTTGCCAGATTCATTGGGAATCACAACTTGAGCAATTCATTGTGGTTTGTGGTTTTGTTAATGAACCACAGAGTGGATTTTAATCTGGCAGTAGCACAGAAAGAAATGTCCTTCAAACTGCCGATGAAGCATTACAATTACTACACAAGTGTGGCATGTCTGCACATCCTCCTAGACCTTTCAGCATTGATACAACAAACCACCAACTTTCCCCCACATACTCAAGTTAAGAATGGGTAATGCGAAAGTACTAAGTGGGTTTTCCTCCTACCTAGAGAATATTGAGCAAAAAATCCCACAGACTGTTTACCCCTGGGTCAAAGAGTTCCTTATGGCTACATTTCATCCAAATGCTTTTTATTGTATACGTAGAACCAATTATGCTTCTCAAACATTATATCTTGTGTAATCACAACGCAGATGATATGCAGTTATACCTAAAAGTCTCTTCCCCAGAGAACACTTTCCGTCTAGGGTAGACTCTAGAAGGCATTCAACCATGGATGTCTTTTCATCAGCTGAATCCTAAGATTGAATTGTTACTCATTCTCCACCTTAGAGCCTGGTCATGGCCCAAAATGGCTGAGCTCATTAAATGTACTGTATTTCAAACCTTGCATCATTGAACACAATAGTTGCGCACAAAAATCAATACATATAAACGTTCACACTTTCTCCCTTGAATAGATGTACATGTACGACTTTTGATAATTAACAAACATTCCTATTATGGTGTACTGTTCATCTCTGCTTTGGGGGAAGGCAGTCTGTTTTCCATTATGGGAACCATGTGATATCAAACACAAAGAGCCTATTGTGTCACTTTGAACTTTGCAGTCGAAAACATCCTGCTTTATCTTATTTATAACACCAGGAATCCACTTCTAGGCTGATTCCCAGGACCAGCTGTGGAAGGGAAAGGCACCGTACACATAGTCCCTCACTTAAAGTGCCTCCCTGTGTTTTCCCTGTTAACCTCAACAAGATGTTTTTTTTTTAAACCTGGAGATTTGCCATCTTCCCCCACCTCCCTCGGTCCTTACTTCAGTCATTCCCTTGCAAATCATCAAGTCTTAGTATTCCACACCCCACCCTATCATGTAAGACATCCCTCTATATTACCCTTCACATAAATTTTTAGGTCCAGCCTGGGTAGCGCAGGCGCTGTCGGCAAGACCTGTAGTATTAAGTAAAACGAGGTAGCTCCCATCTGCTGCTCACCATTTGTTAAGTGCAGTGTCAGTCTTCTTTGCTTTTCCGTAATTGGTTGAGGCAACGATCGTCACTTCCAATTTTTCTCAGTGCAGCACCGACCAACTACAGTTACGTTACGCTTGCCCAGCGTAATTGTAATGTGGAGAACTCTTTTTTGCTTCATGCTTTTGTCAGTGCTTACTGCTCCATGAATGACTGTGACGTCCCCGCCACTGCCACCCACCCTTGGTGTCAACACCCCCACCACCACCCGCCCCTCACTCCTTGTTTTTCATGGGATTGTACCTTTACTGGACATGGCCGATAAATCGACCAAATGCTTCCGTTTTTTACTCCAAGGGCACTGGTTTGAATCCTGGTGTGTCCTTTCACCGTTCAGTAAAAAGGGTACCATTTAATTGCATAACAACGAGCGGCTGGTGTATTGTGCCAAGAGGCTCCTTTGGGGTGAACATGTTTTTTTTCTTCTTTTTACAACCACACAGGTTCAGTTAAATGCACTTTCATTTAGATGCAGTCAGCCCCGTTGAGAATGAATCATATGCCGTCTCTCGGTAGGTGCGTGAACCACCAAGCTACTGCGCTTCTAGAAACCTATTGTACCCGGTCAGCTGCACTTCCCAGCTGGCACCAGTGAGTGTTGCACAGCAGCAGCACCACCCTCCCTGACGGCCATCACCCCCACTTCAGACTGTGACACCTCAGACAAGCAGCCCAGCTGCTGCTTTGCCCTCCCTGACACCGAGGGCTGCCCCTTCAGTTTTTGGCACACCAGATGAGCAGCACAGCAGCACCACTGTTAGAGTGTGTTAGGCTAAAACAACTCCAGGCTGCGTGAGACCCCCAGCCCGACGGCACGGAAGCCAATGGCAGAGGACACCGAAGCAAGCAAGGAAAACGGAACCCAGCTTGGTAGTAAGACAGAGTCGCCATAGGGAAGCGGAGGGCTGTTTGCTGACCTGTGCCCTAGTGCCACTGCACCTGCTGCACCCCTGACAGCAGCAGTGTCGTGGGTAATTGAATGATATAATGTACAGGTAGCCAGGATGATTTATCCAAGATGTAAGTTTATTGGTAGATCAATACAAGCTCCATAGAAAGTCCCACCAGGAGCTAGATGTAGGATGCTCAGCCCACTCTTCTCAACTGTCATTCCACAGACATACAGGCACACACACACTCTGAACTCTCTGACATCACGCACTCTAACATTCTACATAGACTCCACATTCACTCTGGCTTGAGCAACTAGAAAGAGGTAGAAACCATGTACAACATATCCCCTTTTCTTCACAGGGAATAAACAGTAAATAAATATAATAGCTTACAACTAAGCAAATATAACATAAAAGATAAACTTGTAAAGAAGCCGACAGATCAACAGGAAAGGAAGAAAGAGAAAGGTGGAAAGAATAAAGGAAAGAAAGAAACACAGTAAGTACTACCCCTCTCGCTTCGAGCATGCCACATCCTGCCCTTGCGACCCAGCTGGGCTGCGGTGCTGGCAGCTCTGGCCCAGTCAAGCAGCGGCTCTGTTTACTCTTCAGCTTCACAGCGCTGCATAGAAAGAGGAGCACGAGGAGCCGAGCACAGAAGCCTAGGTGCTGCCTTTTGAGTTGCTTGCAGCTCGAGAGGATTTAGGACGGGGTGGTGGGGTGGGGGCGACAACACACCATCCCAGGCTCCAAAACTGCCCTTCTTCAAATGACTGCGGCTAAGAGGATTACACAAATAATGCCCTTCTCTCCTTACACGTTTTAATTCTTGTTTTTCAAGAAAAGATTTCTTCTCCCAGAGTAAAAGCGTTTAGGCAGGAATTAAGGTTGAGCAAGCATTTGCAATGCAATAGGTCTTGCATTTGCGAGAGTTTAAGCTTTTGGCATTGTAAATGACAATGCATTTTATTTATCTGTTTAAAAACAATACATAAATAAACTGCATTGTCATTTGCAATGCCAATAGCTAAAACTCTTGTAAATGCGAGACCTATTGCATTGCAAATGCTTGATAAAAATCCTTCTCCAGTGCCCTGTGCCCATACTTCCTCTACCCACAGCTCCCCACTCTCTGTCTGAGAACAGGGTGCATGCACAGTGATTGACAATACCCACACTCTGTTACATGGAGAGTCAAATCTGAGCATGACAAAGATATACAGCCCCCAGCATGTCTGTGTAGAACCAGAGAGGTAGGGTGGGAGTAGCATTAGACTGCTTTCCTTTGGTCTTTGAAGTCTCATGACGGTGGTGGGGGTCAAGATCTAACTGAGAACCTATAAATGCACAACATCAAATGTGTAGCATCATACAGTGGCCGATTTTGCGATTAAGCCTTATAGAAAATTGATTTTTTTAAATAGATGGGTAAAAAGGGAATAACAGATGTTTTCTCTTCGAGTGACATCAGAGACAACTCAGGCTTCACTCTTGTCTGTTTGATGTCATTCAGCACTCCTCAATGAAAAATACCCCTGTCATTCACTGCTGCCATGTTTGGTATGTTTGGAATAGTTGTGGTAAATCCTGCTTATTGGTGAAAGCGGATTTGGTATTACTATTTTAGAAATGCCACTCTAAGAAGTGGGCATTTCTGTGTGCCTATGAGTCTTTGTGCCCTGCCTGCTTATGTATTCAATATTTGGTTTAGACTGACAGGGGCAGGGGATGTGCATTCACTCTAGACAATCTAAAGGGGGATTGAGGTGTGTCCTGCCTTTCCTGAGTGACTCAGCGCTGGGCTGAATAGACCTTGGCTGCATTTAGAGATGGAGGGAGGAGTTTTCCATTGCACCTGAATTGGCCTGTTCTAAATTTAGAGTGGGGGCAGGAGTTGGACCTGCACCTGAATAGGGCTGTGCCTGACTTTCAAAATTCTGTCTCTGCCCCCCCTGTTGTGTGTCTTGGGCCGGGGCTTGGGATGTGAATAGGGGCGTTGTGAACTTAAAAAGTGTTGGAAGTGGCCCCAGAACAAAGACTTGTAGAGTATAAGAACAGGGGCTGTGACCCCATATTAGAAGACACTGCGTGGGACTTGTAAACACATGCTACTGGCTGTACATGCTGCACATTGCCAAACACTATTGTGCTACCAGGAGGAACCACCATTTGGACCGTTTGTTTTGTTGAGCAGACCGACTTTAGAGACTGCCACTTTGCTACCAGGATCAGTGCTGGCCTACCTAGGCCCTACTCTGTTCCCCCAGTGCTCTCCAGGGGCAGGCAGACCTGCCCCTCCTCCCCCAGTTCTGTGAGGGGTCCTTTGAAAGTTCCAGTGTGCCCTGTGTAAGGTGAAAACTTGGCATATGGTGAAGCCTCCCTGTTCGGAGATGTGAAGCACCAGGTTGGCCCCTACAGATTGTTACTCTTTGCTCGAGAGGGGGTCCGAGCGCTCTGTGCATTACCCCTACCCGTGTCCCAGCAAAGTAACCCTGTGTTTGCTCACGCTCTGCAGCCTGCATCAAATATTTCGGCCTGGGCTGCCGCTGCCGGCATCATTAGGGTCTCTGGTTGCATTGGGGCACCGCCTTTCATACCGTCTTCCAAAGACCGCGCTGAGGTGCCTACCAATCTCGTAGTGCCTTTAAAACCAGCTGGATCATCTTTTGTCTGCCGATTGAGCTTTCCTCTCTAAGTGCACCAAGAGCACCAGCAGGGACTTACCGGAGTGCTTCCATACTGGCGTAAATGTAAATGTGCATTTATAAAGCGCATTAAACCATAGACATCAAAGCACTTCAACCAGTGAGAGAATACAGGGGAGACCCAAAAAAGCCATGTTTTCACGTTCTTGCGAAATACAGCGTATGAGGCAATACTAGCAATATGTACAGGGAGAGTATTCCATAGCCTACTGGCTGCCACAGACAATGCCTGCTCACCCCATCTCACCTTCCTGACGAGGGGGATCGTAACTTTCCTCTGACCAGCTGATCGTAACTGTGTACTAGGCCGATACCAATTGAACATGATTTTCAAATTGTCAGTGCCCTGATGATTTAGGCAGACCCTCCAGGATTTCGCAATTTCGCCAGCACTTTTGTAAAAATGCCGTGATTTTTACGAAAGTGGCCGCAAGATCGGCATTTTTGTAAAAATTCCACGATTTTTACAAAAGTGCCCGCGAAATGGAAGGAGTGCAGGGAAAAGGTTGTAACACCTCTTCAAAGCCCTATGTCTTGTTCATAAAACGCTGCAGAATCAAGGCCCTCCTGTTCTCAGTAACATCATCACTCCCTATAGGAACTCTAGGTCCCTCCGCTCCAATGCAGAAAACTTTTCCAACATCCCTAGATTCAGGAAAACCCGAGCAGGAGGAAGACGTTTCTCAGTACAAGCCTCCCGCCTTTGGAACTCACTTCCCCGTAATTTACGTCTTGAACCTCAATACCTGCGCTTCAGGAAACTGTTAAAAACCCATCTTTTTCCCTAAATCTGTACTCCCCCTCCCCTTTTTTTCTCTGCTTTAGTTCTCCCCCTTCGACCTGGTGAATTCATGGTTCTTTAGCGCTGGGATACCCCCGGGTGACTATCGCGCTTTATAAAAATAAATAATAATAATAATAATAATAGTACTGGTGCATCCTTTCTCTTCATGTAGGCCAGGCAGTTACCGAGATACATCATATAGACAGTAGCACCCACAGCACAGATGTGCACTGCATGACAATTCCTCAAGCAAGAGAGGCAGAGGTTATGTGGGTGAACTGCAGCAAAAAGTCAGCATCACAACCTTCATGTACTAAAGCCGCAACATTGTGGCATAAGATATATAAGCTGTAAGAAGAGAAGGATTCAAACAAAAACAAACAGCACAAAACATGCAGAATGATCCCTGGCCAGAATCATACACCAACTACTTTCTCAAAGCCTGTATTATAGCGGCAACCCTTTAATTTTTTTTATCAACCTGTGCCATCAAATAGCCCTTGTTCATTTAGAAAGCCAATGTGGGAACATTTTATTAGAGAAGCTTGGTCTTTTGTGACCACCAATGCTCTTACACATGACCAGAAGGTGTTGCCTTTACATATAAGCAAATCACCACTCTCCACCAAAGGAGGTCGATTATGAGCCACAGCCGAGGTCATACTGGAACCTCAACAAGCAGAGCTCTCCTGTGAGTGCAGCTTCTCTCTCTCTAGACTACCGGTATGTTATGTAAAGGCCAGAGCTGAGGACTCTGGAGCTGGGGAGGCAGGTTCGAGTCTCGACGTTGGCTTGTCATCCTGTGATTCTGGGCAAGTCACTTAATTTCCCTATGCCTATAAACAATGCATGTGTTTGTGTTGTAATTGTGTAGTGTGACTGGTGCACATGTGAAGCGGTTCAATACCTTTGGGTCAAGTTGGAGCTATAATTTAAAAAACTACAGAAGAATGCACTTGGAAGTTAAAACTGAAAAAAAGTCTTAACATAAGGAAAGACAAATAGATACCCACTTACTTGCTGATTTGTACAGAGTGAAGCCAGAAAATCTGGATAAGATTGTGGCTTCCATGCTGAAATTGTGTGATCTTAGGCAAATATTTAATTTCACTAAGGTAAGTTCTGGAATGCCATTTCCTATGGGATGCTACCAGGCCATCTTTGATGGACTTCTCAGAACCTACACTAAAGCAAATGGAGGATTGTCTTTCCTAGGGATAACAGCCTTCACCTGTGGGCTGCTCCCTCTGTTCCATATTCCAGGCTACCTATTTCAAAGCGGAATACTCTGCCAAAACAGTTTCCATTGATTTAAGGCTGAAAATGAATGATTATGAGTAAAATAAAGTGCCGCAAAAATGCAGCTAAATGTCCATATTTGTGCCGCTAAATTTGCTAATCCATGCCGCTATACCCTGGGGGGTCTTTTAGGGACTTAACCGCTTCCGTGCGGCGCCGTTTCCCTTCCCCCCCGGTGCTGAGCTCTAATTAAAACGGGCGTGGTCATGACGGAACGGTTCCGTCATAAGCACAGCTCGACCGATGCTCATGACGGAACCGTCATGAGCATGGAAGGGGTTAAAGACCAAACACAGGGATTTGAACGTCAGTCTTTTCCTCTTTGGGAGCCAATGAAGAGCCCTCAGCCCCGCCCTCACTGATTGACTTTTGGGAACTCCCAAACCCAGTGGTGCCGACGCATTCCGAATAACCTGAAGTTTATTCAGGAAATACTGGCTGGCGTTCAAATAAAGAGTATTAGACCTGGCCCTTTTGACAGGTTTATCCCCAAACTATTTGCCTATTGCCTCCTATTTTTCTGACCCTGTTCTAGTTGGCTATATGATTCTGGGCACTTTACCGTTAGCTGGCTCTCTGAAAGGCTGGTCAAAAGTTTGAGTTCGTTTTGATGAACAAAAAAAACTCAAACATTTGACCAGTGTTTCAGAGAACTGGGTTAATGCGGAAAGTACGATGAAAATATGTTCATGAACATAACAGCAAGCAAGGCCAAAAACAGGAGAGAATAAATAGAATTGCCATGGCGAGCATCCACTAACATCGCTAATTCAAACAGCAAGCTTTAAACAAACCGGCCTCTACAGTCACGTTAAACATAACGCTAGTAGAAAGGAAGCCAGTTGGATTAAAGGAAATCTGCATTTACGAGAATATAATCCAACACAATTCCCCCTAATCTTTGGAGGGATGCCCAAGATCTACTCGAGAATCCAGTCACAGCTCTGAAGAGAGTTCCCGTAAATAGAGTTGGGACTTGAAACACGTTGGCACTCTTTGTACCATCAGGGGAAGAATTTGAATAAGAATATGCATAGCAACTTAGGGAAATATGTGTATTGAATGCTTTAACCCTTTGTTACCTTAAATGCGGTTGACCCCCCGTTGAGTTGCAACCCCAGTATTTCTCGAAAATCAGATTTGTTGGTTACCTGCTTTTTCTGCTTTAGGAGTGGAAATTAGTTGAAGTCTTTGTTTTTTGTTATTTGTCACTATGTTCCAATTATGTTTGTTTTGATGTTATGTAAATTTTATGTGTATCTGACATCTGTTATTGAGGATTAAAACATGAAATGATTTAAAAATGAATAATTAAATGAAATAGACCAATTAACTAGTGTATTTGGTCTACCTAAAAGTTAGCAGCCTAGAATTGGTCAGCTAGACGTTCTAATTTTTCTAAATATTTACTGGCCCAATCTAGCTGTGTGGTACAGGGTCCACCCCTTGCATTTAGGGTGGGGGGAGGAGTTTCACTTGCACCTGAATAGGATGTGTCTCCTTTTTCCCAACCCTGTCTCCACACCCTGTCGACAACATGGGGTATAAGTATTGGAGCTAAAACCCCAGGACGTTAGATTACTTCACGGAACAAGAGGACCCTGCCAAAATAAATAGTGAATGGACTGTGTGAGGAGCGCTGTCTTTTCTGAGAGAGGGGTGGGTTGGTCTGCAGTTGCTGCTTCTGTTTGTGGTGGAGAAAAACGACTGACGTTTTTTGTCCTGCTGTGGTATCCTGCTTGGGAAGTATCTCCAAGAGATTGTGTGTGCTTGCCTCCTGTTGGAAGCCTCCGAAAAAATCAAAGGTTTCAAACAAAGTAACCCACCTGGAAGGAGAGCTGAAGAGCTGCGTAAGGAGTGCTGCACTTTCTGTTGTGTGAGGGGTGGGTTGGCCCACAGTTGAAAATTCTGGCTGAAGAAAGGACTGGACTGTTTTTTCACCCATATTTCCAACCAGTGCGTGGTGAGCGCTGTATTTTAAACCTTAAAAGTGAAAGCGTGTAGGTAGCACTTTTTTTACCGTCCAGTGCGTGGAACGATCTCTGTGGCCATTTTCTTATGAGTCAAGAGTAGCAAGAGGATCAGCGTGGGGCTGATCCTCCCTAGTATTGGTGGGACATACTGCCAGGAACCCAGGTTGGGAGCAAATGGTGAGCCCTGACCTCAGGGCCTGGGAAGCAACGCCTAATACCCCAAGAGGCCCGCGGCTGTGAAGGGAGTCCGGCACAAGGCCCAAAACCAAGAGCAGAGGAGAGCCGGTGATGACATGCTGGGGGCAGGGCCCGGTGAGGAAGGCCACGCTTATCCATCACTCCAAGAGCGACAAGGAACAGCTGGGAGCAGGCTCGACGGAAACTTTGATCTGTGTCCCGCTTCTGTCCTGCTGATCTGTTAACGGTTCACGCTGAAGGGAGGGGATTCATGAGGCTGTGCTGGGTCCATCAACCCTGGGGTAACCCCAGTGGGCGGTGAGAGAAGGGCCGAGGGACCTCTGATCACATCAGCAGTGGGTGGGGGCCCTGCACTTGAAGAGAAACTGCACTGCGGGCTGCCTGAGTCGTTGGTGGCGCAAGGGGGAAATAAGAGAACTCCGTCCTGCTGTGGGAGGGGCCAGAGGCCTGCTGGAAGGGTGGCGACATTGGGAGCCTGTTGCGTACTCGGGGCCAATAAATGCACCGGCAGCAGAGAGCGGAGGAGTGTGGTGAGTTTTCAGCTCCGCCGGCCGCTACAAGGAAGAGACCCGGCGAGGTTTCCTCACCGGCTGAGGCAGTGTTCGCCTGCAGGAGCTGCCCATCTGTGCAATTGCGGGCAGCTGTACTTTTTAAAGTTACCCTCGCGGGGGACTCCCGCCCCCCCTTACCTGGGCAGCTACATGTGCGGAGGCATACCTATAGGGGCCTTGATTGGAGGTTGCCACTTGGGGTAGACCTCAACGGTGGCCCGATCCCCCTCGGAAACATGCCACAGTGATTGAGGTAAATTGGCAGCTGGCCTAGTAAGCAACGGGTAGGGAACAGGAGCACTGTATGTCTTGTATTAGGAGCGTATAGGCTGCAGCTTGTGTGGTTATGACATGACTTGCATAATATGTACAAGTGAAAGTGATCTTGGACCTAATATGTTTTACCTGGGGAACAAAGTGAATTAGGTTTTAGGACATGTGCAATCTATGATATTTAAGTACCCCATTGCACTGAATGTAATGTTTATGACAATTGCCTCATGGCAAAGTGATTTCTGATCTATGTATTTTTATGACAAGTGCCTAGTGGCACATTGTTTTATGTGATTAGGGTCTACATGTGCTTTACATACTACAAAGTAATTGATGGTCTATGTGTCTTATATATGATATATATACCCTTTTGTGGAGTCTCTTTTTGTGGTGTGCATAGTGTGTCACTGGTGTGTGTGTGTTGCGTAAACACTTTACACATTGCCTCTGGGATAAGCCTGACTGCTCTGCCAAGCTATAAAGGGGGTGAGCAGGGGTTATCTTGGGTGGGTAGCTCCCTTGCCCTGACTAGAGTGGTGGGTTCTGCCTGGCTTGGGTGCATAACCTAGCCAACCAGTAACCCCATTTCTTACACAGGGCATTGCAGTAGTCAAGGTGAGATGTTATGAGCGCAATGACCACTGATACTCTTAGCTCCTTGGGGAGGAAGGGCAAGATCTTTTTCAGGCATTCAGAAGTCCGTCCGGGGCACAAGCCGGCATTCACTCCAAGGATCCTTCACTGTTAGTAATCTCCAGTGCATCCCAGAGACCAGTGTGTCTCTCTACGGACTTGCAGGGCAACCAAATGTGGTTGACCACATTCTCTTAACTAGGGGAGTGTCAAAGTGAGGGCACCCGCAGTCGTCGTCGGGCCTCCATGACGAGGGAGTCCTTCACTAGAACTCGCGTGCACTGAACAATCAGGGTGCTTTGGTGGGGGGACTTTACCTCCTGAGTGCTCACCGGTCCCGAGGGGGGGCCAGGGTGACATGGAGCTCTGCAGCAGACATGGCGCCAGAGCCAGAAGGCTAGTCCTGAGTTCCGTAATTCCCCGAATGGGAATTATGCATCTTTTTTCCTTCTCAATATTTGCATGGAGATAGAGGGTTTGGGAAGCAGCTGACAAATTTCCACGCATCCCATATTAGGGCGCAGGAGTGCAGGTGCCCGACATGTGGTGTGGCAATGTCCTGATGCACACGAGTCTTTGAGTTTCCATATACCATGTAGCGGCAGTACAGGTGTACTGCCCTCTAGGCCCTAAGAGAGTATTTGGTGATCTATGCGCTTATCGTAATGCATGATGAGCTGTGATGACCTACATGCACTTATAGGGGGGATCATGTGATTATGGTGATATGCTGGGAATTCTTATGTGTATGCCTCAATCTAACTGCTTCATATTCTTGCCTGATGTGATATGTGCTGCTTTATGCCTTACAGTATCAGGATACCAATTATTATTTCAGGAAGTTGCCTTATATGCACAGTGATGGTGTTTTTGTGACGTGTGCAATCTAGGAGTATTTACCCTATTGCACTACCTATGCTGTCATGACCACTGCCTTAGGGCAAAGGGATTTATGATCTAAGTGATGGCATGACAATCACCTGGTTGGCGAAGTGATTTATGTGATTATGGTCTAAAGTGTTTTATGTACAATACAATGGATATTTTTGTTTAACCTTGTGTGGAGCCTCTTTTTGTGGTGTGTCACTGGAGTGTGTGTTGCACAAATGCTTTACACATTGCCTCTGGGAAAAGTCTGACTGCTCTGCCAAGCTACCAAGGGGGTGAGCAGAAGTTATCTTGGGCGTGTAGCTCCCTAACCCTGACTTGAGTGGGGCGTTCTGATTAGGTGTAATCTAAGACAATCCGTAGTCTAGCACCTGTATGAAGAGCAGAATAGATACTTCAAGAGTCTCGCGGGGAGTCAAGAGCTAATTCGGAACCTGCTAATGCATAACATCAAATGTGAAGCATCATGCAGTGGGTGGCTTGGGCCCCTGGCCTCAGTGTTGGCAAAATCAGTGCCAGGAGCTCAGGGGCAGCTCGCCCTATGGACGTCGGTTGGGGCTCCACATTACTTGTTTTCAGTCATTATTTTTATGACTTTAATAGTGAATAATATGCTATTATTCACTACTAGATTGATGAAAATAAAGTATAGTTAGCTCGAATATGACTCTATCTGGCAGCTAAGTAACTAAAAAAGGTTTTTAAATGTATACTGTGTGCGTGCTTGCAGGTGAGAGTGTGCTTATGTAAGAGAGAATGTGTGTAAGTGGATGTGCGTATATGTGTAAGCATGTGTGGAAGGGAAAGTATATGTCAAATGACATGTGATGTCACTTCCGGTATACCTTGCATTTTGGTGAAATGATGTCTACGAAGGGTGGTTATATGAGCAGGCCATACAGCAAATTGAAAAATAAATTATGGTGCAAATAATGGTAATCAGTTCATCCCTGTATCACATTTTAAAAAAGATGTTGGGGTTGGGAAATAAAAGGTAATATTTTGATAAGCTTCAGAAGGGCACCGAATTTATTTATTTACAAAGTTAGATGTAATCTAAATTGTGCCATATAATTTACAAAAAGTTAACTAACATTTGACAGTACGAATCCTCTTTATTGAAATCTGTGATGCTATACATGGTTTGTCGGATTTTTCACTGAAAAGTAATGCAATCTGCTTAACCTCCTCTTCTGAGAAGTTCCTGGAACAAAATTGCCTTTTATGTGGAATGAATTATGGGCCTGTTTCATTGCCGGTTTAAGAAATGTGCTTAAAATGCCAGCCAGGCAAATGAGTTTGGCAACTTTCCAACGATCAACTTCAGTAATATGTAATTAGCCTCTATGAGAATTTCTAAGCGACTTGAGACACAGAATCAATTTACTTTTGTGACACGCAGTGAGATGTTAAGCTGCTTCAGGACTGCATACACTACTCAGAAGTGTTTATTAAAATGCCCCTCTGCGCAACATCATTTTTCAACATCTGTGCAAGTACTGAAGAAGGAATGTGCGCGCTACAGCAATTAGCTATTTCTTCCATGCGCGGTACAAGTGTGTTCTTTCTTTTGAGCCGGAGTATGCAAAAAACATGCAACAAAAGCTTACCTCAACTTCCGCAGCGTAGTGCAATACCACAAGAAGTTGTGGCCGTCACACAAGAATACAAGCTGATCATGGCTGTCACTGAGGGCACTATCCTGAATGTCAGATTCTAAATCAGTTTTTTCACTGCTATGAAATAGCAAGAGCCAGAAACTGTTGCTAAGTCATCTTGGAATTCCAGGCTGCTCTGACAGGGTGCACTGGCTCTAATGGAGAGCAGACAGCACAACTTGTGAAGGGAGGCACAGAGGGTGGTGGGGTGGCTAGCAATAGGCCAGGCTTTTTTCTTATACTTGGGAGGGGAGCCCACGTAATGTATGGCTCTCTCATTACTTCTGTACTCATAATTATCAGTTAAAAGCAGGACCTAATGATTTTGGGTGTATAAAAAACACACAATTATAGATTGGCAAAAAGTGAATTACAGATGTTTCCTCCTCGAGGTTCTGAGTGATATCAGAGACAAAGCAGGTTTCACTCTTAACGGTTTGATGTCACTCAGCATCCCTCAGTGAAAAATATCCCCATAATTCACTGTTGCCTAATTATAAATCAATATGTATTCCTTCGTTCAGGACTCTATTTGAATTATTGTAGATCAAGTGTGTTAGAATTGTTGTATATCAAGAGTGTTAGACACTGGCCTATAAGGACCAGATCTGTGCCAGTTTTTCAGGATATCACCACAGGACAAATATTATCACTTTATGTAAACTGCAAATATTTACTTAGTCAATGAGTATCCTGAAAATAAGGCATGGTGCTGGCCCTCGTGCATCTTCCCTTTTCATACAGAGCTACACCACTGAGTTGTTTTCAAGGGACGACAGTAGCCAAGGGGCAGAAAAAGCAATCGGAAACCCATAGTCTAGAACCCATATGAACAGCAGAATAGCTACTGCAAAGGCTGTAACATTCCAGCTATTCAGCTTTTACTGTCACACTGAAACACAGAGCATAGACACCTCTAGTGCAGGCTTTACTAACACACAGTATAGGCAAAGCATTCTGCAACACCCCAAACTTTACTTGCTTAGTGTTTTGTGCTCTTTGTGTCTAACTTCGATCTACAGAAAATCTACTGTCCGAATTGACATACTAAGGCAACATAGCCTCTTTGTTGATTGTTTACTATTTGTTATTTTGATAATTGTATATTTGCTTCTTCTTTCTGTAACGTTCCCCTGCCCTGTTGTTATAGTCCCTCACTATAAGCCCCATATTGGACTATCATCTTTCCACACTCTGCATCTTTGGGCAGTCGTTGGTTAATGGGTAGTGCCCATGGTGGGCATTGCTGTTTATCACTGGATGAACTGGACCTCAGGTCCCATATAATTCCAACTAGATAAACAAGTTAATTCCTTTGGACACTTGACAGTCCAAGGGCAGCTGGGCTAAACAATCATTCCTTACTCCAGCAAGTGGTTCTATTTCCCCATAATGCTAAATAACGAACCGTAGCCTCTAATACTTTTTCCAGTCATGTATGATATTCTGACCCTTCCTTCCTTCCTTCTTAATGTGACCCATACCAGCCAAATGCACCATAGGCCATATTACACAAAGTGCCCTGGGTGCACAGTGGTATGTGTGCTCATTGTGAGTGCATCTGGGGCACTTTGGTGTTACAGAAAGGGCTGCAGATCATTCTGTAGCCCCTTCTATATTACAGACCACATTGGTGCACATGTAATGCCACCGAGACCTCAAGGGGGTATTCCCACATTTGCATGGTGAATGGCTCAGTGGAAATGAAGACACACGTTATCTCTGTGCCCATGCCACATTACAGATGTGGAGACAGTGACCAAGGAGCTGTGTCGACGCACACTGACCGTGTGTCACAAAGAGATGGTGCGATCAGTGTACCCCTGGAGGGCTCCTCTTGGAAAGGGGAAACACGGTCTCCGGGACACTTTAGGCATCCTCCTGATGAAGAGTGCAGGCACTCGTTGCCCCCTCTAAAAATGCGAGATAGTTGCAGTCTGCACAGTGGAAGGCAGGACAGCTGCTTCAATACCTGTCTGCCTTCCAGTAATGCTCGACCTCCAGGGCAGGTGTGAGTTTGCATCTGTGCTGGAGGCAGCACATTAACTGCAAGAGGACGCACCGACTCAGTCTGTGCCCGCGGCACCCAGGTAAATATGCACCGTGGTGCACGACGGGCAGAGCAACCATACATTATACGAGCCCAAGGGAACGATTAATGTGATGTTAAATGGAAACAAATACAATGTGTGATTTCATCATGGGAGACACATTCCCCTTTGCTTCGCCTATGACCATCCTACATCCTAAACCATGGGTGCTCAATGACAGCTTTTGAGGTATGAATATAGTCTTGTTTTTATGATTTCTGCAATCAATATTCAGGAAATACATTTGCATTCAGTGGAACTGAACAGTGAACCATTTCCATCCTCTTTATGTATTCCTAGTGCAGCCTTCCAGGACTCTGTCAGTCTATGTCATAGAGCAACTCAAACTCAATGCTCGACTCCTTGTGCATCATAGAAAACTCGTGGAAAACTTGGAAATGTGAGCAATGTATCAACTTTGTAATAATGCAGCATTTCTTGAATTTCTATTAAATAAAGCTAACCTAGCACTCTTCAATTCAGGTTTTCACAATTGCCAAAAATTGATGATCATCATGTCTGTATGGTTAAATGAAGAAAGGAAACATCTGTGCATTGAGTGGGAGAATGTGTAGCCTCAAGAGTGTGGTGAGGAATATTTAATTCCATTTAATGGTGTCCATAAACTAATTGTAATATGCCATCAAGTCAATAACGCTTACACTAATTTGTAAAAAGCGACCCACAGATATATATTTAATAATCTGTAGCACAACATCCACCAACGATTACCTGAAGGAGCACAATATAGAAATATTTCAGGTTGGCAAATCCCTATTATGACAAGAGCCAAGCTATGGGAAACTGTGCAGGTGGTTCATGATTTCACATGGTAAAACCAGATATCTTAATTGAGAATTTGGGCGCCCAATGACAGGGTACAGTATTCATTGGGTGTCTTTTAACAGGACTCTGTACTGGTTACTTCTCAAATATTCCTTTTCAAACAGCTCTTTAATATTTCAGTCTATTGTTCAGAAAGATGTGTTCGGAAATGCTTCGCTTTAATTGCCAGATTTCTTGCGATTGCCTCTTAATTTATTCCTTCAACTTCTGTTACTATTCATTATTGTTATTGTTTTTTTCTGGAGTGTTCGTGCCATGCAACGGCTAAATTAAACGAATTTATAAATAATGAAGTTCTTACTTCATTGGGGAATTATGCACCTAAAGTAATCACTGTTGGCAAAGTGATCACTTTTGGGCCAAAATTTCTTTGATTATGTAGCTTTTAATTTATGGGAAAATAATTCGCACACTCATTTGAATTGCATTCCCAAACTGATTAATTCGAATACTTTAATAAAAGGGCGTGCAGAACTCACATATGGATTGATATTAAGCATGACTTGCTTGTTAACCTCTCGTGGGGAAATGCGACGTGTTTTTGTATAAATCATGCTATAATACTTTATGATAGACCCAGCATAAGTGAAAACAAATGCCAGCACAGAAGACTGACACCTTGCATCATCTTGTACATCTGGAACATCTGAAATGACTTTCCACTTGTAACCCCATATAAAGAGACTCAATGCCGATTCAAATGACTATGTAACTCACCAGAAAAGAATGTGTTATTCTCATGCAACCTAACAATTCTTGATCCCAGTCGCGGTCCCTGCAGGTAACAGCGGTGGGGCCGTGTAAGAGGGATTTCGAAGGACGATGCAGAGGGAAAATTAATTAGTTATTTAATTTTCTTTCTGCATCGTTCCTCAAATCCCCCCTTACACGGCCCCACCACCCCACCGCCCCACCGCTGTTACCTGCATGGACTGCTGCTGCTTAATCCTCTCTAGCTAATCTATCAATTTTACCAACCATCTGTATGAACTCAAACATCTACAACTAATGATCAGACCTAACCATTAACTATAACTAACTGCACAAATAAAGTGGAGTAGATGCATGGAATGGTTTTCCTGGCAGTAAGATTAATATCAGTAACTAGCAAAAACAGTAACCACTGAATGAACCCACTAATCATGGGTTTACAATCAATCAATCAGCATTTGTAAAGTGCAACACTATCATCCCTAGGAGTATGTAGGTGCTCTGTCTCCATCGAAGAGCCAGGTCTTGGGTCTCTTTCTGAAGTCTGCTAGCGAGGGGGCCATACAGAGCTGCAAGGAGAGGTTGTTCCAGGTCTTGGCTGCGATGTAAGAGAAGGAGGGGCCTCCGATGCAGGTGGGGCAGAGGTGTGTATGAGGGTGAGCGAAAAGGAGAGCATGGGGCCTAGCGGGTTGGTGGAAGTTCAGTTGAGGGTTGAGGTAGGCCGGTCCTTGGTTGTGGAGGCTTCCTAGGTGTGCATGAGGATCTTGAACTGGCATCTTTTCTGGATGGGGAGCCAGTGCAGGTTTCTCGTGTGGGGGGAGATGTGGGTTTGTTTGGGGAGGTCCAGGAGGAGTCTGGCTGTAGTGCTCTGTATGTTCTGGAGTCTTCTGAGGAGCTGGATGGAGATACTGGCATAAAGAGTGTTGCTGTAGTTGATGTGGCTGGTGATGAGCGCCTGATTGGCGGTCTTTCTGGTTTTGGTAGGGATTCATCTGAGGATTCTGCGGAGCATGCGCAGTGTGTGGAAGCAGTAGGAGGCTACGGCATTGACTTGTCGTTTCATTGTCAGTTGGCCGTCGAAGGTGATGCTGAGGTTAAGTGCGTGGTCAGTTGGTGTGGGTCCGAGTTCTGCCGGCCACCAGCTGTGGTCCCATATGGAGGTGTTCTTCCCGAAGATCAGTACTTCATTTTTGTCAGAGCTGAGTTGGAGGCAGTTGTCTCTCATCTATTCAGCTACATTTGTCATGACATTGCAGAAGTTGGTTTCGGCATGGGCGGGGTCCTTGGTGAGTCTGTGGGATCTGATGACGTCTGAGAGAGGGTCATGTAGATGTTGAACAGGGTGGGGCTGATGGATGATCCTTGTGGTACGCCTCATATGATGTTTTGGGTGCAGAGGTGACAGACTTCTCCCTTTGATGAGTGGCCTAATATATCCTGATCAACATGGATTCAAACCCAGGTTTAGTACAATGCTCACTGTTAGGATACTGATTTAGGTTCTGGATGATGCCCTGTGCGATTTCCCCAAGGCTCTTGTGTTGTCCATCTACATAGAAAAAGCTTTTGATTCCCTGCACTGGTACTTTCTATAAACAGTGGTGGCCAGCATGGGGTTGGGGAATGGGTTCTTTACATGGGCCATATTACTTTACGCTAATCTAGTGGCCTGTATTAAAATTGGAAACAGTCTTTCGGAAGCTAGTGTAATTGCAAGGGGATACTAGAGAGAGATGCCCCCTCTCTCCTTCAGACTGGTGAGGCGCTAAAAATCCATGAACTGGAAAGGCCTTAGGGTCCAGATGTACGGGAAGGGAGGAAAGACCTCAATCAGTGGGCTGAATTAGAAAGCACTGCACTCAATGAGGAGGTGAGGAGGGGACTGCACTAGCCTAACGTGCTACAGCCCGGGGAGAATATTATAACATCCTTCCTGGACGTGCATTGCGAGAAGCGGCTGGTGATGTGTCAGACAATGAATGATTGAATGGTCTGATATACGTATGTTCTAGACAACCATTTTTTCTTATGGGATAAATTGGTAATAGAGTGTATTATCTCCAAACCCCCTCGTCGCCTGCCATGATTGTAGTAATATGCAACTTAAAGTATAGTATCACTGTGTCTGTTTCTACAACTTCATGATGCAAATATTGGGGCATATTACCAAGGGTGGCGATATTGAATTATTGCCGCTTTAGCGGCCATTTTCGGTTGCTAAGCGACGATAATTCCATCGCCCTATTACCAAGCTGTCGCTAACACCAGTTAGCGTAGCGACAGCTTGTAGGCGATAGCGAGCGGTTTGGGGCCCGCTTTGCATGTCAGTGATATTTATCGCTAATGACATGCAAAGTGGGCGTAGCCAACCGGTTAGCGACTGAGAGCAGTCGCTAACCTCGCTATCGCCTATTACAAAGAAAGGCGAAGTGATGGGAATATTCGCGCTAAGCGCGAATATCGCAAAACGCTAACGCCTGCAAATACCAGTTCTTAGCCATGTTATCCAATGGGAGGTGGATAACATGGCTAACAGAATTTGCACGCTAATGCGTGAACACCGCTGGTTTTCCAGCAATATTCACGCTAACGCCTGCAATATTATCGCTTTTGAGATAAACGTTGGTAATAGGACGTTATCTCAGCGATAATATTGGCGAAGCGCGGCGTTAAAAAAACTAAAGCTAAGCTCAGTTAGCGATAAATATCGCTTACTGTTGGCAATATGCCCCATTGACTTTACATTATTCAAACTCTGCAGAGCACTTTCTCCACCCCAAGAGTTATGCTAAGTTTGTTTTATGTCTGCAACGTTGGGTCCCTTATGCAATTTCTCATCTTTGCAAGTACACATTGGGTGTGTGCTGCAGATGTAAAGGTGAAAAGTTAAGTGTACATGACATATTATTTTCTGCACGGCGCATGCCGCTGAATATTGTGCTGGCACGTGATAAGTGGATGACATATATTTACTGAGAGATAAGTTTGGTAAATGAATGAAACTTGTTCTAAAATACTCTCCCAGACGCACAAGCATAACAAGGCTCTGTGGTGGCTTTTACTTGGTTCTGTATTTCGGCCAACAAAACAGCAAATATCTCATAGTCTTGGCAAGCTGGAAACAGCCTGCAAATAAACATCAATTTTGGAACACCAACACTCATCCTCTATATTCATCTTATAGTATTCATATTAGGACATTATCCACCTCAAGTGTCCCCTGCATTTCTCAATCCGCATTTGTCCTCCTCACTCCCACCGTCACCCCTGCTTCTCACTCTTGTTTTCTCAATCGTCCTTCCTACTTTTCCTCTGTACTTTAATTCATCAGTCTTCACACTCGAACTCCCCACTTCTGATTTCTCGCTTGTTCTTCTCAATCATCATCTCCAATTCTTATTTCTTACTCGCCATTCTTAATTCTAAATCATGGTCCTATGTCCACATTCTAGCTCTTCGTCCTTGTAGGGGATACACCTTTCCGGTGTGCTCCCACTACCCGAATTTATTTTTTTGACCTTGGAAAGCTGGTATTTTGCCCCTGGACAGATTAGGTTGCAAGACAGGGCCTAACTGCACATGCCTTCACCAAAATATGGAAACTCATTTTGCCTTTAAGTTGGCATGGAACAAGCTGTATGAAAGTTAAACGTTAATTGTGAACTGAAGATTACACTTCCGTTACTCATATTTGAGGTAAAAGGAGCAAAATAGGTTGAGAAACAGCCACGTGACAGCCTAGGTTCACTCTCCGAAAGACAGAAACATGAACAAAAGGCTAGTATTTTTCTTTGAGAAATGTGGGACCTCTTCTTTGATGCCCATGGTCTGTCTTTCTCATGGTTCAACAATCTGGTTTCAAACCTTGATTCCTCACTCACCCTCCTTGCTTGTCATTTACTCATCACCCACCCCACTCAATACTCATTCTTCTCATTCCTCAGTCTACCGCGTCAATCGCCCTTGCTTACTTGTTTCCCTCATGCATGCTCCTCACTGCAACTTTGTGTACATCCTCCTCACCCATGCAGCTCACTTATATGGCTGGAAACAGATGGGAGGGAACAGCTACATTCTAGTCAAGGTACACATGGGAACGAACTCATGAGCAAAGTCCCCTCAAAACAGCTGTTGTGAGTGAGCCAAAATGGAAAACATGCTCTATATAGAAATGCAAAGCAATCTTTTGCTGAATTCTGTACATTCTCTTTCCTTTGTGCAGCAGTAAGAGATCAGAGCTATTCATTCTACATGGTTCCCCATCAAATGTGGATGAGGGGATGCAGATCTCTATAAAACAGTCATAAAGTACAACTGGAAGTATACAAAACAAAATTATATCTATTATTAACACATGTGGGATGAGAGGCATGTGATTTGACTCATTCTGTTGCGTGGATGTCATTTAGGGGTCGTCAAGGGCCACCCCTGAAACTCTTGGCTTGCCCCATGTGACTTCTGACCCTGTCTTTATGAACCCTGACCTCAAATGTGACAAGAGTGGACGCTTATACATTGGCTGCTAATACATTTGTGATAGTGTCTGAGTGCAGTTTGGCATTTTTTGGTGTTATACATGTATTGAAGAAATTGTTCCATCCGTTTTGCAGGAAGTATGTAGATGCACAAGTGTGAGAATATAAACACAAGTGCTTACCATCTTTGAAGCAGACTATTGGATACAGTTTAACAACGGGGCACTTTCCGCATAGACAAGGTTGGGGGGGTAGGGGGGTGAGAGCTTTGGGAGTTGAGATATTCCATCAACTATAATTTATAGTCTAGAATCCATGGAGAAGCCAAAGAGGAGCAACCCTAAGGGACAAGCATTGTGCAACAAACCAACTCTAAGGCGTTAAGCTGGTAGTGGCAGAGGAGCATCACAGAGGAAAGGGCCTTGTGCAGCCAGCCATACTATATACCCAGAAGTGTTCGAAAAGCAACGCATAGGGGTGCGCATTATACAACCAGATCAATGGAATGAGCATTGTAATATGTGTCAAAATGTATGTTTGTAGGCTGCACCCAGAAGCGACAGAACACAAGCCTAAAATTGGTAATGTACAGCTGTCTAAGGTATGTGCTTCAAACGTTGTACTCAGGAGCAGCCCATATGAAAGGCATTGTGCAATCAACATGTTCAATGTCTGTCAGTAAAGTTTTAATTCAGTTTATTTGGGCTATTAATCCAAAAAACAATCAAAATACAACAACAACAACAACAACACAAGGGACTGACTCAGTAGTGGCAGAGGAGGTGCTCATAGAAATAAGTAAACAACCTGTAGTAGTATGTAATAGCCTGTGCTCTGAGAGGCCTACTGAGGGGTGCCTTATAGCATTCTGCAGCCAGATACACTATGTGCTCTTAGAGCTCCACTGTGGAGCATCATATAATGTTCCTTGTGAGTCCCCAGATGCAGCGGGAATCAATAAACAGGCTTATGGTGGTTATTATTCCAATATCCATAGTGCTTGCTCTGAGGAATCCACCCAGGATGGGAGGGAGAAACACTTAAGAATGGGCATTATGCAACCACCCCAATAGATGCCCTGAATAATTCACCAGAATAGCCCTCAGGAGTCACTCGATGCATCAAAGAGATAAAAATAAGGAATGGATATTATACCACTAGCAGTGATATTTGCTTTGAGAACTTTACCCAGGAACAACCACAAAGGAATTGCCATTATATAAATTACTGTAATATATAGGCACAGTTGTCCATCCAGGGCAGTAAAGGGCCAATACAAGGAACAGGGAAATCCTCAGAAACCAAAAGGTCTATTGGTACAAGCAGAAGCAGTAATGTTAGGGAAATTCGGGAAAATTCAAAGGCATCTTGTTGGAAGTGGGGGTCCGTATCGCTTACCGCCGCCACCAAATGCTGGAGGCGGGAGGTCCCGACTCCTTGCTCCAACTTTAGGCTAAGTAAGGACACTGTCTGAGATAGCCCTGCTCACCCCCTTAGTAGCTTGGCATGAGCAGCAAGGCTTATCTCAAAGGCACGAGTGTAGAGTATGTGCAACCACGCTCACAGTAACCCAATGATGTCACCACAAATAGACTCCACACAAGTTTTTTATAAAATGAGTATAAGCTTTATATAAGAAGTTATACGATATGACCACATGATGCAAAATCAACATACAAGAATGGGTAGTATTCTTTCCGGTGGGTTGTAAGTTCTAATCCCAACCACCACTTCTAACGAACAGTTAAGCTCACTTCTAATCGTTTCCAAAAGGTTAGGCCAGTCGTATTGCTAGAATCACACACGTTGCAAAAGAAAACAAATACTGCAATGCATAACGATATTCTCTTGTACTGTGCAACAGAGAAACAACGCCATACGTAGCACCACAGTCATGTACTTTGCAATAGAAGGAATAATGCAATGCGCATCACTACCAGCATGCCCTGTACCAGGAAGAAACAAAGCAATGTGTCACGCTACAATCCTGTACTGTGCAATGAAGAAATAATGCACTGTGCCACAATATGATCAGATACTGTGCAATGAAGAAATAATGCAATGTGCCACGTTACAATCAGGTAATCTGCAAGGGAAAAATACCGCAGTGCGTAGCGCACCAAGCATGTAGTTCTTCAGGTACAAAGGAGGTCAGGCATCATACGACAGTTCAATAGTTCGTTAGCAGCAATAATGCAAAGTGCAATATGACAGTTTTAGGTGCTCCGTTAACAGTGCCTCCAATATGGATCAATGATGACACAAAAGTTCTGCTTCTCACTCAGGCCCCAGTACTGCCCCTCCTTGGGTCAGCACGGGCCGAAGCAACAGGCTCACGCAGCTGACAGAAGCAAGAGGCCGAGAAGGTGTCCCTTCAGGCCCGCACCCCACCCGAGGTGGTGAGCCACGTTACCTGGGGGTGAGACCCCACTCTCCTCTCCGACTTCAGCGACTTGGGCCTTGATCCATAACTCCGTCGCGGGGTGCAGCGAGCTCAGACCGGCGGCTCAGCTCCTCTGGGGCTGCCGGTCCGGGCTGCTGCTGTTCTACTCCGAGGGCCCAATGACTTGGCCCTCCTTCCGGCGGTCTCAGTGAACACTGAGACCCACCCTCAGCACTGTGGAGACCTTACTTCAAATTCGGTGCACACCCTACCCAGGCACTCCTCACCAGTGCCTCAGGTTGCACCTCGACATGCACACTGTGCGTCAGAGACTTGCCTCTTCTCTGGTGCCCACGATGACCCAGCCCTCTTCACCAGCACCTGTGCTTGCACCTCGACACACACCCTGAGTGTCCGAGTCTCTCCTCTTCTACCTGTGCACATGCTGTCCAGGCGCTCTTCACCAATGCCCTGGCTGCACCACGACACACACTCTGCGTGTCCGAGTCTCAACTCTTCTTCTGGTGCACACGATGACCAGGCGCTCCTCATCAATGCCCTGGCTGCACCACGACACGCACTCTGCGCGTCCGAGACTCCCTTCTTCTTTTGGTGCACACGATGTCCAGGTGCTTTTCACCAACGCCCAGGCTGCACCACGACAAGCAGTCTGCGCGTCCGAATCTCACCTCTTCTCCCGGTGCACACAATGACCAGGTGCTCCTGACCAACGCCCTGGCCTGCACCACGACACGCACTCTGCACCTCCGAGTCTCACTTCTTCTTTTGGTGCACACAACGACCAGGTGCTCCTCACCAACGCCTTGTCCTGCACCATGACACACACCCAGTGTGTCTGAGACTCAGCTTACTCCTGCATGCCCACAATCACAAGGCACAACTTCTGAGGGTCTCAAGCTGCAAAAGCACACATACACCGCATTGCTTGGGACTTCTCCAGAAACTTTTATGATCCTGTATTTCCAAACAGGGAGCCAGCTCGCCTCGGGCCCTTGGGGTAACAAGACACAGCCCAAAGCACAGTCTTCTTCAAGCAGAGGGACCCATCACCTCCAAGCACAGTCCCAACAGCCTCTCCCCTGTTTAGAACAGCAAACTGCAGACCAGCCCCAGATCACGAAGCAAGGATTGGTCTTTCCACGGCAGTCTCTTCAGTTGCTCCTTCTTTAGCAGAGGTTCCTCTTGACCACAGAATGGGTCTAAGCATTTCAGTCTCAATCGATCTCTGTTTCATTCCAACGTTCAGGAGTTTCAGCTTTCATAGTTATACCCCTTAATGTCTTTGAAGTTTGTTTGTGCTCAGGGTCCGTGGCCCCTCCCTAAATCAGTTCTGGGTGTCTCACTCCCAGTGTCACCTCTCTCCCTTTGATGCTGGGGCTCTGGATCCTTAATCACAAAGCAGAAGTTGGGACAATCGGTTTATAGCACCAGCCCAGGCCTCTTCACCCCCCCCCCCCGGGCTTCTCCTCCCCTACTCTCCAGATGCAGGGCAGCATGGTGCAAGGCCTCTCCCAGCTCCTCTCATCTTTCAGATCCAGACAGACAATCCACATTTCAGCAGAGACACACAGAAATGCGTAGAGCACAAAACTCAGCCATTTTCTAAATGAGCGGTTTCTGAACACACAGTGACAAAACCACCTTCACAGAAAGATGCGTTATGACACTATGAGTTCATACATACTAAACTTCATCTCTTCATTATAAACTGACAGGAAACTAGGCTAACAAACACAACACCCAGCCTCCCCATCCTGTCCTATGGGCAGGATGGCCTTTCAGCAGTGAAAAACGAAATGGAGTGTTTTTCAGGACATAACACACCTTAATATATGTCCTGCCTTTTACCTACACTGCACCCTGCCCAGGGATTACCCGGAACCTACCACAGGGGTGCCCAATGTGTATGTAAATAGGAAAGTCAGGTCTGACAAGTGGTTGCACTTGTCAGGACAACATGCTAATTTAGTAAACTGCGCACAGGCTCCTACACTGCAGGCCTGAGTTCCCTTCTCCACGTACCTTTGCATTACTAGCCCTGGCACACACAGTGCACATCACTAGGGACTTTACTAGTAAGGCAAAAATACCAATCATGGCCAACCAATTACCATTACATTTTACATAGGAAACACTTGTAAATTGACACTGATCAGCAGTGGCAAAGTATCCCATTCATCTAAAAACAAAGGGGACAGAGACAAAATGTCTGGGGTAATCAAGCCAAGATATGCTAGGTCTAACACACCTCATTAAAGATATCCTGGGGTCCACCAGAAGTGGTCCAGGCACATTTCAAGGTAATTCCACAGGAACCTCAGTTAAGGGTTGATGGGGTCCTCCAAGAAGTGGCGAGACACAATCCAAAGAGATACCCATACATCTCTTCAAAGAGTCTACACAGTGACAATGAAAGTGAGGCCCATAGTTGTGCTGGAGTAAAGGCGCTGAAGGGAGTTGTTGTCATTAGTAATCCTGTGGCAGGGACAGAAATTAAGAAGGGTGCAAGAGGTGGGGGTGATTTAGAGAAATGTTAAGGGAGAAATGGAGTTTGCAGCCAAAGTTGGTTCAACCCAAACTAGAACTCATACCGGTGGAAATAAAGTACAGCACAATTATAGCGTAAAGCAGGCAGCAATCAACACTTTCCAATCAACTCGCAGGTCACCTTGCACTCGCTTATAAAACATACAATCTGCCTAGAAATAATATTTCAAGCAATTTACCACATGACTTTATGCTTCGGGAGACAATTCAGCTCCTCATTTACTCTATGTGACACTGGGATGGGACAAGGAGGTGGGGTCCCTCATCTGGCATCGCTGCACAGTAAAACAAGCATGTGCAATGCAATTGGTCTCACGTTTGTGAGAGTTTGAACTTTTGGCATTGTAAATGTCAATGCCTTTTATTTATGCATTTGGAAAACCTGCAAGCAATGAGTAAACATTCACTTTGTACTTATAATTGTTGCCTAAAAGAAGCAAGGCTGGAAGTAACTGCACCTTTTTTAAATACAAGGCATTGTCATTTACAATGCCAATATCTATTTTGGTGGCTATGCAATCTCATCTTTAATTACAAATTTGCAAGTTGTCTGGAGTTTTCAAAAACCTCCAGCCAGCAAATGGCAGTACATTGCATAACAGCTGTTGGTTGGTGTATCCCTGAATGAGGTGCTTACTTAGTATAGTGACTGACTGCACGCTGGTGATTTATTTTAAACCTTTGTTTTCCATTTGAAAAAAACAGTTATCAGCGGTAAATATACAAAACTGACAGTCAGATTGAGTTAATACGGCGACATGGTTTCTTAAGAAGTAAATATACCAGCATTCCATCTAGAAAGGGCGCTTTATGCTAGTGGTTCTTGACCTGAGAGCTGTGGAGATGGCACTGCTGATTGAGCAATGATTAGGTGCTTCAACGCTGCGTCAGGGGTAGTAAGCGCTACATAAATCCAATTGCAATACAATTCAAGTTCACTTCGCGCAGGCATGCATTTTATGAAGAGCGGTTATTCTCTCCTGACATCACTGATCATTCAAATAATATGTCTTAAAGCTACAGTATTATTGAAATTGATTAAGTATTGGAATGTACCATTCTCTACAGTACAACAATAAAATATATATTTTTTTTAAGTCTCCGGGATTGGTGAAATCAGCTTGAGGGGTGGGAGATGAGCACGTGCTTCAGTGCCGGTCTCGGTGACAGATTGCCTGATGGGCGGATTGGCTGATAGACAGGCTTGCTGGTTGGCTAACAGACTGAATGGCCACCTGCCAGGTTGGATGATTGCCTAGCTGATTGACATGTTGACTGGCAGATTGAATGCCTGGCAGGATACTGGGATTGCAGCTTGGCTGACTGACTGCCTTAGGGCAGACTGACTGAATGACAGGCTGACTAGCTGTCAATCTGGCTGCCTGGCTGGGGCGTTGGCTGGCAGCCAGATTAGGTGCATGTCTTGACATCGGGTGGTCTGACTTCCAGGTTTAGGGCCTGATTGTCTATATATCTCTCTAGAAGGAAATTCTAGTGGTAAATGTGAGTAGCTCAGTCACATTAGAGTCCTCTCACCTTATCCAAGAACTCACCCGCCTCCCCTCAAAGTATAGCTCCCCCACAACCTCTTTCGGAAGAGGACATCTCCAAAATTTCACAGGTCAGAAGAAATATCTACGCTGTCCCTGTCACCTGGAATGCCTAGAAATAACGAGGTCGTACAAGGAGTCCACCTCCTAGGGCTCCAATGAGGCTGCAAAGCACATTTTAACCCTATTGAAAACTTCTCGAATTAATAAGAGTGAAACCTGGAAATAATGACTCAGGTGCAAAATACCGAGCCTCTGCAGACGCACCGTGACTCTCATGCTGTTTTATTTAAATGTGCTCCGAAACCTATTAATTTCTCCACATAGAACAAGACAAAATCCTTACATATTCCCTGAAATGAACTTTCAGATAAAATGTTATTTTGTTTACTTTCACGGGTGTCATCTCAGAAGTTGCGCTTTGTTCGGATCACCACCTGTTTGTAAACGGCGGGGCTCAGTCGTAGGAAGACAACCCTGTGGGTCAGTGTGCCCACTGCAGAGGTTTTTGTGCCCTGTAGAAAACCGGATCACGGACACAGTTTGGCTTCAAGAGAATGCAATGCGCATTCGGAGCCGTTTTGCACCACATTTTGCACTCAGGGCCTCGGGATGTGTCTTGTGTGATTTTTTTGTTGTTCAATGCCTAAAACTGGGTTTTACCAGGATTAGATGCCTGAGTGGCACCAAACAAACCCATCGGGCTCATTGTCGAGAAATCACTCGCATGCGCACTTACCACTCCAGGGTTGCAAATCCAACACGATGTTCAATTCACAGTGGCGCCAGTAGTGTTCCGCATCCTTGAGTAATAAAATATATTATTTTATTTTTGTCAGTTATCTGCGTTATGTGGTTTCTTCTGTGTGTGATTAGTATCGCTGTGATACTAACATTTTTAAAGGGAAGCAGAGCACCAAAGCATATGACTGCTTAAGTGGGATGAAAAAACTAGGGGGTCTCTCAAAGGGGCGTGGCCAGTGTAATTAGGGGCGTGGCTTTAAAACACTCACACTAAAAATCTGTGCTTAGCATAGTGTGCCGCCCGTCTTGTTTTTTGCTGTTTCGGTCATGGCATCCTGATATGTGATACAACAAGTAACATCATACCTACAACAAGTAAGGACTATTGGCTTTATCAATGGTTATTAGTTGCAGAAGATAAATAAACTAAGGCTTGTATATAATATTGACAAAGCTTCCAATTAAAGCCCTGGTGACCCTACCACAATGTTGCTGCTCTTGCTTTTCAGAAAGAGAAGTGAAATCCAAAAAGAAAATGACTCTTTAAAGGATTTCCCTTCCTCCACAACGCTCACCTGGCATGACGTCATGCCATAACTTCTCCACTAGTGAGAAGTGACTAGTGTGAGCAGCGCACATCGATGTGCTTGCTGTCTCGAAACAGGTCTCTTTCGGGTTTTGTTTTGCATCCTGGCACTTTTTCCCGGACTGCTGTCACCGCAATCTGGGGGAAAAAACGGACCGCCTGCGCCAGGGCTCCAAACAGAGCCCGATAGAGACCCGTTTCGAGGCCCCCTGAAAAAAACTGCCGGTGCTCAGACCCCTTGAGACCCAGCCCACTTAAAGCCCTGCTGCAAACAACTATCATTTAGCCCTGCTGCAAACAACTATCATTTACAACGCCTAGAAATGACAACGTGCCCCATGACAGCCGCATTATGCGATGCAGTGCTTGCTACGAAATTCGTTTTAATAATTAAATTGTGTACTTACCTGCAATTATCCATATGCCAGCTTTTAGGTCCCTTTTAGGTCCCTCCACCCTGCCCCTCCCCCTCCCCGCCTCCCTGCCCCACCGTAACTCCCCCCACGGCCCGCGGCTGCCCCATGATGCACTAAATGCAAAGCTATTGTGGTGTGTCCCTGCACATGTCGAACCAATAAAGAGCGCAATAGTGCACCTAAGAGTTGACAGACACCAATCACCTCAGTCTCACCCACTCATCCAGAAGTGCACAGTGTCGTAATGCAAAATGTTGGGGCCACCATGCTTGCCGATTGCAGCGGCCCCCATGTTGCAAATATGAAAGAGGGGGCCGTGCTAGCATATAAAGTGCGGCACTTATGCGCATCGAGGCAAAAAGAAAAATCATTAAAACGGGAGCCGTGCTAAATCATCAAGCACGGCGCCCGTGCATACTAAAGTTCTGCGCAAGGCGGCCAATAAAGCAGCGCCATAGCTAGCAGGAAATAAAAAAAAAAGAAGTCCCTAAAGAACTATATAAACACTTTCCTGTGTAAGTAAACTGTAGTTGGCTGGTGCGCCACGGTAAAAAAGGGAAATGATGCATGGGGAGCACCAACTAATAAGGAACCACTAAAGAAGAGAAATGGGAGAGTGAACCAATAACAAGCAGGAGGCGGGATTACACTCGGTGTCGAGATTACAGCAGGTTTTACAGACAGCGTTAGCGCGCTGATTCTCGACCTAAAAACAAAGATGACGGGCCGGCCAGAGGGGAGACGGCAGAACTCAAGAGGGGTTCAGAAGATACGAGGGGAATTAGAGGACGTCGATCATAAGCACACTCACGTGTGTGGGGCCTTGACTGTTAATGCATCTGGCCCACAACACCTCTGAAAGGAAACAAATAAATCCAGGCTGCAATAAAATGACACTAAGGAAATTGTCTGCCAGTGCACAGATCATATCAAAGCCGACTGCTTCATTAGCATATAATATCCCACACGCCCAGCAGTTTTACCAGTAAGGAAAAACGCTCTAAACATTGGTAAACCTGCTTTCAACTGCTGTAAAGAAAATGTTAGCAGCAGGAGGATACATATATATTTTGCAAGAGACAACGGGAAGGACAGGCGTGAATATTGCAGATATTTGAGACATGCATATTCTGTTGACATTATGTCCAGAATTATTTTGCAGTTAAAGTTTTAGAAGGGGTCAGGCAAGCCCTGCCTTAAAGGTGTGGCAAAATACCATAACACAACATTCCTGTTTAAACAAGACGCCCCTCCTTCCTCTGCTCTGTTCTCCCTGTGCTTAGTGTCAGAGGGGTGTCAGAAATGCATCGCGCTGACTTTACTTCTGTAAACACTTTGTAAATGTCAAGGAAGCTGTTCTGTCAACAGGACAAAACAGCACCCTCTAACCGAGGCTCGGAAATGAGAAACCTATTGACTGGAAATGTCAGAGAAAATGGCAGCCCATCAGAGCTCGAATCGCAAGAGTACACACTGGATCAAGCATCTCACGGCATTTCTTTGTTCAAAACCAGACATGCCTGTCTGTGTCTTTTGTTTTCTGCGACTGGATGTGTAATATGTCACGGTGCTACGCTTAGTAAAGAGTTTAACAATCAGTAGAAATAACAAGCATTGGCAAAGCCAATAGGTTTCGCCTATGCAAGATCTGTAGGTTTTTTTGCCGCGTCCGTGCAGGTAAGAGTGGTGGGGCAGTGGGGCCGGGTTGAGGGGCGGGGAGGATTCTACAGACGACCACAAGGGACAATTAAATAAATAATTACTACACTACATCGACCTGACTTGGGTCTTCTCATTAACTGTGTTCATCTAATACTACATTGTCTCTCTCTGCCTGAGCCAAAAAGATCAAAAATGTCAGACTCCACAAAACCAAGCAGCCAGACTCTCCCTCATTTTAAAGAACTGATTCACACATCTCTGACCCTCGCATATCATCAGGGCTTTCAGGGCCACTGCGAATAACCTTTCGAAGCACAAGAAGGACCTGGTCCCGATTATCTACAGCTGTTTCTCCACTGGATATCAGGGACTGTGATGTGAGGTCAAGCACGGCAAACATCATCAAAAAATGGTTCGAATCAGAAGAAACATGAGGGAAGGTCAGTCAAGGTGAAGGGGGGCTCTACCTGAAGCCTGTCTGTTGTCTTCATACCTTAAGAATTGTCATAACCTGACTTAAAACAACTCAGTTTATAGAGGCTCCTCTCAAGGTTCGGGTCTGAATAATGCAAACAATCATCAAGGAAGCCCGAGATTAAGTAACCTTTAGAAAATCTATAATTCACAGTGAACGAGCAGTTCTCTTGCTCTTTGGCCTGCGGCTGGAATCAGCCAAGAAGCCTTCTGCTCGGCATGTGGTCATTTGTTCACTCAACTCAAGGATGTCTTTCCAATGAAAAAGGCTGGAGAACGTCTACAAAAGAGCTAGTACTTTCTTCTTGCGTTGGCATGATGTAAAAACACAATAACTTGTTGTGGTCCATTTTACAAAACCAAAAACACCAGTGAGCGAATCCTATCTCCAGGGGGCATGCTTTCTTTGACTGGCCTACTTAGAATGTTAGGTGTAAATACGCTTTATTCCGATCACTATCCTAGGGAGTCTAATGCATGGGAGCAGTGTGGCTTTAAAATGCATTTGTGAATTAAGCTTCTTGCGCCTCATTGTTTACTGAAACAAAGGGATCGCTCCTTCTTGGTGTCACTTTTACAGCCTGAGTTTAATGTGCTGCAAATCTCGAGGGACCAATATGTTCCTAAACACTAATTGCTTCTGAAGCACTGGTCTGTGCAGGATGCTCTACTGTCTGCAGAAGATGCAATTCTTTGTTTAGAAAACACAGCGATTAACCATATGCAGGTGCCCATGAAAGGGAATGAGATGGCAGCACTGGGCTGTGACCCTATTCTCATGGGATGAAGCACTGCCTCTCTGAGAGCCAGAGCTGTCCCCAGGACAACCATGTCCTTGAAATATATGCATTCTCTGTTCACTGATGTACTCCAAAGCTTATGGTGACTCCATAAGGATTTTTAGAATAAACCACAGAAACAGACCACCCCTTTGCTAAAAAGTCCCTTTTGGGTGGTTAAAGAAATGAAGGGCCCCAACGGTATGCCATTGTACTGTGTCATCCTCTTTATGGCTTTCTTTTTCAAAGACACCGTTAAACGAATTGGGTTTTCCTTGTCTTCTGAAATCGCCTTATAGTTCATATATGGTCTCTGTTGTATGGATCAGAGTTAAGCGTTCATTCTCGTAAATCTACAAAATAAATTAAAACGACAGATAGCTCATTTTAAGAGTTGGACAGGATTGACTCGTCCTCAGAGTGGCACCAGTGTGTTTGAACAAATGCTACTCCTCTGAAACAAGCAAGAGTAAGGGTTATATGTTTATGATCAAACCCTGTCTGCTCCCATGCCAAGATGCGCCTCCCAGTGACACAATGTCAATCTTTCCCATACTAAGAGCAGCCCATAAAAGCCAAGAGGAACCAGGACCTGCCATCTTTGTACCTGCCAGTGTGTACAACACACAGAGGTTGCTAGCTTCCAACTTGCACTGAGTATACCATTGTCAGTCTCCATGTGCATTTAGACTATAGACCATAGGGAAATGAAATATTAAACTTTGGGGAGTCTGTATGTGAATTGTGACCGAGCTCCCACAAGACAACTGTGAGCGACGAAATCAAGTACATCCTCTGCCATGAAGGTCATAGGGCCTAGGAGTGAAGTATATTTAGGATTTGAAATGAATGGAAAAGTCAACAGCTGCTGCTTCGGGTGAAAGTGTCTCATGACAAGATGTGTTTAAGAAAATAATCCTATAAATTCTGCTCACTTGTAGGAAGTTATTGGTCCCGAATTGAGTATGGTAGCACTCCTTAAATAATGTAGTCACATTGAAGTGTAAATCAAAACGAAAGCAGAGTTGAGAGTTTAGAATATAGCTTCTATTTTACAAAAGGCTACTGAATAGAATCTAGTGAAAAGACTTACAGTTACAAGTTCATCCAAACTGTCCTGTGATAGTAAAAAGTAAAAATAGTCTGTTGGTTAGAGGTTAAATAAGGTGCAGTCACATAGATTTCATGGTCACTTGTGCTGAAAAGTCAATTTTCCTTGCTTCATAATTTCACAGTGAACTTATTGTATTCCTTGTGAAAAATGTGATCAGGGCACAATGTAAAAGGATCGCTCCTGATGGAAAGTTTGATTCGGGCACAATATTAAAGAATCAAGAACTGGCCGCTGACAGTTTTTTGTTCCTACTGTAACTTTTTCAAGACTGTGAAAAGTAAAGATATCAGTTAGAACCTTATTAGATAGAGTTTGGACGCATGAGATTGTTAACCATGAAATCAGAACATGTGAGAAAGGAGAAAGGGAAGAAAATTCAACAAATGTGCAGTGAGGCTCAAATGGTGTAGAAGGAAATAAGAGTTGCGCCAGAGTTCAGAGACTGTGAGTGCATACTCGGTTCCATGTGCTACCTTGTAAAATTAAATAGCAAAGAACCATGGGTAGGGTGGATATAAGGAAGAAACGTGGGTAGTCGGTAGTCTAGTTTAAAGCAGAGATCAGGAAAAAAACTGTCGTTCTAAAAAATACACCTATAAAGTGAAAATAATTCTGTGTGTGCAATCACAACTTAAGTTAAGAGAGTAACTAATTGGAAGAAATCTCAAGGATGTATTTTCCTTAGATTCTGAAATGAGAAAGAAGGGTGGGATGACATACAATAAATACATGATGTGTTTATTGAATCCTATGTAAGAAGTAAGAAGTACTTGCATCCGCGGCCTGTGGAGGGAGTTTCGGTGGGGCGGAGAGGCGGGGTGGGGGAGGGTCATGGTGTGGGGTTCTAAAAACCGGAGTATGGATAATTGAAGGTAAGTAAACAATTTAATAAATAAAACGAATTTCGTAGCGCACCCTGCATTGCATTTTGCGACGCAGGGCGCACTACAAAATTCGTTTTATTAATTAAATTGTTTACTTACCTTCAATTATCCATACTCTGGTTTTTAGCACCCCCACCCGCCTCTCTGCCCCACCGACACTCCCTCCACGGGCCGCGGCTGAGTACTTGTGTAAATGTGGTGTGTTTTATACATAATTTCGATTATTAAATTAAATCTATTAGAAAATGAATTGTTAGGTGGTGAATATTCTGCTAGTTGTACAAATTAAATGGTGTGTCAAGAATAAGATGTTAGTCATCTTGATCGTTCAGTTAAGGTTGACCTGTCCATGAAAAGTAAATATAGAGGAATGGGTTTGAGGCCGAAATTTACTCAGAATGTGCACAGAACAAATAAAATCTAACTGAAGCTTAAATTTTGAGATTGAATAGCAAGTAACAATGAGTAGTTACAATAGGAACACAAAAATTGTCAAGATCTAAAAATAATTGAGCCCTGGGCAGTGGAGTAAAGAAACTTGAGGTGGCCTCCATGCAAAGTACATGAAGGGGCCCTCCATGCTCTGGACACAGTCAGGAGCTCTCAGGCCAGGTGCCTGCCGCCCGTGCCCAGCACAGTGCCAGAGGGGGACCCTGGAGCTCCCCCCCTCAGCCCCCCCCCAACACCGCTGTATGGGCGCTGCAAGGGCTATTACTATGCCTGTGGTCCTAGGCTCCGAAATACAATGAGAATAGAATTAATCATTCTTAATGGAATGACAAATATGCGTCGCAAAATTTTATAAGGGCTTAATTAAAACTCTGGTAAACAAAAGTGAAGTTTGTGTGGATGTTAAAAAATGAAAGTTCAAGGGGAGTTAGTCCAAAGGAACAGGGTCAATATGTCCCAAGTAAAGTAGACAAAAACATGAATACCCAAATAATTGCTCTCTTCTTAGGTTTAATCAGTACGAATAACCTATATCAGCTAAGTAAGCAAACTGAAGGGGAAAAGTAAGTAAAAGAGGTACGAAGAGACTTCATTAAGTATTACACCTTTGAACATCAAAACATATATCTACCTCGAAATGATTCATATTTATCCAGTCAAAATTGGGCAACGTATGTTATTCTGAGCATGTAGCATCATTGCACCTAAAGTTGAACAGTACTGCCCATGTGGTCCTGAACAAACGATTTGGGGACAGATGCTCGACCATTTCATATTGCGAGTCTCAAAATGGTATTTTTTGCGATTCACAATTTAGAGACTCGCAAAATGAAATGTGCTAATGTGTCTCAGACATATTAGCAATTCCCAATGTGGTCGCAATTGACCTGCCTCATCCCTATTAATGAGGCAGTTCGCAATTTGGGATGAGGCAGGTCAATTGCGACCACATTGGGAATTGCTAATATGTCTGAGACACATTAGCACATTTCATTTTGCGTGTCTCTAAATTGTGAATCGCAAAAAATACCATTTTGAGACTATACAAGGGACAGAAATGCAAGTCTCCACCGCAGACATACTTAAGGTCTGAACATCTGTAAATTAGTCAGGCTGACACTAAGGGCATCATTGTGATGACATTCGGAAGAGTGTTCGACCGGCATCGTTTTGAAAATGGACAGCCCGACAAGGAGTTGGAGGTCCCGCTTCCCTAGTAATGATGTGACTACCATAACGGCAGTCACAAAGTGTATCTTTCCTATTGTGGCTTGTGCTGCAGCCCGCAGCACAAGACGCAATAGGAAATATGCCCCTTTTAAACATCCCTGCACTGTGTGGCAAGCACCATGCAATGCCTGCCACACGATGCAGGGATGTTTAGGAGGAATCACAGGTTGCCCCCAAGCTCCATTCTAGGGGCCCCTCAAAGTCCCTTTCCGTCTGCTTTTCTACGGCAGTCGGACTGCCATAGACAAGTAGATGGAAAGGGACATTGTAATACCTATGGTGGTGCCTGAGCAGGCACCGTCCCTATTGTAGGAAAAACATTCTGGCCGCTGGGCCGACAGGCTTCCTGAGCCCATCGGAACAGTAGCTATTGTTCCCTCCGTCTGCTGCCTCTGATCGTCGCATCGTAATGCGGCAGTCAGACCGGAGGGGCAGATGTTGACGGACCATAACCAACAACCGGTCATTTGCAGTCCAACATGCATTGTAATGACCCCCTAAGTTTGGTGGAGAGAGTATTAAAATGCCTCCTATGTTCTTAGTATCATATATGTGTTTTTGGATTCTTTTCATTAATGGTTGAGTTCAACTGTCTGTGTAGATTAGCCCATACGGATATTTGATGACATAGATACAATATTTAGTTTTGAAATTGATAAATTCTGAAATTTTACATGTGGAACTGGTGTTGAGAGTCTAGACAATGATTTGATATAAAGCCTTTAAGGCTGGACTATATTTTGATTAGGCCCTGACACCCCCTTAGGTAACGAGAATCGCCATATTCCCACTTTTATGCAGAATTATTGTCATGTCTGACACTGTTGCATATTTCATCTGAACATATCTTTCTAAGAACCAGGAAAGTGTTAAACTATTTGGCGAATTACATGGCTATAACACCTGATGTGACATCAGTCTCGGATAAGTGTCTACTTTCCATCCTGTCAAGATCAAATAATAACAAATACAGACATATAGCCAAAATAGTGTAGTCTGAATTGACGTAATCAATGATGTCATTTGAGCTGTCATCAGCGATTTCATAATTAATTTGATAGAATATACCATGAGTGATGTAATATGTGAGGTCATAACTGGTGTATGGTGGGGCACAAGTTAAAGTTAGCTCTGCTAACTATAACTGTTGTATTTCTGTGTTTATTGCAGTTTAAAACGTTAATATTGTCACTGACAAATTCACCTTACTAAAACATTACTTGAACCTTTGTTTTTTAAGTAAATTTCTATGTTTTAAAAAATATGTATATATTTTTATCACACCTTGCTATAACTTTACTTTAACCTTTGTTTTTTTCACCGAACATATATGTGTATTTAGGGGTTGGAAATGGTCACGGGTATTAGGCCTTAAGGGTGGTATTAGAGTTTCGGAGTAGGTAAGGGTATTTGTTGGTAAGGGTGATTTTAGGATTTAAGGGTGGGTAGGGGTATAGGGTGGAAAGGGTGTTTTTAGTGTTTAGGGGTGGATAGAGTGGTAAGGATGTTTTTAGGGTTTAGGAGTGGTTGGTGAAAGTAATTAAAAAATGGGGTGTTTGGGGGCCTCCCCTAATTTAAAAAAAAAGTAATATTTATATGTATATATATATATCCAAAACAGCTTTGACTCTCAAACCTCCTGGCGGCGGGAAGAGAGACACGAACCACTGGGAGGTATGGCAAAAATTACTTTAATCCTCAGATACTACGTGTTTCGGACACCACTTGTCCTTGCTCACATACATATATACACAGGCACACACACACACACACATATATATGATTGGACATGTGATCAAGGTCTTCTCTACCGGCCGAAACGCGTCATGGCGACATGGTGATTGCTGAATAAAAATCATTATTGAAGAATACGGGTCTACACTTGCCTCTTTTCAATGGATATGAAGTGGTGGGCAAGCACGCAAATATATATATATGTATATATATATACATATATATATATATATATATATATATATATATATATATATATATATATACACATATATATATATATATATATATATATATATATATATATATATATATGTCAAAACAAAACCCTTTCAGGAATAGAGTGACGCATAAATTATGCATAAAAGAAGGAGAGAATTCTGGATAGTTCTCAAGTTTAGGTGGAAAGCAGCTCCTGTTAGAGCACTCTCAACACCAGCGACACTCTAGATCTGCTCACCTCAAATGTCTGTTTTTCTATCAAAGTCTTTAAGCGTAGGATTAGCAAAGTGCCATCCACGCCGAGATAGAAAAGGACAAAGTCTTTTGCCATTTCTCCAGCAAAGTCTTTAAGCATAGGACGAGCACAGTGCTGTCCTTGCCGAGCTGTAAAATGACAAAAGCCATTTATCACTTCAGGCACAGTATTACAGCTTTAAATTGGTAAAATACCAACTCAAGCCAACCTGAAATGAGTAAAAGCAACCCCTGACACAGTGTTTCGCTCTAATTCGAGCTCTTCAGAGAGGTATAGCTTTGTCCAGACAAAAGGGAGCACCCAGTATAAGTCAAAATAAAACCCTTTCAGGAATAGAGTGACGCATAAATTATGCCTAAAAGAAGGAGAGAACTCTGGATAGTTCTCAAATTTAGGTGGAAAGCAGCTCCTGTTAGAGCACTCTCAACACCAGCGACACTCTAGATCTGCTCACCTCAAATGTCTGTTTTTCTATCAAAGGCTTTAAGCATAGGATTAGCAAAGTGCCATCCACTAGACATTTGAGGTGAGCAGATCTAGAGTGTCGCTGGTGTTGAGAGTGTTCTAACAGGAGCTGCTTTCCACCTAAACTTGAGAACTACCCAGAGTCCTCTCCTTCTTTTTTGAATATATATATATATATATATATATATATATATATATATATATATATATATATATATATATCCAACGAATACAGGATACCCAATTTGACAAAGTCCACAGGAAGATATAATTGTTCTCAAGTATTTTAATGGCAAATTAAAACAAAGACGAGCTGGCGCCATTGCAGGGTGGTACCCGCTCGCTCTAAATGACAGCCAGAAAGCGGGGCAGGTAACGCACAGTACCCACGTCCACCCCACTTGGGAAAGAACTTTGTTTTAATTTTTGCTAAAGGACGAGCGCGCCCACATGGGTTGAGAAGCAGTGCACTACGACATCCAGAGGGCCGTGCGGGCCACGCCCAACACGGCAGGTGTTTAAAACGAAGCGTGCGCTTTACATGAGTGCTTTCACCTTTCCACATGAACTCGCCACAGAAGAAGGGAAGTTTGAGTCCCGAAACGCGTCTGGCGTAAAGACTTTGGTGATGTGGTTCCTGTTTACTTACCTGCCTGCAGGCTGCCATTAAAATACTTGAGAACAATTATATCTTCCTGTGGCCTTTGTCAAATTGGGTATCCTGTATTCGTTGGATGTAAAACGACCTTTCCCAGTCGTGACGAAAGGCCCACCGCTGCTCTGCGGGTCTGAACAGGCACCAAGCCCGGTGTTTGCTCGTGAGGAAGGAAGACGAGCTGGCGCCATTGCAGGGTGGTACCCGCTCGCTCGAAATGACAGCCAGAAAGCGGGGCAGGTAACGCACAGTACCCACGTCCACCCCACTTAGGAAAGAACTTTGTTTTAATTTTTGGTAAAGGACGAGCGCACCCACATGGGTTGAGAAGCAGCGCACTATGACATCCAGAGGGCCGTGCGGGCCACGGCAGGTGTTTAAAACGAAGCGTGCGCTTTACATGAGTGCTTTCACCTTTCCACATGAACTCGCCACAGAAGAAGGGAGGTTTGAGTCCCGAAACGCGTCTGGCGTAAAGACTTTGGTGATGTGGTTCCTGTTTACTTACCTGCCTGCAGGCTGCCATTAAAATACTTGAGAACAATTATATCTTACTGTGGCCTTTGTCAAATTGGGTATCCTGTATTCGTTGGATATATATATATATATATATATTCACTGAAAAAACCATAGGTTATAGACCATATATAGTTAGAAATTAGCATTTACAAAACCATGAAAATTCACTGAAAAAACCATAGGTTATAGACCATATATAGTTAGGAATTAGCATTTACAAAACCTTATTTTACTCACACAAAACCATTGAAATTCCATATATAGTTAGTTGCACTAACTATATATCGCGCACCCGCAATCCACTGCAGATGATGTCACATATTACATCATTCATGACATGGTCAGTGACATCACTGATGACATCACTGATGACATCACTGATGACATCACTGATGACAACATCCAGTGACTGTATGTTTCTGTAAAGTTAAAATATGTCTTACATATTGAAGAATGAGTGGATGTATAAGTGTCTGGATGAAGGATTTAGTAGGTGCATGACTGACTGTATAAGTGAGTGATTAAATGTGTCTCACTGAGTGCATGGGTTAGTGACTAAACTGTTTTAAATTGTGCATCATTGTGTCTGTTGTTCTGTAATCTGATGCATGTGTTGATCAGTAGCTATATGAGTAACTATATGGGTTATTGATTGGTTGCCCAAGTATTTGTATGGGAGACTGAGTGTGTGTGTGGGTGGCTGGGAGGTGTATGACTCTGTGCATAGATGTGTGAGCAGTTGATTCACTAGATGTATGGGTTCAAAAGTGCATGTGGAAACAGCTGTATGGGCGGTTGACTGTGTGCATGAGTGTATTGGTGAGTGAATGGATATCTCAGTGCTACATGTCAAAGTAAGTACATATGTAAAACACAGTACATGTGATAGTTGACATATATAAATAACTGTGCATAAGAGCCAGTGAATGTGTGAGTGGCTGTATGGATTATTGTGAACTTGTATCAGGGATTGTATAACAGAGTAAATGTGTTATTATATGTTTCAATAAGTAAGGTGTGTATAACTATATAGTTGAGGAAATGGAGGTGTGATTGATTCTTTGCAAGACTGACTAGGTGTGTGAGTAACTCCATGGATGAGTGACAGTCTGTGAGTGTCTGTTTACACTGAGTGTATCTAAGGTTATATTAGAGTCTGAAGAGGTTCATCGTATCATCACATGAATGATGTCATCAGTGATGTGATCAGTAATGTCAAATGAGATGTCATCAGTGATGTCATCAGTGATGTCATTTGAGATGTCATCAGTGATGTCATCAGTGATGTCACTGACCATGTCATGAATGATGTAATATGTGACATCATCAGCAGTGGATTGCGGGTGCGCGATATATAGTTAGTGCAACTAACTATATATGGAATTTCAATGGTTTTGTGTGAGTAAAATAAGGTTTTGTAAATGCTAATTCCTAACTATATATGGTCTATAACCTATGGTTTTTTCAGTGAATTTTCATGGTTTTGTAAATGCTAATTTCTAATTATATATGGTCTATAACCTATGGTTTTTTCTGTGAATTTCATAGGTTTTTTAATAGCAAATCTTTATAGTTTTAAAAAATAATACATTTTAAATCGAATTTTATATTCTATAATTCTGTCATATTTTTTTTTTCATTTTTTTTGGTGCGCTCCCGGGGCGCGGACAGGTGAACGCACAGGTAAGCGCAATCTTGCGGCGCGCCCCGGGGCGCGTACTGATGAGCGTCCCGATAGCGCTATTGCCGCGAACGAAAACAACATCGTGACGTATTGCGTAGCCGCCACCCCTTGCGTCATAAGACACGTATCGCGTAGCCGCGAGATGCGTCTTATGACGCACCGCGTTAGCGCACCCGGAAGCGCATACGATCGCGCAACGTAAACGCCCTGATGCGCTTACGAAACACGCCTCGGGACGCGCCCCGGGGCGCGTAGCGTAAGCGCGTCAAACCATGTGACTTTAAAATAGCCCTTTTCATTGGTTCAGAACTTTTTTTTTCCAAATTGTGTGAAACCCACCCATTTCTCTCACTATTGCTTTGTACTTGGAGAGAGCAAGAGCTGTTCTGTGTACTGTGTTTATCTCCTACTTTTCTGATCTACAGCAATGGCTGCAAGAGAGTCATCCAGCAGTGATTCAGAGGGATTTTTAGATGAGGACCCTCCTCAGCAGAAGAAAAAAACCCATTTCATCTGGAAATTTTATGACATCCCTGAAGGACAAAAAAAAGTCAACGCTCCCAAAGTAACCTGCAAAATATGTGGGAGTAGTTTATCCAGAGGCAATCCTCTGAAAAAATATAGTTTTGGAAATGCTAATTTAATCAGGCATGTGAAAAGAAGACACCCTAACAACTTTGCCAGGGAGAGTGTCAGAGAGCTGTAACGGAATTTACCCACAGATGGCGGCAGCACCTCCACTGGTGGAGCAACACCTTCGGGACCACCCCGTGGAAGAATGGTCCCTAACATTCAGCCGGTGTTTGCAGGCATCAAATTTCTGTGCACGGAGTGTGACGAACTGCTCTGCTATGGGGAGCAGAGTGTTGAACTCATTGCCCTAAAGAAACAGCAACACCGCTGCTCTGCCAGTCCCTAAATTTTCAATTTTTTTTGCTCCTGTTGAGCCGTTTTGGAATCCCTGTTTTTGTTTTTCCCTTGACAAAAATCTAAAAAAAATATAAAATTGTTTTAAAAAGTCTAAAAAAATATAAAACAACAAAAACCCAAAAAAATATATAAAACAACAAAATCAAAAAAAAGTTCTTTTCAGAACTACCTCCAATTTATAAAAAAATGCTTAAAAAAATAAATAAAAGTCTGTCATTTTTTATCTCCTGGTATGCTCCCCCGTAAGCTCCCCGGTGCGCGTACCGGGCGCCCCCCCTACCCCCGCGAAAATCGATTTTTGTTTACATTTTTTTTTTTACCCGCGGGAGCCTTTTATGGCCCCCACATCAAAACTAGGGGGTCAGGGGGGTGTACCCTGCCCCCTTTTGCTCATTTCCCCCCTTTGATTTTTGCCACCTCTTGTGTCTCAATCCTACCGAGACACAAGATGGCGGCCGCTGTGGACTGTTTCGAATGTTTACAGACACCCGAGAACCAATCAGCTTGCCGTGCGCAAGTCGCGTGGCGCGCCCGAAGCGCTCCCCGGTATGCGTACCGGGCGCGGCTCTAGATATATATCTTTTTTTAAACCTAATTTATTCAAAATTCACAGGACCACATATCTTGAGACCTAGCAAAGGCACATCGGGCAAACAATATCTACAATTTTGCCAAGTTTCGTGGAAATCCATTCAGCCGTTCGAGCTAAAAGTGAGGCCAACCGCCCTATGGAAAATTGCATGGCAAAAACACGTTTTGGGACCCCCCTTTTGTCTCGGCCCCCCCTTGACGACCCCCCCCCAAATTTTCAGGGGCTTCTCAGAAACAAAATGTTCCATTTTCCTGAAAATTTCAGCCAATTCCGTCCACAAACGCCAAAGTTATTAGACATAGAATTTTCAAAAATCCCATAGAGAAAAAATCCTAACTATATGTACCTACTGGCGACCGCCAGTAGGTAATATATATATATATATATATATATATATATATATATATATATATATATATATATATATATATATGTCGAAAAGAAATTTGATGGTATGACGCCCAGCCTCATGGGTCAGGGCTTGCTGGCGACGTCATCGCCACAACATAGCATCGGAAACCACTTGCATATCTGCTGTGTGGAAAACAAACCCATACATTCAGGAATAGGTAAAGCAGATTTTCATTCCAGTAGGCATAGCATACAACATGACGAGTTTCGACCTAGATTCGGTCTTAATCATATGTACATGCGAGGGTACACTGCTCACAAGTTTAAATTCAGTTGGTTCTCAAACAGTGAGAAAGGACTTCAAATGGGAACAGCATATTCAAAATAATATAGTCCGATTGATTTCGGTTTTGCACTCCTCTAGGTCGAAACGCAGCATGTTGTATGCTATGCCTGCTGGAATTAAAATCTGCTTTAGCTGCGCGGGTGGAAAATTACGAGCCACACCGATCAGCAGTTTCACAGGTATTTATTCAGTTAATATCGACAGATATGGCACATTTTGAACACACATGTGGTCTTGGCCACATGACTATTAAACTCGGTCGAGTTGTTTTAAAGACAAATGAGTGTCACACATGATGTAACTGTAATAAACATAAAATAATTGAATAAGGGTGAATGGGTAGATCACAATTTGTTGTTTCATGGTTTTCAACAACAAGAATGCCTCATCTGTTTACATTTCACAGATTTCATCCATCAAAATATAAATATAAACAGTTTATACAGGCATATGAGTGCAGAAAAATATTGATCAATGCCATTCATATACAATTGATCTTATTTGCCAGAATTAATTATGGTCACAATTTAGCCTACATGTGATGTGTATTTCAAGATTATTTTCATAATCCATTTTTGCCATCCCAATTAGCTTTAAACAGTTTTTTGAAAATCAAGGTGTTTTAAGTGCTCATCAATACAGGTATAGCACCTCCATTAGTGATTAGGTTCCATCGTAGTGAAATTGATGCTGGCATCTTCTCTAGCTATAATCATATTACATTTGGGATTCCCTGCTTTAGTAGCTGAGGTTAATCCTCTTAAACACTTGTACATGAAAATTAGCATACCACTGTGACTAGGTAGCGGTGACTATTGCCTGGAACATCTCCCAACTCCGTTGCACTTACACATTGTGATGGTGACTATTGTTATTCAGGTTACACATGTCACATTGATCCTGAAATTTGAACAAAGAAAATAGTCAATACACTTTTGATCTGGAAAATGGTGAATACAATATACAAGTTACTTAAATATTCTGGCAAATTACGACTTTCTTTTGACACTGTCATATCAATCGACACAGAACTAATATAATTTTAGATCAATCCAAAACTTGAAACCACATGTATCACAAACTAATTAAAACCTCTAGTTCATAGATGCAGGAAGACCTTCGTGTTAATTTTCAAGTGTGAATACAATTCCTCATCATTGTTCATTCCTTGTGTGAAGTTTGAGCCAGCCTGTAGAATAAATTGTGATTCTTGCCTGCATAAGGCCTACAGTCGATTGCCACCCCTTTGGTTTCTGGGTACCATATCCAAGCCTAAATACTTGGAATGAGTCCAGTCACCTCCATGACTGTCGTGAAAATGTTTGGCTGTACTGTAACTGAAATCTCTATTTGTGAAAGCTCTCCAGTGTTCTAGAATACCTTTTTTTTTACAGGAAATGTAGTGGAACTTATATACCATTTCCATATGGGCATGTATTGGCATAAATTACAAATTCAGTACCACAGGTGATTACTTCCGGATTCTCCAGAGGCTAACTTCATTTACATTCTCGCTGTATTTGCAAGCTTTACTTTGTCCACATTTACGAAAGCCCTTCCCTTGTTTAAACCAATTAGTTTCCTGTCGGGGAAGGTAGCTCTGAACCAACATGTCCTTAAGTGAGAGATGTATTTGGTAGGTAAGGAAAGGAACCATTCCCATCTTGTTCTTAAGGATTAGATCTTGTCTAAGAAGTCCCCATCTTTGTTTTAAGATCTTCCTAAAGAGTCCTGTGTGGCTGTTATAGTTGGTAACAAATCTAATAGGGCCACCTTTACCTTCATTTCTAAAATTGGGACAAAGTGGTTGAAAAAGGGCATCTTCTCTACTTATGGATTCTGCTCTTTTGTTGGCCTGTTGTAGTGCTCTGTGTGGGTAATTTCTGGCATGTAGCCTACCCACCATCTCACTTTTGTATTTTTTGGTATGTCTCCTCTGAGCCACAGTTACCTTTGGCTCGGAGAAACTTGCTGTATAGAATATTCCGCCTAAAGCTCGGTGGATGGCAGCTTGCAGCATGCAATATGGGGTTACCTGCTATTTCCTTTCTATATAGTGCAGCACAGATGATCTCATTGCATACCATTAGTCTAAGATCAAGGAAATCAATATTCTGCTGGCTATGATGCATGGCGAATCTTCAATTCTGTTGTTGTTATTTAATGCTGTCAAAAACACTTTGAGATCAGGTTCAGTGCCCTCCCACACAAAAAGGATGTCATCAATATATCAAGGCCACATACTGACGTTGTCTATCCAACGTTCTGTTTCTCCACTCTAGAGCACCTGCTTTTCCCACCAGCCGACCAGAAGATTGGCGTAAATGGGAGCAAAGCAGGTGTCCATGGAGGCCCCTCCAGCTGTTTAAAATATTCATTTTCAAACATAAAAACATTTTCTATACTGAACCATAAAGAAAAGCAAATGTTTTTATGTTTGAAAATCTATATTTTAAACAGCTCCAAGGGGCCTCTATGGGCACCTGCTTTGCACCCAGTTATGCCAGTCTTCTGCTGGGCAATCTTCAATTGCTAAATTAGGCTTATCCCGAATGATCTACTTGGGGTTTGTTGAAATGTACCTCTCTCTCATAATGCATGTATCGTAAATAATTTCAATTTGTGCGCAACTTTATACAGATCAATACATGTTTGTGCATTACCAAACAAGGTAACTGGACAGAAAGATAAACCCAATTTGAGCACATTTTCTTCATTGTTAGAAATTGTTCTATCTGAGAGATTAATTACTGTTAACTGTTGCATTGTCTCTGCCATTATGGTTTCTTCGTTCCATGGCCGCGTGTTCCCATGCCAATAGTACTGTTGCTTTTTTCTCCATTGTTGTCTTCTTCAGTTTTGCCTCTTCCTCCTCACCCCCTCCCTTTTGGCTTTCCTCTGATTGATTGTTTTCTGTTTCATTGGAGAAGGCAGAATTCCTCTGAAAACGACATCTTCTCTCTTGGATTCAATGATATAATGTCAATGGATTCGTGATCTGAGCTCAATTCTACGCTAGATTCCCATCTGCCCCTGTCCATAGCCCCAAGACCTGTTGCAAAACCAGAATACCAAACCATAAACAAAGTCTCTCCTTTAATTGGTTTATTAGTATTTTTTTGCTTTTAAAGCTTATTTTTTTCCTTTTCTTTGTTCTTCTTGTTTGCTGGATATGCTGGATATGGTATGTATTCTTATTCCGAGCCCCGGAAATTGGTTGAATTCTTGTTATCTAGAAAATTCTATAAAAATAATTCAAAATCAACAAAAAAGTCTCTCCTTCAATAAAAATGTGGTTCAGAAGGATACTGGTCCCTTTTCTCCGGAGATTTCTTTCTGCAAACCAACTCATAACTAGATTTGCATAGGGCGGCGAAAATGTTTAACCCATTGCCACTCCCTGTTTTTGTCTCTACCCCATGTCATTATTTTCAAAGATTCTTTAAATCATTTGAATGACCATTTCTTTATGGTGATACATCATTTCCTTGTGCATATATAGAACATTTCTGATGGCTTTGATTCAACATTCAGTGGGAATACAGGTATAGACAGAGCAGGTATCACAAATAGCCAGTATCTTGTCTAATTCTCAGGGGTGATCTTAGATTGTGGGGAAAATATCTTGTGTATTCCAGATGTTGGATGGTAAGTTTTTTATACATATTTTATTGTTTTCTCTTGGCACAAAATAATCCACACAACATTTTCACAGGATGATTCGTACAGTTCTAAATTGAGACACCACAAAGCCTGTCCTCTCCATTCCTTTGCTCTATTATTAAGGTGAGGGGTCCTGTAATCACCTTGGACATGTTCACCTGGGGCACTCCCCGGTGTAGCATCACCCATTGATTCACAGGTGCCATCACTAAATCCTTAATCAGTTTGCCATTTTCCCCAGACCGTTCCAAATTTCTTGGGGCATAATTGTCCCTCATACACCACCCGTTCCCCTTCCATGCATCAGTTCACGCGCTCCTGCCACATGAATTTTGTTGGGGTTTCTGCATGTCCCCACATCCTGGCCACATCCCTATTCGCTACAACAAATTTTGGATGGTAAGTTTTGACCTATTGGATGTAGGAAGTAATCTACAAATTCTAATCTTTTCTCTGTTGGGGAAACAATTCCTGAAGTTATGGATCTCGCGGGGGCCTTCCCAGTCTTTACATACATACACGGTGAGGAAGGACTGGTTTTGAGGAAATCATTGGGCATAGATATTATAAAGCGCAGACTGAAGGCAGGGAGGGAGAAATAATTCAGTGCAAATGCAGACAAGTTTTCTTATCTTCCTTTGTCCTATGGAATTCTTTCCTTAGAGTGGATCGAGTTATTTTTTCAAAGGTTATTTAGGTCATAGACTGATGCTGAAACTCACAAACAGCAATAATATTTCCAGACTCCTCCCTCCCAGATTGCAATTCAGTAAGATTCAGTTAATTTCTCATGGGAATGCCTAATGGGAAAAAAAGCTATCTTACTCTTCCATGCATCCAAAAACTAACATGGTGGACCTTATTCCCTTCTCTGTGCAGATCTCTCTCCTCTAACTCTATCCCTAGATTTACATGTGCAGCCCTTGGCCCCATAGTATATCACCTCCAACGTACTGCCAACACATTGACTAAACTCTCGCTGAGTGTGAGCACCACTGTTCTATGAAGTCCTAGGATGGCACAGATGCCACAGGAATTACCCAGTAGCAATTATGACTTTCCTCATGATGACCATTGTGTGGCTTTGCTTTGCATTGGTTGGCTATGGAAAGCGTCCACTATGATGCATTTGGTCTTCCAAAGGTTTGTTGATCACGTCTGGGCAGGATGTGGGAACTAGATTTGAAGTAATGTGAGCTCCAGCCAAAGATTGTATAGCATGCCTTTTCTTAATAGCACAGCTGAGCTTAGGCAGAATATATTTCGAAAACTAAGTAATGGGCTGTACAAAATAAAAATCTAGCCTTACTAATGGCCGTTTAGCCCAGATTACCTTTACTCATCAAATTTAAACTTCATAGGATTTTTCCAGTTTCAAAGTTAAGACCGTACCCCATTTTATGCGTTGTGAATGTGTCATAAAGTTGAGGCTCGAGAAAACACCAAGTCCAAAATCATATGTAATCTATTTAGTCTAGGTGGGAGAAATATCGCCTTTTTTCAACCACTCCAGATATGTACTCTGCACAATTGTGTAGGATTACTTTCTGAAGAAAAACTGATTTACCAGAGAGCCAGTTAAAACAATTTGGAGTGAAATGTTTGCCATTTAAGGAGAGTATATGTAATGTTCCCTGTGCCCCCAATGAAAACGCTGCAGCCACTGTGCCAGTTAACTATTTATTTCAGTAATTCTTCCCTAAAGAGCGCCGAGCCTGTCCTGCTCGTACCAGCTCTTCGCGCCACTGAGACGCGATGCGCGCGCAGCCTAACATGGCCGCCGGCACGTCACGTGCTTACGTGACGTGCATACACTAGACCGCGCTACTACATATCTCCCTTTTTTCCCAACACAGAAAAAATATCACTTATAGTCCACTGTTCATCTCATAGTCTCTGAACCTGGCTGGTTTGACCACCACTCTGCCCCTGCGGGTCAGTCTTACCGGGGTGTTGGGGTCCTCTCCTTCGCTTCTTCCTCTACTTACTGGTGCGGCCGCACCTCCATCTCCTTCATTCATACCTTCTCCAGCCCTCTTCTCCCGGTCACTCGTTTCAGTCCTTTGTCCTTGTCGGTCTTCTCCGTTCCCATCAGGTATTGTCTCTGGATGTTCCTCCTTGACTGTTTCGTTTTCCTCGTCATTTAAGTCTGTTACACTTTGGTCCCAACTTAGAATCTTGTTGCACCTCGCCATGCGGTCCTGCGACCATACGTTCCCGTCGCTCAGCAAGGCCGCTCTGCCCAGAACTTCTTTCACCTGCATGGGCTTGCTATATTTGCTTTCTCCTTTCCTCTGCATCGTGGCCAACTTTACTCGTACCCATTCACCCTTCTCTAGTACAGTGTCCTTCACATTCCTCCTGTTGTCGTAGTGTTTGGTGTAAACTGCTTGGGCCTTCTCCAGATTGGCTCGCACTACTGCTGGGGACCACTCACTCATTACCGTTTTTTCCTTCCACACTCTGTTGTCTTGGGTGAATGGCTCACGTCTCCTCAGTATCTGGAATGGGCTATATCCCGTGCGTGTAGGGGTAATCCTGTATGCCCACACCATGTGCCATATCTCTACTTCCCAGTCCTTGTTGTCGGATATGGCCGCTTGGATCGACCCCATCACTACTCTATTAAAACGCTCCACTAGACCGTTCCCAGCGGGGTGGTATATGGAGGTGTGTCTGGATAGGATGACGTTCCGATGCATGAAGTTGTTCCATTTCTCCGATCTGAATTGGGGCCCATTATCGCTGAGGATCGCTTTTGGAATTCCTTCCCTCACAAACGTATCAGCCAGAAATGTTACGATAGTTTCCGTGTGCATTGTTTCTTCTATCTTAAGTTCTGGCCACTTCGAGTACCTGTCCACCATGACACAAACATACTTTTGGATTCCCCGTATGTCCAGAATCGGACCCAGGATGTCCACGGACAACTCCTCCCATGGGTTCTTCGGGTGGTCAAATTGTCCCAGTGCTGGACGTAGGGGCTTGAGGGCTTTGTCGGCTCCCTGGCATCGAGTGCAGTTTCTAACATGTCTTTCAGCTCTTATGTCCATTCCTGGCCACCAGTAGTCCTGTCTGGCCCTCAATCTCAGTTTGCATATTCCGAGGTGCCCCTCGTGGAGCAAGGTCCAACAGCTTGTTGATGAGGTTTGTCGGAGGAATCACCTTCTCCCCCCTGTGCACAAATATTCCCCGGTCGTCCATCGATAGCTCTTCCCTGACCTCGAAATATGGTTTGAGTTCTCCGCTGATCAGTCTCTTTTCCGGCCATCCTTGGGTGACATGCCCTTTCACTGCCATTAGGGTCTGGTCCTCCTCATACTCCTGTCTCCACTCCTGGAGGCTGATGGTGGTCTCTAGGTCTTCTGTGAGCGCCACTCATTCTTCTGTTCCTGCATTGTCTTCCTCACTCGGTTCCATGGCAGCCGCCCTGCTCAGATAGTCTGCCACTCTGTTCCTGCTTCCTGGGATGTGCTCTACGTCGTACCTGAACTCTAGTAGTTTCAGCGACATCTTGGAGATCCGGGGCATTGCGTCGGCATGCCCACTCGACGTTAGTACTTTCAGCAAGGGCTTGTGATCCGTTCTTAATTGGAACGGTGTGCCCCACAAGAACTGCCTGAATCTGGTTGTGGCCCATACCACCGCCAACATCTCCTTTTCAATCACGCTGTACTTCTTCTCCGTGTCGCTCAGCGTGCGGGATGCAAAGCTTATCGTATCCATCTGTCCGTGCCCCCGGTCCTGCATGAGGACGGCACCTAGCCCTTTGTCGCTAGCATCCGTGGTCAGCACTGTCCTCCCTTGGGGGTCGTAACCTTGGAGTGGGATAGCCTCCGCTATTTCTCTCTTAACCACCTCAAATTCTCCTTGTGCCTCCTCTGACCATTGGAATTCCGAGTTTTCTCGTGTCAGTTGCCTCATATAGTGTGTCTTAGAGGCGAAGTGCTGCACAAATTTGCTGTAGTACTCTGCCATGCCGATAAAAGATCTGACTTCATCTTTGTTGGCTGGTGGGGGTGCCTCACATATTGCTTTCACATTCTCTGCTTTTGGGGTCACTCCTCGTACTCCAATCTCGTGCCCCAGGTATGTCACCGACTCCATTCCTATCCGGCATTTGGACCATTCAGCCGTGAGGCCTTTCCTTTCTAAGATCTTCAACACCTCTCCCAGTTTCGCGTTCGTGGTCCGGCTTATCTCGGCCCATCACTAGGATGTCGTCCTGGAAGTATTGGACTCCGGTGGCCTTCTGGAAGAGCTGGTGCATCAACTTCTGAAAGACAGCTGCCGCCGAGGCCAGCCCAAACGGCATGCGGCGGAACTGATAGCATCCGAATGGGGTGATAAACGATGTGAGGTGGCGGCTTTCTGGGTGTAGGGTAATTTGGTGGTAGGCGGAGGTCAAATCGATGGTGGAATACCATTTAATCCCCCTGGTGTTGGCCAGCATCTCCTCTATTCTGGGTAGGGGAAACTTTTCCACCACGATGTTCTTGTTCAGTTCGCGTAAGTCGACGCACAGCCTGACCTTGCCGCTGGGCTTCTTGACGACTACCAAGGGCGCCAGCCACTCGGCGCACGTGATGGGCTCGATGATCCCTTTCCTCTCCAGGTCCTGGAGTTCTTCCCGGACTGCTTCCCGAACCGCCAAAGGGATGTTCCTGGCCTTGTGGGCTACTGGCACCGCATTGTCTTTTAGAATTATCTTGTGTGAGAAATTTTCTAACTTCCCCACCGTTCCTCCAAATACCTTGGGGAATTCGCTTTTCCACCTGTCCAGGTCTGGCCAGTTTCCAGGTTCCGTCAGTAGTATCTGCTCTTTTCCTCCTGGGTCTAGCTTGATACCTAGGTCGCCCTGGTCCAACCATCCCAGGACCGAGGGGCCTTTCTCCGACACGTAGAGTTTGCAGTAGGCTGATCGGCCACGGAACTCAAAGTTTAGCGGTCTGAACCCCGCCATTGGTATTCGGTCCCCGTTGTATGTGACCGGGCGGATGTCTAGCTTTTCCAGTTCCGGGCCTAGGTGCGGTGCAAATTTCTCCTCCCATACTGCTCTCTGGACGATGGTGTATGGTGAGCCTGTGTCGGCCACCACACTGATCGTGATGCCGCCTATTGTCATTTCCAGGATGGGCTTCATTGTTCTTTTGCCATCGATGCTTAGGACTTGCCCCTCTACGCCAAGTACCTGGTCGTAAATACACAGTACCGTAACCACGTCTTACTCCGTCGCTTCTTCTTGGTCGTCGTTGTCTTGGCCTACGTATCTTACCGTGCCCTTGGAGGCCTTTTTCCTGCACACCGTCTCATAATGTCCTGTTATTCCACAGTACATGCATTTGGCGCGAAACGCCGGGCATTTTCTATCGTGGGCCTCATGCGACCAGCTTCCGCACCTGTAACATGGCTTCCTGTTGCTTCCCGCCTGTTTCCCCGGGGGACCCCCGTAGCTTTGCCACCTGGTATGTCCCTTATCTGCAGTCTTCTTGTTCAGGTGATCCTTACGGGGCTCTTCGTCGTCCACTTTATTTACCATGGTGCTGGACGCAGTCTCTCTCTTCGTCGCATCTGCGCACCTCCTTGCCAATTCTGCCCTTTTGACGATGACCATCACGGGTGGTGTCTCCACTGGCCCATAGCTTGTCTTGTACTGACGTGCACGTGGTGTGCATTACCACCTGGTCCTTGATGAACTCTTCCTCCCAGTTGTCGTATTTGCAGGTGGCCGCGAGTCGTTTCAGTGCTGCCACATATTCTTCTACCATCTCTCCCGGGCGCTGCTTCCTTTGTTGGAAGTTGAATCTATCCACTGACACGCACACCGCCGGCCTGAAATGTTCGTTGAGGTCATCAATGGCATGGGCGTATACGTCGTCGTCCGTGCTTGTTATCTGCTTTGGTACTAAGCTTTTGTACACTCTCAGCCCTTCGGGGCCTAAGTTCAGTAACAAGATGCGTTTCTTTCTCGAAGGTTTGAACACCTCTTCATTTCCGTCTTCTAAGACTCCTATGAAATTGTCTATGTACTCTCTCCAGTCCTCCCACTTCATCAGTGGTTCACCGGGCCTGGGTAGGAATTGCACCGGCGCCATCGCATATCCAGCCTGCGCACTCATCTTCTCGCTCTTGACCTTGGGCTGTGCGCTTGCTTGGCCCCTGGGGCTCCCCGGCGTGCTGTCTTGTTCTTCCTTGCTTGCGTGGCTCTGGGGACTACCGACGTCAGCCCCCTCGCTCTCTTGTAAGATATCCAGCTCGGTTCTCCTGGTTTATGGGGTGGTGGCTAGATCTGGCGCGCTTCTTGTGCTTTCCCGGGGTCTGTCCCCTCCTGTGGTGGCTGCCCTATCCCTTTGGGTGCTCTTGGGCTCTGCCGCGCTCTTTAGGGTACCTGTGTGGTAGCCGTCGGTCTTCTTGGCTCTCTGGTTCTCTGTGGTGCTGCTTGGCATTGATTTCTCCTGCCCACCGGTGTGTTGCTGTGTCCCTCGGCGTGGTTTTCTCTCTGTGAGGGGTTGGGGGGCTTGCTATCCCATCCTCGTCGCCATTGTAATGTTCCCTGTGCCCCCAATGAAAACGCTGCAGCCACTGTGCCAGTTAACTATTTATTTCAGTAATTCTTCCCTAAAGAGCGCTGAGCCTGTCCTGCTTGTACCAGCTCTTCGCGCCACTGAGACGCGATGCGCGCGCAGCCTAACATGGCCGCCGGCACGTCACGTGATTACGTGACGTGCATACACTAGACCGCGCTACTACAGTATATGTGGTAAAGTTCAATGAAATCTTATTTCCAGGTCGGTAAGAAAAGCTGCCCAGAGCAGAAAATGGAGGGGGGTTGTGACTAAAAATAATGATTTCCCTTCACTGACTAAATTCTTACTTTAGCTATAAAGCCAGACTTGATTAGATATTAGTTACAGCATAGACCTTCATTTTGAATACTCATACATTGCACTGGAAACATAACTTGGCATTATTTTGTGCACCCAACTATACAACCAGGCTGCTGTGCATTTTTGTTTATACCATTTACCCCCTAGTCTTTATGACACTAATATAGGAAAGGGCTGGGGAGGGAAGATAGAGGTCCTCAGTGGAAGATTATCTCAGTTAGCAGTTTTCCAAGGTAGTTTCCTCTTGCTTTTTGCATTTGTTAGGACACAAGTTGTTTCATACCCATATTACTTCAAGGTGCAGCCATCCATTTTGTTTTGTGCATCTACCAAAATATTTGCTTTCTTGGTTCGCATGTAGTCCAGGGAAGAAGGAAACCTTTGACAAGAGAAAGTGTGCTTTTTTAAGATCCCAGACAGAATCTTGTAATGTACAGGGAATGAGCTCTAAGTGGATTACCTGTTGTCTGTTGGTCCGGAAAATATGTTTGCTGATGGAGTTTAAAGTGGGTGTATTTTGAGTAGTGTAAATCGTTGAAGTGTTATGTTAAGTCTGTTGAGCCATGCACAGGACCTGAAACTTAGGGCCATATTTATGACACTAGTTCCGTCTTGCTTGCACCACACAATGTGGTACATGCAAACTACCACCTTAGGGGCCCTAAGTGTTTTCATAAATCTGGAGTGGAGCCACATAATGCAAATTGCTGTATTGCCTTACTCTGCGCTGGGGAGGTGTTGCGTTGGTGTTCCCTTCATTCCCATCTTTACCAGAACTGGTAAGCCTTGGAATGTGCCAAAAAGACATGCCTATTCAGGAGAGGCATAATGAGGAGAAATACCTTCATTTCTCCTTTCTCTGTATGCTGCATTTTGCAGCACACATAGAGGAATATGCCTCTCAGGATTGTTTTTGTGCAGCAAGGTGCCCCTTCTTGCACAAAAATAATCCTGTATGCAACACAGGTTCCATTGCAACATGGTGCAAGAGGGGCCTGCAATGGCACTAGGCAGCCAAAACAGTGCCAGCACAGGGGAAAAGGCAGGAATGTTCCATATTCTTTTAAATATAGTGCATTTCTGCCCTTGCCCTGTCATGCAGCGCAGCAAGGTGACTTGCTGCTCTGCGTGACAAATCCCATAAATCTGCCAGTACACCGAGAAAATGGAGTGGTCGGGGGCCAGATTTGATATGGTTCTAGAGATTTTGCATCCTAAGCGTGGCACAAAAATTATTTTGTGCTACAAGAGTTTGCTTTTTTGGCAGAGCTAGGAACAAACTGAAGCTGCAGGAAGATGTTACATCATTCACAATAGTGACTCAAATAGGAAATTTGAGAAATATTCCACTGACTACTTTTAGTGATACAATCATAAATCCCTATTGGGCTGCTATGGGAGAATAATGAAAGTGAGATGTCTATCAGAAATCCAAGATCTTCTGTCGAGGAGACTGGCACTGGGTGGGGTCCAAGAACTGGAAGCCATCAATCCTTTGCCCGTTGCATAGTGTCATTGGCATAGACATTTCCGACCACTGTAATTGTAATTGTGAAGCTTATAAAGCACACGGTTACACTTACCAGTGTGTCCCCGCGCTGAATAAACCGCCGAGGAACCTGTCCTGGCCTGTTCGGCGCCCAACTCCTGGGCACCCCCCTGGTGAAGCCAGGCATCCTTAGCGATTAGGGCAGGTGTGGAGAGTAAGCAAGCTATTGCCCAGAGTTGCAGCATGGGACCCCATGATTAGAGTAGGCACCGTGCCGAGAATTATCGGGTCCACGGACATTTGAGCTCAAGACCCTGCCGCGATGGGAATTGAACCCTGGTCCCGGGCCAGACCTCTGCATCAGGGTCTGCCGCTCTAATCATTGAGCCACACTCCTCCACTGTAGTCAATTGGTTTATTAACTAGAGACAGGAAGGGGATTCAGAGGATAACCATGAAACTATGAATGATCACCGTTGACTCATGTTTTGTCATTTCATTCCATTCCACTGTTCCACTGTTTGCATCCCTGCACATCACGGCCCCCGAGGCATTGGTGGCTGATACTCAGCATTGGCTCAGACCAGCATTGTCGACGCTTTCAAAGAGCAAGGCCCCGGCTCTGCAATGAGTGTTTTCTTGCTTCAGTGGTTGCTTTAGAAACATAATCCCTTTTGACAAATCCCTGTCCTTTGAGACACCGTGAGCAAGAGTCAGTACCACTCTGCGATGAACTTTAATCCCAATGAGCAGGGAGAAGTAAGACATCACTCGGTGTCTTCAAAATGTAGAATTCAAGTTGCCTGTGAAATGAATTTTATATCTCAAATATTTTGCTCCTTAACAGAATTCCTGTAGAATTTTCTTTGATTTAACCCAGCATTGGAGCCAGTACTAGCTATGGTGAACGGAATAAACACAGTACGATTACATCTCTGGAATCTCCATTTATGCAAAAATGCAGTTGAATGTCGTACTTCTCCAACTCTTTTGAACAGATATTCCAGCCGTTGTCTGTTCCATTTTTCCTTTACTTCTCAAAATGAATGCCTCATTTTTACTTCATTTTCATATATTTCGTGGTATTATTTTTCAAGTGTTTGTATTTTGAACTTTAGCTGTGTTTGACATGTATTGGAAAACGCTACACGTTCTTATTTTCTGTACACAAAGATTTAGGCCATTATTCACAAAGCATAAAAGGACAACAATTTGCTTCATTACGAGTACTCTTATGTTTTGGAGCAAATTTGTGGCTTTTATTGGATTTATAAGACTCTGGAGCTGCTCGAGTTGATCTACGCCAGTTGTAGATTTTTTTTGTATTCCAACGCTTAAAATATCTACAAATGGTGGCATATTTTCCACACTGAAAGATACAAAAGAAGAATAAATTACATACATAGCAATTTCAAAAGTACATAAAGTACATAATTTATGCATTAGTACATGCATACATAGATGGCTACATGGCTTCCTTGATCCTCTACGTTGAAAATGAAGACAAGAGAAGGGAGTGGGGAGCCTGTGGAAGCATATGGTTGGCTAGCCAGCACAGCGTCCCCATGATCTCTCTCCCTCAGCCTAAAAACTTCTAAGTCCATCTAACGAACTCATTGTGTGTCCATATTGGACGAGGCTGCCGTACCAGAGTTCAAAGATACTACTTAGGCACAAAGCACATAGGAAGAGAGCTGGGTTCCTGCCGCGGACCCCATGCCAAGGCTTTAGATTGCCTAATATCCTAACTCAGAGCTAGCCCCTTTATCCCGTCCTATTATTGAGCCAAGTCGTCAGCAGTGCCCAGATCTTTGGGGTCCTATTCCTTGCCTGTAGGCCTTTGCATTTATACAATGAGGTTTCTGGTGCATAAATGCTCAAGAGGCAATTAGAAAAAGCATGATCTGTATGAGGATCAATACCTTTCCATGCAGTAGCAATCAGTAAGTGGGCCACTGCAACTGAAATAAATATAAAATTCCTTTGTGTCATATCAAGGTCAGCCTGGCCATCATATCCCAATAGCATCAGGAGTGGGCTAATAGAAATTGCCTTGTAATTTGTTTGTTGCCTGAAGTCTTCTGTGCCTGTTCTTAAAGACAGCAGTTTGCTACATGAAAATAAATAAGTATACTTTCAGCAGGTCCTACTTGGCACCTAGGGCAATTATCATGTTCCCTCTTCCCTCAGACCTATAATTTTGCAGTGTATAATATAGATTAAAAATTGTTGTGTAGTGCTGTGCTTTCAGATTGGCTTATAGGAAGATTGTCATCCCCATTGCGATTGACATATCTGGGTCGATATCACCATTCCCTACCTTCACTGCCCATTTCACTTCAGTTTTTCCAAGTCATCGGGACGGTTTCAATTAAGATTTTGTAGATAGCCCTAATCCTACAGTCCCCTTGCCCAAGTATTTCCAAAATTGGGATTTTATCTAAATTTAAGGACCCAGTAGGTAAACGCCTGAGACATTCCTTAATCTGTATATACTTAAATTGTGTTCTATTATCTATCCCATAGCATTGCACTAAGTTTACAAATGAGGAGGCCTCTGCGGTTTCATACAACTCTGCTATCCTGTCAATCCCGGCTTGTTCCCAGTTCCTACCCATTGCATCATAAAGTGCAGCCGGAAAGAGTGGGGAGTGCCACAAAGACGTGTTCCTACTATAACTTGAGTTTTTCAACAATCTACCAACCTTCATCCAGATTGTCCAAGCCGCCCTTATACAATTGAAGCGTGTCTGTTCATAGTAGCTAGGTTCCAGGTATCTAAGAAAACCCCCAGGTGTCTCTTTTCCAATAGCCAGCTGGTAGATGGAGGGAAGATCTAAGTCACTAGTAGTCGAACTATCAGCTGTAGGCAAAATTCCCATCTGTTGTAGTGCAGCTGCCCAAAAACACAAAAGCAAATTTGGGACAGACCAACCATCTCTTTTCTATTGGAGCATCAGATTTCTTAGTGCCCTGTGGCTTTTCTGGTAATGCCATATAAAAGGTATACACATAGTATTCAGCGTTTTAACATCTGCTACCTCAAGGAGGATAGAGTGAAGTAACAAATTTAGGAAAAACTATAATTTTTAATACTTTGGATCTCTCTATAATTGTTAAATGTAGCTTATCTAAGCATCTTAATTCAGTGCTTATGTTGTCAAGTAGCAGATCTATATTAGTTGGGTAAATCGCATCCACGGTATTGCTTATCTTGACCTCCAAATAGATGGCAGATTCCACTTTTCGAGGATCTTGAAAATTGCAGCTCCTAGGACAGATTATCTGTGTCTTCCCTTTATTGAGGAACTACCCAGATTCCCTCCCAAATTCCTCTGTCATGCTTTCAACATCTTTAATTGTCTTCCTGGGTTTTCATGTAATAAAAGCAACATCATCCGTGTAAGCCAAGATCTTGGTCACATACCCGTTCGTTGTTACTGGTTTTATTGCTTGATTTTGTAAGATCTGGTTGATAAATGGGTCTATTTTCATAGCAAAGAGAATTGGGGAGAAGGGGCATCCCTGCCTCGCCCCTCTGGCCACCTCTATTTTCCCCGATGCATTACTCATCATTTGTAGCCAAGCAAAGAGTTTATACTACATTGCTCGAATGGCGGTGGTAAGACGGGGGCCAAACCCTCTTTCTGTCAAAACACCCCACAGATATCGGCACGAGACCCGGTCAAAGGCTTTAACTGCATCAAGGAGGATCACAGCCATTTTGCCCCCGTACTTTCAGCTACCTCCAGGAGAGAGATAACTCACTTGATATGGTCTGTGAATTCCCTGCCTGATATAAAGACCAGTGTAGCTGTAATCCTCCCTAGCCAGTTGGCCAAGACTTTTGAATATAGTTTAGCATCGGAATTTATCAACAAAATAGGGCGGTAAGAGACAGGCAGTTCCGGTTGCTTCCCCTTTCTAGCAAATATAAATATATCAGTGCCCTGCCACGAGGGAGGGGGAATCCCGTTGTACTGTACATTTAAAAAATATCATGTAGTATAGGTGCTAGCTCATGTAGGAGTACTTTATATACCTCGAGGGGAATTTTGTCTTGACCGGCCACCTTCCCCGAGGGCAAGGAGCCTAGAGCACCTGTAATCTCTCTTAATGCAAGCTCTTTGCTTCGTCAATGCCTTTTATTTTCTTCCTTCTCTCACTCTCAGCCACTATCATAGAGCTGGGAAGGTCAGCTTGGTCGAGATCTTTATAAAATCGCTCACAAACACCCATAATCTCAGCAGGCCTAGTGTGATATTGGTCATCGCTCTTTTAAATATCAATGATATTGTTTCTGGCAGATTTCTGTTTTGTGCGTAAGGCCAGCAACCTTCCGGCGGACTCCCTGTACTCATAATTTCTTTTTTGTGCTCCTGATAGGTTTGGGCCCTTTCTGCATAAAATAACTATTAATATTGGCTTTTATTATAGCTCCTTTCAATGTATACTTGCTTTGTTCATCCTCCTGCCCCCCTTGCAAATCAGCTTTTGGTGCTCTGTCTCTAGATGTGCCAGCCTTTCTATCAGTAAGTTAACCTCAATCTTGTGCTGCTTCCGTCTCTGGCCCACATAGCTGATGACCTCCCCCTCAATCCTGCTTTAAAAGCATCCCAAACTGCCCTGCGTGAGGCACTACATCGATTCATACCAAAAACTTCTGTTACCCAGTGCCTAACATGTGCAATAAACTCTTCAGTGGTTAACAGCTTTCTGTCAAAGAACCAGTTGTTCTGCCTTGCATCTGCTCCCTAGCCTGTTATTTCCAGGACTAGCGGGTTATTGTCCAAGAATAGTTTGGGGAGCTTCTCAATCTTGATCTTAGTTAGCATGTTAATAGAAACCAGAAAGTAATCCAAACGGACATACTTCTTGTAGGGGTGGGAGAAATAAGTAAAGCCAGGATCAGGAGAGTTCTTAGCTACCCAGAAATCAGCTAAACCATGGCTATCCTTAAAGGAGACCAGTCCCCTAAAGACTTGAGTTTTCCTTCCACTATACCTTTGGGAACCAGTATTATCAACTTCCAAATGTATATTTAAGTCCCTGCATACAATCAGAGGGTCTGGCCAGGAAGCTAGCTCTAATTCTAGATCTTTCCATACTTTGGGATCGTCCTAATTAGACCTATATATGGTCCCTATTGTCAGTACGATGGATAAAGAAACTAATGCCCAATGCCACCACTCATCAGCTAATGTTCGCTTTACTACTCCTGTTTTGTCTTTAATATGCATAGCTACCCCCTTATCATAGAAGTCTGAGTTCAGCATGTTACCATCTCATACCCCCTAATCTGGAGGAAGTCCATATTACTCCATGGAATGTGATTATTCTGCTGACAGATCATATCTGGGTTGATAGATTTTAATATTTCATGAACTTTTGCTCTTTTAGTCTTTTCATTCAGCCCTCCCACATTCACAAAGCAAGTCCTTATTTTAACCCTGGTTATGCAAGAAGGTCAACCACCTGACCCATGCTGCTCTGGCATTCCTCAATTGACCTTCTACATTTTCTCTTCCTTTCTATTTTGTTTCCTTTTATACTACCCCAAAACTCCCACACCTCCTCCCCAACTCTCTACCCTGGGCACCTGGGAGGAAATTCTATGTGCATAAATCTGATGCAAATGTGCATTTGCTCTAATAATCTTTTATTTTATTACTCCACTGAAAATTGATTTTTCACCATAGCAAGTTATTTTCCCTCCACTACCCTCTGAGTTGTTCTCTCACCATTCCCCCCACTTGAAATATATACCAACAAACCTACAGGTCTGTGGGTGTTTATGCACTTCTCAAGCTTGGCGCACCTAGCAATGCCCACAGAAACCTGGCTTTCACAACTGCACTTAGCATACAATAAATTCCAACAGGAATCAGGTTTGGAAATTTACACATGCAAAGTATACATTTTCTTCACCCAAGTTTAATAATAATAATCAAAATGCTTTCGAAATCATGCCCCTGTGAGTAAAATGTATATTGTGGTTCATAACATATTACTTAAAATGACTTAAACCTGGCAAGCAAATTATACCATTTTAATTTTAGCCATATTAAATTTGAGTTTCTTGGTCAATGAATCAGCTAAGTGCATTAAGAGCGTACCCAAACCCACGACAGTATGATCAACCCCAAAAAACATTATTAGCTTCATAAAAAGCTTGAGCCTGCCTAGTTGATGGGGACTTGTGCAAGTTAAAGCAATGGAGGCATAGAGATCACTTAAGAAGTTATTAAATAGGTAAGGAAACAATCCCATTGCTGACCTTACTGCATGTATCTATTGTACTGCATGGTATCTCAACGGCCCATGTGTCGAAATACAGTTTTGATTTAGAGTGGACAAGACCCTTAAGTGTATTCATCTTCTGCATCTTATGCCAAAGAAGGGACCTTTTAGCAACTGATGGCCTAAGTAAACTTGACAAACATCCATTGTAATAGTGGCAAATTAGCACATAGCGCCTTGCAGGCCATCACTGGGCCATCAAATTATGTAAATCGGAGTAACCATGATACAAACCCATGTGGGTTGCAGGTGTAATAGCATTACCTTCCGCCCAGTCAATCAGATCTGGTGTTACCATCTTTGATCATTGAAGGTAGCCAATAGTTGTTAGGATCTGGGTCTAATCCTTTCTCACGTATAAACACCAGGAAGGACTTTTCCCAGATTATTGGGACTTCAAAGTGAGGAAAATACAATATTGAAGTAACGGGCAAAAGTAAGGTACCACCTTTAAATATGTTTTAATAGTTTACTAATCCGACCATATGGGTCCAGAGTTTCGAGTGGTCTGGTCAAATGATGGTGATAGTCTTGGACAAAATGTGAATGAAATTCCCTGGAGAACAAATAATTCATCAAAGACTCATACTTCTAAATAGTGATAAAGATTGGAAATATAAGAAGTCCCGGTAGAATAATCATTGTTTATTAGATAGATGTATTCCTCTACCACAGGCATGCTTCATGGGAGACCAGAACAATCTACAATTGTCGCCATAAAGGCCCTTGTGCCGCTTACATCATTATTATTCTTTTAACATGATCATTGTTCCTGGTTGACCCCAAGTTGCTAACAAATGTCATCAGGTCTCCAAGAAGAGATTTAATTTTTTTATGTAACTGGGTGAGGATAAAATTTGTGAGTTACCTGGGAAAACAATGGATGTTGGTGTCCAAAAAAAGAGAACCTAAACACTTGAATGGCATTATTAGTCTGGTGATCTGAAAAGTCTCCGGTCTTTGCAGTAGAATATTATAGATTTAAGATAAAGCAATAGCAGGATTATTATCCATTCTTAACAGTAGATTCATATTGAATATAAGGATACTTTGCACACACTGATAGCACAGTTCGGAGGTACTTATATGTTGACTCTCAGAAGAAGAACAAACGATGATAAACTATGTCCTAAAATACCTGGCGCCCAGCTCAATGCTATTTCACTCCTTTTTGCCCCTGTCCCCCATGGAAGTGTTGTAGCTCTCACTATCCTAAGGTTACTGATACATTGTGTGTGGGAATTATGGACAAATTGTTTCTGCTGTGGTAATTATCAAACAAAGTCTGATCGATCAGAGGTCTCTAGCCTCCCCCAGTTGTGCAACATCAGTTATTATTCCTTCCCAAGATTTAGCTGATTAGCTCTCCAACTTTTTGAAAGAGAAGATTAACACCATGTGTGGCTCATTTGGTTTATCTAGACAGTGGGCAACTGGCCTGAGTGTGGGAAGTTGTCCTGAACTTTCTAGGTCTTCTCCTGAGGTCTTATCTTTAGACCACAGCTCGGAACAGACACCCCTGAGGCTGGGACTAATCCTGGCTTTGACCATAGAACAATTCTCTTCTATTTCTGGCTCTATTAAATCAGGCTCCCCACTGGATCCGATTCCTCCAAAATTGTGTAACATGGTTAAATCGGCGCTCCTACATCTTCTGTTGGAGGTTTGTGATGGCTCCCTTATTATTGCCTGGGTTCCGAATGAGTGGAAAAGGGCACTTACTGTTCCTTGCTGAAGAAAACAAATGCGGATCAGGCCGTTTTTCAAATTATCTGCCAATATCTCTTTAACCTTTTCCAGACAAAATTGCAGAGAAACCTGTTAACCAACTGATCTCTTGTGATTTGGAACAGAATTACATCTTAGAGCCCGTACAGTCTGCTTTTGACTGGTGCACACCACTGAGACCACTCTGCTGCTGGTTGTGGACGATCTAAGAATGCTAAGAGACAAGGCAAACCCAGCTACCTTAGTAAATATCGTTTTTCCCATTGGATTTAATAATGTATATAATTCCATCCTTTTTAACCAGACTAGCAGTGGTTGGGATCAGAGGATCAGCACTTCAGTGGTGTAAAGTCTATCTTGAGGATAGGCATCAAGCTGTGTACCGCCCTCCATTTGTGTTGGCTTTAGGCATGTGCAGGTAACTCGCAGATGGTTGCGACCGCTTGCATTGAGAAACCATCTGTTCACGTTAAGAAATCTGCAGCTTGAGTAGAAAATCAACTCGAGCAGCAGAAAGAAGCAGCACCCTCTTGTACTGCACACGGTGCCATTGGAAAGGATTTTTGAGCACGGGACAAACACCTGGCGCTAAAAGTCAGTGCGAACGGCGTGACCTAACGCACTCTGCCATTTGCAGAACTCTGCGTAGTGCAGCACAGTTTTTTGGTTTCTGCAAACTCCACCCAGGCCTAATATTTACAAAGATTGTACATAAAAAAAAAATGTTTGATCAATGCTAAATATTGAGGTTTGTGCTCAATTGGGGGCATGTCTACAAGGAAAGGGTGCAGCGCAGCAGCAACTCTGCAGCTCTGCCATTTCCAAAACACAGGGATGCTCTGTGCTTACAACAATACGGCACACCCATGTGTTTTCCCTGCACTAAAATTAGCTGCCTAGCACCAACACCGACACCCTCGCGTCATAGTGTGTTACAGGGAACGATTGTTCATGTGCAGGAATGTGTCCCTCCCTGCACATAAACAATCAATAATTTTGATTTGCTACTTCTATACGTGCAGTATTCTGCAGCACACCTTGAAGTAGCAAATCACCATTATTTAATGATTGTTTGTGTGCAGGAAGGGACACCTTCCTACACAAAAACAACAATCAAAGGTGTTTTGTTCTTTATATGTGTGCTGCCGAAATTAGGAGAAATAAAGGTATTTCTCATTGTTGTGCCAATTTAATGCCTGTTTTTCATTGGTATTAATTTTTGGTGCTGCCTCAGATTTACAGATCCTTGTAAATCTGGGGCAGCATAAAAAAAACAATGGGTGTTGTGTTGGAATGCCTACAACAACATCCACTGCACGCCCCTTTCATAGAGATACCTGCGTGAAAGGGTATCATATTTACAAATCAGCGTTACGCCATGCAAACTGGATTAACGCCACTTTGAAAATATGGTGTAGGGCATTGCGCCACTGCACTGTTGATAAAAGTGACTTTCCAGTGGAGCATCCCCCTGTAAATATGCCCCTTAGCTTTTTGTGGGAAATGTGCAATCGCAATGTAACATCTATGTAATAGCCACTGTTCAAAGGTAATTTGCGAAAGTGTGTAATTTTGCAGGACTTGAGTGTCAGGCATGGGTTTATCATGCAATATTCCTCCTGCCACTTTTTGTGCACGGTGTGAATTTGTGGAGGAACTTAACACAAAGCCAGATCACTGTGTTGTAGTGGATCGGGCTATGTTTTGACACCTGTTGATGTTTGAGTTATTACCAACAAGTGATGCCCTTTTTGCAAAGATAATTTGGGAATTGCTGCTCTGTGCCGAAAGCCATTTGTGCTTATTGATACCTATAAAGACAAGGTGGCTGGGGGTTTATTACATTGTACTCATTGCTATTTGTCACCAAAGGAATTGCAACATTTAGTTGATTCACATTGAAAAGTCATTGTTAGTTACCTCAGGTTCCAGATATGTTTGTGAGACCGTGATGACAAACCGGCTGAATCGTAAGGAATTCTAGGGTCTTCCCCAAGGATTTTAAAGAGGAGGAATGCCAGATAGGATCAGCCAAGGCTCGGGGGAAGTCAGTCAGTCAGTCAAATACTTTTATTCGGTTACCTTACTTTGGAGCCATAAAAAGTGCATATAACAGTAAATAGTACAATATAAAAACAGTTAAGAACGACAGCGGAGAAAATCAATACACGGTACAATTTTAAAAGTAATTATTGCATAAAGTGTTCTTACAAAATAAAATTCATTGACACGCTATGTGAAAATTAGAGTGATTAAAATTGCATTAGTCAAAATTACAGCGATATTTTATGCATGGTTTTAAAAAGCTAGCTACACACTTTGCAATGTATTCAGATTCCAAATATTGCAACGCCAAGTAAGCAGGGCGGCAAGATCTCAATCCCATTGTACGCAGCAATGGAATAATCCAACGCTTGCGGGGTAACACATAATATTTGCAGAACAACACTACATGAAGTGTCGACTGGGCAGATGTACTGTCTCAGGGACACTTCATGATAATGGATGACCAGTCCTGCTGTCTTGGAAATGAGACTATGCGAAAAAAAGAATTAAGTCGAAACCTTGTCAAAAGATATTTTTCATATGAATTTAGGTGAAAGGTTAGGTACGGTTGGATACCAGGTGTATTTTGAACTGTTAAAATCTGGACATTCGAGGGTTTATGCAATTCTTGGGATAGGCGCAATTCCCTTAGATGACTTAAACATAGCTTTTTTAGATCTTTCCTTGTAATGTCCATCAGGACAGAGGGCTCTACAAAATAAGAAATAAGGTCCAAGTCTCTGAAAAAGTTTCTCACGTATGTAAGCCATGGGATTTTTGACCAGTTTGCCAGGCCCAGACAGTCCATTATAGGTGAGCGAGTCAGATGGCACTGCGTCTTCGTCCAGATTCGGTGCCACAAAAGGATGGGTTGGGATCTGATGTTATCAATTAAGTAGTCCATGCCCAACTCAATGTGGCAGCCGTACGTAGGTGCACTTTGGGGTACTGCCAATAAGTATCTTACAAATCCGTTCTCGACCAGTTGTAGTGTGTCTATGTCGGCATAACCCCAGACCCCTGCCCCATAGACTGCTACGCTATGACACTTTGCGTAGTACATTTTTAATAGTTCTGCTGGAGCTGGCTTTCCCAATTTCCTCGAAAAGGAGACTAGCGCCGAAGTAGCTCTTTGGAAAAGTAATTTCTTGCTACTCATGGCCTGTTTCCAACACAGTTTATCATCCACCAAGATGCCCAGATAAGGATACACCTTAGTACATTCCAACTTGATTTTATCAATGTAAATTGATTTTGGTTTCTTTGACCCAGGACCTGTGTGCATGACATAGGTTTTTCTAATGTTCACTTTTAAACCCAACGATGCCATAAATTTACATTATTTGTTAAGCTGATTCTGCAATTGGATTGGTGTTCTAGCTAATATCACGGAGTCGTCCGCATATAATAGTGCGGGAATAGGGCGATGATTAATGGATGGAAGGTCCTGGCTCCCCTCCAACATGGCCAATTCTAGGCCATTTGTATATAGATTAAATAGGAAGGGATCTTGGACACACCCCTGTCTGACTCCCTTGTTAATGGCAAATGAGGGGGAGAGTTCGCCGTTCACCCCGCATCTGACACGGGCTGTCGCGCCAGAGTAGAGTTCGGGGAGGAATACAACAAGGGGGGGATCAACCCCCAGTTCACTAAGAATTGTCCACAGTCTGGCATGCGAGACGCAGTCAAAAGCTGCGCTGAGATCTACGTACACTAGGTACAAATTTCCATTTTTAGCTCCAGCGTATTTGCCAATTAAGAGGGCAAGGTTTAATGCCTGTTCAACAGTTCCCAGTCCCTCCTGGAACCCATATTGCAGGTCAGTCATGATGTTGTTTGAGGTCGCCCAATCTTGGAGGCGCTCTAGTATCAACCGGCCTGCAACTTTGCCTAGGGAATCTAGGAGGGAAATGGGCCTGTAACAGGCAGGGTCATTTCGGTCGCCCTTCTTAAAAATAGGGAGCAAAATAGAGGTGGACCAGGAATCAATTAGACCAGTAGATGTAACTGCTGCTAGGACTCGGGTAATAAGAGGAGACCATAGTTCCTGATTATGATTAAAAATATCCAGTGGTACCCCGTCCGGGCCGGGAGCCTTGCCAGATTTGGAACTGACAGGGCTTTAATGACATCATCGTGAGCGAAAGAAAGCTGGATTGGGTAAATCTGATCCCCGGACAAACCTCCCACCACCTGGCCCTCGTTGCGGGTCTCGGCGGGGATGCCACCAAATATCTTAGAGAAGTGGGTTACCCAATCCTCGGCGGTTATTGCGACATCAATGTGTCGGGTGGTTGGTGCATCTACCAGGAAAGGAGATTTTACTACACGCCAAAACGAGGAACTATCCTTTAATATGCAGCTCTCATGCAGTTGGGCCAACAGGTTTTTCTTTATTTCCTGTCTACATTTTGTTTGTGCTAAATTGTATTCCTTTCTAAGTTTGTTAACCTCAAATTTGTCTCAAACAGGGTTTCGGAGGGCCTCTAAATTAGAAAGGGCTTTACGACATTGCGAGTTAAACCAGCCCTTTTTGGGAGATTTTTTGCACTTTTGGTTACGGAACAGCTCTTCTCTAATAATTCTGATAATTTCAGTAAAACTAGTTAAAATCAGCTGTGGGGGAGACTCTATTATTGCTAAACATTTGTTCACCCATGGGAGTGCTCTCTTTATTACTTTACCGATAAGTGCTACCGGGTCGGTTTTGGCCCGTTTAACTTATCCATGCTCAGGAATTGTTGATTTAGTAGGCTTGGTAAGTTGGGTTTGGGCGGAACATTCTTAGCTTGCACTGTCACACTATTGGGAAAGTGGTCACTACTAGTGTCGGAGCCTGTTTTGTAATTTACCAAATGGCCCTTCATATTCAGGGACAACAAGATATAGTCAATAACACTTGACAGGCCCCTACCGTGAAACGTTGGCAAAAAATCAACAGGGGGATCAGTCAGCTCATTTACAAAATCCATCTCTAGAGAGAAGAGACAATCATTCAAGCAGTTACCGCTATTCGTGTGTGTGAAGTGGGACAAAGAAGACTCATTTTCATCAATAAGACCACAATTACCATTTTTATAGTTGTTACACAATGAAATGTTAAAATCCCCACCCCGTATCACATTCAGGGGGGAGGAAGGATGTTGATTCCGCTGTTCGGTAAAAATTTGGGATATTTCATTTAAAATTTTGACACAATCAAATAAAAAAAGATTATTATAAAAATGTACCAAAAGAAACTTCATACATTTATTCACTGTTACTTTTAGAATTTGATAGTTCTCCTCAACCTTTAATTCAAATAGATCCGTACTAGGTAAAATGTTTGATACATAAACTGCTAAGCCTCCCTTAGATCTACCAGACGTGCTAGGGCTTGCAGGGGCAAAAAAGGTTTTGTATCCCAGAAGATGGATAGGCGTGGTCAACCAGGTTTCCTGCAGGCAAACTATGTGGTGTGTGTTAATTGTTTCTAACCACGAATGCTGGTTAATTTTGGTGCGTAACCCCGCTACATTCCAGAATAAAATGGAGACATTTAAACATGAGGTTGGTGAAATTTGTACTTCTTGAGGTAACAGGATATCTGTAGGGGTATGTTCTTCAGGTTTTAAAGGGTTACAAACTATTTTTATTAGGCCGTCAAAATTATGACGGCTATCTTGGATCAAACCTGATGCTGAAGTATCGACGACTGAGTTGGGTGTACCTACATGGGTGGTAAGGACTATAGGCAGTTCCGTGGTCTTATTTAGCATGTTGCCAGTAAGTACACCCAAACTAGAAATTGAAGCAGTTAGTCATTCAATATCATCCAACCCCGACTGGATACTATATCTATTCAAAGTGGGAATCAGAGGGGGATGGATGATTGATCTTTGAATGAATCTACGTTCTTGAGTATTAGAGTTATACCATTGCGGGGGGTAAAAGAAACCCAGGGGCAGGATGTTAATCCCGTGATAATCTAAAAAGTTATTTGCTCCCGCTCTCAATATTTCCTTAACCAGGAGAGGAGAGGCAAAGGAAAGAACTATATTGTCCCCGCCAAGTGCAGTGTCTCTAAAACCTAGGCGTTTTACATGCCTCACCATTTTACATTTCTGGAAGAGGAACTTGGTTAATCCCACCCTGGATGCCAACCAATGTAGGGATTTATTTTTTAGCGAGGTGTTATTTTCGCCTACAGGATTTGAAAGTTGAGGGACATTTGCCAGTACTATCGTGAATGGCGTAGCTTCTGGAGGCTGAATAACATGCTCCTAAGGGACCGGCTGTCATATCCAGTTTGTGAGCAGTAGCTTGACTGCTGGCTGAAATTTTTGTTAACAACAAGGGGTGGTGATGGACAGAGTTTCTGAATTAAGCAGAATACTCTCACCCAGTCAAGAGATCAGGGCTAGATCCAACACCGTTTTTTAGCTCACTGCACCATCCCAGTTCAGAACCTGGCTATATGCAAATTAGTCTGTTCCTGTCCCAGTGCATGATGGGAACAGGGCAAACCAAACTACCAAGCCAATTCTTACACTGGGAAGGAAACAAGCTTCCAGGGACCGGTTTCTGGCATTTCAGCTGTCGTCGGCCCGGCTTGCTTGAATCCTGATGGTGCAATGAGCAAGGGACTCACATCTGAGTATACCCTTCCACGCTTAGGGTGGACAAAATATTTAACAACAAGGGGTGGTGATGGACAGAGTTTCTGAATTAAGCAGAATACTCTCACCCAGTCAAGAGATCAGGGCTAGATCCAACACCGTTTTTTAGCTCACTGCACCATCCCAGTTCAGAACCTGGCTATATGCAAATTAGTCTGTTCCTGTCCCAGTGCATGATGGGAACAGGGCAAACCAAACTACCAAGCCAATTTTTACACTGGGAAGGAAACAAGCTTCCGGGGACCGGTTTCTGGCATTTCAGCCGTCGTCGGCCCGGCTTTCTTGAATCCTGATGGTGCAAAGAGCAAGGGACTCACATCTGAGTATACCCTTCCACGCTTGGGGTGGACAAAATATTTAACAACAAGGGGTGGTGATGGACAGAGTTTCTGAATTAAGCAGAATACTCTCACCCAGTCAAGAGATCAGGGCTAGATCCAACACCGTTTTTTAGCTCACTGCACCATCCCAGTTCAGAACCTGGCTATATGCAAATTAGTCTGTTCCTGTCCCAGTGCATGATGGGAACAGGGCAAACCAAACTACCAAGCCAATTCTTACACTGGGAAGGAAACAAGCTTCCGGGGACCGGTTTCTGGCATTTCAGCCGTCGTCGGCCCGGCTTGCTTGAATCCTGATGGTGCAATGAGCAAGGGACTCACATCTGAGTATACCCTTCCACGCTTAGGGTGGACAAAATATTTAACAACAAGGGGTAGTGATGGACAGAGTTTCTGAATTAAGCAGAATACTCTCACCCAGTCAAGAGATCAGGGCTAGATCCAACACCGTTTTTTAGCTCACTGCACCATCCCAGTTCAGAACCTGGCTATATGCAAATTAGTCTGTTCCTGTCCCAGTGCATGATGGGAACAGGGCAAACCAAACTACCAATCCAATTCTTACACTGGGAAGGAAACAAGCTTCCGGGGACCGGTTTCTGGCATTTCAGCCGTCGTCGGCCCGGCTTGCTTGAATCCTGATGGTGCAATGAGCAAGGGACTCACATCTGAGTATACCCTTCCACGCTTAGGGTGGACAAAATATTTCACAACAAGGGGTGGTGATGGACAGAGTTTCTGAATTAAGCAGAATACTCTCACCCAGTCAAGAGATCAGGGCTAGATCCAACACCGTTTTTTTAGCTCACTGCACCATCCCAGTTCAGAACCTGGCTATATGCAAATTAGTCTGTTCCTGTCCCAGTGCATGATGGGAACAGGGCAAACCAAACTACCAAGCCAATTCTTACACTGGGAAGGAAATAAGCTTCCGGGGACCGGTTTCTGGCATTTCAGCCGGCTGAAATTTTAGGGCACACATTTTGTGAGGACCTGAATGAATCCGAAGAGTGATGAGGAGTGGATATGATTGCAGGAGGACAGGATGGAGGTGCCTCAATAATAGGATTTGTCCTAAGACAAGAATTGGCGACAGGGGCGTTGATATTAGTAATGGGCATTGGGACTGTGTTGCTACTTGGAGCTATGCCATCCCTCGACTGTTTGGTACTATTGTCTTTTATAGGAGCTTCGATTTGTAATAGTCTGCCAGTTAATTAGTCAAATCTTACCCTTACAAAAAGATCCCAACGCTCTACACAGGCAACCAATACCTGCAACTCCTTCTGGAGATTTATGGTGGAATTGGCTTGTGGTTTGCGCTGTGCACCAGGGGGTTTAGGTTTGTGTTTGGGGATCTGATTTACAACTCTTGCGGGTTTTAAATGGGGACGAACGTGTACTGGAGTGACAGTGAAACCTACATCTGGAACTATAGTAGTGGCTAAATGTGGGGTTTTAGATCTTTTGGTGGGGGGTTGAGAATCAGAATCATTTTCCAAACTTATTGTTTCACCAGAATCGCGAGAAACGCATCCATTCAATAGAGGAGCTGAAGATGATCCTAAGTTAATGTAAATGTAAGTTAGAAGTGAAGATGAGTTTTGACTCAATCTGGTAGTTGTGCCCTCTATAGATTCTTCAACAGAAAGGATTTGTTTGTCGATCGCCCCAACCGCCCCTGTCAAGTATGAGAGAAGGCACTGCTGGGAGGTAGTAGTATTAGCCTCCTGGCCTTTTACGCATTTTGGGCTCGAGTGTTTCCTCTTCCCCATAACTAGTAAACAAGAAAAAATAGGAGAATGGTACAACGGTACTATATGATAAAAATAGGAATATCAAGCACGCTCCCTGCTAAAACCTGCTCCACAGATGCGACAATAAACAGATGAAAAGAATAAAAACTGTTTTTTGAAGATTTAAGCAGGCTATATGTCACTAGTTGGATATATTTTACCAGCGTCCCTGGCCCAGTCCAGATTCTTCAGGCCTCTGAGGGCCACAGAGGGCCCGCCCTTTGCCCGGGCTTCGCCCGGCGTCCCGCGACGCTGAAGAGGCGAGCTTTATGTAGCGCCTCCGGGGCGGGGAGATGGCGGTGGCGGCTCCTGCCGCAATGCCCCACGGGATTTGCAGTCCTCCGCACGGCGGCCGCTGGTGGTTGGAGCGGCAGCGGGAGGATTGCAGGCTGGAATGGAGCTTAGCTGGATGGCGGGTGAAGCGAGGATCAGGTAGGGCCAAAATCGCGTTTCCCCAACAAGTCTATAGAAGAACACGCCGGCTCCACCGGAGAGGCGTGCTTTATGTAGCGCCTCCGGGGCGGGGAGATGGCGGTGGCGGCTCCTGCCGCAATGCCCCACGGGATTTGCAGTCCTCCGCACGGTGGCCGCTGGTGGTTGGAGCGGCAGCGGGAGGATTGCAGGCTGCAATGGAGCTTAGCTGGATGGCGGGTGAAGCGGGGATCAGGTAGGGCCAAAATCGCGTTTCCCCAACAAGTCAATAGAAGAACACATCGGCTCCACCGGAGAGGCGCGCTTTATGTAGCGCCTCCGGGGAGGGGAGATGGCGGTGGCGGCTCCTGCCGCAATGCCCCACGGGATTTGCAGTCCTCCGCACGGTGGCTGCTGGTGGTTGGAGTGGCAGCGGGAGGATTGCAGGCTGGAATGGAGCTTAGCTGGATGGCGGGTGAAGCGGGGATCAGGTAGGGCCAAAATCGCGTTTCCCCAACAAGTCAATAGCAGAACACGGGGGGAGTCATTATGCATATGTTGGGAGTGGACTGAGAGAGCTGGAGAGCTGTGGTGCGTGCAAGGCCATCCACTGTTTGTGTCTAGAAAGTCTATGTTGCAGGAAGTGGTATTCTATTGTCTCAAACAGAATATCACACCCAAACGTTAGCATAAGCCTTTCACAAAATACCATAATGTGGGTGCATTTGTAAAAAGGCCCGTGAAGGTGGAATGGAAGAGTGAGCTCTGATTCTCTCGTAGGGCATGGGGGGGGGGGGCTAAAAGTAGGATGCATCCGGACAGTATCACTCTGGAGAGGACTCGGATAAGTGCCATTCGAGTTATCAGCACTTTACTGGCTGCCCGGCTAGATGAACCAGGCAGCAGTTAGAGGAGGTTTGCAGGTCCGAACAGCTGCTCATCTAATGAAAGCCGCCTCAAAAAAGAAACAACCGACCTCGCGCCTGAGAGGTTCAGTATTATTCGAGTTTCTCATGAAACTGGAGCCCGACCTGGCCCTCGGTGATTGTACGAAAAACAAACTCCCTTGGAATGAAAACCTACGTAAAGTGTATTTCTACGGATTCGAGTCCAAGCAGTTTAATTCAGGCGAGCCTCCGAGGTCAATTAAGTGACTACCACCCAGTTTGGTAGTACAGGTGCATGTTACTTCTTTCAAATATGTAAACTATAGGTATTGCAACATTTAAACCTTATAGTACACATAGCTGAAGGGAGTCACATCACTGGCCGTCATTAAAACGAACGTGAGTTTATTTAATTTGTATTTTTTTTTTATAGAAATGCTTAAAAGTTCGCAACCAGCTTGAAATACAGCTACCATCGTGTAATTTCATTTACAGCTGCCAAGGGTACTATCAGGTTCAGCAGCTCATAATCCATACTGTAATATTACTCGTGTCATTTTAGCATCATCCAAGATATCCAGATAGATTAAAAAAAATAGCACATAGAAAAGTCACTAAAAACGTTTTTGATTATCGGGAAACAGAAAGCCCTGGAGGAGGAGGGACCTCTGGAAGCGTCCAGCCCCAGGCAGAACTCACCTCGTTGTCACCTCGCTCCCAGGCTCCGCCTGGACCGGCAGGTGCTGTTTTATTTGCCAGGGAAATGAGTGATTTGTTAGGAGGCCTGGCCCTGTCTCCTGCTGCCTCGCGTCATTAACGAGCTGCTTTATCACCTGCCCCCACCGCACGAGCTCCGCTTGTGCCCAGGCCTGCAGACAACGTGTGGGCATAGGGCATGTCAGTGCTCTACAACTCACCTGGCGGTGTGACCAGGCTCTTTCACACCATTACTCCGAGGATTCCCTCACGACGGCATGGCGCGGCACCCCCTGCCCCGCGGGGGCGCTGCACACGTACCACGAGATGCAGACGAACACAAGGTGCGTGCGTCAAGGGAGAGCCGGGACAGCAAGGGGTTGTGAGGCTCTTGTGTGTGTGGCCAGGTGAACTCTGGTGATGCAAGAGAATGGGGGAAGGTTCAGACAGAGGGAATAGCTTGGGGAGTGAGAAAGGCAGAGATATTGGTGACGAAATAAATAGGGAAAAGAAAAAAATGTAACAACAGGTGTCTGGCGACATCCTGCGTAGACAGATTAACAGTTTTTAGGAGCAACAATAGACAGATTGCATAAAGCTCTCCAAATGGAAGGGATGGTAAAATACACTTGTCCATGGCTTCAGTAGTTCTTGGTGAGCGGGTAGATGGCACTCATAGTTTCACTAAATGTAATTTATGCTCCTTGAAAATAAATTTGTTCTCCCCTTTAGGTATGACATGCCACAGATTACTGCTCGATTTTTCAGCCACATTAGCCCTCATTCCAATGGGACCCCTAACAGCGGTTAGAAGCCCATTGTGAATTATGAGCTCTGAGGAAACACTTCAGATCTCTTGATAATAACCCAAATCTCTGGTTGAAACTGTGGCCCAAAAAGAGGAATTACTTGGGGGATTGGACCCGGAATTGACGATTCCCCGTAATTCCTCATTTTTTGTGGCCCCTGATAGTTCAAGTAGTAATGGGCCACATTCTTCCGACCTCCAGCATTACTGGTGCCCCCGGTATCAGTAAACTGGGAGTGGGGAAATCTGTCCAGTCTTGGTCTGCATTCCAGGCAGGATAACTTGATAAGAGCTCCTCATGTGATATCCCATAAATAGAACTGCTACGCCTATAAGCCTCTTTTATTGTGTGGTCTTTTTATACAAATGTTGCAAAAATTAGAGGCTTTGCAAGCTAGTGATTGTAATGTAGTCGATGGACAGTGCCCAGTGACCACACTGGTCAGGCACTAGGACCAGCCCGATTTTGATATATTTTTATCTTTTTATCTGGCAACGCTCAATCTTCACCCAATAATGATCATTTCACAGATGTATCTTAATTTCTCAAGAGGTATGCATCCGAGTCATTGTGCAACCTTTGTCTGGTTTTTGGACTGGGCGTTTTAGGTCGATCTCCTGTAAGAATACAAAAATGGCCATGGACATGATTAGAGAGGTTTCAGGTCAGCCCTCATCATACAATGTTTTTTGTTCACTGTGATTCACATTTTGCTTCCGCTGACACATACAGCATGGGCCAGTGGGTCAGCCTACTTTAGTAATTTGCTGCCTTGCAAAGTGATTGACAGCATTTACCCCAATCACATGTGCACATCACACTAAAATGAAATGCCAGTACTGTTGGGCCAGTACTTTTTTTTGACAATTCACTTTACCTACCATTCGTTATCTTTTTTATAATTTTTTCAGTCATCCTTTAATAGATAGTTAAACTAGGCTTCAGATTACAGTATTTCAAATTCAATAGTGATTTTATTTGAGCCAATAATAATATCAAAACTAAAAGTGTTTTAATAATTTTTCTAAGTACACTTTCCTTCTAGGAAAGAAACCCAGGGCCTGATTCACAGAACTAACTTAAGACAAAATCCTAAACCTACTACCATTTTGGTATTCACAGAAGGCACTTACTCATTTTGGTATTCACAGAAGGCACTTACTGATTTCGGTATTCACAGAAGTCATTTAGGAGTCCTAACTGTACTTCTCCTAAACTGAGAAAAATCTTAACTTTAAGACTTTCGGTATTCACAGAAGGCATTTAGGAGTCCTAAAGTTAGGACTCCTAAATGCCTTCTGTAAATACCGAAAGTCTTAAAGTTAGGATTTTTCTCAGTTTAGGAGTAGTAAAGTTAGGAGTCCTAACTTTAGGACTCCTAAATCCTTCTGTGAATACCGAAATGAGTAAGTGCCTTCTGTGAATACCAAAATGAGTAAGTGCCTTCTGTGAATACCAAAATAGTAGTAAGTTTAGGATTTTGTCTTAAGTTAGTTCTGTGAATCGGGACCTCAGTGTACTATTAATGTTGCACGCATTGTTTAGTTAATTTTTACATTTAAAATATGTATTGCAAGCTTACGGCTGCTCTGCTTATTTATTGGCATATTTGAATTTTTTTCTTCTTTTTTGTTATACGGTAGCGTTAACGGAAGAAACCATGGCTAGGATACCTAGGCCATATCTTTTGACTTTGCCAGTGCTTGCTTCTGATTCGGGTGCAAGCTTGATCCAGACGAAGAAAACAAAAAGCTGATTTTCTATTGAAACTGCTGCATGGGCTGCTAATTGAATCTCAGGAGCATGATCAGAGAGGATCTTGTTCCAGGAGAAGGTGTGGCTTTGCATTTCTGACACACAGATATTAATTACTCCATGGTGCAGTAGTGGGATATTTGTCTCTTGCGAAGCAAAAATCGAGTCCAAAAAATTTACTTTTTGATTCCTAAATACGCATCGTTGGTCTAAGCTCTTTTTTCCATTAAATTAAGTTTTAGGAGAGGCTGTCGAGGGCAGCTGTTGCTAGGGTCCAGCATCAGTATTTTGCTAATAATTTTCCTAGAATTGTCTCCCAGGGGTGTTTTAAGTCTGTCTTGCAGCCTCTTACTAAGAATTACCCATCAAATGGTCATATATACTGAATTTCGTCCTAATTTAATAGAAGACACAGTCTGTCTGTCCTGAAAGGTCCCAAAGCGAGCAATAGTTGTCCTTAAAAGAACCAGTGATGGTTACTGCTTTAGAAAGTGCTAACGGTGACTGACTGCTGTAAACACAGGACCTTTTCCTGCAGGTCTTCCCCAGACATTCTACTGGTGATGTATCTGCTCTGTGGTCCCACATCTAAGAGCCTTAGCCGACTGGGACACTCATTCTGACCTGGACAATGTGATGTCCATTATCTTGATGGAGTTCACTGGCTGTTTGTTAACTTGAAGAATTCCCTAGATGCTCGAACTGTTTCGGCGATTATTTCCTTGAACACGTATCCATGTCTTCTCCCCTCCCATTGCCCATGCCTTCGACCCCCCGCCCCCCCCGTTGTCTGTGCCTTCTCCCTCCTCCTCCTGCCCTCCCTCCTGTTGTCCTTGATGACTACCATTTGCAATGCAAAAGGTCTTGCGTAAATGCGAGACCTATTGCAATGCAAATGCTTGTTTTTTGTTATATCTTTATTAGCATTTATCTAAAAGTTATTGATAATAACATACATATAGGCATCAACATACTAACACCCTTGTACAGTATACATAATCAAGGTTCTTAATTATAGTGACCTTTCTATAGCAGTTCTGCATGTGTTTACAATTCTATCATTGGTTGTTTACTCCTAAAACACTTTTAACTTTTATACTATACTGCTGTTCATTCAGTCCTTTCTTTCTTGATACAACATCATCTGCTAGGAGGAGCTGTAGTTGTTTACACCCAATAAAACCATATCTTGTTTTCCTAAACAGCAAAACTATCTCATTTCCTAGGAAACCATGTAACTAAGTACCTAAAGTGCATATGCTCTCTGAGTAAATTCTGTTTATGGATTGGTGTTTCCATGATTGGCATATTTCATTTACTGGTAAGCCCCAAGTAAAGTGCACTGAGTGTGCCAGGGCCTGTAAATCAAATGCTACTAGTTGGCCCGGAGCACTTATTGTGCCACCCACAAGAGTAGCCCTGAAAAGGTATATCAGACCTGCCACTGCAGTGTCTGTGCACAGTTTTAAACTGTCATCTCGACCTGGCAAGTGCACCCCCTTGCCAGGCCCTAACCGTCCCTTTTTCTTACATGTAAGGCACCCCTATGGTATGCCCAAGATATCCCCCTGGGCAGGGTGCAGTGTATGTGAAAGGTAGGACATGTACTGGTGTGTGTGACATATCCTCACAATAAAATACTGCCAATTTCGTTTTTCACTATTGAAAGGCTATCTGCCCAATAGGATAGAATGGGAGATTATTTGTAACATTTTACAAGTATGACTTCCCATTAGGACAAGATAGAAACATTTAGGCTCTCTGAACTGAGAATTTAATAACTCATCTTTTTAGTAGAGGTGGCTTGTAAATTGTGTGTTTGAAAATGCCACTTTTATAAAATAGGCATTTCTTGTTTAACCATTCTGTGTGCCTCTGCATGTTTGTGGATTGACTGTCTGGTTTTGGAGTGACATGGCCAGGGGACGTGCATTTCCTGTAGACAACCACTGGGGGGTTGATGTGTGCCCCTGCCCGTCCTGGATGACTCAGAGATTAGCTGAATGGGGCATTGCTGCATTTAGAGTAGGCGGAGGAGATTTCCCTGCACCGGAATAGGGCCTATCTCCCTTGCACAATGCTGCCTCCACCCCATGTGGTCACACAGCACCAGTGAGGACAGAACTGGTTTGGACTGGGCTCAGAGACCTTTGCACAAAGAGAACAAAGACAACATGGGTCATTAGTAGTAGGCCATCAATCCCAGAAATTTAGATTGATTCTGGACTCAAGAAGAACCTTTGCCAAGGGGAAGAGCTGAAGATCTGTGAGGAGTAGTACTGCCCCTTTGCTGTGTGATATGTGGGGTTGGCCTGCAGTTGCTGTTTCTACCAAGGAAAAGACAAAGACTGGAATATCGCTGTCAACCAGCTTGAAGGAGAATCTCCAAGGGCCTGTGTGTGTGCTGGCCTCTTGTTCTGAAGTCTCAAGGACACAAAAACTTCACCCCAGTTCCCCTGAACTCTGCTGCTGAGTGTTCTGACCTGCCAGGAGGTGCCTATTCCAGTTTGGGGCCTCTGGAGGTAGTTCTTGATTGTGGGAGCTCGAAGAAACCTGAAGAACTGTGAAAATCAACACATCGCCCTTCTTGGGTCTGTTTTTGCCAGCGCAGCACTGCCGTGCAAGAAGAATCTGCATACATTGCCACGCTGCTGCATAAACAATCCAGCACCTGTCACGGCTGCAAGAACTGATGCATCGTGGGATCGCAGCTGAAGAAACCGATGAACCGCCACTTGCTGCCTCCGCATCAATCGCCATCGCATCCAGGATTTCCACACATCGCACCTGTGTGGCAAGTTTTGCTGATGCATCACCCACGGACCAGAACCGTCTTGGAATCGACGCATCACTTCCCCCTACTGTCCGGAATTGACACATCGATTCGCCTGCGTGTGGCAGAACTGTCGCATCACCTCCCCAAGGACTCAGGAACTGACGCATCTCTTTGTTTCTCAACACTTCCCTTCTCTGCAGCTGTTTGGCCTTGTGAATTTTGACGCATCTACAGGTACTTTATGTAGAATCACACATCCATAGTTTTCTATGGACCCAGTTGCTTAAAACCTTTTAAGGTCATATTCTTATTACATGTATGTTGGATTTTTGTCATTTTGATCTTGTTGACTTTAGATGAAGATAGTTTATTTGTTCCTAAAATGGTGTGGTGTCTATTTGTGGTGTCACTGTATTACTGTGTGTTTTGAGTACAAATACTTTACACTTTGCCATTGGGAAAAGTCTGTCTGCTCGTGCCAAGCAACCCAGGGGGTGAGCAGGGGTTATCTAAAGTGTGTATCCCCCTTACCCTAACTAGAAGCAAGTGTCCCTATTTTAACAAAGGTACTTATCTCTACGAACTAGAGACCCCCATTTCTAACAATAACACTTGAACACTAGTCAACTTTCAATTCCTTTACACATAGCAGTTGTGAGAAGATGCTGCACACTTGCTAGGTTTGTGATCCGCAGCTGCACTTTGTACAACGTGGCTGTTGTGATTAGTGTGATGCATAGATAGGAAAAATGTGTTTTTATGTGTTTTTATGAGAAACTCAATAAAACAGACACCAACTGATGAAAAATGTAATGGGTGCAGCTGCATTAATCAGAGTAACGGGCATGTGCTCAGATTGATGATTAGTTGCGTGAATCACAGGAATATGGCTGCACCTGTGCAAACAGGAGTGCACAAAAACAATTTTTCCAGAGGCTCCTATTGTTGATTATACGGCACCAGGAACTTGGTGTACTGGCATTATATGATCAAAAATGTTATTATTTACTTTTAGAAGTCTTTGTATTTCCATTTGCTTCAATGTAAACATCTATGGTTGGCTCATCTTAAAAAAAGTAAAGTAAGTTCAAAAATCTGTTCCATGCAGGGTTATGTAACTAGTTAGCACAGTACTGTTTTATGCAGACCACCTTATGCTAAAGACAATAGCAAAACAGTCTGTCGTAGCCCTTCAACTTAGGATCCCAAAGGGACAGAAGATAGTTTACAAGCGGATAAAGGTTGACGCGAGCCCAAAGGATCAACACCATGGTCAATACCGTGTCACCATGGAACTACTGTCCCCAAGGACCCTCAACTACTGTCCCCACAGACCCTCAGCAACTGTATCCATTGACCCTCAACTACTGTCTCCCTGGACCCTCAACTACTGTCCCCACGGACCCTCAACTACTGTCCCCACAGAATTACTGTCTCCACAGACCTTCAACTCCTGTCCCCACATACCCTCAACTACTGTCTCCACAGACCCTCAACTACAGTCCAAGCGGACCCTCAACTACTGTCTCCACAGACCATCAACTACAGTCCAAGCAGACCCTCAACTTCTGCCCTCATGGACCCTCAACTACTGTTCCCACGGACCATCAACTACTGTCCCCATGGACCCTCAACTACTGTCCCCACGGACCCTCAACTACCATCCCCAAAAGACCCATAACTACTGTCTCTATGGACCCTCAACTACTGGCCCCACAGAACTACTGTCTCCACTTACCCTCAAATACTGTCTCCACGGACCCTCAACTACTGTCCCCATGGACCCTCAACTACTGTCCCCATGGACCCTCAACTACTGTCCCCACAGAACTACTGTCTCCATGGACCTACAACTCCTGTCCCCACAGACCCTCAAATACTGTCCCCATAGACCCTCAACTACTGTCTCCATGGACCCTCACCTACTGTCCACATAGACCCTCAACTACTGTCCCCACGTACTATCAACTACTCTCTGCAAAGACCCTAATCTACTGTCCCCACAGACCCTCAAATACTGTCCCCATAGACCCTCAACTACTGTCTCCATGGACCCTCACCTACTGTCCACATAGACCCTCAACTACTGTCCCCACGTACTATCAACTACTGTCTGCAAAGACCCTAATCTACTGTCCCCACAGACCCTCCACTACTGTCCCCATGGACCCTCAATTACTGTCTCCCAGGCCCTCAACTACTGTCACACGGACCCTCAACTACTGTCTCGCCAGGTCGTCCAAAGGGGTGAGCTTGTAGTGCGCTGTTTCAAATACATAAATGAATGTTAAAAAATGAATTCAAATATTTAAATCTTTAGAAATGTGCTGTTCGTACCATGTAGTCTTTTTGAAACCCAAACTAGAAAACGTAATCCATAATTTAAATTATAGATCAGTCTTTAATTTCAAAAAGTGTTTATGTTAAGTTGTAAGGGTAAAACTCGATTTGTTTCACTGTAACTGAATTAAATAAACACCCATGAGTTTATCACCTATTGTGTTATGGTATGTTATGTTAGGGTTAACGTTTTACAGCAGTAACCTCCACTATTACAACATATAGCCTATCCGGGGCCCTTTGAGTCAGATGTCACTACTGAGCAAAAGAAGAAAGATGGCAAAACAAACCTAACATAACATAATAGAGTTAAAGCATAATAATACTGATAACAGCAGGTGTAACAGTATCGCAGCATCTAGCACTTGTTCTTTGGGTGGATGGAATGATGAGTTAACCCTCCTAGTATTTAACATTGTGACCATCTAGTTTATACATCAAACGTTTTTCAAAGGCGTTTTAAATCAGGTAGTCATATTGCCCCCCCCCCACCCCCCCACAAATGCATCTTTTAAAATGCAGGCATGGTAGGAGTAGGGAAGACGCCTCTGCTGACCCTCCCCATATTCTCCAATTCAGGTGGCCAGGCAATTAGCCCTTCTGTTTGTTGTTTTTAAAACAGTAATAACAATAAGCCGTTCCTCCCTCTACTATCAAATTGCCTTTTTTGAAGAGAACTTGCAGAATACATTCACTAACAATAGGATCAGAATGTTGGTGATGTACGAGATAGGAAGTAGTATCTTTTTAAAACTGCCCCATAAACTATAATTCCATATTGCATGCTGTGAGAAATTGGGTTGTTGCTTCTCTGTGGGTGAGCTCTGATCAAGCAACAGCCACAATTCCTGGCAAGGTGAACCACAAAAACTCAATAAATGAATCTGTGCTTAACCCGGGGTAGCTTGGCACAAAGAGCAGCCAGGCTTAATTTAGAGACAATTTGTACCATATTTATGCAAAGCACAAAATGTTATAAAGTGAAAACACAGAACAAGACAAATCCCACACAAATTAAGAAAAATAAAGTACATTTAAATAAATTATTTGACACCAAAATAACAAATATCCAATCAGTAGAACCAGAGTTCAGAATTTAAAACGTTATTAGTAAAAACTAGTGCCTAAAAGATCAAAGCGCAAACCTCAAAGATCTAATTGAATGAGATTAAGTCAAAGTAAAACAAATATGGCCAACCATGATGGAACGTGGGTCAGATATAAGAAGTGGATTGGGCCCAGTTGGCACTTTCCTTTGGACTTAGAAGAATTTTCAAGAAAAATGTTCTAACAGGTAAAGTTCAATGGGGCAAGGCTACAGGCACTGATTGAGGAGAGAGCATCGTCGTTGTGGAGCCACTGGACGAAGATGCAGTGAAGATTTCTGTGTTTGGACTCAGTCACTTTTTGGGAAGGCAAAAATCTCCAGCGGCACAAGGCAGAAGACCGTATTTGAAGACAGTTCCAGGAGGCCCGGAGGTTAGATGCCCCATTGGTGAAGGACAGCTAAATAGGATGTGTTGCTGCAGTGACAAACGTAGTGGGAGCAGCCGCGAAGTCAGGTGGACCGGTGATGCACCTTGGGTAGATCCATGAGCAGGTTGATCCCGGTCTTCCCTCCGTTCTCAGAGCAGTTTTCAGCCAAACATTTTCTTAGTCTTAAGTTTTGGATTTTGGCTATCTGGGCACCTTTAGCAACACCACCAAGGGTCCAGGACTGATCAGACACCAATTGGGGGTTCAGAACTCAGCCAGGCTGGGTCCAGGTGCAAATTCTAGCTAGTGGAAGACTTATATACCCCTGTGGCTCTGAACAGGAGGCCAGCAGACTAGCCCTTGATGTCACTCTGGTAGTCCTGGGTTCAGGTGAAGATACAGGGCTGAAACAGCAGGACTGGCCTTTGAGGGTTCAAGGCAGGCTCCAGTCAGGAAAGCAGTACTTCCAGGTGAAGCAAAGCAGTCTTTTGAAGTACACAGCAGGCCACTGCAGCAATTTCTCTGAGGTTCCTTCTGCAGGTTCACAAACTGAACTGAAGATTGGGTCTGAGGGATCTATTTTCTACCAAGTACCTTCGTTGAAATTGGGAGAGGTTCCTAGAGGTTTCTCTTTGAAGTGCTTGAATGTGTCTGACCAATCTCTCTTACTAATATTGGTGGACTTGTTCTGTTTACGAGCCTTCTCTAGCAGCTCTCTGCTTGGCATCACAAAGCACATCCTTCTAAACAATTATGTGTGTGTCGTGCCACCTCCACAGAGCAATTAGGGGCAGTGCCTGTAGGTGAATAGTTTACCTGCCAGCCTGGAGTGGGATTCACCTGATGCTTTGGTTTCTTCATACAAAGCTGTGTTGCTATAGCAACAGTGATGTGGGATGCTTTCATTTTCTTTTAGCAACCTAACCTTGGAGAACTAGCTGCTACTTTTTTGCACTCTGTAGTTTTGTTTTGTGTCAGGAGTTTGCATACCTATCTCCTGGCGATTGAATTATGGAGCTGGGAAATACTCCAATAAGAGTCGGCATTTACAGTCTGATTCTTCTAGTGAAGAAGCTGTCTGTAATTCTAGGAAATCTGACCAGTCTGTTTTGTCTCCTTTAGAACTTCTACAGTGCATGATAACTAAAGCTATTGAAGACGTTTGTCTAGCAAGAGAGGGACCACCTCCAAAGAACTCCAGAGTGGATCCCCTGCCACAAAATCTGGACCCAGGCAATAATTCCTCTGAGGAAGAGGTATATCACAGAGTAAGATATGTTCAGGAGGTGGTGCCATCAGAAGTGGTCCAGTATCTGTGCGAGAATTCGTTACTTCCACAACTAGCAGTGCAGGAGAAAGCAGAGGATTTCTCCTCTCAGTATAGGTGCGAAGAACCAGATTTTCTTCCTGTGTCTAAGGCCATCGTAGGAGTGCTCTTTGGTGAGAGATCGAATATTGAGAAATCTAGTTTCCAGAGGTCCCTATCAAAGAGGTGTCCATTAGAGGGATTTCAAGAGGAATTTCCGGCATCATTGAAATTGTACTTGCTAATAGTTGGGCTGGTCTATCCTCACAGGGGACAATCATTTCCGAGGAGGCTTGCCCATCTAATGCTACCAATAAAAAAAGGTTGAAGGGGCTCCCAAAGAGGTCTCATGCTGCTTCCAATTTTGCACTGAGGAAAGGTACTTATGCCTAAGTACAATGTCATTTTCATGATGAGCAGTCATTAGCAGATGAGTTGAATAAAGGGAAGGACTGTATTTCTCATCTTCCTATGATGGAACAGCAAGTAAAGATCCTTTGGATGCCTCTTTATATAGTTTGTGTGCAGCAGCCTCACCAGTAGGCTGCCACACAATGAGGCTCATTTGTGCATGATGGCTAGATGAGGTCATGGAGAGCAAATAATTCCCAGAAGGCAACATTGAGTCATCTTACATTTACTGGCTCGAAATTGGTTCGTTCCCAGTTGCAGAATGTAGTAAAACAATTGACTGAACACCGCAAATGACTAGGTACAGTTTCTCAGCCTCCAAGATGGGTGCAGGTGTTTGGTTTTCTGCAAGGCTTTGGTTCTCCAGCTTCTAATTCAAGAGTAACTGGTCAGCCAACTCAGGCATGGGGTCTTGGCCAGAGCTTTCCCTTCCTGACAAATCCTGACAGCAAACCATCTTTTTTCCCTCACCCCCTCCAGCTAGTTCAAATGACTGCCTATGCTGTGAAAATAGGACAGAGTCTGTTGAATTTATTCACCAACTGGAAAACCTCAATATCATATTCCTGGGTTCTACATATAGACTTTATGGGCCCAAAAGAGGACCTTTTTGTCAATACTCAAACTCTTCATTGCCCTGCTGGTCATATTTGGTTGAAGAAAATAATCTAAGATTTGTTGAACAAGGGGACAGTTGTACAGATTCCATGGAGGAAAGAGGCAAGGGCTTGTATTCCTTAAACGTCTAAATACAGAAAGCATTAGGGGACTTAGCAGAGTTTTGGATTTGAAGAAGGTAAACTAGCTCATCCAATTTCACAGATTTAAAATGTCCACCCTCTCAATCATTACTCCCTTAGTGACTCCAGAAATGCTTCAAGTATTTCTGGAAAAGTGTAGGTCGATCGTTTAGATGCTAAACTTTCATTCCTATCTACCAGGTGTGATTGGAAAGGCATCCTCACTGAGGGATTTCACAAAGGTTTTAGTTCCTCTGGTGGGTTATTTGCATTCGCCGATATTATCAGTTATTCCCTACTTGGATGACTGGTTAATCTCTGCTTCATTTTTAAGGGTATGAGAGCAGTTCAGCTGGTCTGTGAGATTCCATTGAAACACTGATTTCTTTTGAACAGAACAAAATCTCAATTGGTGCTGGTTCAGAGTCTGCTTTTCATATGATTAAGGTAAAAGAAGCTGATGCTACATCTCAGATATTTCCTTCTCTCTCTGGAGTTCTTAATGAGGCAACAGTTGAGGGCCCATGGGGACAGGGCAGTGACCTTGTTGTTGGGCCTTTGGGCGTGCCTTGACCTTTATCTGCTTGTGAACTGTCTTCTGACTCTTTGGGATCCAAAGTTGAAGGACTATGACAGACTGGTACCTCGATCTTAGACTGTGTTAATGAAACTGCAGTGGTGGCTAGATCCCCACCATCTTGCCAGGGTAATTCTGTTGTCTCCCCTCTTCCCTTAGTGGTAACTATGGATGCCAGTTTCTGTGGGTGGAGGGCCACTTTGGTGGATCAGTTAGTCCAATGGCTGCGGGTCAATCAGAGAGCAGGAACCATCATCCAACTGGAAGGAGTTAGCTGCTCTTGAAAATGCTCTGTTCTTCTTTGATCCCCTTCTCAAAGACCACACCGAGCAGATCTGGATAGACATCCAGGTCATGAGGTCCTATGTGATTGACTTGGAGAGATCCCAGGTTCCCCAGCCGGCCCATCTGCGTGAATTGATAGGGATTTGGGCACAGAGGAATTTCCTTTTTCCAAAAGCAGTCTAACTCCTGGGGACTATATATGGGCACGAGGACAGATTGAGTTGTATGTTTCCATCCTCCTTGATCATGACCATTTGCTCCCTGCTCTTTTTTTAGAGGTCAGAGGAGGTTCAAATCACAATGCCTAGATCTGTTCATGTCCATGGAGAACTCTCTGCTAGAAAAGCTTGTCATTAGGCATGGGCAGTGCATGCCTTATGTATCCAGCGCCCATAAGTGCTGCTCTGTACGTTTCCCTCTTTTTCTTGGTTGAGCAGGATCATTCACAATATCAGGGATGAGAGGGTGAAAGTTCTGTTGATTGCCCCAGCCTAATGCCATTGGTCATGGTTTCCTCTATTGCAACATATGTCTATTCAGGCTCCCTGGATGTTTCTAGTTTCCCTTTATCCACCGAGCTGCCCTGTGCTGTCAGAGGCGTGTGGTAGGTTCTGTCTGCTATCGCTTACCTTCCCACTTTCTTTATTCAACTTGTGATGAGCGCGAGACTGTTTCAGAATACTTACCTAGTGTTTAGCATGAGGTTGCCATGACATGTATTCAGTGGCAGCTCCACCACTTACATGGAGCAGCGTTGCCCCACAGCTTTTTAGCAGCGAAATAAAGGAAAAATAAAATGATAGTAACTCAATGTTATTATCATTTTATGTGTTCCTGCTGCTGAAGCTTTGCAGGGTGGGGTGGGGCGGGGCTGCTCTGATGACAGGAGCAGGGAGAGTGGTGAGCACACTTTGTAAGTGTGCATGAGTGTTTGGCCGGCTGTCTCGAGCTGTCTAAACATTCATGCACATTTGGCATGTTTTTCACCCAGGCTGTATTGCATCCTGGGTGGAGAACATGGCCAGGCTCCCATTCCCTGGCTGAGTGCCAAACCATGGCACTCAGACCAATCACAACGCTGCATTGCAGCATTGTGATTGGCTATGGGGAGCCTGGGTGTGCTTCCTGTTCCACCAGAGCAAGAGAGTACGAAGAGAGATGCAGCAAGGAAGCAGCGAGAAGGTATTTTCTTGTTTTTTGTTTTACACCCGCTTCCCCCCCTCTGTCCCATCCCCCGCACAAACCTCACCCCACCACCCCCGATATGTGCGGGTCATCACTGCATGCACCGTGATAAGAATGTTCAGCTTTAAACTATTAGACAGTTGTATTTCACCCACCTGATGTGCCTGTCACGTCTGTGGCTCCTGGGAACCTTACACCGAATAAAGCTCTTCTGTCTACAAACTTCCTGACCCCGTGTCATCTTCAATTTGGTGATGAGGATAACAGGTCCCCAGCCATGGAACCCACTGCTGAGGATCACCTTTATTCTCTTTTTATTGCTAGCACCTAACGTTTGTACAAGGTGTGAACCATTCAATTTAATTCTCTGCCATCAGAACTTCGTTGCCATCCTGCTGACACTCCTCTGCTTTACACCCTTTGGGCTACTTTGAGTGTTCTTCATTCTGCACATTTCTGCCTTCGATTTGCTCCGCTCCGCCCTCCGCTTCTCTCACAAGCAGTGCTTTCACACCCTTCAGTGCCATGAGCCATCAGGCTCCAACGTAACTACATGCCACCATGTTTGTAGCTTCATAGGGAAGACAATCCTGCTCCGAAGAACAGCGAGCCATCCGGTTGCAACATGGCTATGTGTCACCATTTTGGTTACCATTTCAGCAGCACCTGCACACTTGGCATTATGCGAGCCATCTGGATCCAGCGTCAATACATGCTGCTATTTTGAATTACATAAATAAGCATTTCAAGCTCCGTACTCTTTGATGCGTCTGATTCTGGTTTTATAACCTCATTGTGTGATTTATATTAAACTTTTCTGCCTTTGCTTGGATCAGCAATTCCTTCTTCCACGCAGGTATTATGTTTGTCAGTCACGCTTCCTTACTGCATTTACCTCCCTGTCAAATCCCTAAAATGTAGAAGTGTTACAATCCTCCAAAATTCAGGAACATCTCCTTGGACACAAAATTCCTGCTCTCTCCAAAGTTATTGAGGTAGCAAAGAGCATTGACCGATCGGTCAGATCATTTAGAGTTCTCAATGAAAATAAAGATAGTCACATAGATGCCCCTATAATTTTTATTTATTTATTTATTTTTAAGCTTATATCGCGCACAGCTACCCACAATGGGATTCCCGGCGCTAGGGATAGGCTGTAGAAGAAGAGGAGGCAGTTTCACCTAACCTGAGTCACAGCAGGCTATTGGGCACGTTGAGTAAAAAAACATGTTTTCAGAGCCTTACGGAAGCGAAACAAGTTGGTCTCGAGTTTTAGAGCCAGTGGGAGGGAGTTCCAATATTTGGGACCCAGAGTGGAAAAGGAACGACCTCCCATTTTTGTCAGCTTCCATCTTGGCATAGTGAAATTTCCCATGTCCGATGACCTTAGTGGACGTGTGGGTCTGTAGGGTGTTATCAACCCTTGAAGGTAGGCTGGGGCACTACCCTGCTTGACCTTAAACATATAGCATAGTGCCTTAAATTTAATGCGTTCAGGAATACTCAACCAATGAAGGTCGCGTAAGGCGGCCTTGGCTGAGGTGCGTCTGGGAATGTTTTTTAGCAGGCGCGCAGCCGCATTTTGCACTACCTGCAGCACCTGTAAGGTGGCTTTATCTGCGCCCAAGTAAAGGATATTACCATAGTCCAGGCGAGATGTTATGAGCGCCTGGACTACGGTTCTGCGGGAGGAGAGTGGAAGCATCCACAAGATCTTATAGAGCCACCGCAGTGTTGAAAAGCAGATGGCAGCAACCTTAGTGGCCTGTTGTCTCATAGTTAACCTGTCGTCTATAATGACGCCCAGGTTGCGAACTGCAGTGGAAGGTGTAGGCACAGTACCCAATTCGATGGGCCAATGGTGGGGTCCCCAGAGATGTTTATTCCGACCCAGAATGACCACCTCGGTCTTCTCCCCATTCAGTTTGAGACAATTTCTCCGCATCCAGTCTGCCACAAGAGTGAGGCCTGACTTGAGTGCGGAGATGTTGTTCTCGTCTCTCCCTGATAGGGAGAAGACAATCTGGGTGTCATCTGCATAGGAAAACAGGGTTAGCCCAGCCTGTTCGACAATTGATGCCAAGGGTTTAACGTAAATATTAAATAATAAGGGGCTAAGGATTGAGCCTTGGGGAACACCGCGGGTAGATGGACAAATGGTGGAAGCAGCTTTAGGAGAGAACACTTGAAAACTACGGTCATTGAGGAAAGACACCAGCCAGGCCAAAGCCTGGCCACCCACACCTAGAGATTTCAGAGAGTCAATGAGGATGGAGTGTGACACGGTGTCGAACGCTGCGCTCAAATCCAACAGGATGAGCGCCATGGTGTTACCTTGGTCGACACCGTGCCTCAGACTCTCCGTTACCCCCAGGAGCGCTGTCTCAGTTGAGTGCCTAGGCCGGAAACCCGACTGAGAAGGATGGAGAAAAGCGGTGTTTTCGACCAGTTTAGAAAGCTGGAAATGTATATGTCTCTCCAGTATCTTCGAAAAGATTGGCAGCAAAGATATCGGGCGAAAGTTGGCGGGGTTGGAAGAATCGGCGCCCGATTTATTTAGTAAAGGTACCACCATGGCGTGTTTCCAAGGTAAGGGGACCTGGGCCTCACACAAAGAGGTGTTTAGTAGTTTAATGAGAATAGGGTGAGTAAGAGGATCCAGTTGTTTTAATATTTTGGCCGGGAGCACATCCAATGGGGAACCAGAACGCACACTGTTTAGATAGGACACAAAAGAAGTGGCGTCTAGGGGCTGCCAGATGGAGATTGCAGCATCAGTGGTGGAATTCACCAATTCCTGGACCGTATTAGGGGCGATAAAAGTGGTCTCTGGAGGTGGAGAAAAATGATCGTAAATAAGATCCACTTTGTTTATAAAATAATCCGCTAAGGACTGACACTGGACGGCATCAAGAGCCGGAGGAGGGGGAGTGGAATTTACACCAGTCAGTTTCTTCACAACGGAGAATAACACCTTAGGACAGTTTTGTGCATCGGTCACTGTTTTTGTAGTATAATTTGCTTTAGCAGTTTTGCAGCAGTTATGGTACTTTTTTAAGGCTTCTTTATAAATGATTTTACATCCACAATTCCAATAGACTCAAGCCAAACAAAAACAAGTGTTTCTTCAATTGTGGTAAGGGAACATTGTCCCAAATGTGGTTCCAGCAATCACGTTAATAAATCTGCATGTTCCATTAAAGAATGTTTCAAAGTGTGGTAAAGATGGACACTTCTCTAGTGTGTGCAGATCCCAGAGTGTCATTCATGCTATACAGAAAGGTAAAATGGAAATTCACATTGAAGAATTTGGACGAGAGAATTTGGTTCTTGTCATGGAGAATGGCAGTACCCGTGCAGAGAGCTATTTCACCATTGATCAGGACCCATGCAAAACTCCGTCCTATGAAATCACCATAGATGGATTCAAGACTTCAATGTTGATTGACTTGGGGTCACCTTTTTCCTTAGTATCTGGTGGTTTCTTCAAGAAATGGTAGACAGACAGTAAACTTGAAAATAATGGCAACCAAGCCTTTGGATAGGGAAATTCACTCATAAATATTCTGGGATAATATATAGCTGCCATTTCTTTGAAGCTCGCACCATCTTAAGAAATGGTCAAAATGTCCTAGGTAGGTTGGAGGAAACAAGGACACTTAAGGCTAGTTTTGGTGGAGCCTTCTGCTGAGCTGTCTGTCTATTGTATGACCATTCATCAAGGTATTCAGGGAATTATTGAACAATTTCTAAATGTGTTTCTCGAAGATTTGGGGGCTGTAAAAGGATGTACTCACAAGATTAAACTTAAGCCTGGTGCAGTTCCGCTTAGACATAAGCTTAGAGATGTTCTCTAAAGTGCTAGGAAAGATCTTGGTTTCTTAAACAATGATGAGGTAATTGAAGCTGTCGCCGCTCCTGAGTGGGGTTTCTCCCATAGTTTCAGTCAAAAGAAATCTGGTTCATTTAAGATTGAGTGTGGATTTCAGATCACTTAAGCAGATTGTGGTGGATTGCCATCCTCTTCCAAAGATCCAAGAATTGCTAGCACAATTCAACAGAGCTAAATTCCTTACATCTCTTGATCTAAGGTCTGCCTGCCTCCAAATGAAATTGCAAGAGGACTTCAAACATTTACACATTTGACAACCTTCATTACCTCCTATGGCTCTTATACATACATAAAGGTGCCTTTTGGTCTTGCATCTGCCACATCAGCTTTTCAAAAACTAATGTTTTCATTTTTATTCACTTTTTGGTGAAATTGTTGGTGTCATTGCTTTTCAAGGTGGCATACTAACCTATGCAGATAGTGTTGAAACACACAATGACAGGATATCTTGGGGCAGATTACCAACGATTAGCGATATTTATCGCTAACTAGGCTTAGCAAAAAAAATTTTATCGCTAAGCATCGCTGGAAATTATCGCTGAGATAACGTGCTATTAGCAACGTTTATCTCCAAAGCGATAATTTTTCCGGCGATAGCATAGCTAAGAACTGGTCAGAGCAGGCGTTAGTTTGTGGCGATAGCGGGAATATTTCCATCGCTACGCCTGCCTTGCTAATAGGCGATAGCGACGTTAGCGACTGCTTTCGGTCGCTAACAGGTTGGGTACGCCCACTTTGCATGTCATTAGCGATAAATATCGCTGACATGCAAAGCGGGACCCAAACCGCTGGCTATCGTCTAAAGCTGTCGCTAACTGCTGTTAGCGACAGCTTGCTAATAGAGCAATAGAATTATGGCCTCTTAGCGGCCAAAAACGGCAGCTAAAGCAGCGATAATTGCCTATCGCCCTGCTTGGTAATATGCCCCCTTGTGTTTTAAAGATTTTACACGATAAAGGCATGACCTTACACATGCAGAAATGTAGATTTTTAACTCAGTAAGTAGACTACTTGGTTATGGTAATTTCTAGTAAGGGACTTTGTTCCAAACGCAGTCTGCTGCAGTCGATGGAGTCCAAGTCTTCCCTTTCTGATAAGGATCAACTAAGATCATATTTAGGGTTATGTGAGTTTTACTCGAGATTTATTTACAAGTTTTCGCACATTGCTGGTCCACTTAGGCAGTTGATCGGGAAGGGAGAAAGGTTTAAGTGGGTACAAGAACACCAAGTTGTTTGTGAAAAGATTTAATCATCCATTGTTAATTCTACTCGACTATCCCCTTTTAACTGTGCTAGCCAGTTTGTCCTGTATGTTGCTGCCATCTCTGATGCGTTAGGAGCTAAGTTGAACCAAAAAGATTGTGATGTTGAAAGGACCATTGCTTTCACCTCCAGACCTCCTTCTGTAGCTAAGAGTAAATATTCGACCACTGAACTTGAAGCTTTTACCTGGGGTGTTGAACCCTTTAAGACAAATTTGTTGGGAAAGAATTTAACATTGAAAACTGACCACAAACCACTGTTACTGTTACTTAATGGCAATGGCACAGGCAAAGCTTCAGCTCGTTTGGTGAGAATTCTAGCTAAAATGTATGAATGCAACTTTACAGTCAGTTACATACCAGTTTCATGTAATGTGGTGGCAGATTGCTTATTGAGCTTGCCCAATTCAGACTGTGTGGACAAACTTGAGATTCTCGATGAGTGTGTTGCATCTATTGATGCTATGTTAGAAATATGGCACAACAAAGGGGCTTATTGGCAAGAGGCCTGCCAGAGTGTCACTTTTTTTTAAGGTCCGGTGGCGCAAGCCTCACAATCATATCTATGAGAACATGTAAAGCCACCCTGCATGGCTTTGCATGGCCTCATAGATATGGAGCGCTGCCTCGTCTTACTTTGCGTCGAGGGGGCATTCCGGTGGGTGTTCCCACACAACCCCATGGATTTTGACACTGCTTCAGATTTTCAAAATCATATAAATCAGGGAAAGCGCCTAAATCATACACCTCTCCAGATCAGGCGTAAGGAGGAGAATTTTTTTTATTTCTCCTCGTTTATTTCCTCTTTCTATGTGTGCACATCTAGAATGAGGAAAATGCCTCTTGAGATTGTTTTTGTGCAGGAAGGTGCCCCTTCCTGAACAAAAGCATTCCTGTAAACACCACAGACACCCTTGCAACATGGTGCAAGGGTGCCTGCATTGGCACTAGGCACCAAATTGTGCGCTTGTGCTGGCTGAAAGGACAGGAATGCACTGCATCTCGTACATACGGTGCATTCTTGCCCTTTCCAATTGCTGTAGGGCAGCTCAGCAAAAAGACTTGTGGTACTGCCCTATGGCAATGTTTTGTAAATTAAGCCAAAGTGTCTAAAGAGAGATGGCTGGAGGAAGTCATGTGAGATCAGGAGGATCATTGAGTAGTTGAATGCACCAAGAAAGGTTGGACTCTTGGGAAGCTTTTAACCTCAGACAATCACTTGTTTTGGAAAGTTAGAAATGTGATTACTTTTGGTGGTGGAATAGTTATTAATGACCTGTGATATTCCCCCTCGCAGTTTTAGACAGAATATTATTGAGTTGCGTCATGAAGGAAATTTAGGTGAGACTATTACCAAGTGTTTGCGATTTCTGTTGCTGGCTGTATATGGACTCTCAAAGATCATCCTTCATCAAACTTTGCTATAAGTATGCTAATTCACTCAATCTTTAAGTACCAATAGGGTCAAATCTTCTCATTCTGAATATCCAGGGAGACGTTGAGAAATGTTAATACTGGTTTTACTAAGTCCTTATGAAAATATTTCAGTTGGTAAAGTATGCGTTCTAGTTTTAATAGACTATTTTTCCAAACGGGTTAAAATTAAGTGGATTACTCAAGTTGTATCACGTTTTTAAAGGAATTCAGAAAGAAAGTTTGCCTGATTTCATTGTTTCTGACAGTGGAGCACAGTTTACCTCCCAATCTTTTGGAAGTTTCCTAAGGGGCAGATGTATAAATCACAAAAGAACTGCGTTATATGCTCCCAATAGGTATGGTTTAGTTTAGAGATTTAATGGAGTCATTGCCTAGGTCATACAGGCTGCCTTGGTTGAGGTGAAGAATTTTGTAGCTGAAAAATTTGGGCATGTCACTCCTCTTCTCATTCACTCACAGTTTTTTCTCCTTTTGTCATATTGAACGGACGGATTTCAAGGACTACCTTTATGCCTCAATGAATTAAGGCTACACTACAAGTTATTAACCTTAAAGAGATGTATGATAAAGGCTCGTTATAATGTGTGCTGCAAACATGTTTCACTGGGAAAGGAAAGAAAGTCTGATTCTAGTCAGGAGGGTACCAAAGTTGGTAATTTTGCCAAAGTTGATAGTTGTGCACTGTCTGGGGGGAGGGGAGAGCATGTGTTAGGATCATATTACATTTTCATGTAACAAAAAGGAAAATCGAAGTTTTCAAAAGCCTTTCAGGTTGTGTAAATCCTCTGCCAAACTCAACAATAATTCTTGGCGGATTCTGAACCGGTTAGCCAAAGCCTAGAAGAATGGCAGAACAAGGAAGATTTGGATGTGGGTGTTTTTGAAGGTATCTCTGGGACTTTCTCTCTTCCCTCACCTTCTTTTTCTTTTTTAGTTGATTGTGCTAAGGCTGGATCAAGTTCCAATTAACAATCATGCCAACCTTCTGAACCTGTTATGGCTGAGGAGAATACTTCTAAGTCGGATGAGCGTGGATCACAGTGCTCAAATATTTCTAATGATATTTGTAATCATTTATGTTGCTCCTGGTTTCCATAGCAGAGCAGGTTTCGAGGGATAGATGTATTCCTAAGAAATGTGACGATTTTGTCCTGTTTTAAACCGATTTTTTTGCCTGTTCAAGTTTTTACTTTTCTCCTTGTAACTCTAGCATTTTATTGCATATGGGTTGCAAGTTCATATGCACATTGTTGCTCATATTCTTTTATTGTTTATTTTCATTCATACGTACATTGTTCTTACATATTTTGCTTTCTTTTATTTCCTCCTTATTATTTCTTTATGTATTATTTTTGTGCTAAATAATAAAGAGACAAGACGCGTGATAGGTTCTGTCTGCTGTCACATACTTTTTGACTTTCTTTGTTCATCTTGGGATTAGTGCAAGACTGTCGTAGAATACTTACCTATGATTAGCACAAGGTTGTTATGACATGCATTGGGTTAAGAATGTTTAGTTTTCAACTGTTAAGACAGTTGTGCTTCATCTTCCTGATAACCGGCCACGTCCTTGGCTCCTGAGGACCTTAACTTGAATAAAGCTCTTCTGTCTACAAATTTACTGACCCCGTTCCTTCTTCAAGGAGGCCCTTCTCCACATGTCCCTGGGGATTTCGAAATTGAGCAGCAGAGGCTAGAGGCATTAGGCTGTTCTTTTTAGATGGCACAATCCATCAAAATTACATGATACAGAGTACTTTAAAGCAATATGCCAGGTATAGTAGAAGGTTTCGCTCTTGGAATCGTCTTTCCTTAGTCTTGTGAGTGTGGAGGAACTTTGTATTTCTCAGGTATTGTTTTATTTTGGGTCGTGCTGTATCTATTCTTTGTAGTCAGTGCACGGTCATCAGACCTATTAGCGGACACAGTATTTTATCTGTCTGATTCCTTTGTTTCTCATCTTTTTAGGGCCATCTTTAGGAGGCCAATCGGTCACTCACCTGTCCCTTCTTGAGATCTGTCCATTGTTTTGCATATTCTGCAGGTTGATCCATTTGAGCCTGTGCAACCAGTCTTGTTAAAATTCCTTACTTTGAAGCAATTTGTTTGGGTGGCTACTTGTTCTGGGTGAAGATTGGGTACATTGTCAATCTCTTATCCTACCATCCTTCCATTAGGTTTTCTGAGGATAAGGTGACAAGTGCCTATCCTACTTCAAAAAGAGGGGCGGTAAGGGAAAAAAAAGGAACAGAGGGGCTCGTCCTCCAAATTAGCACATTATAATCATAGAGAGCCTTTCTGTTAGAAGATGGGATTTCTTTCCACCCTGATGTTTGTTGGGAAACAATGTGTTTTCCTCAGATAACCTCGGATATACCTCGGAGAGGAGTTGGCCTAATGGCTAGGGGACTCAACCTCGAATCTGGGGAACTGGGTTTGAGTCGCGAATCTGGGGAACTGAGTTCCAGTCTCAGTAATGATGCTGAACATCCTGCGATTCTGGGCAAATCACTTAAACTCCCCATGCCTAGAAAAAATAAATGTGTCCTCATGTAATGCAACTGGTGCTATGTAAAGCGTTCTGATACCCGATTTGGGACAAGTTTGCGCTATATAAAACTCTGTAAAGAAATCATCATCAAGTTCCTGACCGACGGGTATGTGGAAGAACTTATTGTTGGTACTTTGTGTTTGGATTAAGGGTTGAGGTGTGAGTGGGGGGAAGGAATTTAAAAATACTTGGCTAGTAGGAAAAGATTATTTACAATTACCTCTATCCGGTATGGTTAAAGAATGGGAACTTAAAAGGGACAATGTGCTTTAGTTCCGCTGTTTGACACATTTCCAGCCCTACCCCAAGGCCATTCATCAGGACTGAGATTGCGAGTTCCCTGGTATAACACTTATATCTCCTATAAGTCAGGACTAAAACAAATGTGCGAAAAATAAATAAGGAGACAGGGGCGGGTGCAAACGCTAAAGCAAGGGCGTAGTCTTGAGGCAAGTGTGACTGCAGGCACCCCTTCCCCCGTACGGGCTCATGTTGCAATTAAGAGGCAACTAATATATTTGATACAGATCTATTGTGATATTAACACCAATGGGTACTGTATGCATTCAGTATATTTATTTTTCACTAAATTGTGAAGACCAATTACTTTTTTCTGGGCTGCTTTTAAGTGCGCTTCTGTTAATGATGTTTGTGCAGCCACTACTTGGGCCTTTCCTCATACTTTTATTTGTCACTATAAATTGGGAAAAGAAAGGCGGATGAAGCGGATAATGTCTGGATTACTGTTAGACCTGGCATCCTTTGCATGGTTTTCCCCTAACATTTTTGCCTTCAGGTCATGGAATTGTTGGACTCTCTCTACTCAGACTCCTCTTAGCTTTTCCAAGAAGGTCCAGAACCTTGGAGTTACTTTAGTTGAGCACCTCTCTCTTGAAAAGCATGTCAATGAAGTAGTAGGGATCTGCTTTGCACTTCTTCGGAGTCTCAGAAGGCTCTTCCCAATGTTACCTACTCAATCTAAATCTCTGATTGCTAGGTGTGTAGTGCTTAGCAGACTTCTCTTGGGAGCCTCCAACTGACTGGTCAAGACATTGGATAGAGTTCAGGTTGATACAGCAAAATTGACTCTTAATAGATCTCAGAATTCTTCCGCATCCAGTGCTCTTAGAGACCTTCATTGTTTACCAATCGAACAAAGGATACTTTTTAAATAGCTTTGTATTGTATTCAAAGCCCTCCAGAATAAATTACTTTGTTTTTGCTGGCCTTAGGACACGGCACACTTTACCACTGCTAACCAGTGCTAAAGTGCTTATGGTCTTTCCCTAAAACATGGTAGCACTGCCTTATACCCCACTGGCACATTTAATTTACTTGTAAGCCCCTAGTAAGGTGGCACTACATGTGCCCAGGGTCTGTAAATTAAATGCTTCTGGTGGGCCTGCAGCACTGATTGTGCCACCCACTTATGTATCCCTTTAAACATGCCTCAAGGCTACCATTGCATAGCCTGTGTGTGCTGTTTTAAACTGCCATTTAAAACTGGCAAAATAAACCTTTTGCCAGACCCAAACCTATATTTTTACTACATATAAGTCACCCCAAGAGTAGTCCATGGACAGCCCAGATGCTAGTGTATTCAAAAAGCAGTACATTTACTTTTCAGTTTCACATGTCCTTGTAGTAAAAAACTCTTACATTTGTTTTTCACTACTTCAAAGCCTATCTCTCATGTAGGATGACATTGGACTTACCTTATGACATTTTATAAGTGTAATTTCCGAATGGGAATAGGTATCAGTTTGTGTGATGGTGTCTCTGTAATCACAATTTAAAATCCTAACTTGTAGTGAAGTCGGGTTTTTAACTGCAATTTTTAGAAAGTTGGCATTTTCTTGCCTCTGCCATTTAATGGCTGCAGTCTGCTTGGGTTACATGACTGGATGTACCTGACAGTTGAGCTTTGTGTAGTCCTCCTATACAGCCGCACATAATGGGGAGCTTAGGTGTGACTGGATAGGCCATCACTGGCAGGATGGGTGAGAGGAACTGGCCCAGCCCCACTTATACTTGAGTAGGCTGTGTATAGTCTCTATGCAAAGGGCTGCATATCTCCTGTAGTAAGTCTGGAGCCATGGCCGGGAAGGCAGGGCATTTGTGCACTTCAAAGGCAAGCCTCCAGAAGCTTCTCCCTACTTCAAAGGCACTACTATACTGTGTATAAACACTGGGCCTCAGACACCAACTCTTCTGTACACTTCTGGACCTATGTTCTGTCAGGAAGGACTGCTGTGCTGATACAGGACTGTCACTCTGCTGGACTGCTACTCTAAAGTAACTGATGCCCTGCTGTGCTCACCTGCTGCCTTCTTGCATGGCGAAGGAGAACTGGACCTGCAACTCCATTTTGAACCCAGGACCTCAAGAGTGACTCCTATGGATGGCCTTCTAATTTGAGCTTCAGGGATCTAAAAGGCTCATCAACATCCTGCACCTGCCCCTGGTCCCCGCTTCAGCGCGTACCTAACACCCAAGTGGTGCTACTTAGGTCCTGGACCCTTAGTGTGGCTCAAGGGTGCTGAAATCATGTGTTTGGGCTCTTCGCGATTGTGAACTGCCCCGTTTGCACCGAGACCTTGGCACTCTTACTGAGAATTAATGTGAAGCTCCATCAGCCCAACTCTTCACACTGCAACATCGAACGCTTGCAGGGATTTATAACGCAAAGCTCCAGCAACTCCCACTCACAACATCGGCCCTCGCCTCGCACTTCTCTGACAGCCTCCTGTGATGTTCTCTCTGCTCCTCACAGCCCTTTGAAATGCGAATGGGATTCTTAGCCTGAACTTGAGAACATAAAAACCTCAGCAGATCTACCCTGATGACTCTATCTGAACTGCGCTCCATTGTGGTCGTGCTGAAAGAGTGACTTTGATCTGGTCCAGGGTGATCAGCTGTCCTGAGTTGGCGTTTTGTGCTTTTTAGTGCTATTTTCACTAAATACTTTACAAATTCATAACTCTGGTTCTTCTGATTGGATTTATGCCTTTTTGGTCTTGTTTTATTTATTATATTTTACTCTATTGATCTAACTTGGTGTGGGATACTTTTTGAATGTTTTTTTCACTATTTTACTCTTTAATGTGCCAAGCTAACGAGGTTTCGCACAGGTAAATTTGGAGTTTGCTTGTGCCTTACCCCGAAAAGAATTGTGGATGCTCATTGAGCAGGGCTCACACCACAGTCAACCATCCCAATTTCTCACAATTAATTTCTGGTAATCTTCATTACTCCAAGTCATAGACTTCCTCGTCACAGTCCTACTTTTTCCTGCTATCCCTCCAGGAGGGTGGATGAGCAGTGGATCTAAGGAGAAGGTTCAGCCTTTCTTCCCACAAAAGATATCTGAATTGCAATTTGCTTTGTATTTTCTCATTTAGGAATCAGGTGGCACCTAGATTCAGCCCCACCTGTATGATTCTTGACATAAGAAGTGGTCATGGTCCGTTACTTGATGAAGACAAGACCCTTTTCTTTTCTTAGTGTGGGTGAAAACACAACTCTTTCTGTGGCAGAGCTCTTTATGGTAAGGATAGTGATGGGGAAGATTACAACTCGGAGTAATGAAGATTACAAGTAAGCTATCGGGAATTTGTTGAGATGCTTGCGACCTCTTCAGGCTTATCAACAGGGTTCAAAACATTCTGAACATAAATAGGCTGTTGCAGCTCATTCCTCAATTAGCAAAACAGAGAACACATTTTGTTTTTGTGAAAGTACATGCAACATGAAAATAAAGGCACTTACTAAGACGTCAGCGTCCAGCCTGCCAATTAAATCATCACAAACTGCAATAACTGTCCACTTCTGCTCCCAGGACCGAGCTACCTCTCCAGTCCCTCAATGACAATATATTTGGCTTGGACCCTGTACAGTACTCTTCTCCTTTTTGGCTACATTTACGCTATACATATAACTTATACTTACACATGGTCTTGTAGAGCCAATGACTAGAGCAACCTGTACAGTCACCTCATCAGAAGGTGTAAATATATTTGCATCTTCTGATATTTGCATTTTCTGATTAGACGACTGAACAAGATGCTCGAGCCAAAGGTTCTACAAGAACATGTGAAGATAGTGGATAAGCGGTTTTAGTGCCTCTTACCTGATACTAATAAACACAATCACAGCATGTGATGCCTGTGCTACCCAGGGAGGATTTACTCTGCCTGCATCATCTTCACTGTGTCCTTCCTCTGGGACCGGACGAGGCATGCCTAGGTGAATAAGCAACATTCTTGTGTATGCCTGCAACCGTGGGGACCCTGGAGGGTCACACCTCCTCCTTGCACCTAGCATCTAGAGCCCTGAAGTGGCCACAAGGCACATGTTTATCCCAATACAAAGCCCCCCACATAAACAACATTCAGAGTGCATCTCTGCGTCCATGGCAGGTGCCTTATAGTTCTTCATTTTAAGTGCAACCAGCTTTCGAACTTTCTTGTCTGTTAAAGTGAATTTTTCATTGTTGTAATCAATTCTCAGAGAGTATTTAAACTTTTTTTGTCAAATACATACTATAAGAAAATGAATACAGTTCCAAAATGTGCCCCTATGGCTTAACTAGTGTAATCCAAACTTTAGAAGTCTTTTCTTCCAGCAGTGATGCAGTGTGCAGAAACTAGTAGATATTTCACCCCTACCTTTTTAGCAGGATTAAGGCGTTTGAAGATTGCGTGTGTGATGGGAATAGGTTTTTATGCATCCTATGGCGGGCTTGCTTGTATTATGTAACGCGTGCTGCGAGAGTAGTTCTCGCGCTACAATTAGGCGGCTGAAATTAGTCGGAAATGCGGTGCTGCGGCGCGGGGGTGCACATTATATCATTACTATGAAGCAATAAGATCTCAAACGTTTAACTTGTCGCTGGGGGCCCTTTTGTCTCCAAGGGCCCAAGTAACTTTGCACGAAACCAAATGCTATTTTCATTTTTTGTGCGGCTTTGTTTGCTGACAAGTGCCCACTGTGTCTTTATTGCGGAAAAGTGAGCATTAAACCTTTCAAAGTTTCTTGAAAAACAAAGAATCTGCGGCTCCCCCTTGGAGATCATGAGTCTGCGACGGAAAGCAGCCTCATTGATATTATATTCGTATTATGTCTGCGTGGGCTCCTGCTTGGAGCAGGTCGTTGAAAGAACCGTAGCTTAAACAGGGGCTGCTTAAATGGAAAGGAAGGCAAGAACACGCGAAATGCAAATATTAATGATTTTTTTAACAAAAACAGTAGTCTCCACACAAAAGAATATTTTTCTAAAAATGTTTGCAAAACCCTTCTTAGAGCTCAATGCCTTGGATACCTCAGACATCCTGTTCGCCCAAAGTTTATTTCTGACTATTTTGGTAGTGTTTTAGTTTGTGACTTGTTAGTATTTTGGTTTGGGACTTTTTAGTATTTGTGATTGCATGCTTACAGTTGAAACTGTGGTGGGTGACATTAATTGATAGTGTGGTGCAATGCACTAAATAGGCCTCTTTCAACAATAGACCATAATCTTTTGATAATTAATAGGTAGGAAAGAAACACCCGCCCATCCCTCAGATTAGCAGAGTATTGACTTGTGGAAATTATTTTGCTGTGAATTCACCATTGACTGTAATGGTGGCCAAGGTGCAAGCAATGTTTCTAAAACATGCACCTAAATCGTGCAGATGTCGTAGTCACATATAGGGGTACCAGATGGTGTCATGCGCTATTTCAGAAAAATTAACATTTTAGAACGTTTATTCTTGTTTTGCTTTCCTAATATTTGGCCTACTGTGCATTAACTTCTGGCACAATGTTGAGGACATATTTGTTTTTCAGAACGGGTGGGCACAATGGGCATGATTAAGATTTGGCAGGACTCTGTTGTCCCTCCGTGGCAGTGGTTACAAGTACTCTATTAAGCTGACTGAGTCCCCCCCGCCACATTTAGATGTGTGCTGGCTGATACACCGCCCACAGCGACAGACTGTTTACCGTCGCGTAAGCGGCACACCTCTGTTGACGCGGCAGACCTAATTGCTGGCTAACAATACTCTGTTGCCGTCAAGCCGGTGGGTTTGTGCCAAGCAGATTTAGAATTTCCTGTTGTGCTGGCTTTTCTAGCGGCAGTTTCCTGATGATGTGATTCCCTGGTCGAGAGGAGACTGGTAAGTACCACTTTCATAATGTGTCACTACACATATAGGTTGCGTGTGGTTCAAAAATATATGTAGGTAATGTGTCATGCACCTTGTAGGTACATATAGCATGCCACATATACAACATACGCACACTATTGAATGTACACTCACATGCACCACAAACACAACACCCACAACCACAAAAAATACCAAATCAGTATCAATACAGGTGTAATCATTTTTCATTGATTAGTTTTAAAATGAACACTAATGCATTACACATAAGAATAAAGTTGAATGTAAGGGCAATGTAAAAATACACGAGGCTAAAGAAAATATTAACACACAATTCGAAGTAAGATGTGTAAAAAACGTACCTTTGATCCCAGCAAAAACTGAGTTGATTAGCATCGTGGTCAAGTTGTAGCACCAAAGGAAGGACCTGGACAATGGGTTTCAAGATGGAAACAGAAGTGGGAAACAGAAACAAAAGTATGTTCGTACCTTATTTCCTTTAAATCTGCCAACTCAAGTATGGAGATATTCCTGCCACAGTTGTCCCAAAGGAAAGCACATTGTGATTGTGCTGGTGGTAATCCTGGCTTGACTCCCTCCGACAGCCACTTTACCCGATGACACTGTCGATGCGGGAAGGAAATCCTGGCGGTCTCAGTGGCACTTAGACGGTCTTTCGCCCATGGACCTGCTAACATCTAAACCGAGTGGGCAGGTCACCAAGTAGGCGGGCGGTGAATCCATTGAAAAAGTGACAACAGGACCATATCCGCCAAGATCTAAATCGGGCCCACTGTCTGTATCCTAACCACAAAGCAGAGAGTAAGAAAGGAAGAGTCCAAATTCTGTGAGTCAATCTGCTGCACCCAGGTCAGCTGCTGCTTTCAGATTACAAATGTAGAAATAGGGGTGATATTAAAAAAAAAAAAGCAAATGTGAATGGCAACATTTCTATGTATCACAGTGAATATTCATACAAGATGCTAAGAGACAAAACAATTAAAATAGCCCTATGTCTTTGCAGAATAGCAGTACAAACCACAACCCTACTTTACATATTTTCATGTATTCTCTCCTATTGATGGAAACATTTGTTATAACCTATACATCCCACCAATTCACTTCATGTCATTAACGTCCTCTTTATATTTTTACAATTTCTTTGCCTTCCTATTGTAGTGCATTTCAGTACATGCAAAACTCTGAAATTCATTGTATTAAAGACTCCCTTATTGGGGAGTTACCGTATGAATCTGAGTTGGTGAGTGAGTGGAATTGTAACTTGAAAATCGAGTTCACTTGGCTTTCACTTGTGTGAGTCATTGGTGCAGTGACACCAGCACAGAGCTGAGGATACACTAATGTGTTCACCTACATTATGTTAAGGTAGGAGGTCCATCTGTCCCTCTCTATTACTCAAGTAATGTATTATGTGTGGTATTTGCTGAGCTACTGTTCGGATGTCATCTTGCAGAGTTCCGGCACAGCTCCATTACTGTTTCTGGGTGGTACAGCGGGAGGCAGACAAGGTACAGCAAATAAAGTGTATTGTTTAATGGAACGGAACTGCTAGAACAGGTGAAGAGAATGAGTTGAGCTGCTCTAATCACAGAATGCTGCAGATTCAAAGGAGCCGGGTTGCGCTCTCATTTCTCAATCACCGAGCCCCAACACAGTGGCTGCCATGGTACCAGCTGACCTGGTGGTGGAACCTTCAACTGCAGGTCTTTTGCTTCTCCATAATCTAGAGTTGGAGAGAATGGGTTTGCAGTGCTTCCTTGGGTGGAAATGCTGTGGAAGATCACCTTGCCTAGTGTCCCTACCAGTGATAAGTTGGTGTGGTTTCTGTATGGCCAACCGTAACCACATCCCTAAAATACCTATTCATGCTCTGCTATGCCTCGCAAGGAGCAGAGACAAAGGGAGAGTTAGCACACAAATATGCTTTTTTCCAATCACCCTTCTACGTGACAACCCTCCAAAGATCAATTGGACCATCTGGCCTACCTGACCCAAAGCCAGCTTCTTATTTACAAACTTCTTTAGGTAGTGAGGACCACTGCCAATGGTATCAACCATAAGTTCTTGATAGTAAAAGCCTGGAGGAACTGAAGAGGAAGGTCTACTACAGAGAGAAAGAGGTTCTGGGTGATCCAGATCTCAGCAGGAAGCATTACAAGAATATAAGAGCATCTAAAACTGTGCTATACCTTCTTTAGTTTGAAGAAGGCAAACAAATACGAAAAATGAAAATTGCGCATTTAGTTGACTAAACTCAGACCACCCAAACATATCGGATGAGTTTAAGGATGTTTGATTCATCCAGGACTGGAAATTTGCTACCATGGGTAACGTTGAGCATTCAATACTGTAGATCCAAAGTATATAGATATAGTAAATGTTTGAATATGCCAGTGGATATGGTAAACAGACCATGAGCACAGACTTGCTCAGTCTGTTTCTAGATCAATGGGCATAGTGAAGCATTTCTACATTTCATAGGCATATTGAATGTGCCGTGGAGCATGCACTTCACTCAGAGTTCTTTTTTTAAATCCATAGTAAATTTGACTCTGGATGAGGGACCTATTTAATAGTCTGTTTCCTGTGCCTATCCACACTAAACACACACCAGTGGTGCGAGTAAGATGGGTTTGCAGAGTTCAGCAAGGTAAATACTGCTTTTTCTGTGGGTCCTGCCCTCACTAACAGGGCTGAGTGACAATTAAAAAAATATAAACTGCCATGTGGTGGGCCTTAAACAACAACAATGACGACTGCTCTGCGAGGGCCTGCCATCCAGTGTGAGGTTTCACAAGTAGAAATTAAATTGCCTCTCTCCAACCATAGACCACCCAAGCAAGTGGGGTGAGAAGGTTTGATTCATCCAGGTGTGGAAATTTGCCTCTGAGCATTCACTCCTATCACAGTGTGGCAAATAAACGCAAGAACAAGTATCACTTTCGCCAGTGTCATAATGTGCCTCTTCAAAATAAGACGTACGTTTTTCTAATGTACTCACATTTTAAATGTTCATGGTGACAGATTGGATTAAGATCCAAACAGAGATGCTTTATGACAAGGGTCCACTAACCCTTGGTATGCAGGATCTTGACAAGAGTCTATATTTTCAGAGAGGGGTGGGTTAGTAACAGATGCTACGGCCAATAAAACCTAAATGTTATTTCTACTCGAATTGTGTCAGATCAGGTCCAGATCATTCACACTTGCCTGGTAAATGTGCATTTCTCATTGAAAATCAGTCGAATATTGTAAGCCTGCTTTCTTTCTCAGGAGTGTGGATGATCTGTTAATCTGTGGGGCTGAACTTTTATATTAATCCTATGTTCCTACAAAGCTCTTCGATCCTGTCAGATAAAGGTTATATTTTTTTTCCCGACCATAATTTATTTTGCACCTCGTTGTGGAGGGATCCATTTTTCGTAATTTAGATCATTTGGGGCCAGATGTAGGAGAGCAAATACCGGTCGGTAACGGCTGAATTCGGCCGTTACCGACCAGTATTTAGGATTCGGCATGTAGGGGCCATCATTTTACAGAATCGGTAAATTTACCGATTCGGTAAATTTACCGATTCTGGAAAATACCGAATCGGTAATTTTACCGATTCGGTAAATCCACATGTAGGTGTCACTCCTAAGAGTGCCACAGGCCCTTAAGAGTCGGTATTTTACCACCCAATCCTATTGGGTGGTAAAATACCGAATTCAGGTGTGCATGCACATCTGTGCATGCACACCTGTGCCATGTGACACACAGACATGCCCTTAGGGCATGCATGTGTGCCACATGTTTCAAGTGCCTGTATTCGTGGTGCCAGAGGGTGTCAAAGTGACACCCCCTGCACCCTTGCAGGATTCGGTATTTACCGATGCGGTAAATACCGAATCGGTATTGCCCATTGATTCCAATAGGCTTCAAGGCCCATAGGAATCAATGGGCAATACCGATTCGGTATTTACCGAATTGGTAAATACCGAATGTTACCGATTCGGTAATTGAAAAATAAAATTTTCCTACATCTCCCAACTTCTAATTTACCGATTCATAAATACCGAATCGGTAAAATTCGGTATTTATGAATCGGTAAATTAGAATTACCTACATCTGGCCCTTAGAAATTTTGGAAAACTTACTGCAATATTAAAGCATGCTAATTCAATTACTGCACACCATAATCATGGTACTACCACAATTGTGCCTTTATAAGGGGAATAACATGCAGAAACAAAGTTTTTACTAGTTTTTCAGCATTTATGAGTGGCGTGGTAGCATCAGCTTTTGCCTGGTGCTAACAAGCATAGCTTTACTGATGTGTAACGCAGCATTAACGGATTTTAAGTCTGTTTCACTGCATTTGTAATCCGGTAATATCATATGTATATGAATGGATATACAGCCAGATTCATGAAGGAAAAATCGGCTCGCAAAGGGCCAGATTCGTAGAATCTGGCCCTTTGCGAGCACTTTTTTTGCATTTGGGATTCATCACACCAAATGCAAAATTCGCAAATTCTGAAATCGCTAAATTGCGAAAAATTGCATTTAAGGAATCTCTATTTGAGATTCCTTAAATGCAATTCATGAACCATTTTAGAATTGCGAATTTGCAATTTTTGGCCGCTATTTACCGCGAAGTCTGACTTCGCGGTAAATAGCTAAAACTTAGAAAAATGCACTTTAGTGCATTTTTCTAAGTTGGATGTTACACACACACATGTCCTTTGGACATGTGTGTGCGCAACACCAGTGTAAATCACCATTTCAGGGGTGCTACAGGGTGTCCTTTGGACACCCTGGCACCCTTGAAATCGCTTCCTTATTTGCGATTCGCTAATTGCGAATCGCAAATAGGGATTGACTCCCCGTTCATTTCTATGGGCCTTTGGCCCATAGGAATGAATGGGGAGTCATTCCTTATTTGCGATTAGCAATTTGTGAATCGCAAATAAGGAAGATGTAGAAATCGCTATACATTTTGCAATTTCTACATGCATCCCGTTTTGCGAGTCTTTAATAGCGATTCCTTAATAATCGCTATTAAGGACTCGCAAAAGAGGAGCATGATGAATCTGGGGGATAGAGCTTATAAAGTGCGATGCAGACCCCCAACATGAGGTATCCTTGCACATTCTAGTGACACATCCACCATAGGAAGATATGCTGAATGAAAAAGGGACCCACATGACTTAACATAAAAAAGACAATGTTATGTTTTAAGGTTAAAGAGGTTGGTGTTTTTTTAAAGACACCAAGATCTGCTTGCAGTTTTAACTGTTCTGGCATGTTTTTACATGTTTTAGGAATAGCACGTGACCCCATGATTCCGTTTCTTTTATTTTACTTAGGAGTGCTCAGTTGTTGTTTGAATGAGGATCAGAGTATTCTTGGAGATGCATGTTTTGTGAACGGAGATGCATGTTTTGTGAACAGATATGCCATGTCGTCTTTTTCCCTAGCGCAATATAACATCTTATGGCGTAGACAGAGGCCCTTGGACAGGCACCTATAGGCAGTGCAGTTTACAAAGGTGATTAGATATTGAAGCTTTCCTATTAATTTGCAAGCCTGATCTTGCAGCTGCATTTTCACAGTTTGAAATCTGTGACTGAGGTACTTATGGTGGCCTACTACCCGATAGTATGGGTGCTCTAACCATGGTGGTTTTAGAGGAGACCGGTACCAGTGGCAGCATTTTGCGAATCACCTTAGAAGATACATGCAAGTAAAGATGAACTTGTTTATGTGTGGTTTTAAAGTTAATGTTAATGTTAATGTTAAAGGAGCTTGTATAGCGCGCAGCTGCCCCAGCCAAGGGGCGTCCCGGCGCTTAAAGTGAGAGCCACGTCAATAATAAGTCCTAGATCCATTTTGAAAGGCAAAAAAAGAGTTGACTTTGTGGTTTGGCATTCACCACTGTTCTACTCTAAATTGGAATCTCAGTAGGTAAATCCTTCCAAAGACATAGACTTATTAGTTTCTGACAGACAATCAACAAAAACAAGTGTTATTGTGATAGCAATATAAATTCTTGAAAGATTGCTAGCTTATTAAAATATTTTTCAAACCATTTTCAACATATCACCCCTTAATTGTCAGGGGGTCACCTGTCTGAAGCATTATCAGTCCTGACTGTGAACGAGAAGGCTAGAGGTTTTGTGTTCATAAAGATACTCATGGTTAAGCCATGCAGCAAAAATATCCAATTTCTCCTCTGATCCTGACTCACTAGTCTTAAGGTATGGCTGCTATTTCAGATGTCAGGTAAAAATCCCTCCGTTGTTTTCCATGACTCGGTTTTCAATGGTCATATTTTCAAAAAATGGTATGAGAAGAATATAATTATAACTTATGTGGTGGGTGTAATATTGAGATATACTTTAGCAAATAAGCTTTAGCCCTCTTACAACAATATCTGAACTAATGCTCAAACCAGCCCTAGTGTAGTAAGCAGAACCTGTCACACTAAGAACACCATGCAATCGATGCCCCCGATTATTTTGCATGTTGCTATTTGGAATTGGATTTCTGCATCATACTAATCTGGGCCCCCCATCAATTTCCGATGTTGCCTATATTGATTGGCCATCACTGCATGTGATCTGTTCTATTGTCTCAATGTTTTAAGCAAACAAATGGATTGCTTGTCATAGTTACCCCTTATCCACAAACTTAAAACCCTATCAGCTTCACACATGTATATGTCCTGTCATGAGCAGAAGCAGAGCAAGGACCTCTGGAGCATTGTTGTTGCCTGATCAAATTTCTCACCACGTGCACCAACTCTCCTGTAGCCCTGCCCTGGTGACATGCTTTGATACAACAAAAAGCCCCATGGTCGGAAAATAAAACAGAGTGAATCTCTGTCATGGCTGTGTGGAGTTTTCTCCTGAACCCCTTCTCCATTACTGACAGCTGGAGACAGATGTATCATGAGGAATGGATGTAAAGAGGCACTTTCCTATGCCCATAAATTACCACCGCTAGCCAGTATTCCAAATTGGACAGTAAGACGTCCCTCAAGAAAGGGGGTGGTCTAGCGATCATTTATAGAGACTGCTATAAGTGCCGCAGCTCCTCCAATCTGATACTGGAGTGTAAAAGTCTCTCCTTCGCTATAGACTTCTCTTCCACCAATACCTTTTCGGGGATACTCATATATGGTCCGCTGGCACCTTAGGACAATTTCCTAACATCCTCCCTTCCATCATAGCCAGCCTAGCATGCTCTCCAGCGAATTTTACACTGTTAGGAGACCTCAACATTCACTTTGACAACATCTCCGATCACACTGCCCTAGATATGATAGCAAGCCTCTCCGCCCTGCAAATGACTCAACTAGTACTTGGCCCGACTCACATTAAAGGTCATCTAATTGACCCTGTTTTCAGTAATTGTACAGATTTTACAGTGGGAACTCTCTCCCCTCTCCCGTGGTCGGACCATTTTTTGATCCCCCTCCTTTGGGTCACTTCTGACTGGCACCCCCTCCCTAATATTACAAAACTCAAGCAAAGAAACTGGGCTAAACTCCCCTTGGATGACTAGCTAACAGCCTTAGATACCTCCAGACCGCCTAATAATCCAGACCCCATCTCAGCTAACGAGGAGTATAACAGTTGGATTTCAAAATCTTTTGACTCAGTACTCCCCTTGAAAGGTATTGAATCTAAGCGCAGCACAAAGACTGCCCGTGGTACTCCTCTGGATTACGAGAATTGAAACGTGAATGTGAAGGATTAGAAAGGAAATGGAGATTGGATTACTCTACCTCCAAGAAAATTGCCTATAGAGAAAAGCTCAGAACTTATAAAAACGAAATTAAACTGGCACAATCAACTTTCTTTAAAGGAATAATCAACGCAGCAGCTTCTAAACCAAAAGAGATTTATCGCATTGCGAGAACCCTCCTTAAGCTTCCAGAAAAGCCATCTGACCCAACTAATATACAGGCCCGCTGTAACAATCTGGCCGAGTTCTTTTTTCCAAAAATTCAAAATATCTACATCTCTTTCCCCCTTATTCCAACTGATTCTCTGCTGACTGTACCCTCTGTATTAGATATACAATCTCGAGCTATCCTCGAGTCTTTTCCTGCTCTCAACCCTACTACATTAGAACCTATCTAGCACCAGGTGAAATCAGGCTCCCCTAATTATCCAACCCCTCCGCGTACTCTGCTTTCAGCTACCCACAATGTCCTTCCAATTATACTCAACTTACTTAATGCTTCGCTATCCACAAGCTCTGTCCCACCCCCTTGGAAGCACGCTATGGTAAAGGCCCTTCTCAAAAAACCTAATCTAGATCAGGGAAATCCTAGCAATTATCATCCAATTTCCCTGCTCCCCTGGTTGAGCAAGATCTTGGAAAAAATCCCAACACGGTATTAGTAGAGTTCCTTGAGACTAACCACCTGCTTGACCTTTCTCAGACAGGATTCCGTCCCATGCATGGGACCGAAACTGCGTTGGTGGCAGTGAGGGAGGAGGCAAGGAAGATCTTAGACCAGGGAGGATCGGCCGCTATAATCCTCCTTGATCTTAGTGCCGCCTTCGACACTGTAAACCACAATATACTACTTCAGCAGCTCTCCAGCTTAGGAGTTTCAGGGAAAGCTATTGCTTGGTGTGGATCCTTTCTCTCTGATCGCTCTTTTCAAGTGTTTGAGGGCGACACTACTTCTCCAAGTAAGCCTCTCGACTGTGATGTGCCGCAGGGCTCTTCTTTGAGCCCTATGTTATTTAATATATATATATATATATATATATATATATATATATATATATATATATATATATATTACCTACTGGCGGTCGCCAGTAGGTATATATAGTTAGGATTTTTTCTCTATGGGATTTTTGAAAATTCTATGTCTAATAACTGTGGCGTTTGTGGATGGAATTGGCTGAAATTTTCAGGAAAATGGCACATTTTGTTTCTGAGCAGCCCTTGAAAATTTGGAGGGGGTTTGTCAAGGGGGGGCCGAGAAAAAAGGGGGGTCCCAAAACGTGTTTTTAACATTGAGTTTTCCATAGGGCGATTGGCCTCACTTTTAGCCCGAAGGGCTGAATGGATTTGCACGAAACTTGGCAAAATTGTAGGGACTGGTAGCCCGATGTGCCTTTTGTAGGTCTCAATATATGTGCTTCAGTGGATTTTGAGAAATTAACGTTCAAAAAAAGATATATATCTGTAACAGCGGACCGGGCAGCGCTCCAGTTCGCGTACTTTTTGCGCAACGGAGCTTTGTGAAGCGAAGCTGATTGGTTCTCCGGCGTCTGTAAACATTCCAAACAGTCCATAGCGGCCGCCATCTTGTCTCTCGGTAGGATCGAGAGACAAGAGGAGGCCAAAGCGAAGGGGCAAATGACCATAAGGGGGCATAGTAGATTCTCGCTGACCCCCTAGGTTTGATGTGGAGGTTTTAAAAGGGCCCCGCGGGGCAAAAAAAAAAAAAAATAATAATAATCGAACGGCTGAATGGATTTGCACGAAACTTGGCAAAATTGTAGGGACTGGTAGCCCGATGTGCCTTTGCTAGGTCTCAATATATGTGCTCCAGTGGATTTTGAGAAATTAACGTTCAAAAAAAGATATATATCTGTAACAGCGCTCCGCTTCAGAGCTTTGCGAAGCTGATTGGTTCTTCGGCGTCTGTAAACATTCCAAACAGTCCGTAGCGGCCGCCATCTTGTCTCTCGGTAGGATCGAGAGACAAGAGGAGGCCAAAGCGAAGGGGCAAATGACCATAAGGGGGCATAGTAGGTCGCCCCTGACCCCCTAGGTTTGATGTGGAGGCTTTAAAAGGGTCTCGCAGGGCAAAAAAAATATATATCGTTTTTTTTAGTTTTTTTGCGTGGAGTGCGCCCGGTTCGCGAACCGGGAAGCGTTCTGGGGAGCGTACTTTCTTGAAAATTAGTGAAAAAAGTTAGAGTAAAATAATAATTGTGAGTGATCAGATGTAGGGTAGCTCTGAGAAGAGCTTTTGGGTTTATGGTACATTTAGGTACTTATAAGTAGGTACCAATGCACAGTCTTAAATTCAAAATGAAAACTCTGTTGCCCTCATCTGAGAAGTGAACTCCATCTCCTCTGTAGATATCTTGCATGTAGTAACGCAAGTTATTGTTGTACAGGGAGCCCATTCCATGGTCTCTCATGTAAGCTGAAACAGATTTGTTTACATGCTTCCTCGACTTCTCAATTTGTGGACAAAATTGGTTTGACCACCTCCATTTCTGTCTTTGGCATATATTTGAATATACCAAGGCAGTCTGAGGAAAAAGTGCCATCAATTGCTCAAAGGTGTCCTTTAAAAGCATTTCCAGACCTACCCCAGTCAAAGTGCCCAAATCATTACCTCCACAGTGCACAATTAACAGGTCAGGTTTTGGCAAATGCATAAAGGTTTTCACCAATGGTATCAATTGGTGACATTTTAATCCTCTGTGGCCAAACCACTTAATTTCCACATCTTGTAAATTGAGGTTAGGTAAATTCCTGTTCTCAGCATACCTCTGAGCCCAATAGATGTAACTATGTCCAACAATCCAGACAGAAAACATGGTGAGAGAAGGTTCTCCTGCAGTCAGATGAAGTGTGGCAATGAAATGGCAGTTGAAAAAATAAGAGTTTAAAATGAAAAAAACTGTGGAGTTTCTGTGTTAATGAAGCAGTAACAGTGATTGGTGGATTTTGATTGCTGAAAACAGAAAGTTAGGGTGCATGGATGAGTTGTTTGAAAGATGTATTTTGAGTGGTGAAGAAAAAATCATTAAATGAAAGAATGCAGTGGATATGAGGTGCACTGAGAGTTCAGAGTTCAATTGCAACATTGTTGTGTGAACTTGCAAACACCAGAGGTCTTCCAAGACGTGGTTGCCATGCAGAAAAGGCATGAAATGGCAGAGGGGGGAAGGGTTTTCATTTGAAAAAAAGTGAGGGAAGAGTTTTGATTGGGTGACATGAGAGATATGTGTGAAGAATTACAGCATTTCTGTGCTTTTGATAGCTGCAGACTCTGGAGTGCATACCTTTTGCTCTGCTGAAGACAAATTGGTGTGTTTCTGAGACTGTTTTGAAACTCAAAGTATTTGCTAAGGTGAGAAAAGATTTCTTTAATTTAGATAGAAAATAGTGTGCTTTAAGGAGAAAATTATGAAGAAAGTTGTGTTTTTCAAATGTTGCTTTGTCTCAAGTGTTTTACAAATAGATTTTGTTTCTTTGAGAAATTGTAATTGGAGAAAATGTGAAGTATTAGTACTGACAGGGTTTTTATGTGCATAGGAGCTGTGGAGTGTTTTCAAATTATGACTTGTAAATCGTTTTTGAGAAAAAGCAATGGTTTTAATATTGATGACAAGGACATAATGGTGTCTGCTTCTTTATAAGGTAATTGAGAGTCTCTGATGTTATTTTTCCCATTTCAATGTAAGAAGTTTGTCTGTGGAGCAAATTGCTTGTAAATATGCTCCCACCTGTGCATGGCAAATTTAGATTTTGAATGTTTGCGTTACATAGGCATGTTAAAGGTGACTGAAACATGCTGCAAAGGCAATCAAAAAACGCTTTTATGTGTCTTAAGGACATTTTAAGTCATTTCCCCATGTGCAGTGTTTTCAAATTATGAGTTGAAAATCGTTTTTGAGGTAAAGGAATGTTTTCAAAATTTATGTGCGCCATATGCCCCCAAATTTCTTTTTCAGGGGTGCAGCAGGGTGTTCTTGAGACACCCCTGCACCCTCGGAAAAATTCGTAATTTGCGATGAGGTAATTGCTAATCGCAAATTGCACCTTCATTCCTATGGGCCTCCTGCTGCATGGAAATGAATGGGTAATTTGTAATTAGCAAATAGCTCATCGCAAACTAGGAATGGTAAAGAATCGCTATTTATTCCTTAAAGTTCGCTATTTAGGAAATGCAAAAAACTTTGATGATACATATGGCGGTTCATCTCTAACAAGATAAGAAGCATAGGGATAGATTTATGATGACTGGCGCATCACCAGGGATGTGTTAGTCATTCTGTGCCGCTGTTCCGTCACCTATGGTGTGCTGCATTTACAATGCGGCGCATCATGGGGCAAAAACAGCACAGATGCGTGACGTATCTGTGCCGTAAAGGTGGCGCATTGCTGGAGTTGTATCGCAAGTGTGATGAAGCTCCAGCAAGGCTCAGGGGTGTCCCTGTCGCAGGGTTTCTGTTCTCACACAGAACTGTGGACAGAGGATTGGAACCTCGGCGAATTAGGGTGCCCCAAAACTCACCTTAGTAATCAAAAACCCCTTAGCAAGCTAGGTACAGTGTCACATTGGATATAACAAACTCTCAATGTTTAGACAATCCAGAATATGAACTTATAGTATCTCAGGATACGTGGAACTCATGAACAGTCGGTCGTTATATATTTCTTAGAAACCAGAACATGGAGTTAAGAAGAACACATGTGTATTTGAAATGTTTATTTACTAATGCCGTCTTCTCAGGCGTAGTATCTTAGATAATAGAAGTACACATATTATCAGTAGCAAAATTACCAGCATAGTTACTAGTACATAAAAAGCGAACGGTGACAGTATGTTAACATGCTGTAAATGAATAAGAGTTAGCAACACTTATAAGCAGCCACGGGCCGTGGAGGGAGTTACGGTGGGGCAGGGAGGCGGGGAGGGGGAGGGGCAGGGTGGAGAGGGCTCCACCCTGCCCCTCCCCCTCCCCGCCTCCCTGCCTCACCGTAACTCCCTCCACGGCCCGCGGCTGCTTATATCTGACCCTCCCTAATACACATATTATATTATTTGCTAAGAAGGTCTCTTTGTGTTGGTTTAGGGCGTGCCCATACTTTAGTGTCTTAGATTTGAAGGAATCACATCAGCATACACCAGCTCTCTCTTCATGTGAACCGCATCAAGTGTTGTGTATGTGTGTTCGGCAAAGCAATATAAAACCCGCCTCATGCCCAGAATTGGCAGAAGCTGCACTTATGTTATGAGTATGAAGTCGTGGAGATCAGACCTCATAACAATTCTGTATCGTGTTGTTCTTGAAACTTCAGCAGTCGCTGTACAGATATAGTTTAACAAGCAAAGCAGATAGTAGAGCAATAACATATTATTCTCATGTAAACCACGATGAACTACTAGGTTGAAAGCTAAAGCAACAACTAAGTGTCGTGTGCAGAAGTTGCAAAAAAGGAAAAATGGCGTTTAAACCGGTAATGAGCCCATGCTAACTTAACACGGTGTAAAGATATCCAGGATCTAGATGACACTTCCCCATGATCCGGAAACGAACTGAATAAGATAATAGAAGTGGCATCTCATGAGAGCAGATTGCAACTTTATATGTGGACGGTCCGCAAGGTAAAACATTAAAAACTAGGAAAATTTAATGCTAAAGAAAAATAAAACAGACAACTACTTTATCGAGGCTTAAGCCAATAGGCAAGCTAAATAATAAAAACTTGACAAATAAGTCAATGAATTGTCAATGAAATGCTAGTACTCAGCATATCAAACATGAAAAAGGTCTATGACATAACTGTGTATGCAAAATAAGCTGCAACAGCCTCCAATAGGAAGTCACCGTCTTCATCCGAAAAGAGTTCAGCCATCCAATTTAAAAGCGGAAAAGAACATACGTGCTCTCCCAGCACCGGATCCTCTATCACCATCAGAGGACAGCTCGGTGGGTTTTCAAGAAAGCTCTGTTCCAAGAAAGACTGTGTTGCCGCCAGTAAATTCCAGGGACCAATTAGTCCATGCATCAATGCCACAGCCATAATCCTTTCGCCAGGACAAACCAACTCGTGAGTAATGATAGGAGTCATCAGCTGATTAAAGTCGACGTCAGGAGAAACCGGTCCGCAGAGACACAAATCAATGGCCCAATCGAAATCACAGGTCAGGCAGTGAAATACAGGCTGGACACAGGTGAAGTAGGAGAATCGAAAAGATAATCCATATGCCGTGCTTAATATCGCCAACGGCATTGTGCCATAATATTCAAGCATGCGATTGCGGAACAGCGTCAGCAGCTGCAGGGCGGGAGCTTGCACAGGAGGGACATCCATATTTAAAAATGTAAAAAAGCACAAGAGCGTCCGCTGGTAATGCAAGTAAAAATGGGAATCCACCAAGCACAGTGGAAAAAATAGAATGAAAGAAAGCAGGGATGACTCCAAAGATTTTCTCAAATGAAGTCACGAGACCACTGGTAACAACTTTAAAAAAGTGCGCCAGGCCCTTTGTGGAGGACGCGTTAAAGATAGTCCGAACCATCTTGCTGAAATGGAAAGGCAAATCTGTATTTAAAAGGGTCTGCACCTCTGTACGGGTGTTCGCTATGTGAAGCACGAAAGTTTCACGGGCCGAACTCAAGGCCACCTCTCTCTGAGACAAAAGAGCTCTTATTCTTGCCATGCCGTTGAAATCTGTTCCCAAGGTTGGTATTTGTGGCCAGATTGAAAACTCCCTATGTTCATGTGTGGGAGGAAATAGAACATTTCTGCAGCAAATAACCCGTTCACTTACTGTTACGATAAAAGGAATACTTTTAATTAACCCAGAACAATCTTCATTATTGAGCATCAAATAACTACCATTTTCCAACAACTTGAACGTGGGGATGATAGCAGGAACTGGCGTGCCTTGCAACACGCAAGCCATATTTGATCGGTGTTTGTTGCATGAACCGTGTAACTGTATGTGCCTACACATTAGTGAATGATCTGGCATCTCAGTGCATTCCTCTCCATTCAGATAAACTTCTTGATCATCTTTGAAACATCTGTATGTGTATGGAAGCGACCAGACCTCATGAAGAAAACCACTACCTAAAGGTGCATAACGACCTATTGGTATATATTTCATACAATTTGAAAACTTATATAAATCAAAAGGCAGCGTTATTAAACCGTGGATAAGGCACGTTGCCAAAGCAGCCAACCTTTTGGATTTATACTGGAAATGTTAAAGGAAGAATTATGGAGTAGGGCCTGTAAATCTTTAATGGACAACCGAGTAAAATTACTCCAACCATCATATTCCTCTAACTCCGGGATAGTAGGGGTGTTTAATTTTTTAGAAGTAGCCAATCCAAAGCATTTGGTCTGGGAAATTGTTTCATTCACAAACAACATATGATTTGGGATGAGATATGCACGGTGCAAAGCCTCAGTGCCTTTTACCTGCCAGGTTCGTGAACCCCAAACTGATGTAGATCCTGGATATCTTTACACTGTGTTAAGTTAGCATGGGCTCATTATTGGTTTAAACGCCATTTTTCCTTTTTTGCAACTTCTGCACACAACACTTAGTTGTTGCTTTAGCTTTCACCCTACCTGCGTCAAGATCTATGCCTGCTTCAAGCAGGCGCAGGGTTTTGATGCAGCTTTGTCCTATCTGATTGTAAATGCGGCAGACTGTGGGTGGTAGAGCAGCGGTGCACGTTAACTGGTGCATCTCTGGGGATGTGCTAGTTAATATAAATCTGCCCCTTTCCATACATACTGAGCATGTCATGAATGATGTAATATGTGACATCATCAGCAGTGGATTACGGGTAATAGTATCTCTAGTTTACTCCCCTATAGCTGTCTTTCTTTTAACATAACTGTCTGTTTCCTTCCCTTATACTTACTGTTTTTTTGGTTCGCTTCCGGTTCGCGTACCGGCGAGCGAACTGGGAAGCGAACTAAGAGAAATAGAGGTTGGCACAGTTCCAAATATTGTACCAATTTTTTAATACCGGGGAGGTAGTTCTGAAAAGAACTTTTTTGTTATTGTTTTTGTTGTTTTATATATTTTTAATTATTTTTCTGAACATTTTTTTACTTTTTTTGAATTTTTCTGAACAGTTTTATATATTTTTTTTTTTTTTTTTGGAGGGGGCAACGAAAACGATTCATTGTAAAGGGCTCAACAGGAGCAACAAAAAAAAAAAGAATTTATTGTTTGGGGCGTTTCGGACAAACATGAGCATGATTGTCAATAGCTCTGTTGATCAGAGTGATGCTACTTTCTCCGTAGCAAATGAATCCACTGCAATGTACGCAGACTTGTTTTACTTCACGAAATCTCGTTTGTATATTTGGCACCATCTCCCTGCCCTCTGGTCCCGTTACTTCCGGTACAACAGATCTTCTGGCCATAATAGGGAGATTATCTAGGTCGTTACGAAACTGTGCAGCACTGTAGTTGTTAGGATGCCACCTAGTCATATGGCGATGCATTGTGTAGTTTCCGAAACTGTATTTTTTGTCGGTCCCTCTGGACAGTCTATCTTGACATATAAGGCAAGTTACGTATCTTGCATTTACTTTTTTCTGACCTTTGGGAATTTAAAAAAATTGCCAAATGAAGTTTTCTTTCCGGTGAGACGTCCTGGGCTCCTCAGGCAAAAAGTGCCTCTCTTCGTGCTCTTCGTCCTGTTCCTCTTCTTCCTCTTCTTGCTGAATTATAACTTGAGCAGGTGGTCCACTCTTCCTTGGATGTGGTGGAGGTGGTGGGGAAGCACCAGCTGAAGCTACTAAAGAAGCCATTGCTCAATCAATCAATCAATCAATGACACTTATAAAGCGCGCTACATACCCGTAGGCTCTCAAGGCGCTGGGGGGGGGGGGGGGGTGCCGCTACTGCTCGAACAGCCAGGTCTTCAGCTTCTTCCTGAAGGAGAGGTGGTCTTGGGTCAGGCGCAGGTCGGTCGGGAGGGAGTTCCAGGTCTTGGCGGCCAGGTAGGAGAAGGACCTTCCTCCTGTAGTTGCTCTTCGGATGCGGGGGACGGCGGCGAGGGCGTGGTTGGCTGATCGGAGGTGGCGTTTGGGAGCGTAGAAGTTGACTCGGCTGTTGAGGTAGCTCGGGCCTTGGTCGTGTAGGGCTTTGTGTGCGTGGGTGAGGAGTCGGAAGGTGATTCTTTTGTTGACGGGGAGCCAGTGAAGGTCTTTCAGATGTCCGGAGATGTGACTGGTTCGTGGGATGTCGAGGATGAGTCTGGCTGAGGCGTTCTGGATCCGCTGGAGTCTCTTCTGGAGCTTGGCGGTGGTACCGGCGTAGAGGGCGTTGCCGTAGTCCAGTCGGCTGGTGACGAGGGCCTGGGTGACGGTCTTCCTGGTTTCGGTGGGGATCCACCAGAAGATCTTCCGTAGCATGCGTAGGATGTTGAAGCACGCCGAGGAGACGTTGTTGACTTGCCTGGTCATGGAGAGGGAGGAGTCCAGGATGACGCCCAGGTTTCGTGCATGGTCAGTCGGTTTGGGTGCGGTGCCCAGGGCGGGGGGCCACCAGGAGTCGTCCCAGGCGGAGGGTGAGGAGCCCAGGATGAGGACCTCTGTCTTGTCCGAGTTCAGTTTCAGGCGGCTGGTCGTCATCCACTCGGCTACCTCTTTCATCCCTTCGTGCAGGTTGGCTCTGGCGGCGGCGGGGTCGTTGGTCAGGGAGAGGATCAGCTGGGTGTCGTCGGCGTAGGAGATTATGCTGAGGTTGTGTTTGCGTACGATGGCCGCAAGGGGGCTCATGTAGACGTTGAAGAGGGTGGGGCTCAGAGATGATCCTTGGGGGACGCCGCAGATGACTTCGGAGGCCTCTGACTTGTACGGTGGTAGGCGGACTCTCTGTGTTCTTCCGTCGAGGAAGGAGATGATCCATTCCAGCGCCTTGTCCTGGATGCCGATGTTGCTGAGGCGCCGTACTAGGGTGCGGTGGCAGACCGTGTCGAATGCCGCGGAGAGGTCTAGGAGGATGAGGGCCGCTGTTTCTTCATTGTCCATCAGGGCTCGGATGTCATCGGTGGCGGCGATGAGGGCGGTCTCGGTGCTGTGGTTGGCTCTGAAGCCGGACTGTGAGGGGTCGAGGGATCCGTTCGTCTCGAGGAAGGCGGCCATCTGCTTGTTGACGGTCTTCTCGATGACTTTGGCTGGAAACGGGAGGAGCGAGATGGGGCGGTAATTCTTGAGTTCGGTGGGGTCCGCTGTGGGTTTCTTGAGAAGAGCGCTGAGTTCGGCGTGCTTCCAGCTCTCGGGGAAGGTGGCGGTGTCGAAGGATGTGTTGATGATGTCTCGCAGGTGGGGTGCGATGACAGCGTCGGCCTTGTTGAAGACGTGGTGAGGGCAGGGGTCGGTCGGTGATCCGGAGTGGATGGAGTTCATCGTGCGGATGGTGTCTTCGGTGCTGATCGGGGTCCAGGCGTGGAGGGTGGTGGTGGGGGGTGGTTGTTCGGTCATAGTGTGCGTTGGTTGGTTGTTGAAGCTGTTGTGTATGTCGGCGATCTTGTTGTGGAAGTATGAAGCGAGGGAGTTGCAGAGGTCTTGCGATGGGGTGATGTCGTTGTTTCCTGCGCTGGGGTTGGAAAGCTCTTTCACGATGTTGAAGAGTTCCTTGCAGTTGTGTGCGTTGTTGTCCAACCAGTCCTTGAAAGCTGTTTTCTTGGCGGCGCGGATCAGCTGGTGGTGTTTCCGGGTGGCAAGTTTGAAGGAGGTTCTGTTGTCCGGTGTCGGTTCCCTTTTCCAGACTTTCTCGAGGGCTCGGCAGTTCTTCTTGGAGCTCTTGAGTTCGTCGGTGAACCATGGGGCCTTCTTGCTGCCGGGTCTGCTGGGCGGGGTCCTCAGTGGGGCGAGTTCATCCGCGCAGTTGTTGATCCACTTCGTGAGGTTGTCTGCGGCCTGGCTGGGGTTCGCTGAGCTGGCAGGTGGGTGCTGGCTCAGGGAGGTGGTGAGCTGGTCTGCTGTGATCTTGTTCCAGCATCTGCGGGCGGCCTGTTTCTGGTGGTGGTGGGACGTCGTTCTCTTGAAGGTGAAGTGGACGCAGCTGTGGTCCGTCCATTGAAGCTCTGTGGCGTGGCTGAAGTTGATGTCTGTGCTGGAGGAGAAGACTGCGTCGAGTGTGTGTCCGGCGAGGTGGGTGGGGGTGGACACCAGTTGCTTGAGTCCCAGGTTGGCGAGGTTGTCGAGCAGGGTGATGGTGTTGCGGTCGTTGTTGTTCTCCAGATGGAAGTTGAGGTCTCCCAGGAGGATGTAGTCGGCGGAGGGGAGGGCATGCGGGCTGACGAAGTCGGCGATGTCCTCGCTGAATTGCGTGCGTGGTCCAGGGGGTCGGTAGATCAGGGTGCCTCTGAGGGTGGTGTTCGGGTTGGTGTGGATCTGGAAGTGCAGGTGTTCGGCGCTGGTCAGGGTGTTGTCGGTGCTGGTCGTGAGACGGATGGTGCTCCTGTGGATGATGGCGATGCCTCCTCCCATCTGGATGGCGTTTCGGTCCCTCCGGACGATCTTGTAGCCCTCTGGGATAGCGATGGCGATGTCGGGAGCTGAAGAGGCGTTCATCCAGGTCTCCGTGAGGAAGGCGACGTCAGGGGCTGTGGCGTCTAGGAGGTTCCAGAGTTCGATGCCGTGTCTGTGGACGGAGCGGGTGTTGAGCAGGATGCACTTGAGGTGGGTGCTGCTGGTGTTCGTCTTGGCGGGTGCTGGTGCGAGGCTGGTCCGGATGCAGGAGAACTTGCAGGCGTGGCAGCTGAAAGGTCCGTGGGTACCTCGTGGAGCGGCAAGGTGGCAATCTGGGAGTCGGCCGGTGTTGAGTGCGGTGAGGGTGGCGGCGGAGTACGTCAGGTGGGTCGGTCGGGCTCTTCGGGGGCCAGGGGTCCTGGCGCTGGTCGCGATCCGGTCGCGGACGGGCGCAGACGGGCTTACCTTTGGCGCGCCTTCGGCGCACAATCGGCGCGCCCGCTGCGCGTTCGCACGGTCGCCATTTAAGGCGAAGTGCGCGGGTGGGCGGAGCAGCTGGGAGGCGGGAGCGGGGAGGGTACAGAAGAAAAAGGGGCGGGGCTAATGGCGGTGGCGGGAAGCGGGAGCGGGGAGGGAGAGCGGAGGGCGGCGAGGTAGGCGGGCAAGCAGGAAGGAGGCAGGCACAATGGGGGTCAAAAACACGAAGAGAAATTGGAACAGAAACAGGCTAAATACAGGTCAAAACACGGAGAGAAAACGGCACAGAGAAAACAAGCAACAATTCAGGTCAAAACGGGGGAAAAAACAGTAGGAAAACGATGTTGGCCACAGAAAGAAAACAAGCACAAATTTTAGACAAAAACGGGCTGAAACCAAAGGGCAGCGCTCAAGGCGGCAGCGAGGTCGGCGCTGAGGCAGAGGCAGGCACTGGGAGCACACGCAGCAGCTGGTGGCCGTGCGGCGCGGGGGTGTCCCACAAGTGGGTCACACTCACCTGCGTCGCACGGTCGCCATTTAAGGCCAAGTGCGCGGGTGGGCGGAGCAGCTGGGAGGCGGGAGCGGGGAGGGTACAGAAGAAAAAGGGGCGGGGCTAGTGGCGGGAAGCGGGAGCGGGGAGGGAGAGCGGAGGGCGGCGAGGTAGGCGGGCAAGCAGGAAGGAGGCAGGCACAATGGGGGTCAAAAACACGAAGAGAAATTGGAACAGAAACAGGCTAAATACAGGTCAAAACACGGAGAGAAAACGGCACAGAGAAAACAAGCAACAATTCAGGTCAAAACGGGGGAAAAAACAGTAGGAAAACGATGTTGGCCACAGAAAGAAAACAAGCACAAATTTTAGACAAAAACGGGCTGAAACCAAAGGGCAGCGCTCAAGGCGGCAGCGAGGTCGGCGCTGAGGCAGAGGCAGGCACTGGGAGCACACGCAGCAGCTGGTGGCCGTGCGGCGCGGGGGTGTCCCACAAGTAACAAAGGGTCTTTCTCTCACAATGATGAAAGTCAGAGTGAGGAAAGAAGGAGGGATTTTCATCATTTGGGAAAAACAATAGTTCTCAACCAATGAAAAGTGTTCATTTTAGATTATATGACCTAGTCTTACATCATTAGGAAACCAAAAGTGAAATGAACCAATGAAAAGTGTTATTACCCAGTCACATGACCTGCTGTGTTTACGTTACGCGCTTTGCAGGGCCTCACGGTTTGCTTCCAGAAACCTGCGCTTTGCGCCTCGCTTCGCGTACCAGTTCGCTAACGTAGCACGTCATATGACGTATCACGCGACAACGCGAAACGTCATGTGGACGGGAGGCGTCACGATGTTGTTTTCTAACGCGGCAGTTGCGGTAAAGAAACGTTTACCGGCTCGCGGTCTATTTCGCGGCATCAAGGTCAGCTAACGGGAAGTTTCCCGATTCGCGAAGCGGGAACGAAGAAAAAAAAATATTTAAAAAAAAAATTATTAATAAACATATAAAATATATTTTTGGATTTAAAGAAGAATACATTTTACAGCTACAGATATTAGCTGTTAAAAAACCAATGAAATTCACTGAAAAAACCATAGGTTATAGACCATATATAGTTAGGAATTAGCATTTAGAAAACCTTATTTTACTCACACAAAACCATTGAAATTCCATATATAGTTAGTTGCACTAACTATATATTGCGCACCCGCAATCCACTGCTGATGATGTCACATATTACATCATTCATGACATGGTCAGTGACATCACTGATGACATCACTGATGACATCTCAAATGACATCACTGATGACATCTCAAATGACATCACTGATGATATCTCATTTGACATCAATGGTCACATCAATGATGATATCATTAATGTGACAATACAATGCATCTCCTCACACTTTAATATAACCTCTGTTACACCCAGTGTTAAATACAGAGTATAATTTTTGAAACCATTGACACACCAATACTAGTTACTACATACGCACTCACTGATTCCTACGTCTACACACACATTCACTCATTCACCCATACAATCATTCATACATACAATCACTCATCTTTACAACACTATCATATGCACTCATACACCTATACAGACACTCACACTCTGCCACTCATCCATGGAGTTACTCACACACCTAGTCAGTCCTGTAAAGAATCAATCACACTTCCATTTTCTAATCTACACAGTTAAACATAGAGTACCTTACATTTTCAAACATATACTAACACATACTTACTCTCTTATAGAATCACTGATACAAGTACACATTGATCTGCACAGAGTCACACACCTCCCAGCCAGCCATACACACACTCAGTCTCCCATACAAATACTTGTTCAACCAATCAATAACCCATATAGCTACTTATATAGCTACTGATCAACACATGCAGCAGCTTGCACAACAACAGACATACTGATGCACACTTTCAGACAGTTTAGTCACTAACCCGTGCATTTAGTAAGACGCATTTAATCACTCACTCATACAGTCAATCACGCACCTACTAAAACCTTCATTCAGACACTTATACATCCACTCATTCTTCAATATGTAAAACATATTTAAACTTTACAGAAACACATAATCACTGGATGTTGTCATCAGTGATGTCATTTGAGATGTCATCAGTGATGTCATCAGTGATGTCACTGACCATGTCATGAATGATGTAATATGTGACATCATCAGCAGTGGATTGCGGGTGCGCAATATATAGTTAGTGCAACTAACTATATATGGAATTTAAATGGTTTTGTGTGAGTAAAATAAGGTTTTCTAAATGCTAATTCCTAACTATATATGGTCTATAACCTATGGTTTTTTCAGTGAATATATATATATATATATATATATATGAGCCCCCAGCTGAGATAGTTCGTCTGTTTGGAATAAAAATTATTACCTACGCTGACGACACCCAGCTAGTGGTGGCTCTCAATCAATCACACACGGTGCCCAACGGTCTTAGGGACTGCCTGGAGGATGTCACCAAATGGATGACCCTGTCATGCCTCAAACTTAACGGCGAAAAAACTGAGCTTATGCTCCTAGGTAATTCCCCTTCGCTCACGATCAAGGCACTGTGAACCACCTGTCTTGGCCCTGCCCCCGTACCAAAGGACAGTATCAAGAGCCTGGGAATTTGACTGGATACATCTCTCAACTTCAATTCCCAAGCAGCCAAATTGTCAGCTACCTGCTTTGGCTTACTTAGGCTTTGCGGAAGATTCTTTCCCTACTGCCTTTTCAAGCCAGGCAGATTATGGTTCAGGGGCTTGTTCTATCCTGGTTGGATTTTGGGAATGCCTTGTATTTGGGGGCCCCCAAACCACTCTGAACAAGCTCCAGATCATACAAAATTGTGCGGCACGAACACTAATTCAAATTCCCCGCTGACTCTCTGTGAAATCCGGTTTGAAGAGCCTTAATTGGCTGCCTGTCAGAGAAAGAATTGAATTTAAGACCCTTTGCATTACTCATGGAGCATATTGGAAAACTGGTGCTGTCATCAGTCACTTATTGATCACTCACTACAACCCGACCAGACATCTTAGATCGTCATCCTCTCTCCTGGCAAACAGTACCCAGGATTAAGATAGTCAGATGTGAAGGTCGGTCGTTTTCATATAATGCCTCAATACTCTGGAAATCCCTTCCTTATCACCTACGATCAGAGTCAAATTTACTCTCCTTTCGCAAACAATTAAAAACCCTGCTCTTCAATAAAATCGATGAATCTCTTAAACTGCTTTCCTGCCCGCACAGTCTGCAGCGCCAGGACGCCTCAGGGAAGCTATCACGCTCTATAAATGGTCTTTTCATTTCATTTCAGATACCAAGAGAACTGAAAAGAAGGAAAGGGAAAAATTAGTTAGATTTGTGCTGGAGGTGTATTTTCTTGGGCCAGATCTCCCAAGTCAGCTTCCTGATCCAGAATGCACTGCTTTTGATAATCTGTATGCCTAACAACAACTTTAGAGAAAAACTACTGAATCGATTTGGAGAATAGTTGTAAGGCGGCATTAGTGTAAGCCAGAAGGGAACCCTGACAGATAGCTTCATTGGACCAGAAGTAGAAATGAGCCAAAACAGTTTGGGGTAAAAGAGGGGCATAAAGCAGTGAAGAACAAGCATTGAGGGAACTCTCCTTAAAGGAGAAGAAAATTAAGGCAGGAACTGGAACAAAGTCAGTGCAAAGTCAAAATAGCTAACCACTCAAGGCAGGAAAGCAGGAACTGGCCTGGTCAACAGCAGCAGTCTTAGCTGGATGTCTCTCGTACTGAGGCAGTTACTGAGACTCTGCCCTTCTGTGACTGGGAGTTTTTGTAGACATTTCCATGATTGGTAATTTATTTCAGGGGCGCTGGCTGAGTGTGTATGAGGGAGCCCACCAGAGTGAGCTGCCCTATAAAATCAGAGCTTGTCTGACAGTGACTCCTAAGTTGTGTGTTTATGTGATGCTTGCAGTGGAGCGGAGTGGAAGTGATGATATGATTAGCCCAGTGGCACTCATTCCTAATTCCCCCCTCCCCTCAGTGCAGCCCACTGGAATTCAAATGAAAGCTAACACATACTCAGGTCTGCTTTAAAGCTTTTTTCCATTGACTGACCTGCTTCTCATCTCTGAATGGGAAGATCATTCCTGGAATCCAACCAAACACAGATGTCTCATTTACCTCTATAATACACGCATGCTGGTCATTGTGTAGGCTGTCCTTTCAATAGCCAGTTGTCAGGCAAAAACATAAAAGACTGAATTGGATGTTATCAGAGACAGAAATGTGTATGCCTTTTGGCATGCAATTCTACTGATTTCAAGTAGAATGTATTTCACCTATGTATAATATAATGTATAATATGAAAATGAATGTATTTCACCTCCCATTCCCATAACAAAGACACTAAATAATAGGAATTTTATTTCATCACGTGTTATTTTCAGCTTTGGTAACCCGTCTTCTGCAAATGTAGGTCTTTACTAACAAAATGTAAAAATGTATATTACATTTTATACATCAAAAGCATGTCTTCCTGCAGAAGCTTCTTGGAAAAATGTGCAATATACAATGACGGACTATGTGTAAAAGTATGTCGTATACTATATTTTTCAGCCTTTCCATATATGTTTTCCATGCAACAATTCAGGGGTCCTGTACAGAGGCCTATCCCAAGAAAGCACGGGCCAATGTCTGGTTCGACAAATCACTTACACAAGCCAGAAAGAACTGCAAGGTTCTGGGATATGCCTGGAGGCATTCATACGATTCCACAGCCAAATCTCAATATAGAAGTACCATTAAAGCCTACAAAAAACTGGTTCGGAAGCCCCACACTACTTACTTTGCTAATAAAATTAACACTAGCTACAACCTCTCTAAAACGATCTTCTCTCTCTTAAAGGATATGATGAAATCCCCTTTGGCTCCCGAAAACACTGTATCGTCTAACGCTCAATGTGAGGTATTGGCCACCTTCTTCCTCAACAAGGTCGAGCGTATCTATGACAGCCTCTGCCCTGAGAAGACAGTCCTTGACCATCTGGAAGGCCACTACATAGCAAATGAGAATCATCCCCTTTCAGCTTTCTCTTTGAACACCACCCAAGGCCTCCAGGCCTTGTTTACTAAGTTAAAGTCCGGATCTCCAGATGAACCTCTAAAACCCAACCTCTTCATAAAGTTCCAAGACTGTCTTCTAACCAGATGCCTGTAACTCATTAATCTATCCCCATCCTCGGCAGAAACTCTGCAAACATGCTAAAGTTATCCTCCTATTGAAAAAACCTTCACTAGATGCCTCCAAACCAGAGAATTACTGCCCAATTTATTTGCTCCCATTATTAGCCAAAATTACAGAATCTCATGTGAACACCATCCTGACTCAGTACCTGGAATCTCATTCCATACTAGACCCTTCCCAAAATGGCTTCATACCCAGTCAAAGTACTGAGTCAGCTTTACTGGTAGTTACTGAGCAACTCAGAGCCTCCCAGGATGAGGGCAGAACTTCGGCACTGATTCTACTCGATCTCAGTGCTGCTTTCGATACGGTCTCCTATAACATCCTGCTTAATCGGTTGCAGGAGATCGGTAGCACTGACAAAGCCCTCGCCTGGTTCACATCTTTTTTGACGAACAGGACCTTTCAAGTAATTGCTCCCCAGTTCCACTCCCTCACACATTCCTTACACTGCGGCATCCCCAGGGCTCAGCATTAAGTCCTACCTTGTTTACTGTCTACATCCAGACGCTGGCTCTTTCGGCCAGAGCCCAAAACATTTCCTTGGTGACATATGCGGATGACACGCAGCTGGTGCTTTCCTTTACCAATAACCCCAGTCAAGATTCTGCAAAATTTCAGGGGGACCTGACCTCCATTTCTGTCTGGATGGTCGACAATTGCCTTCAATTGAACTCTGAGATCCTTCTCTTAGGCAGAGACGTTCATTTCTGGGGCAGCAATTGGTGGCCCCTGAGCTCGGCGCACACCTCTGCCAAAACTGTTGTAAAATCAAGGCTTTTGGGTGGACAGCACCCATACCTCTGAAGATCATGCCAAATCTGTAACAGGTACCTGTTTTGGCCTGCTGTGGGTCTAAAACCAATACTGGAATTTTTTGATCCCCCCACACGCCAGCTGATTGTTCAAGCCATTGTCCTAGCTAGACTGGACTATTGCAATGCGCTGCTCCTTGGCTCTAATAAGTCTTGTGACCAAAAGGCTACCGCACACCCAGAATGCCTCAGCCCGTACGCTGTTGGCCGCCCTAGGCACTACTCAGTCTCTGCCCATCTGCGCCAACTTCACTGGCTGCCTTTAGAGCAGAAAATCCAATTTAAGGCACTTTGCTTCACTCACAAGATTCTCTCTGGCTTGAGTCCAGCGATTTTGAGCAATCTATGCCTTCCTTGCATCCCGACGTGTGCTCTACGTTCAGCTGATCTCCATCTCGTGCAGGTTCCCCGGTTTCGTAGAGCCAGAGCTAGATGGCATTCATTCAAGGTGCTCGCATCGGCCCTCTGGAACTCCCTGCCTCTGTCCATCAGAAGCATCTCCAATCACCTGGCCTTCAGAAGGTCAGTGAAGACTTGGCTCTTTCGTTGACTGTTAGTTTCCTCTGTAACCCACCTCTCTCAGCTGCCAGCGCTGGGACGTCCCATTGCTGGGACAGCCATGCGATCTAACACATTTTATAACATAGCATAACGTAACAAACATGACGGATATCCAGTCAGCCTTCCTACAAGTGCATTATATCATAAGGCACTTGTAATATGGCAGACAGGATAGCCGTCGTGTTTATTAATGAGTATCCATTCGCCAAACCCTAAGTCTTTCTTATTTGGGACTACTCATAAAACAACATGTAATGATGCAGATTTATATTCAAAACAACACACACTGTCAACTAAGTTTTCCTCAGATACTTAAACAGTATTAATATTCATCAACATATTGGTGTCTATTTTGTTCAGTGGGTTTGAAGAAAAAAAATGGTAACACTACCAACCTCTTTCACAATTCATAAGTAATCTTGCTGAAGGAGATCCTCTAGCAAGGGCGTGTTCTACCAGTGCAAGGTTAAGGAGTAGGGATGTGTTGTGCTATAGGAAGAAAGATTAGATGCTCCCTTTAAACTTGTAAATGTGTGCAGCTTTCAGAAATGCATCACGACTCAGCCTATACACTACTGCCCCTTCCCATTGCTGACAATGGGCTGGAATGTTAATAATTATTATTTGTTCTTTAAATAGCACTTACATTCCAATTTGCACTATACACTACACCAAAGGTACCAACGTTTGCAACTCTTTTGAGCATATTCCATCTTAGTCATTACGTTTTTTTCGTTTTGATCAAGGTACCCATTACATTTTATCTGCCTAGTTGGTGTGTTTGCTTCCTCTTCTTATTCAAAAGGAAGGTACCTAGCGGGCGTCAGTCAGAGCTCAGCAGCATCACACGAAACCTTCTTTAGTACCTTCTGCCCACATGTGTCAGCTGTGTCTCTTCTGCCGGAGCCATAAGAATATGAAAAGGCTCCCCTACGGTAAGGGCTGCTCCAGGGCTCCCCTCTATTATGATGCAGTTGTAGAGCAGCAGTGTATGTTTATGTGTTTAGTTTTTTAGGTGATTTATATATAGGGCTCACGGTTATATGATATTTCTTTTACTTTTCCATCTGTATTTATCTATATTTATTTTTTGCTTATTTTGTCTGTATTTATCCATATTTAGTTTGAGTTTTGTGAAAATAAGTAAGCTGATACTAGTATATTTCCACATTTATTTAGCCGATAAATGTGCCCTCATGCTTCAAGGCCTGAGAGGTATCAATGATATGAAAACCCACGGATGATAAATCAATCGACTTAAATGAAAACATACACATTTTTGCATACCAACAATGTGCAGATCTGCCGCTGTTTATGCCTCTTTACTAAAATTCCTTTATTTTTTTAACCCCCTTGCCTGTCAATCTGCATAGCTATTTGCTTGGCAGCCATGACTGACAGCAAAAACAAACCACTTTCCGTTTTTATTCAAATTCAAAAATAAATACAGACAGGGAAATAAATAGGTTTCTGTCTGTATTTATCTGCAAAAATCTGTAAAAACGAAAAACAGGGAGCCTTATTTATATAGCACTAATATGCCATGTTTCAACTGATTCCGAGTGCTCTGACAGATTGTAATCATATAAAATACGAAATCAAGCAGTGTTCATGCAGTCACTGTGAGTCAAGTAAATGTCTTGTATGGAGGTGTATGAGCAAGGTGCTGGTCTTCTATCCCTGATACATGGTTAGTCTTTCTGACTGCAGAAGGACAACTCACAGGTGTTAACAGAAGGGGCACATTCAGGTGAGTGTGAGCCTCTGTCTAAGGGTCCTCTAAGTGCACCTAGAGTTCGGTCAGGTCACAAGTACTGCAAGCAGTATTTAGGGTGACTTTAGTGCTTGTGGGCACAGGGCTCAACTAAAGCCAGAGGGGGCTGAACTTTTAAGGGAAATATTTTCTTAAAATAACCAATCAGGCTATTTCTGTCTTACTTCCAGTTACCGGCACAACTTAGACTCAAGAATGTCACCATTTAACACAATGTATGAAATATGAACTGTGATCCCTGATTGAGAACATGAAATGGTAGTAACAAATGTATTAATGATTCATACTAGGAAAGCGTGTATTGATTCATGATGATGTTGATATGCTTGCATACATATTAGATGACTATAAGTTAACAGTATCAATATTTAATATTGCTCACAATCAGCAACATTATGGGAAAGCCCTATATTGTATCAGTTCAGAGGCATCATAAATCTCATAACCTCATGTAAATGTAACTTCTTACAATGTGACCTGATGCCCAGGGAGGCTTAAACGTTGTTAGAGCAAAACAATGTATGAAACACCAGGTTTTAGTCGAGCTAAGAGGCCTTCTTAGGACCTCTGTGGTACCCAGGTGAGCAGCTTGCTAATTTATGAACTCCAAGCATCAGATAGACAAAGGGTGCATTCTGAGGTGGAGAAGTGTAAGGAGATTAAAGGGTGTACATTTGACAGATTCTAATGCAGGATCTAGTTAGATTGTAATAGCATGTAAGGTACGCCCTATTAGTTTGCATCTTCAATATTGGTGTGAGCTAATATGTTTCTAATATTCACTGTAAGTGCTTTGTGTTGGAAATTGCCTTTTTGCAGGGCTATCCCTAAACCATTTGCTTCTTCCTCTTAATTTTCCTGACCTGTTTTTGTTGGCTATAAGACTCTGGATACTCTACCACTTTACCACTGCTGATCAGTGCTAAAGTGCATATCCTCTCTGTGTAAAATGTGATTCTGATTGGTTATCCATGATTGACATATTTGATTTACCGGTAAGTCCCTAATAAAGTGCACTAAGTGTGCCAGGCCCTGTAATTCAAATGCTACTAGTGGGCCTGCAGCATTGATTGTGCCACCCACACAAGTAGCCTTTCAAATGTGTCTCAGACCTGCCATTGCAGGGTCTGCATGTTCAGTTTTAAAATTCCAGGTCGACTTGGCAAGTGCTTTCCCTTGCCAAGCCCTAACCTTCCCTTTTCTTATATGTAAGATACTCTTCAGGTAGGCCCAGGGTACCCCAACGGGCAAGGTGCAGTGTATGTAAAAAGTAGGATGTACTGGTGTGGTTTACATGTCCTGATAGTGAAATACTGCCAATTTTTTGCTGTTGAAAGTCTACCTGTCCAATAGACTAAGATAGGAGTTACTTTGCAAACATCTTACAAGTATAACTTTCCATTGAGACCAGATGGAGGAATGGAGTTTAAGCTCTCTGAACTCAGAATTTAATAGCATCTTTTTAGGGAGATGTTTTTATAATTGTGTGTTTGAAAATACCACTTTTAACCATTCTGTGTGCCTCAACTGGTTTGTGTATTGTCTGTCTGGTTTTGGAATGACAGGTGCTGGGAATGTGTATTCAGTGTAGACAGCCACAAGAGGGGGTTGAGGTGTGTCAAGCCTTTCCTGGGTGACTCATAGCTGGGCTGAAAAGACCTTAGTTGCATTTAGAGTGGTGGGAGTAGTTGCAATTGCACCTGAACAGGCAGTGTCTACTCTGCACAATCCTGCCCCTACCTCCTGAAGTGATGCTGCTCCAGAGGTGACCAAACTTATTTGGATTAGGCTCAGAGACTCTTGCCACAAAGAGAGCAAAGAGAAAATGGGGTGTAAGTATTAGAACTTAAACCTCATGGAATTAGATCACTTCTGGATGCAAGAGGAAGTGCTGCCAATGAGAAGAGCTGGAGAGCTGTAAGGAGGAGAACTGCCTCTTTGTTGTGTGTGCTTTTCTTGATTGGCCTGCAGTTGCTGTTTCAGCTAAGGCGAGGAAAAAGACTGGAACTTTGCTGTGAACCTACTTGAAGAAGAATCTCCAAGGGCCTGGGTGTGCGGTCTCCTGTTCTGCAGTCTGAGGGACACCTGCAACCCACTGACCAGCACCTGGACTCCTCTGAAGACTCCTATATTCAAAAGGGTGCTAGTTCCAGTTCCACAACTCTGAGACTTGTGTGGTTGGTGCTTCAAAGTGACAAAAACAAATCTGGCCCTGACAATGATGCTGCCAGTGACTCCGTGACCTGGACTGAGGCCGGGGCCACTGCTCCTGAAGTGCACAATGCAGTGCCCTGCCTGCACCACAACTCCGACACGTTTTGACACCTGGCAACGCTTCTAATTATCGGCGTTCCCAATGCAAGCGTTTGCACCGACACCATCACTGCCAGCGCCAGTATCCCATTATCGAGGAGCCGATAACCGATGAAGTTGACTTCACAAACTCTTTGACTATGCATCGCCTCACTGGAACTGACGCTTCACAGTCACCGCACTTCCCCTGTCCTAGACTTGACATGTCACCTCACCCCCCCCATGGCAACCAGGGAACCGGCCTCAACCTCAGCACCGATGCCTCACCTCCATGATGCCGTACATCATCCATAGACTTCGTTGTCAAGGTACTGTTGTTTGGGGGGTCCATGTGACTCCATGCCTGACACCCCGCACCTCGCAGTCGGCACCGTACTTTGGATTTATGCCTGTCACGATGTCGGTAGAGCTATTTGTTTTGTACAAGCTTTCTTTTGGAAATAACTGTTTTTAAGTGCTATTTTGAGATATGTGTGGTGTCCATTTGTGGTGTTTTCACTGTGTAACTGTGTGTTTTGAGTATTAATACTATACATATTGCCTTTGGGATCAGCTTGTATGCTCATGCCATGCTACCGAGGGGGGAGAAGGGATTATCTAAAGTGTGTAACTCCCTCACCCTAGCAAGAAGCAAGGGCCCCTACTTGGACACAAGGTGCATACCTCTGCTAACTAGAGACCCCCATTTCTAACACTTTGTCTTTTGTATGGTCCAGCATAGTGTTAAATAAAAATGTTTACAATATAAATACATTTATAGTAGCCTTAGACTTCCCACCTAAGGCTGTGATGCCATTATCTAAATGTACCCTGCTAGTCCTTGGCAGGTCCGAGTTTGTTTCCATATCAGTAAATCCTTGTCAATTACGTACTCAGTCGGGTTAATGAGACCCCTGTCTCTTTTACCCACTTTGCAAATCAAATGTATAGCTAAACCGTTCCAAACGCAAAAGGAAATCTGAAACAGGAGCTCAATAACCTGTTGAGTCATGTCAAAATAACATCAATGGTGGCATTGCTGATGTACCCCAATAACCAGAATGCTGGACACTCGGAGGTTTAAACTTGGCCTTTCAAACTTCTTTGCATTTACATGTGTCTAGGGGTAACAGACAAGGTCAGCTAAAAGACAGAGCGAAAGTTAAATCTATATGCAGTTCAACACAATAAATACAGCTGCAATTAAAATGTTCAGCCATAGCTGTGTTTTTTTGTAAACGAGCAACATTTTATTAATACCTCATATAATTCAATATAAGTGCGAAACAAATAAACAATGTAATTCTGCAGAATTGAATACCATATGAAAATAACACTATGAAATACATGTGCCACATTGTGCAATCGAGTTCCAAATGATTACCGATAGCAGACAGTAACGGATTGTGAATAGTGCGATGTTTGGAAACAACATAGAACTCTGTTTGCAGTCTCTAACTGCGGTGTGCAAAGTTTTTCTTCTCACAAGCTCCGTCAACACCTACGGAAATCTTTGCAGCTGCATGAAGTTGCAAAGTTGAAATGCTGCTCCAATATTTGCGAGAAAAATATGGCTTTTCATGCAAAAATCTTTACAAAATATAAACGTACAGTTAAAATCCTGTCACGTTTATCACTGTGCACAGAAAAAGCTTTCCAAAAGTTAAACTTGGGGAGACACCATCTAAATACATTTCCTCCTTTTATGGGTTTGAAATAATAATATCTCGCAATGTGGGGAAAACTATCTCAGAGAGCTTTGAACAGGTGAAGCTGTACTTAAACCAGAAAACTTCACAGTATTGGTGAATTGTGAAAAATCTGTAACTTTTCAAATCTTTCATGCATAAAAACATGTTGCCGCACTGGCAACTAACCAGTTGCTAAAACAGTATCATAACTACCTAACAATGGTGAACAAACAGAAATAGTAGCAGACATATGGAGTGTGGCATAGTCACCACTCACTTCACCTGCATTTGTGGATAGATGGTTCTTGCTAACCTTTGTGTGGCCTCTAGTAATGGGTGGAAAGGGATTCTTGAGATTCCTTTCACAGAGGGGGATATGGGTAATGCAGGCCTTGCCCTGTTCCGAGTATGCACTGTTTGGGCTGGTGCCTATCTGCCAACATACAAGTGCAATCTAACTTTATGTATTCCTATCAGACAAGACTTGGAAGCAAAGGAAGTTGGGAACAATTGGGATCAAGCTGCCCTCTCTCTTTTTTCTGGAGGCAACAGCCACGCTCTAAGTTATATTCACCATCATATACAATCAGAAAGAAAATTATTCACTTAGCATGGAGTATCCCTCCATCTTAATAAAAACACCCTGGTTAAATCACAATAACATTGTAAGGGAATCTCTACATACATTCTGTTTTCTGTAGCACAAGCAGGAGGCAGTTCTTCAGAGAATGTAACAGAATGAACAAAAATAACTCCACAAAAAATCAAAAAGTGCCAGATATATTTCTGAGGATGGCCTGAGAATGAATGGTTTCTGTACCTGGGACCCCCATTTGGTATCTCCACTTCAAATGAAGAGGTGTTGTAGTAGTCTTTTGTGTTGGCAGGGGTTCCTGTGTCATACTAGATAACATTCCCCTGCTGCGTGGTCACTACTTACTGACACAGCTCCAGCTTTCCTGCTTCCAGAAAACCCTCCATCTTTCTTTGGAGGCCAATCAATAACACCTGAGCTGGGATATTCATGTCATCCTCTGGAGTGGGACTACGAGGTAAATTAGTTTTAATCCTGTATAAAATACACTCTTTTTAAAAATTGTTTTCCCTACTGTTATCAAAAATCTAACAAGTCAAAGTGAACTTTGAAGTATTTCTCCACTATTTTCCTAGGTCGAGTTATAAAAAATATTTTTGTCTACATTCACAGTCAGGCCTGTTCATTGAAAATGCAGTATAGACTACGTATTGGCAAACAGCAGGTGGCAATGGTTCACTATGTCCTTTTAAGAAAATCCCACTTTTTGTGTGACCACCCCATACTTTTTCTCAGTGCTATTGCTAGTTTTTGAGCTCTGCACACTGGGGCACTGCTGTCCAGTTCCTATTGCATCAGCTCTAACTCCTAAAATATTTTAAAATTTCCAAATTTACAAATGGAAAAATTAATTTACTAAGAAGCCTCTGGAATATGGTGCAGAAAAATACACCAATGTGATGGGAAGTTAAATGCCACCTGTGGACTGCAACGCATTTTGGGCCATCCATTAGTCTTACAAAGGAAACATGCCTTCAAGCCTGCCTCTGTTGCCTGATTTGTATAGATTTTAAACCTGCAGGCAACCCTGTCAAAATATCCCACATTGACAGTAAATAGTCCTACTTTTAAATATTAAATACATCACCCCTAAATAGGCCTCGTAGCCCACAAGGTAGGGTACCATGTATGTATAAAAAGTGTACATGCAAGAAGTTAGTGTTGGCATGTACCTTGAGTGACTGGCCACCAATTCGCAATTGTTTGAGAGTCAATTGTGGTGCTACTGCTACTTTTACTGATCTCTGATATGAAGCGGGTAATGGACGCCAAGTTTCGAAGGGGCAATCATGGGGCAAAGCAAGCAGTCTGAATCGAAGACACCGCCAGTGTGCGATGTGCCATCATCTATGTGACACTATTTTATATCAGAGACCCACAAAAGTAGTAGCAGCACCACAATTGACTCTCCAACAATTGCTAATTGCCATCCTTCACTCCTGAAATATAAGGCCAGACTCCTTGAACCTTGGCAACACACCAAATTATACGTATATGGGGAATATACTATCCTTTTCAACAAGACCCTCGTTAAACTTCAATATATATTAAATGATGAGGAAATGCATTTTGTAGAATACTTTTCTCATTCTTGACAAAACTAAAAAAACATTTTGTTCGCAAAAAATGCAGTACATTAAATTGCTTGTTAGCCTATAGCCTTGTTGATAGAGACTCTAACTATGAATAACTGATGATCTAGTTATTGACCTCTCTGTCATGGAGAAACTACTGGAGAACATGTAGGAGTATGCTAAATGCTAAGGTAAATTTAGCTACTATTGATAGTGTCACTTCCTTCCAGTTCGGTGACCGCACTTCCTCCTCCATTATTGCATGGTGCCACACTCAGGGGCGTAATTCAGCCCCCCGCACCCTACTCGGTACGGGGGGGCCCTAGCTCTAAAGGGCCCCCTCGACACTGAACTCTGGCCGGGAGAGCTCCTGATTGAGCCCGGAGGGGGCCCCCCTAAGTACCGTGCAGAGAGGCCCCCTCACTTTTCGTTACGCCAGTGGCCACACGGGGCATTATAAGGTTGAACTTATTTTTTGAATGAGCACAATGCAGAGCATCATATTAAGGTGTTATCACAGACCCAGCTTACTTCCAGATTCCCTGCTTTCCTACACATTTATAGTGCTAAATTTGGGGGATTTCATTGTCTCTTGAGATGTGAGGGAGTAGGAGGCAATCCCCTAAAAGGTCTCAATGGGAAAATGCATAAAGACAGTGACAACTTCACAATGTAATTAAAATCTATTCAAGTTGCAACATCACTCTGGTTTTATGGAAGGCAAGTCAAATGGAGAGAGGATTCTTTCTAACCAGACAGGCGGACATAAGGGACTACCTGTAAATTTTCTTTTCTGGGTTCTGTACCATAATATCACAGTCAAAATATTGAACTGAAGATATATTCTTACTAGAATATTAATTAAAAATTATTGTCACAGCGGAGTTAATAATAGTACATCTAGTCTTACTTTAACAATAATTCAGTAGTTGATAGTAAGGTCAAGGCAAAATATTGATTCCTTTCACATGATGCATAAAATAGGCTACTAGAGCCTATGTGCCCTGTGCACTAGACAATTCCAAAAGGTATCAAAGGTAGGTGTGAAGCAATTACGATTGATAAATCACTCTTACATATTAAAATGTTTTTGTTCCTTATCATCTTTGGGGCCTAGAGACAAACTGCATTTTGTAGTATGTTTAGTACTACAACATTAGAACCCCTAAAGTCCTACAAAATTCTATTCACAAACCTGCTTGTATAAATCTTCACCCCCTCCTCTCCTATATTTTATATGAGGAATATACTATTTATTAGTAAATGTGGGAGGGATCAGTGGAGTGGTTGAAAAACAGGGTGTACTTACTACAAAATAAGTGGGGTTTCGGTGGGAGTAAGGAGGGGTTTAAGGGAAGGTTAAGGAAGAATTTGGGAAGGACGTTCACCCATACAAAAAAGAGTAGGACCTTTGATATTCACAAACTGCACTTCTAAAGTTGCCAGAGCCAAAAAGAACCCAAAGTCGTAGCAAATATACTCCAGCTCAGAGTAGCACCACACATGGCCAACCCATAGTACTGCAACACCATTCCACAGAAACCACAGGCAATAGGGATTTAAAATGAAAGTATGTAAGAAATAATTTTTAAATGATTTAAAATATTTTATATATGTAAAAATGCAATTTAATGTTGAAAAAGCTAAGTATGAAAGTTATTAGTTTTTACAATATTAATAATCTTTTTTGAACTTATAAATAATGTTACATTCATTGTAATAAAATATAGTTAAATTACTTTTAAATAATTCTGTTCTTCTCCTTTAATAATCATTACTACATAAGAAAACTATAGGACCTTTTACTTTAGGTGGGCTTTTCAAAATGTTTACTTCAAATCATGTTTGAGATCATTTAATATTTAATTCAAAATGATGCTAATATTGCAGTGACATTTTGTTATTTGTTTCCCTACATTTGAAATAAATATGTGAGTTCAGGGCGTGTACTGTACAAAAACCTCCTGTGTTTGATTTAATAGACTATAATGTCACCCCATCTATAATTTGAACCTAGTCCACATTTAGGGTACATAGTAGAACTGACCTACCTCTTAATTGACTAATGGCATTACTGTCAGGGCGAGGACCGATAGGGAGCGGGCAAGAATGTGTTTGTAAGTTCAGGTTTAAAAACTTTTAATAATTACCATACTGCAATATAATCAGATGTATAATGATGACACACTTCTGGTTGTTAAATAAATAGACCTTTTTCAATTTTGAAGAGACGTCATCATGTGTATATGTGATGTTTGTTGTATGATTTACATGCCAAATATTTTCACGCTTGACTCATGCCCTGGCACTTAGAGCCAAGCAAGACCGTTGGCTCGGCTCTGGCTCGACTCGCCCTGTTAATTTATTGGCTCGCCCACCTCTGCCACTTATCAGAAGGCTAATCTAGTTACATCAGCTATTGCGTAGTGCACTTTAAAACGGTTCTTGGATTTGCAGTGTCGATTGCCCCGAGTTCAGCAAGGGTTGCCTCGTAGTTCTTTGTCCGTGTGCTTAACTTTTAAAACCTCTTAAGTTGCGAACACATTTCCGCATTAACACGTAATATGGGCCATTATTCTGCATTTACCTTCGCCATCGGGGCAATTCTTTAAATTACATAGACAGGCTTGAGCTCATTAATCCTGTTCTCCTTTTCCATCCTTATTAAAGTGAACACAGTTTAATGCGCACCTTAATTTACAATCGTTATTTAACTAAATGGTACAGTACACTCGCTCCCTGAAGCAATTGAACAACGTTAAATGCTAATGTTCAAGGGTCCAAGCCTTGGTGAGAGTGAAGTGGATTGCAGTGATCGAAATATGCCCTCTCTTGGAATATTTCACCTAATGTCGGATTAATGACAAATCAGAGGAGCGCGCCTCCTGTTAGGCAATGGTGGTCTGCTGTCAGAGCCTCCCTTAGGACCAATTCTCTTTCTGCAGCTTGAAGTCCCCTTCGAGCAGGCAGGCGCGAGGAGCCCAGCCATTTCCAATCGCAAAACCTTTTCAGATCACCAGGGAGGAGTCCTAGTGGAGAGCAGAGCCTTGAGAGGCACCTGTGGATGTTACATTACAGACATCGTTATAGTGCAGGTTGATTTCCCTTGGTACATCTACACACAATGATGAACGTTTGCATTCAAATCACGAAAATGTTTCTTTTTTGTCTTATAACTAACACTGCATTATTTTTTTAGCTTTAAAATATGTGTCTCTTTATTAATGTTGCTAAAATTGATATGTTGGAGCAGGTGTTTGAAAATAAAAAGTTGTGCATAATTTATTTTATAGTAATAATAATAATTATAATAATTGTAATAGTAATATTAATAGTTATTGTTGTTGTTATTAATGCTCTTATTGTTGGTATAATTATTATTATTATTGTTATTGTTATTAATATTAATAGTTTACTTGAATTTGAATAGACTGTGGCTGCCTTGGACCTTTTGCTTGCTCAGCCCCGATGGGAGGGACATACTTTGGTATATAAAGGTTGGTTGCCTCTACTTTTGTAGATCAAAGAGATTTTTAACGAATTCATTCTTAAGCAAAGCAATTTAGGGCCTGATTACGAGTTTGGCGGTCTTTGAGGGGCTGCCACGCCAGCGCCCCGCTCCAAGACCGTCAAACTCGACCGCTGCCCATCCACCATATTACGAGTAATCTTGTGGTCTGGCATGCAGTCCTTTGGTGTTCCTATGGCGGTGCCTATTAAAAAGCCACTGCAATGGGAGTGCAGGATAGGGGGTGAATGCACACAGGGCAACACAATTTGTGCCCCTCTGCATGCACCCCATGGCACTGAGGCAACAAGGGGCGCAGTAAGGCTCCCTTTCTTTCCTCACCGCCACAGTTTTCATGGTGGCCTCATGGCCATGGAAACTGTGGTGGTGGGGAAACTCCTAATATGCTCGGTGGTGCCGTTACTGCAGCACCAGAATATTAGGGCCTCTGACCGCTGTGCCACCACTGTGGGATCCATGATTCCCGGCAGATGGTCCTACCTCAGTATTCATACTACGCTGGGTGGACCGCAAACACAGGTTCGGCGGTCTAATAATCTAATCAGGCCCTTAGTTCTTGGTCATCGCGGATCTTGATAGGTTTTATTTGCCCATCTGTATGGTTGCCTATTATAACTATAGGGTGTGTTTAAACCAAGGCAAATAAATCAAGGAAAACTCTTTTCAAAAGATATCAAAATAATAATTTAAAAAATTTCCCCGGGGACGTCTAAGCATATCACTAGCCACATGAGTGATTACATGGTGTACGCAGAGGTGTTTACACAGTTAAGGAGAATGCGATGTAAAGACAGACTTGAAAAAGAAACTGTCCACTCTTAAAATTATCCATGACTCTTTGCACCTGGCCATTATCAATGCCACCATATATCTTAAGTGGTTTGGATGCCCCTTTTGGGCTTGGCCCTAGTTTGATTTTATTGGTGGTCCGTGACTGTAGTGGCAGATACTAGGTAAAAATAGTAGAATGGCAAAACAGCCAAGAATACTTAACAGTGCAGAGAATAAATTAAGCATTACATCTATCACATTTTCTGCTACATGAAGTCGCCTAGAATAATTGTCACTGGCTGAGATTATTTCAGGTATTCCATCCACTACTTGTGCTTCCTCCAAATTGCGGACACATATACAATCAAATGAATATCGGCTTGTTGTTAAGCATTAAATCTTCATGTTCGTTTAATTTCTCTTTTGACATGGATACATTTATTTGCTGAGGTTTCCTTTAATTGCTACGAAATTACTATATATTTCTTTCATCGGACCGTTTTTAGGTCTCGCCTGCTAGGTAGCACATGCTCTGTCTGTTGTGAGACATATTGTTAGCTTTCAGAGGGCTTAGGGTCAGGGTGACAAGATTTTGAGAACCAAAAACTAGGACATTTTGGAAAAATAGAAGAAGGAGTATAATTTTTCACCCACGGAATGGCGCAGAATGGCAGCTCTCATCAACATAGGATCACAGAAAATGCATTATGAAAATAAATAAAATGTAATTTCTACAACAAACATCATATCTATTAATGAAATTGCTTACATATACCAGCTGCTAACTACCGCAGCTTTAGAACACCCGAAAAAGTGGCGCTCACTATTTTCAGTCGACCCCCTCTAAAAACCGTGACATGAGCCAAATTTGCCGAACTCTGCCGGGACAGCTGGTGAAAAACCAGAACTGCCCAGACAAATCCGGGTCATCTGGTCACCCTACTTAGGGTCTACCCACTCCTTACCATTGCTCAGCATGATTGTCACTCTCATTAGCTTGCTTCTTGTTCCTTAGCTTGTGTATGCTTTCCTTCTTCTTCTTGTGTTTGTCCCCCCAGCCCCTGGAGCAAGGATGCATTAGTTGTGTCCTTTCAATGCTCATTTTTCAGGTTGAATTTTTTATGTTTGTTTAAACATTCCGCATAAGTGCATGTGGTTTCCTGCTGTCTCCCTAGTGGGATTCTCTTCTCCACCTCCGTGCTCCATGTTTTCACATGATAACAAATTCAGACTTTACTTATGTAAAACATGCAATGTATATTCTGTAACAAATTCCTAAAGCCAATAGGTCACAAAGTCAAGACCTATTTGCTTTGCCAATGTTTGTTACACATCATGCTGATTTACAGAAACAACCATGCTGCTGTGTCTTTTGTAGGATACAGTATTTCTGTGACTTACTTAAGCATTATATAAAACTTACGTTACAGTGATCATTTTGGTCAAAACAGGATAGAGGATGAAATGAAGCCAAAAGTTTGAGGGGCAGCTTAGAAAGTTGATTGCCACCCCATGTGTTTTTTGATGCTTTGAAATGTTATTTAGGTCTAGCTATAGGAATCTTTAGATATTAGGGGAACCTCATGTCATCAACTCTCCAAAAAAGTAAAATAGTAGAAATACAGTGATAGAGTGGACATTTGGTCAGTCACTGTCAGCCTTTGGCTTTCATGTGTTTTTATGGTATTCACCGCTGTTTTGATGGGCTGTCTGTTAGAATCAAGGCACTGTAAGCATGGTTGTACTGTCCCATTTGTGTTCACATTCGATTGTGGTACATCGAGTAGTCTTTCTGTTAAATGGAACATCATGTATAGCTTGCAATACAGAAAAAGTGTCTGTTCTTTGACTAATTCATTCTGGTGGCATAATGGCATTTTAGTTACTGATTTATGACATTTTTGTTTTCGAAGCATGTTGTTGTTTGGAAGCTGTAGCCAGTCATTAAGACAGTTATATGCGCTAATTGACCTTGCAGGCCTCTTTACTTTGCTTTGCTGTCATAGGGACACGTTGTTGTTGGATTTTCTGCTCTTTTTGTTTGTAAAGACGTATGCACAGAAACTTTCTGAAAAATAAAACGAAAGTCCCATTCTATTTCAGCAAGGGGCACTAGTCATAGCTTCCATATTGTTGTAAATCAAGATGCACCAACTTTAGTGAACCACTACAGCTAAAATTCAAGTAAGAAATCATTGTGAACTGCATTTACCACAATGCTAAGGGGCGAACTGTGCTGGTAGGTGAGGCAGTGTGCTCCCATCCCTCTTCTGTACGTCAAGTTGTTACTTCATTATACTGGCAGCAGATATCCTTGTGTGGAACGTCTTAGTAGTGACCAGGCAGGTCTACTCTAGGTAGCTTCCTGAGGTCTTTTACGAATTCTTAAATACTCCTCTTCCTCCCACATCTTTCACTTCTTTACCACATCTCACTCCATACTTCTAAATTGTCTTCTATATATAGGTATCTATCTATGGAGTATTTTGCATAGAGTGAACTAGCCAAAAGGCAACATAACTCCATACAGGTTCAAAGACAAGCATACTGCAAAAAGATAGGAGGGAGCTGCATTCTGGGAGCAGAAGGCCATTGTTACTGCTTTGTGGTGTAGTGTTCTTTAAACAGTGACATCTTCACATCGTACCTAAATTGGGCCAGCATTGGGGATGCCCTGATGAATAAGGGGAGGATGTTCCAGATCCTGGGTGCAGAGGCTGAAAAGTTCTGCTGCCTTGTTTTCTTTTTTCACACTACTTAGTCTCCAGTCTGATGGTGTCCTAGGTGCGGGTGTGCTAAAAGCCAAAAGAGGTGGTGAGCTTAACTTCAATATAATTGGCGGTGTTGGTAGTGATGGCTTTTAAATTATGCAGCTGGTTTAGAAGATGTGCTGGATGGCAAGGGGAGATGGCCCCTTCTCGGGGAGTCTTCTCCTAAATGTTCACTCCCTCGCCAAGCATAATATTTAAATGAATGTTCTCATTAGCTTTTTGATGCTTGAGTTAATTTTTGTAACAGATTCCCATTATAAAGGCACACATTCTCCTGACCCAACTATCACTATCTATGATACTCACAAGAATTTTTTAATCAATCACCCTTCTGGGCATGGTGGTGATACTGCTATAATCTTTTAATGCACCTCTCCAGATCACCACGGTTTCTACTCCTCTGCAGTTGGAAGATTTAGTTACAGCCAAGCAACAACTGGAACAACAATATCTCCCATCTGAAAAATGTATTAAAGTCACTGACCTTAAATCTTACAAGCTGCTTATCAGAGAAGCTGGTTCCAAACGCATTGCTGAATGCATTGATTTGGTCAATTATACATCCTAGGAGCTTTTCAGAATCGAAAAGGAATTCCATGCCCCTAAGACTTTCAGTAAAGTTATTACTCTCTTTGCTGACCTGTGCAATATTGTTCCTGCCTTTTTTACAGAAAATAAATGGAAAAAATGATTGAGTCTATTTGTGCTTCTTTAGCTCATCAGTCTACTGCATCTTCGTGCTCTGCCCCCTCCTCTCCTAACAAGTCACTTTTGTTCACTCGCTTTGCTAAGGCCACTCAGTCATTTTCGACTTTTGATCATAGGGCGGCTCATTTCTTCCGTCTAGTCCTGGATACAGTTGGTCTGGTACTTGCTGATCTATGCAACTCCTCACTAGCTTCTGGAACTTTTTCAGTTGATTTGAAGATAGCCATGGGCACACAACACTTGTAACATCCTCTGGCTTAGCTATGGCTGACCCATCTCTTTATTTCCCTTCCCAGTGAAGTGTTTGAGTGAGAAGTTAATCAACAACTCTTCTGCTTTGTAAAGAATATCTAAATCCTGGCTAATCTGAATTCCATCCCTTACATGGGACCGAAAGCACTCTTATCGCCCACACTGGTGGCATTTGGTTCATCCTTTATTTAGGCACTAAGGCATCCCTTATTTTTCTTGAGCTTAGTATGGCCTTCTACATGGTCTCCTTAGACCTTTGTGTAGCCATCTATTTTAACTTGGTCTTTAAGGCCCATCCCATGCCTGGCTGAAATCGTTCCTTACAAGCCGTTTTCAGGCTGTCCACCTGCCTCCTTTCTGCTCTTCTTGTCGACATTCGCCTTGTGCGGCCCTCAGGGCTCCTCTCTCAGCCCCATCCAAGTCAACCTTCATATGCTTCCCCTGGCCACTCAGATTTGGTTTCTACTTCATGGCCTACACCAATGATGCTCAGATTGCAGTCAGATTTGGTGACAATAAACTTGTTATACACATTTTGTTTCATGAATGTGTGTGTGCTGTTGCAGCATGCATGAACAGCAACTCGTTGAAAATTAACAGCACTAGAATCAATGTGGCCATATGAGCTTGGTCCCAGCACTATCCTCTAGCCTAGGTCCACAAATAAGGCTTCATTATCTAATTTAAAGACAGAATCAGCAAAGTCTCTAGCACATGCATTTCCATAATCTGTATGCTGCTAATAGTGGTCTGTTTTCTTACCTCTACTTCTACACAAGCTAATTGTAATACTGCTGCTTGGGGTTTACCATCCTTTCTTCTCCCAAGTTTGCAACGAGTGCAACTTTTCTTAGCCCTTCTCATTCTAGGTATTCCCGTCCGTTCTTCAATTTTTGCCCATCTTAATGTTCTGCATTGACCTTCTGTATAAACATAGGTTTTTTCAAAGTTCCTTTGCATTTTCCATTGCGCCTATCATACTGTTCGCCCTCTGTAGCTTCAAAAGTGTCTTAGGCCTTTTAATTCCTAGCAAACCACTATGGAACAATAATTCCCTTCCTCTGATGTGCACCTACTTTGCAGCACCTGATGGGCGGGGCTTCTTTTTCTTAACATGAAACTTAAAGGATGCTACTTACTGTATCTGTACAGTCAATATTAAGAATTAAATATATTTATCATATTGTATGGTATTGTATAATTTACATCTCCATTTATTGTTGTGTTCTACTCAGCGCCAATATGCTTTCACATTAGTGCGCTTAATAGGATAATATAATATACCATTTAGTGACTCATATACTCGGCAAGGCCAAAATGAGCTTTACCACAAATATATGATGATTGAACTATGCAAAGCTATCGCCTCTTTTATTTAACTTCTTCAATCGCGGCGGTGTGGGCATACTTAATTATGTACTACCAACTCTGTGCACTCTGCAACAAAACGGTACTTTCTTCAACATCTAAATTATATCAGCAAAAAGTAAGCACCACATTTAATCATTTATCATTATAATTCACTCTTCTGCTAGTGGTAATGCAGAGTATAAATCATACTCAGATATGAGGCAAAACAAATGTCTGCCCATAGGCATTTTTAAAGCTCAAAAACACGGCCCAGATGTTGCAATAAATCACACTAAAAACTTGAAATATAGAGGATTTTTTTCAGCATTGTTGGAATCACACAAATATATGCTTTGACCAGTGAATTACGTAAGCAGTATTTTGACGATTCTAAATAATCATCTTACCAAAATATATCAAGCATTTTGTTTGATAATGCCCTATATCTGTGTTTGTTATGCAAAGACAGCAAGGTCAGGGCCACCTTCCTTTTAAGATGTGAATATACATTACAACGAATGCCTTTACCACGCATCCTTTACCACGTATGCTTTTACCACGCAAATGCCTTTACCGCACATGCTAAGTATATTTAAGTGGGAAAAACCCATATATATTATTTTCTTTTTGTCCCGCCCAAAACCGCCCTTTTTATTAATTAACTCCTTTCTTTCTTTTATCACTATCCACGCCTAACCCCTAAATTTAACCATACCTCCATTTACCACAACGGAGCCCTAAACTCTAAAACTACCCATACCTCCCTTCGGAACTACCCACCTGTAAACCCTAAAATTACCCTTACAACCCTTTGCCACTACTCACTTCTAACTCCTAAAAGTACCCTACCACTTTTTACCACTATCCACCCCTAAACCCTAACATTTCCTGTACCACCCTTTACCACTACTCACTCCCTAAGTCCTAAAATCATCCTCATCTCCCTTAACCACTACCCTCCCCAAATACCTAAATATATATACCAGTGTCAGTTGCCACTGGGTAGTTACAGTTAGGAACTAGTTACAATAGGAAATAGATTTTTTGCTAATAACTTTGGTGGCTTTTAACAAATCTTCGCAATACTTTCCGAAAAAAAAATTCAACCACCACCGCCTAAGAAGAAGGGAGATCCAAAAACGTAATTTCCCCATGCAATTTCCAAAGGGATTTTTGAACAGTGAACCAGCCAAAACGGCTGAACAGAATTACGCCAAATTTGTCAGAAAGACAGTTTTGGTCCAGAAAGAGTTGTATTTTTGATTTGGGGTAAATATGTTTAGAGGTTCTTGGGAAATTAAGGTACAAAATATTTGAATAAATTGAGGGCTGGGTTCACGGGAGGCTCGAAAGAGTCCTGCAATCACTCAACATCAAATAATAGAGCAAACTGATTGGCTGAGGTTTTTTTCCATTAGCTAACTCACTTCAACAGTCCAGCTGGAGATTCTGCTGTGATTCGCTGGACGCAACATGAAGGGAAATAATGGGGCTGCCATTTCAGGACATGAAGACTCTGTCCTGAAAATAAACAAATTAGGAAATGCAGGGTAAGGGTACCCCGACAACTAGACCTTGTGAAAGGTCCCAGAAGCCCATCGCTCCAAGCCCAAATTTGTGAAACATTTTTGGGTGTTTTCCATAAACTCATGGGTGCCCTGCAGGAGCTGGTGTTACCCCCTGGATTCCCATTGGAGGCCCACAGGAGCACAAAAGGCAGAGCTGGATTCCGCGAGAGTCTTGCAGCATCAGAAAAAAAGGGGGGGGGGGGGACAGAGCATAGTGTATGTAGTGGGTTATCATGAACATGGGAAGGCTGTACATACCAGGGGGTTGGCCGCCTGCAGGGGCTTGTAAGTAGGGCCTGGCTGCACACAGCCTTACCTATATTTACACATGCCACACAAAGCCTTACCTACACTTACCAAGCATGGTTAAGGATGCATGGTAAAGGCACAAATACATATCTGTGTGGTAAAGGCAGGTGTGGTAAAGGCTGCATGGTAAAGGCACAAATGCATAGCTGTGTGGTACAGGCAGGTGTGGTAAAGGCTGCATGGTAAAGGCACAAATGCATAGCTGTGTGGTACAGGCAGGTGTGGTAAAGGCTGCATGGTAAAGGCACAAATGCATATCTGTGTGGTAAAGGCAGGTGTGGTAAAGGCTGCATGATAAAGGCACAAATGCATATCTGTGTGGTACAGGCAGGTGTGGTAAAGGCTGCATGGTAAAGGCACAAATGCATAGCTGTGTGGTACAGGCAGGTGTGGTAAAGGCTGCATGGTAAAGGCACAAATGCATAGCTGTGTGGTACAGGCAGGTGTGGTAAAGGCTGCATGGTAAAGGCACAAATGCATATCTGTGTGGTAAAGGCAGGTGTGGTAAAGGCTGCATGGTAAAGGCACAAATGCATAGCTGTGTGGCACAGGCAGGTGTGGTAAAGGCTGCATGGTAAAGGCACAAATGCATAGCTGTGTGGTACAGGCAGGTGTGGTAAAGGCTGCATGGTAAAGGCACAAATGCATATCTGTGTGGTAAAGGCAGGTGTGGTAAAGGCTGCATGGTAAAGGCACAAATGCATATCTGTGTGGTAAAGGCAGGTGTGGTAAAGGCTGCATGGTAAAGGCACAAATGCATAGCTGTGTGGTACAGGCAGGTGTGGTAAAGGCTGCATGGTAAAGGCACAAATGCATAGCTGTGTGGTAAAGGCAGGTGTGGTAAAGACTGCATGGTAAAGGCACAAATGCATAGCTGTGTGGCACAGGCAGGTGTGGTAAAGGCTGCATGGTAAAGGCACAAATGCATAGCTGTGTGGTACAGGCAGGTGTGGTAAAGGTTGCATGGTAAAGGCACAAATGCATATCTGTGTGGTAAAGGCAGGTGTGGTAAAGGCTGCATGGTAAAGGCACAAATGCATAGCTGTGTGGTACAGGCAGGTGTGGTAAAGGCTGCATGGTAAAGGCACAAATGCATAGCTGTGTGGTACAGGCAGGTGTGGTAAAGGCTGCATGGTAAAGGCACAAATGCATAGCTGTGTGGTACAGGCAGGTGTGGTAAAGGCTGCATGGTAAAGGCACAAATGCATAGCTGTGTGGTACAGGCAGGTGTGGTAAAGGCTGCATGGTAAAGGCACAAATGCATATCTGTGTGGTAAAGGCAGGTGTGGTAAAGGCTGCATGGTAAAGGCACAAATGCATAGCTGTGTGGTACAGGCAGGTGTGGTAAAGGCTGCATGGTAAAGGCACAAATATATATCTGTGTGGTAGAGGCAGGTGTGGTAAAGGCTGCATGGTAAAGGCACAAATGCATAGCTGTGTGGTAGAGGCAGGTGTGGTAAAGGCTGCATGGTAAAGGCACAAATGCATAGCTGTGTGGTAAAGACATGTGTGGTAAAGGCTGCATGGTAAAGGCACAAATGCATATCTGTGTGGTAACGACAGGTGTGGTAAAGGCTGCATGGTAAAGGCACAAATGCATAGCTGTGTGGTAAAGACAGGTGTGGTAAAGGCTGCATGGTAAAGGCACAAATGCATAGCTGTGTGGTAAAGACAGGTGTGATAAAGGCTGCATGGTAAAGGCACAAATGCATAGCTGTGTGGTAAAGACAGGTGTGGTAAAGGCTGCATGGTAAAGGCACAAATGCATATCTGTGTGGTAAAGACAGGTGTGATAAAGGCTGCATGGTAAAGGCACAAATGCATAGCTGTGTGGTAAAGACAGGTGTGGTAAAGGCATTGCATGATAAACGCATCATTGAAAAGGATTTTTCCCTTAAGAGGGCCTATGATCAGATATAGAGCTCTTACTTTTCCTGTGGATATACAGGGAGTAGCTCACACACAATTCGGTAAGTCTACACCCTTACGGAAGTATAGGACCTCGTATCAGTGAAGAATTTTTAAAGTGTGGAATCCATAAATGTTTCCAATGTTATGTTTATGAACCTGCACAGTGCAGGTTTCCCGAAGTACTCCTGATAAATGCATCTGAATTTACTATTTAAAGAATGCAGAGGAAGTACCACATGCTCAATTGTATGGCAATTGTGGAGAAGCCATTGCCTTTCTGCAATGCAGTTGCCAAGAATCTCCTCATCTCACACTCCCACCAATTGTTTTGGTGTTCTTTTGTCTTCTCAAACCTCGAAATGGACTAACTGCTCTCTGATCAGTAAATGTCTGTCCTTTGCCAGGATGGAGAGGTGTCGAATATGAGCTTTTGAAAACCCATAAATGTGGAAGTTTGTGGGTGTTATTCCCACCTTGTCGTTACCATTCACGTCCCACTCCAAACCACTACTCTTGATTTATTTCTGAGAATGCTTTCTCAGCAAATGCATCTTGTGAATAAGAAAAGTGGTTTGTATTTGTGGATAAGGCTATATGAGCATGTAAATGTGGAGTACATGTGCAAACGTCTTTGAGAATTGGCCCAAAGGCTTTTCCATTGAGAATGCCATGGATAAGGGAGGGAAGAGCCTGGAAGACTCGGATTGTATCATATATTATTTCTCAAATATACACTGCCCTTTTGTTACCCCATGCTCTTTTTCTATGACCATAACTCTGTGAAGAAAATTATATGTTTCCATGAATATAATATTAAGAAAACATTGAGTGAAGCTCAGAATGGTGTATCTTGCTGACTTGAAAGAAATTTCTACAATTCCCATAAAACTGCATTTAAGTTTGTATTCTTTTTGATTATTCTGATTATCAAGAGTTAGAGTCCAAAACTGTTATACTCCGAACTCTTGAACACTCAGTTTCATGAATTTCTTTAATAACACGGAAGCATCAAATGTGATAAATGTGAATAACTATTTTTCCCTCAGAAAATGTCTGCAGAGCATTGCCTACCAAAACCTCTGAATCAACACAAATGTCTGGAGAGCAGTGCCTATTGGTACCTATGAAATAACAAAAAAATCTAGGAAATGGTGCCTATGCGGTATCAGAAAAAAATGCCTGAGAAGTGGCGTCTATAAATCACTCTGTAAACACAAAACTGTCTACTAACCCTCCACAGTCAGCAAAGAGCTTGAATTACAGTTGGTTAATGTTAGACCTGTCAGCCTTGGGGGTCTTCCCCTGAATATTGTGCCTTCTACCCTCCTATTTTTGCTCATCTTGCCTAGCTACTTACCCCTTCCTTCATTCCCCTCTGGCCCCTTTCTTGCAGCTCCTCCCTCTTTCCTATCTGACGGCTTGGACTAGCATCCACTGCATCCCCCATTTGCAATCCACCTACTCTGTCTACACTCATTTGTCCGCCTCAGCTTTTTTATGTTCCTCCTTGCCAGCTCCCTCGCCCACTGTGCAAAATGTTCCTCCTGTCCATCAGAGAGCAGCTATCCTATTATGTAGTACAAATCTATATAGGATCTGCATGTTTAGACTACATAAACTAAGGGATTGGTGTCCAGACTGATTCCAAACACCCCCAGAGGATATGTTCACCTTTAGACCAGCTAGCTCACAGTGCCACTATAATCTCCCTAACCTTACCAAGGAGAGAATAGTTTCTGGCAACCACCGAACATGACAACCCTTGATCCTTCAGTGGTCATGATCGTGGAAACAATTCAGCACTTTTCACTCAGTCCCTCGAGCTCACTTAGTGTCAGAGAGATACACAGAATAAATGATGGGGACGTTTTCAATAAGCATTTATTGAGCCAGAGTCATTCTAATATAAAACATGGTTGCTACAACAATCATTAGAAAGAAACAGATATATAAGCTTACAAGCACCAACAGAGTAAATAAAAGGTAGCATTCTACCATGGTGCTAAAATAGTGAATATATGCAGGCATATAGATACATGGCAGTAATCATGTATACTCCTACTATGAGGACCATGTCTTAAGTGTACCTAAGTGTACCTAGCATGTATGTGGGTGTAAAGCCAAGAATACCCTAGGAAAGAGCCAACCCCGTTACCTGATGGGAGAGAATGAAGGACCCCCGTCTTGGTCTCGAGTTGGACACTCTGCAAGGGATGGCAGACCATTGCGTGCTTGAGTTTCTAGATGAACAATTCTCCATCTTCTGCTCCCACCGCTGTCCGTTTTGCCCCACAGTGTTCCCCTCTTTTATCCTCTTCTATTTCTGTATTCCCGCTACTGCATTCCCTCCCAGCACCTTGACACCCAGTTTCTTATTTGCATATTTCCTTTTAGCTGCCTAAGCAACCTTAATACCTCCTTGCCCCCTGTTCTTTACTTTCTGGTTCAGCAACCCATTGCCAATACCCCCTTTCCCTATCTTCTGCTTTGAAATCTCCAATATTTCTAATGCCTCCTCACTCTCTGAATTCCCTCACTCCATCTCCCAACTCGCCTGCCGCTTTCACCCAGTGCCCTCAACTTGACAGTCATTCTAGGTTCTCCCACATTTTTCCTTATGCAATGTTTAGGAAATTCCCCTACGGCCTAGTAGCATCTTCCCCTCACCCTCTCTACTTCACTTGCCACTTGTTAAAGTGTTTCTGAATGTTTCTTCTCGTGGCACCCACCCCTCCCATGCCTACCACTTGCTGCAAAATGTTTTTTTAATCAAACTTCTCTGGTGGTGGTCTCCACATCACCTCTTCCCTTGATTCCAGCTCCCAGCCTACCACCCTAGAATCCTCATGACCTACTCTCAACACTTCCCATGCCCTCCACCCTCTACATGCACACTGATCATCTGATCCCTGGGGATCCTCTTGAGATACTCCACCGTCTTCTTGGACGCAGACTCCTCTCATTCCTGGCTCTCCACCATCTTTTTCTTCTTGTTGCTTTGTTAAGAAACCAAGAAGGCCTCTACTCTATTTCCGCCGTGGATCTTTTGAGGCTTGCGGCAGGAATGCAAAACATCAATAGGAGTATCATCATATCTGCATGACTCACCCGCCCTCACACATTAGATGGAAATTGATAATCACAAAACAAGGATGCTAATTTCACCGAACTTCGATGAGCTTTGCAATACCCTTAAAACTCAATCTTAGTCTTGCAAGATCCCATGATAACACACCTTTGCTTGGTCTGTTATCCCTTGGGCAAAAAAGATCTTCCATCTGCAAGAATGTAGAATAATGGTGGAGTTTGTGTGGCGGAAATAAATACACTAACATGCAGCTTGTAACATTCTAATATCACACTTTGTGTTTAATGAAAGTCAAATTTAAAGTCAGTTTTATTGTTAAAAATATGTGGTTACTGCCAGATTCCTGCACTTTTAAACACAAATCCAGCAGTGTAGTAAGTAAGCATGTTATTCGTCATCAGCTAATACTGTGAATTTTCAGACCCTGAACATTTAGAACTCTACAAAACTAGTGATCCCTTTTCTTGATTAAGTGGCAGCTCATGTTCTGCTGTGAGGGCTAGTTTTAATACATTATTTTGGACTACGGCAACATATGTTTTGATATCACAACTCAACAATAATTAATCATAATTCAGAAAATAATGTATTTGCTTGGAGGGATCTATGTGGAAACCAGGGCTTTTCAGAGAGGTAAGGTATCCCTTGGCCTTGTTTATTGTCAACATTGTGGCACAGTGTCTGAATTGTTCTATCAAAGAGTAGTTGTTTCAGAGTGTGAGTTTATTTGATAGTGTGACTTCAGTTTTTGTAGGAAACCTAAGTGAAACTCATTCCTTGCAGGATACACTAACTGGTACTGATTATGTTGTACCCATGCAATAAATTAATTGGTATAGAAGCTGAAAATAATGTGTGTATGTGTGTGTGTGTGTTCACGCACACATGCATGTGTATCAGAGGACATCAGTCAAAAATAAAGTAAGAGAAGCATTGGAAGAAAAAGTAAGAGTTGCTTTGTTTATCTCTAAAATAAAGTGGATACCATTCATCAATACAAATCTTCCAAAACACTAATGGGTTGACAATCATCTGCTGCAAACAGTACCTCATGCTTGCAAACTTTTATCACTATGCCTTAACTGTGATGGCCTCTGTAGCTGAGGGGTACTACTGGTGACCATGTCAAACAAGGTTGAAATAGAAAAGATAATGCCTTCACCAACCACTACTTCTTACCAGGAGGTTAACAACTGCTCCAACATTCTATGTGAAGCATACTCAAGCCACATTATGCTTAAAAAAGCAAAGCTATGGATGGCATATAAATACCTAGTGCACTAAAATTGTCAATAAATGTTACTTACTCAAGAAAACTCAGAGAATGTCAAGGAGAGACAGGAGGACATTATTCACATGTATCCTCAATTCAGTTATTTCAATAAATCATTTTGATAATGTTGTCTTGGTTCATTCACATCCTTCCATGAGACTGTGGATTCCACAACATTTCTCCTCCACAAACACATACAATCACAATTGACTTGCTTCAGATCATTGATACCAGGTCTCAGCCATTTCCCTCTGAATTTCTTTCTTTGGATAATATTTTGATGTTTCAAAGACCATCAGTACACATAAAGGATTACTGATATTAAATCTTGTGTTGGAAAAAAATAATCTAATTATGAAATCACATGACCATTAGCGAGGTGGGGTTTGGGGACATCAACAGATGACCGGATAAGTAAAATTAAATAAAACAAATAATAAAATCACCTTCCTTGTGCTCGCCGACTATGAGTTTTTAAAGATTGAATCCAAAAACAGTGCTTTAAAGTCAATAGGGCTTAAAGGTTACTTGAGGTCACAATAGACCGGTTCTAATCCAAAGTTGAGGCCAACAGCAATGAAGGGCAGGCTGGATACACAGCCCATGCAAGGTCTGCTAAAAAAGAGTTCCTTGTATGGAGCAAAGCGTTGACTTAGAGAGCTTGATGCGTCAGTCTTCTCCACGCAGCCGGGTCAATGCTTCGGAGTCGAGCCTCGCAGACGGTGTTGAAGGATTAGCGCTATGTCGTCGTTGAGCCTCGTAGACAGTGTTGAACAACTGGTGCTGCGTTGTTGAGCCTTGCTGTCAATTGAAGGATCAAAACTGCATTGCCGTCGAGCCTTGCAGCTGGTGTCGAAGGATCAGCGATGTGCTGTTGTTGAACCTCGCAGTCGGGACACGGGTCATCGAATTGGCATTGCGTTGGCATCAGAGGGCACTGCGCCTGTTCTAAACAGCACAAAGGGGTCACACCATCAATTTTTGCAGAAAACAGCTGCAGAACCCACTTCTGAGGCCAGGATAAGAGGAGACACCTCAAGAAAGGGTAGGACTAACAGATGGCAAAGTCCAGCAGCACCAGCAGAGGTGCAAGAAGTCTTTTGTGTCCCTGAAGCTTCAAGAAAACAGACAAGCCAGCAAGCTCTTGGAGAATCTTGGGTTCATGGACGTAGAGAACAGGTCCAGTCTTTCTCACTCTCAGGCAAGAATTAGCAGTGAGCTGGCCAACACAGTAGAGCAGGAGGCATAGTAGCAGTCCCTCCTATAGCACAACAATCAGCAGGAAGCAGGCCAACACAGCAATGCAGTTAGCAAAATAGCAGTCCCTCCTACAGCACAGCAGCTCTTCTTCGAGGCAGAATTTCCTTGGTTACAGTAGATTTCTGATTTGGTGGTGTCAGGGGTCCAGTCCTTATAACCAAAGGTGCTTTGAAGTGGGGGAGGCTTCAAAGAGGCTTTTGAAGATCACAAAGTTGTGCCTTTCCTATCCTGGCTTCAGACACACTACAGGGGGTTATGCAGCTCTTTGTGTGGGGACAGGTGAAGCCCTATTCAGGTGCAAGTGTCAGCTCCTCCCTCCAAATCTACCTCAGGAAGGCCCGTCAACCTGGTGATGGGCCCTCAGGATGCAAATGTCACATCCCAGCTCCCTTTGTGTGACTGTCTATTGGGAATGCATAAAGCCCAGCTGTCACCCATCCTAACCGGGTATTCAGAGACAGGCAGAGGCACAGAATCGTTAAAGTGAGGCCTGGGTGGAGTTTGTGGAGTTCCGCTATGCAGAACTCAACAAAGTGACAAAAAACTCTGCAGCACTACGCAAAGTTCTGCAATTGGCGAAGTGCATCACGTTGTGCTGTTGGCGCCGATTATTAGCACTGGGTGTTTGTCCCACGCTGTAAAATCAGCATGAATGGCACCACGTGCAGGGCAAGAGGGCGCTGCTTCCTTCTGTCGCTCGAGTAGAAGTTCTACTCAAGCGGCAGCTTTCTCAATGCGAACGAGTTTCACAAAGATAGAGGTAGTGACCATCCGCGACCGCCGGCGTTGAGAAATCTTTCTGGGAGGTGGTCTAATGTTGGATTTTTCTCACTGGCATTCACCAACTTAACGCTGGCGAGTGCATTATAGGAAAAAACTCAGCTCCATGAGTTTTTCAGAACTCCACGTGCTCATCGGAGTGCGGAAAACTCGACAAACTCCTCGAATGGAGTGGAGTTCATCGCCCAGGCCTAGTTAAAGTAGGAAAATGCCAACTTCCTAAAAGTTATCTATCATAGGGGGAGAGATCTTGTTGAAGTAATGAGGGTGGGATTCTTCAAAATATCAAAAAAGAAAGGACCCCCCACTCCATAAATGTAATTGCTATTTTCAAAAGGCTACATGGTGCTCCTGTATCTCTTTTCGCCACAATTGGATGGCACTTATATTTCACTGTTTATTTTGACGCAAAAGATCTTCTCACTAGTATCCCACACATGCTTAAATATAGAAGGCGAATTTACAATAAACATTAAAAGTGCACATAAACATTTTAATGGAAAGGGAACATGAATTCATACATTCAAAAACACCTAATACAATCTTTTTTTGTCAACTGGGTATTTTCTCACCCAAGTTATATTAATACAAAAATGCAAGGCATCATTTCACGTGAATTATATTACATAAATGCAAGACAACATTTCACATGGATAAAGACCTAGAAATACCAAGACCACTACCAAATCATACACTAACTTGCCTGCACTTACATTAAAATGTGTGTTGCAAACTTTTCATGCAATGCATTACCAACATATATAAGTGTCCAACAGATAAATTGTTATTATTAAATAAATATGAAAACTAAACAACACCTAATTAAAGGTATCCTGTGCACTGGTATATTGGAGGGGCCCTATGGGATTGGGGTACAGCACAGTAACTCAAATGTACATTAAATGAAAAAAACGAAATTATCCTATTTACTTCTGTGATGCTTTAGTCAGATTTTAAGGATGCGGAATTCCCTCAAATCCTTAAATTCCACCAATACGTTTCGACCTTCTAGATGGCCATATAGGTTTGGTGAAGGTCTTTCTTTAGGACATATAGGTGGAGGGGATACTCAATTTAATTCAGTAACAGCCCTCGCGTGGCAGTTCACATGGATCCTTGATACTCTCATGGATTGCCCTCAATTTTATTCTGGGGTTTGCATCCTCTATACATGATTAGGCACCTTTTTTGATATAGTGCAGTAAGGAGTTACTTTCAAGAGATTCTTGTTCACTAGGTCCTAGTATTGTGCTGGTGAGTTCAGGAAGAAGGCTTATCCTTAAAAATGAGTGCAGTCCTTTTGTCCCGCTGGCTAGGTTTCTGATATCCAGCAGCGTCCTATTGCTGTTGCATTTCTATCGCTGACCTTTCTAAAAGTGTCAATTTCAGACTCACAATGTGATTTTAAAGTGTGAGTCCACAGACACCAATCTCCAAGTTTCTATCTGCTCCCCATTGGAAATTACACTTAAAAGGGGTATAAGGCGGGGCGTGGCTTGCATGGCGAGGTGAGCGGACGCATCTCGTCGGAGCTCCCGCCGTTCCTAGCTTTACTAAGCTATTAAAGCGGAGTCAGGGGGCTTCAAATTCCACCCCCGGAGCTTTTTGGTGGGGGCTGCTGGCATTGGCGCCGAGTCCGGTCGGGAGTGTTGGAGGGAGAGCGGAGGGCGAGAGCTTCTTCCCGGCACCGGCCAGAGACCCGGAGGGGTGACCCGCCATCTTGGAGCCCAGTGCCGCCTCTAATATCGCCCAGGTTGCCCGGGAGGAGAGCGCGAGACCGCGAGCGCTACTGGTGCACTCCTGGAGAGCCCCAGAGGTCACGATCTATGGGATTGCGGCGGCTGACCCTCTTTCTGCCCCGGTGAGCAGCGGGTGAGCGAGGTGCTGGGTCCCTGACACAGATCGAGCGAGGAGGAGCCGCCATCTTGTGGTGTCCGGCGGCCTGAGGTTGTGGCCCGGGTGCGGGGCCCTGAGTGCTGTGGACATTCTTGCACTTTCAGGTATTAGCTGCAGCTTGGTTGCCCCATGGTTTCTCCCGCACCTGCTCTTGTCCTCGTGAAATACTAATGCATGTGTTTTTTGGTTACCACCAATCCAAGTGCTTGGGCCAGTGTATCCATGGAGCTTGTCACGCCTGCCTACCCACCTGGAAGGGGCCTTTCTCCGGTGTACCATGGGTATCAGTCTTACATTGGCCAGTCATGCTTCTAGACCCTCTTTGTTGCTTCAGTCCACTTGCTATGATGTCTGCTGCACTGGGTATTACTATGATCCTTGCTATGGATCTTAATTCTGTTTTCCGTTGTGCCATTATTGACCTTGCAATGCACCTCCAAGTTTAAAAAACTCTCGAATAAAAGTTTCCAACTAGCACGGAAGGCTGATAAGTTATGTCGTGGTATGTATATTAGATTCATGGCCTTGGTTCCCTTGTTAACGCCGTCAGTGACCAGATATTTTAGCTGAATTGGGCGCCTCTCAGCAGGATGTCAGCTCTGTGTCCGTTTTTCTCCTTCACCAACCTGGCACCGCCAGTTATCTTGAGCCAAACCGGTTCCACACTCCACTGTCTGCGCCTCCGTGCCTCGCTCCTTGCAAGCTTCCGTGCCTCAATCCTCGTTAGTACGGTGTCCTGTCTGTAAATCGGGGGTATCCTACATTAGCAGTGACTGCTTGTGAGTGAATGGAAATTGAAGACTCGGCATAAGGTGGTGGTCCTGTTGAGAAAACTTCAGACCACAGAAAGTTTACAAAATCAAGGGTTCCCAAACCAAAATAAATTTAGGAGTAGTATGGGCAAATGCACTTTCTTAAATGTTGGCACCTCAGATGTTTATTTCCACAGGTGGTGGTTGGGGATTTACTATACTTGCAACATATTTGAGAGATGCAAAATATTCTCCTGGTAAGGTTGTTTTCAAACTTTTAAGCAAATTTAGTTACCAAAAAAATGATTGGTTGAGTTCTGCAAATATAGACTCTTATAGTATATTTTGCCAGAGTGAGTGGGCAACACTATTTCAAAGAAGGTTAAATATGTGAAATATGCTTGTATTATTAATTTCCGTGTGAAGTGAAATTAGCCTAATTAAACCAATGAAGAGAATTTGGCCCATTTAAACCACTCGGATTCTCTCCTAGGTAATAATCAGTAATTCGCGGATTTTGTGGTTGGGTAGTTCTTCTCGTTCTCCCTGGTAACAGAAGGTTGAGGAGGAACAACAGGAATGGCCCGAAATGCGTACAAACTGAGCAGATCGTGTGGTTTGTGTGGTTCTCATTGGACCTCATTTTACTGGTAAAAACTGCACAAATTACCAGAAACATCCTAAATATGTCAGTTCTCAGTTTGTAGATCTTTTTAACGCTCATACTATAGAATAAGAAAACATATTACCCACCACTAATTGTTAGTGGACATATGCAGAATCATGACACAATAACTTAACGTCTTCCCTGAAGCATGCTGGTATTTTAGGGCTTTCCCACACATATCCTATATTTGTCATAATCCAAGGCAAACAAGCTGAACTCCTCACCACTTTTTTGTTAAAATTTGAATAATTTAGTCTACATTTTTCCATGCAGTGTTACATTGACTTTTTGGGATAGCCATTAATAAACAATGTTTTAAATAGACTGAGAGTCATTTGAAATGGATTGGATTGCTTACTGATTGCTTTGGTCAATCCAGCAAAGGGTCAATTGGGAATACATGTAAAACAGAGAAAACCATCTCAGCATTCCAAAACTGAACCAACTGAACCAGTGGAAACCTGGGAAGGCAGTTCAAAATTGTGAAAGGGAAAGGTTCAAATCTTTCAATACCCTTGATAGGGACCATTTGTCCTTGTAGGATTTAATAGTTTCTAAGTGACGCCGCAGTACAGAGGCTGTATGATTTCATTGGGACTGAAGAATAGAAGGCAACCCATGGTCCAACTATGGCATATTCCCTGAGGAACGCTAACACTGAAAGAGTATCAGATGGTGTTAGCAGGATTTTAACATGGAGGTTCTTCTGACAGAATTTATTCAGTTTATATTTCTGTTCCTCATTCATTCATTTAAGCTTAAAGTTTCTATTCCCAGTTTTTGATTGGAGTACTTTGCATTACAAATGCTGGTACAGGAATCCACTATTAGCTCTTTTCTCAGTAGGTAAAGATGTATTCCTATTACCTAAAATTTGAAACTGTGAAAAATCATGCAAAGTCAACATTATTTGAATCTTCCTTTTGATTTATCATTTCCATGAAACTGCCCCCAGATTTGTAAACTTATTGATGGATCTGCTCTCTGAATGTGCCCTACAATGAGGCCATTCCATGCTCCTATCTGATGTTGCTTACCTGTTTGATCACCGAGAACAATCATAAATTAAATTCATTCTCTTTGAGACCTGAGCTCCTAGTACTCCCATAGATGAGATGGATGAACACAGTTCTTTAATTTGTATATCCAAGCGTATACATCACCTAAGTCTACAGAAACTAGCCAGTCCAAATGACAGTAGTACAATGTCAATACCAACTCTTTAGGACTGGCTTTGTAATCTGATCTAGCTGCATATAATTCTCAAAGCAATGTTGCTATGTTATCACTTGAGTCACTTAAAATTATTTGATGAAATAGCCCAATTTAAATAAATCCTGAACATAGCAAATATGTGGCAATCAGAAAATTATCACATTTCCACCAAACGCAAACTAGTGAAATTTGAAGTTGTGTTTCCAGAATGCAATTAAATAGTCAATTATGAAAATGAGGCTAAACCTAACTACTGCATTGTGAGCAACATAACAAGCTATCAGGAAAGCACATATTTTCTCTCTCTTCTTCTTTTTCCAGTGATAGTTAATACCACTTAGACGATTCCTGGTTAATTGGAGCACGTCAGTTTATTTCTTGTTCGAATCTGGGAACATGCTCCATTATGACATCTATTTTTATTTCTCTTAGCCATCCCTTTAATTAGTAAAACTTGAACCTTGATAGTCTCCATTTTGCAATCTGTGTGTGTGCACTTCCCTGGATTTACTCTTTCCAGCTTCTCATTCACTATTATCAAAATCCTGCTTCTTTTTAAAAAGATTGCTTAGTCGAGCTTCCAGATAATTGATGTTCCAGGGAGTTTCACAGGGACCGGAAAACGTATTAATAAAATGAGCCCAAAAAGCTTAGAATCTCCCACCAAGTTATAGATTCAGTTCTCAATAGGTTTAGTCAAACTTTTTCAAAATAGTTTCCTAACCTGTTAAATAGGCCCCCCAGTGCCCATTTTGATTATCACCTGCAGCCAACCTGGTATACTTTCTCCTCAAAAAGCCCCTATCAGTCTTGCCAGCTCTGTGAGATCGGCCCAGTAATAAAGTTGGTTATTTGAAAACATGCATCTCTTTCTTGAGAGATCCAGTCTTTTTCAGTTGGTCTACCCTATGTCCTTTCTCTCCAATCGAAATGTTGTTGCTCAGACTCTGCTTTTGGAATTCTGTTCTTATCAAAATGCATTGTGTTGCCATTGACAATAAACCCATATTTGGGGAGGATGATCATCTTAATGGTGTTAATACTTCCAATCAGCATGAGTAGAATGTCCATCTATCTATTTAATAAAAGCTCTAAGTCCTCAGTAATCCTTTCTACATTTACCTGAAGTATTCTTCCTAGATTGTGTATTACTGTAATTACTGTACAGTGCCTAGATGCCTTCGGGTAGTAGTGAGCTATATAAGTACATCAATAAATAAATACCTATATAACTAATCTTAGTCATGGCAGGGCGAGTTGAATGTTTACATTACAAAGCATGGTCGTGGCTTTCTTGCAGTTCAAATTATAGCCTAAAAGTGAGTGAAACCCTTATTATGAAATCCTCTAGCTTCCTTAGGATTAAGATGTATGTATGGCAAGTTCATATCCATAGAAAGATATATGATTCTCATGTTGACCAAACCTAAATTGATGAATTTCTCTAGTCTGTTTTATCTTGAAGACTGGAGGTTCAATATATAAAGTGAAAAGAAGAAAGACTGAGGACATTCTTTCTCTCTCTATAGAGAAATGTTCAAGAAGATCTTCATATACCAGTACACACACTTTTGATTTAACATAGAAACTCTAGACAGCTCCCCCCAAAAATGTTTTAAAGCATGTCTGAGCATCATTAGCCACAGGTTGAGGCCATTTACATAGTTCAAGGTGTTTGCCTTGTGAACGGCGTGTATAGCTAGGGGGAGATTATAACTATTGGCTATCTATATCAATTGCTACTATTTTAGAGTTGGATAGTTGTAGGCATTTTGAACCAATACATTCAAAGGGCTGATAGCTAGGACCAGGGGGCGTTTTAGTTCCAAAGCATGGAGATCGTAGTGCCAATAAAGGAAACCTACAGGACAATATTAAAAGTCAAAATGATGAAGGTTTATTCAAAATTAACAATAAATACAGATGGACAGACATGGTTAGTCAGATTCAAATCAGCATCAATAATATTTACAATAAAATCCAATTGCAAGAGGTCTTAATAAGAGAATTAACATAATCACAATATAGTTCAATAATAAGCTAGCATAAGTTTACTCAGTTTGTAAGTCAGGAGAAATATATAAATCAACAGACAGTCTGACAAGGAAACCGTTAATTCAGAGAGAAATTCAAATAACAGTCCGAAATAGTAACTGCTTGATATGGAAGCAGCTAAGGAAAACTCTTAAGCTTAAATCAGTAGTCAGTCTTCATAGAAATTAGCAAAATGACTGGCAGCATAGCAAATCAAAGGAAAGGCTGCCTCACATCCAAGGAAAGGCACATTTTATAGTTTCAACTAATTAAAAAAGAACACTCTCAACATAACGTGAGGTGGTATCGTATGGCTGAACTGAAAAATGTTTTATGACATAAACCAATCAACATTACAGAAACTGTATTACATAAAGCAGGCCACTTTAAGGACTGCCTAAAATATTTTAAATAATGATCCCCTTTGCCTTATAAACAATGTAAACGGCATTGCACTACTGAAGTGAGCTAAGCAATAAACCATCGAAAAATTAATATAAATACATTTATGGCGGCAGGCAGCAACAGCTTTGTTTATTGCATTATGACTAGGACATCTTGACATAGCTTCGTCCAAAGCACACAGTTTGATACAGTATAAGAAAATGTCACCATGAAATGAATCCCATTTCGACTATTTTATAACAAGTGAATACAAAAAAGAGGAAAAAATATGTAGGTAAGGAACTTCTTTGTGCAACTTTTAAAAGCTGTCAGTGCACATAGGCTTTAGTCCCAGTACATTTGTTTTGTAGCATAGCTATGCTATGTTAAACACAAGTAAATACACATTACTTTCTAATTAATAAAACGTGTTGTCATAACTCACCGAGAGGCACTTAGGGATACATCTTATATTATCTGTATACACTAAGGAGTGCATAACCAAACTTAATCAATATGTCAAAATCCTTGTAAGTCCTTTGATATACATTTAAACAAAAAGTCTATAGTGTTCTCAATGAGGATTGTTGTTTTCAGGTTTTGAAAATTAAACATATGTGCTTCAGCCCAAGAACTTTATATTTTTGTTTCTTTCAGATATCAATAAACAAGACCTCCATATGTGAAGCTAAGATATCTATAATTTCTGTGTGTATCCTGCAGGTTTACTCGTTTTAATACACTCAATAACTTCCTGAACAGAAATATTTATTTCCAGAACAATCTGAGACATTTTTAAATAAACTAGTGGCAAAGGTGATTCGTGATTAATGGGCCAATACACTAACAGAACTTATAATGTACATTATTCTTATTTTTTTTTAAATTCCACATATTTACAATTTTATGGCCAGGGCAATAAGTACCAAAATCAGATCCGCACCCCATTTCTACTAGCATCTCCTCTGAATTCCAAGTCCTTAACCCAAAAAAGGTATTGGTCAGTTACCATACTAGTTTCCTATATGACCCCTGCACTGCAAGTCTTCTGAACAACATTGTGTCTGTTGTTTCTATAGCTTTCTGTAGGTTAATTCATCCCTGGCTACACAAATTGTTCCATTTGATTTTAAGGCCCCAATGGTAACATCACTATTTTTAAATTCTTCTTTCCAAAGAGCAGATGTGTCCTGTTTCTAAACTATTTTCTAGCTCCCATTTCCTGCAAAACTCTTGAAATAAGCAGTAACAGTGATACTGTAGCCCTATACATAGGACTTAGTTTATTAGAACTATTGCACCGTGTGACACTACCAGCTTCCCCTCCTTCCCAATGCATGACCCATTGTAATATTTAAGGGCTAGCTTGTGGTATTGTATGGAAGACCTGTTACTGGAGTTGGAATACAGAACATATGTTTACTTTAGAATGTGTTAATCCAGTAGAGTGATTTCTTGTAGTTGAGCTTTGGAGATGGATAAAGTCCTCCTTCGTCCTGCAATAAACTGTGTGATAAATCTGATTTTTGTGGACTCATTAATACTTGCTAAAGACACAAAAATGAGTTGATGAATGGACGTTCTCACCCCTCTTTTGGCATAGAATTCTAATGTTTACAACCATTTTACAAGGTAATGTATTTTTAAACTTCATTCAGCTTCATCTGCTTCTGGAACCATCCTTATCATCTATATATGATTTGTCTATCAAGCCATATCTTTCTCCTCAGCAATTTTTACAAGTATACTAAATGATAAACTAATAGTGAATCACCCTATGTGCAGTTCTGGATGTGTGTTTGGCTGCTTGGCTTTGGAACAGTTAAGGACCACCAACTGCTTATGTACCCTTTCTATGCACTGTGAGCATATTGGATTTATTTGGGCTGTGTAATTTCTGTGCCCCCACTTATGTGTCTCTACAGTTAGTTTGTTTTAAAAGAAGCCTGCTTGGGACCTCATGCATGTGTGGATTACATGATTCTCAGGCCTTTATTATCCTTGAGTGCGTTGCACGTCACATTCCACATTGTGGGGAGATGGGGAGAAGATGTGTGGTATTCAATGGTAGATCTCTTCTTGTGGTTAGAATGAGTGGCATTGTTATCCTAAGGATGTTTACTTTATAATGTCTTAGTCCGATGCGGTGGTTCCTGGAAGTGGGGCTTGGGAGATGGATGGTGTTTTTGTCATTGATTAAACTGGATGAAAATGTACTGATTTGTGTGAACTTGTTATTGCCTGCTGAAGACACCTTATGCTCTTATCTAAACAACAAAAGCATTCCGTGACAGTTTTCCTAAATCAAATTTAGCACTGATTAACATAGACTTCATGATTTTTTGTTGGCAATTTGTACATGTCTCCTCATCAGTACTTGCATTGTACCTGTTATAAAAGATGAGAGGTCCACACCAAGCGCAGTCTTCAGATAAGTTTATTCCAAGTAAGGAGAACAGCTTGACAACCACCAACTGCCCACAAGGACAGTCCAGCTCCAACTGACCAGAGCTGAGTGGAACATTCTATATTCCAGAAGCTTGCGTGCTGGAACGCACGCAAGCAGCATATAACACACCTCCCCCCCAAACACACAAAAACAAAAGAAAGAAAACTAAGAACAAACATAATCTTTCATTTTTGCAGGTGGACGCGAGACACGTGCACTCCTTCTGGGTACCGCGTCTGCAGTTCTTTGCACAAACTCACCTTGAACCGCAGGTTCCAAATCAACGACATCCACCAAACAATCAGAGTCATTAAAATTCTCCTGCGGACCAAGAGTGGTAACCACAGGTGCATCAGAATTAATAGGCAAGGACACCTGTGAGTTTTGCATAGTATTGAACTCATCCAAAAACAATTGTTCATTATCTTCAGCATAGGCATGAGAAACACATTTCCTACGATTCATCAACAACTTCTCAGATCTAACAACAGAGACACGTCTGAAGTTCCAAATTTTCCCCCCTTCAACACGTACAGCCTTACTAAAAACTTCAATCACTCTGACAGGATCCGACCACTTAGCCCAATTCCTGGCAGATGAACTTCCAAATTTCACACGCACAAGGTCGCCAACTTTGACCTTGTGGCGTGAAACACTTTTCATAGAACATTTACCCATTTTCTCTTGATAAATCCTGATCCGTTCACCCATTTCCTTGGCATTGAAAGGAGACACAACGGGACCATTGGATTTCAACCACCAAGGTAACAACTTAGAACCAGGTTTGTGACCTCTTAATAATTCGAAAGGGGAACAACCCGTCACCGAATTGGGTGACGTGCGATATGTAAGCAAGGTGGCACTTAAAGCTTTTCTCCAATTCAAATCATTCCTGACCGCTAGCTGAATAGACTCTTTGACCACTCTATTAAAGCGCTTGGTCTGGCCATTGGCTTGAGGATTATAATTGGAAACCCTCTTGTGAGATATGCCATGATCTTTAAAAAATGTTTCCATCTCACTGCTGGTAAACTGCGTTCCATTATCTGAAATAACCTCAGAAGGTAGACCCTCCCGACTAAAAACATTGTTAAGGAAATCAATGACCTGCCTGGAGGTGATTCTTTCAACAATTTTGACCTCTGGCCATTTCGAAAAATAGTCTATTAGCACTAAACCGTAGACCTCCTTGCAACCAGGCAAATTTAAAGGACCAATGATATCGATCCCTAACCTCCTCCACGGCCCTTCGGCATACTCAATAGGAGTGATCGAGGAAGACAATGGTTTAACACTTTTGTCACTATTGGAACAAGAAACGCAATTCCTGACCCACCTATCCACAAAGGCATCTAAAGAGGGCCACCAATAGTACTCCCTTAACCTCCTCTTGGTGGTGGACATGCCCATGTGACCCTCGTGAGCAATCTTAATCAGTTTTTCCCTGACTGACATAGGAGGAATGATTTTGTCACCCCTAGTGATAATGTTATTAGAACATATGAGCTCATCTTTAACCTTAAAAAATGAACTTAAATCACCTGACAACTTCCTTTCTTCAGGCCAACCACATTTCAGATAAGTGTTGACCAAACCTAAAGTATTATCTTCAGACATTGCTTCCACCCAAAGATTTTCACTGATGACCTCTGAATCATCCACATTGATGTCTTTCATGGTGTAGGCTACGTCACACTCATCAGAGTGTTCAACTTCGTGATGGGGTAAAGCTAACCTTGACATGCAGTCGGCATGCACGTTGAGTCTACCAGGGATATACTCCACGGTACATCGATACTCCTGTAGTTTGGCCGCCAATCTGGCCAAACGGGCTGTAAGAATCCTTCCACCACCCGCAGCCAACATACTTACTAGCGGCTTGTGGTCAGTTCTAAGCACAAATTTTGTACCCCACAAAAACTGTCGGAAATGCTGGGCTGCCCAGGTACACGCTAATAGCTCTTTTTCAATCATCGAATAGTTACACTCAGCACCTTTCAATGTCCTTGAAGCATAAGAGACAATACTTTCTTCACCCATACATTTTTGCATCAGAACTGCACCCAACCCAGTATTGCATGCATCAACAGAAACAATACATTCTTGACCCACAACAAATGGTTTCAAGAAAGGAGCAGAACAAATTTCCTTTTTTAACACATCAAATTGCAGTTGCTGTTCATTTCCCCATACAAATTTTGCACCTTTTTTAAGTAACAGTCGAAGAGCAGCCACTTTGGAAGCATAGTTCTTCACAAACTTGCTAAAATATTCAGTTAAACCAAGGAAAGAAAACAATTGATCCCTATTGGTAGGAGGAGGAACCTTCGAAATACTGGAAATATGATCAAATTTGGGTCTTATTCCTTCCTTGGAAATCTCATGTCCCAAATAATCTACCTTCTCCTGTCTGAATTTGCACTTAGCCAACTTGAGGGTCAAACCTTTAGATTGTATCCCTCCCAACACAGCTTTGAGATTCTTATCATGTTCCAGAACATTACTGCCAAAAACCAAGATGTCGTCCTGGAATGCAATAGCCCCTTTACATTCATTCAACACTTCCTTCATTAAGCGCTGAAACACTGATGCAGCACTGGCAAGGCCAAACGGCCTCCGTAAGTAGCGAAACATACCCTCAGGCGTGACAAAGGCTGTTAGATTCCTAGAATCCTCATGCAAGACAACCTGGTGGTATGCACTCGCAAGGTCTAATGTTGAGAATACACTTGCACCAGAGAGGGTGGAAATAAGCTCATTGATTTTGGGTAGGGGATGCATGTCAGACCATATCTCTTTATTAAGGCTTCTAAGGTCCACACATAAGCGGAGCTCGCCATTGGCCTTTAAAGACAAAACAATAGGGGAAACCCAAGGAGAAGACTCAATAGGTTCAATGATGTTGGATTTGACTAGATCATCAAGAATCCCTTTCATTTTACTACGATAGGCTAAGGGTACATTCCTAACCCTATGCCTTACAGGTACCGCATTATCCTTAAGAATGATCTTATGTTTGAATTGGGCATACTCGCCTAACTTCTCATTAAATACTTTTGGGAATTCCTTCTTGATGCTATCTACAAACTCACTGTCATTAGGGGCTACCATGCAAACTGGCCATGGAATGGTTGGGTCAATATACACAGGGGGTGAGGCATTGGGATCTAATTTAATGCCCATCTCTTTCTGATGGGGCCAGCCTAAAAGCGATTCCCCTTTATTGGCAATATATATTTTGGCTTGAGTGAACCTGTCTTTAAATTCAACCTTTGCCCAAAAGAAACCGATTAATTCAATCTTGTGACCAGAATAGCTGCCAGGTTTGATATCAGGACTCGTGAATTCTCTATTAGGCCACAATTCTTCAAACACATCTTTCCCAATTATGGAATACCAGGCACAGGAATCTACTAGCATGGAAATCTCTTTTCCGTCTATATGAAATAAAGCAGAAGGAAAACTTTTGCATTCATCAGAGGATACACAAGAAATACAGTTGAACTCACTAAATTCTGCATCAAACTCTTCTTCGTCTACAGAAATACAATTAACTTTTTGTGGTGAACGACACATTTTCCCAAAATGACCAGTCTTTTTACATTTTACACAGATCTTATTTAAGGCAGGACAACTTTTAAAATTCCCCACATGCTCAAAACTTCCACATCTGTAACAGATTATGAAAGAGCGTCTATTGTTGAACCTATTTTCTTTCGTGAAACCTTCATTAAACCTGTTATCCCTCGTGAAACCTTCCCTTTTAAAATTGGAAACAACAGGTTTCTTTTGAAATGCTTGACCTCTGACAACGGAAACTTCAGGTACGGCTTCTTGGATCTTGACTGACATGCCTTGACTTTGACCTCTTATTTCAGACACGAACTTTTCTGACTGTTCGATCCCTTTGGCTATGTTGACTACTGCTTTTAGTGAAGTTTCCGTCCCTAACCACAATCTTTCCTGTATCTTCTTGCTCTTAGTCTTCATCATTATCTGGTCCCTAAGCACCTGTTCATAATTAATTGTTTCGAAGGCACAGGAACCAGCAAGAGCACGTAACGCAGAAATATAGTTCTCTATGGTTTCGTTATCCTTTTGCGCCCTTGAATAAAATTTGAAACGTTCCATTACTGTGTTCACCTTTTTCCCAAATCTAATGGTAAGTTGCTTGACTGCAATTTCAAAAACATCTGTTTCAGAGTCAGAGTCTTCCAAGGGAGGCAAATCAGATAACTCCTTTAGTCCTTGTCCACCTAAAGACAAGCGTAATAAATCTAATTTTCTTTTGGCCGAACAACCTTCCTCCTCTAAAACACTGACATAGGCCAGAAACATGGGATACCACAAATCCCAATCCATTTTCGGCTCTCCTGCCACTGGTAAAAAATGTGGTGGAACCATAATATTAGACATTGCTATTAGAGTTATGGACCAAAATAATTAAATAAATTTCCTTTTTTTTTTTTTTTTTTTTTTTTAAACAAATTTTTTTTTCCCTTAAAGTAGATAAATATTTCTTATTAGGCACTACTGCGTTGTGGAATTCGAATTTGCTGCATATGTCACTTAAACACCCTTTGACTGTATAATTAAATGTTGCACGGTGTGCTCCTCAAACTCTCCCAAACCAAAATGGCCGAAAGACAAAGGAAATATGACACGTCACTCCCAGAATGATCTTCGACAGAGACGATCGTCCGGAGAGCTGATGCTGACGTGTTGAGCAGGGAGAGAATGGAGAACTTCAACGCTCTACTGCGCAGTTAAAATATCTATGCGCTCGAGCCTTTCAAGTGAGTAGCAACTTCTTTTCCTCTTCAATTGCGCACTCCCCATAGAGTTAAATGTTCCCTTATTGAGTGATTTTACACTCGAAAACCAGCCGCGGGTGCCATCAAGTGCACAGATTGTAAACCGCCGCTGAATTCAAACGTGAACACTTGTCATCACCCGCTTTGAACACGGACACAGGCGCTCGCTCTTAAAATTTGTCACGAACGACTAATACTGCCGCAGGTGCTATCAGTGCACGTAATGCCTTCCATAACCCGCCGCTGGCGCTATCAGTGCGCTTTTAGTAAACCAAGAAAATTTTAAAGTCTTACTTCCAGCTGGAACTCATGTGAACGCTGTTCTCCTTGAAGACTCGTTTTTCCTTACAGGTTGCTCCCAACGTCGCCAGTATGTTATAAAAGATGAGAGGTCCACACCAAGCGCAGTCTTCAGATAAGTTTATTCCAAGTAAGGAGAACAGCTTGACAACCACCAACTGCCCACAAGGACAGTCCAGCTCCAACTGACCAGAGCTGAGTGGAACATTCTATATTCCAGAAGCTCGCGTGCTGGAACGCACGCAAGCAGCATATAACAGTACCCTCATCTAATTTCTCAACCCTGCTTCTACCATCTCAAGTTGATGAAGCCTACATTGTTGTTTCTGTGCCACGCCTATTGAGTGCAACTTCTCAATACATTTATCATCTGGGGCTGATCACAGCAATTGAGTCTACCTGGAAGGCCGAGCAATACTCCAGCATGGATGTGGTTCTTACTCTGGAAGTATCTGCATGTAACTTTTACCTGCCTTTACCTGTAGAAGAGAGTACTAAAGGAGAAATGTGCCTGGTGCACAAAGTCATACACACCGCAAACTGGCTTTTCTCAGCTATGTTTATGAGGCTGGTGGTCATTTCTCATCAGAGTACAAAGTCCCATTTGCACAGCGAACAGATCCTCCCCTCACCAATTTTCTCTGGCAAATTTCAGTGTGTCACACCTGTTGAAATTCACCAGAAAAAAATGTGCAGTACATTCTGATACATGTGGCATTCCACATGGAATTCCCCATTTTCTGAAATAAAACTTGAAATCTGAAGTATTTACTCCATCTTGTAGATGAGGCACTGTAGCGTGTCAGTATTTACTGGATGCAGTAAATACCTCACTCTTTACTTCCCACTACCTGCCGCACCCTCATAATTAGGGGCTAAGTGTACAAGTTCATGTTGTTCAGACTTCCACAGCCCCTGAAAATAGGGTTTATTCAAAACTCTGTATTTCTATATTAAATCTGATAACAACTGGTAGCAGAACCCTTTGAGTGCAAATTGCCAGCCTGGACTGTTCTTCCACATCTAAAAAAGGACTGGTAAAGCCAATCAGTCTAGCAGGTTGATAATGCCTCAATATATGTATGTTTACACACATAAAGTATGATGATGTGTGAAGTGTTACACGCTGTTAGTTCTTTTAATTGCTATCTTTTACTTTTGATGAATGTTAGAAGGGGTAATGAGAAAGAAGAAGACACCTTTCTCGTTTTTTGAAAATTAGAAAGCTATAGGGGAAATGTGTTAATAAGTTAAAATCAGACTGAAAACGCCTTATGAGGAGGGTTAATTTCCTGTCTAAAGTAATTACAACATGCATACATTGATTGTGATGTCATGACATAAGTCTGCATGGCTGCAAATAAGTGTCATATGGGGGAGACTGCAGAAGCTTTTACTTGCTGCTGGTAAATTTATTATTATTATTATTAATTATTATTATTTTTAAATTACATTTATAGGGCGCACAGCTACCCGGAGGTTTCCCGGCGCCAAGAACACAGACATCAGAGGTCAGAATTACTTTAATGCTTACATAAAGATTGTTTACAAAATGCATACAATTCCTATGATATTAGTGGTAAACTACAGTAGAAGACATGTCATACTGGGAGAATCAGGGTAGGAGATGAATGCGGTGTAGCAGCTAGAGCTGCAGATGTTCGAACTGGGGAACCAAGTTCGAATCCTGAACTTGTCTCAGTATCCTGTGGTTCCTGGCAAATCAATTATGGCCTCATTTTAATCTTGGCAGGTGGCCCATCCTCCGACTGGTTGATAGAGTAAAATATTCAGTCGCCCTGGCGAAGGTGCCACCTGCCAGATTTAGAAATGTTCCCTGGACCAGTGGGCATTTCTAGCTTTGACAGAAATCTCCACAATGTTGGTTTATGCCAATGCTTTGTAAGTTTGACAGATGGCTCTATCAGCAAGATGGAGCTGTACAACAAAGTTAGAACATTTATTAATATTTTCAAAAAGAAAATCTCGAAGCAGGATTTTCTTTTTGAAAATAATAAAAACAATGTCCCACTTGCCGAGGGAGTTTGTGATGGGGCGTTGTGCAGTTTTCAGTGCCCCTAATCTCCAGATTTTTCCTAGTGGTGATGGGCATTGCAATACAGCTGTATGACCGCCCATCTAAAATAGGTGGGTGGACATATAGATAATCTCCAATGGCAATTACTCTGTTGTAATCATTTGTCAGAATTCTCAGAGTTTTCAGTTCTGATAAATATTGTTAAAGAATGCTTTTAGCTAAATTTTGAATTTTCTACAGAATAAATATTTGAATATTGGGATAAGGAAATCGCTGGTGTTTTCCTGTGTTATAGCAGACTTTAAAGTTTGTCAGTTTTGACCAAATAATGTCATATATTTAATAATGTATACATTATGAGTGCCGGGGTATATCTCGTCATATACTTATTTCACAGGTCACCTTTCTGGTCACCTGTGTTTACCACACCCAAGGTAGTGGGGTGTTTTCTACCCTGAGTGCCACCTTCTCACTTTTCTTTGCCTCTTGAATCGCATAAATTGTTACTGGTACATGACAGCCCATTCCACTCTGTTCAATCATTGATGTGCGACCTTGCATCCACCACTACCATCCTTTGATATGTATTTTGCTTCCGTAAATACACCTCATGAAGCTCAAGTAGCCGCAACATGATATATTATTTGCACGGAAATTTACTGATACTAGTAAAAGATATTAAAAATAAAGTAATACTTATGCCACCACTAGTGCACTACTCAAATCAGCAGATTGTTCATAGCCAGGGCACGAATCAGGGGTACATGCGAGTACACAGTGTCAAACCACTCTTTTCTCAGGGTGGACGCTGTGCCCCCGCTAAGAAGTTGAGCCCCACAGAAATATGTTGAACTTGTCCCAGTGTAATTTTGAGACACCAGGACACATTCATCAGCTCCTGCACGTTGTCTGCTTTCGATTCCCAGCTGCAACGTGAAGGCAGCAGGGTGGTTTTTTGTTCCACTTTCAGCTAGGCAACGATGAAGACAAAAGTTAAGGCACCATCAGGCCTCACTTTGATCGAGTATGGGACTCGAGGTGAGAAAACAAAAGCACACAGCTTGTTCTCTCTTCACAGGTACTTAAGAGATGCATGCATTTTACTTTGTTTTATATAAGTGCATGCATTGTAAGAATGTCAGATGGGTTGGTCTGTCTCGGTATTTACACAAATAACAATTTAAATAGCACTATTTTATTTCTTTTATTACGCCACTCATTCCAATGCAGAGTGTCAAAGCACTTTACGTAACATACACATTATCCAATTCAAAGAAATCATGTAAGTGTGTAAATTAATGTACAAGATGTGTTACATGAGACAGTCAGGGTTACAAGGTGTAGGAGTCAAATACACTTCATAGCTCACTGTGGTCAACTAGAAGGATTACAATGTATTAACTGCAAGTAACAAAAGGTTCTCTGCATTCATAGCATTAATCCACTTACCTATCTACTTTAAAAAAAATATGTGATCTGCATGTTACATGACATGCTTAGCAGGAAACTTTTCTTTTAAACATATTTTATTGCATTTTCAGTTGACATATGTTATAACAGAGCATCACTTCCAGTGAGGTCACTTCCTGTGATGCCACTTGGAATGTCACACGCCGTGACGTCATGTGCTTTGATAGCCCGCGTCATGATGCCACTTGCATACTGCCTGACTTGGTCAGTCCCGTACTTCTTTTTTTAGGACTAGTGCCCTGTTCATAGCGTAGCTCCTTCAAACACTCTGTTCGGCATGTCTCAATTTTAAAATTAGCAGAGAAAAGCTATATAGCTTTTTATGAGTTGTATGTCTTCCTTTTAAAATTGATAGTTTAAAGTAACGTTAATTTGTCACGGTGTCACTAGATTTGGAAAATAAAAGAAGGACTTCAGAAGAGGTGGGAAATGAGTTTTCTTTTTGTGTTACTATATGGAGGAACTAAACATGAAAGATTATGGTTACAGCCCCGGCTCTGTACTCGGCCTTACAATGTGTCAATTTGAGAATATGTGTCCTTGGTGGTTGGCAGGTGCGTATTTCTCCGGCGGCACGGACGCTCGTCTCAGAAACTGTATTGATGACTTGTTTCAGGGCTAAGTAACATCGCTTTATAGATTTAGGCAGTGCTATAAACGGAAATAACTTTTTGAATGTTGCCGGTTAAATTTAGAATTCTGCGGTCTGTAAAAAGAATTGAAACCACTGTGACCTGCTCGAAATGTTGACATAAATACATTCTTTAATCCTGATGTCTTTTTATATGCCCAGGAAAATCAAAGTGCTACCTACATATGTTTTATGATTCTACCTTTTTCCCATTTTCCCAAAGGACCTGGAATTAATGTTCGAGTTCAGATAGACAGCTGAACACAAACATATTGCTTTTTTCACTTTTCCCACAGGGGCAAAACCCAGGTCCCTGGACCACTGCGGTGCGGCGGTGTATGTGTGTGTGTGGGGGGGGGAGGGGGGGAGGGACGGGTGGAGGAGGTGGAGGAATCACCCTTCAGGGTCCCCCAACTCTTCAGAAAGGACCATTCAGCCCACGACCAATGAAAATTTGTGAGATATGGGAAACCCAGGTGCCCCCTATCATGTTCTTCTCATTCTACAAGGGGCCCCATCATGTTGTGTTTCCTATTTTTATTTTTTTATAGTGCAGACATGGCCCATGTGCATCAGAGTGCTTGACAAGAGGACCAAATTAATCACACTGTGAATATAATTGCAATTGGACCAGAATAAAACAATCCCACTGTCAATACCATATGTAGCGTCTGGCAGGTTAGAGAATACACTTAAGAGACTGACGGGATTAACCAAAGTGTCTTTGAAGAGAAGAGATATGAGATCTTTTTTCAAGGTGGCATGGCATGTGGTCAGGCTGAGGGACAGAGGAAGGGAGTTTCAAATTCTTTTGGCAGATCCAGAAAAAGTTTGGCTCATGTGTCACTCTCGATTGAAGGTGGGAGGCTGAAGGAGAAGGGCTGAGCATGTCTAGACCCCCGGTTGGCACCCGAAATCTTCTATTTTTCACTTAGATATGAAGGAGAAGATGAGTACAGCGCTTTGAGCATAGTGCATGCTTTTCGAATTGAGCTCCTGCTTCAATAGGAAGGCACATAAGGGCCAGTAGGATAGGAGTTATATGGGTAAATGTCTTGTGAGTAGACAACCAAACATGCTGTTGCATGTAGAACTTGCTCTGAGTGGGCCTAGGTGACTTTAGGGACGCCTGAGAGGAGTGAGATTCCTTAGTATAGTCTTGAGATTACCAGTGCCTGAACAACTGTTTTTTGTCCTGATTCCCTATAGCTGGAATTGGGCACTCTTGGCCATGGCTGCGATGAGGCTCTGGAGGTCGAGATCGCTGTTAAGGGTGACATCAAGTGACTTGGCAACCTGAAAAATGAAGGAATGGACCCCTAGGGCTGTCAGGATCACAGCTATCCCACCTTGAACTGAAGAATTAACTTTCAATATAGAAATAAAAAAGAAATTCTGCGTTTGCAGGGTTTAGTTTCAGGTGGTGGCTTGACACACAGGTATGAATTTTTGTCAAGGTGTTGGTTAGAGTGTGATGATTTCTGGGGACATGACCCTCATGTAGATGTGGGTATCATTGGTGTACAGGAGGAACAGGATTCCTGAGTTCTAAGGATCATGCAAAGGGGTCTGATCGAGATGATGAAGAGGGTTAGTGAGATGAATTAATCTTGAGGGACCTCTTGCCACAGGCCAATTAGCTTTGAGGCTGAGTTCCTAATTTTCACTAATAGGGAGAGGTTCATTGGGTAGGAGGAGAACCAGTTAAGGACGATGCCTTCACAACTCATACGCTAATGTGTTTATCAGAGTCTGATGGTTGATTGTGTCGAAAGCAGTGTGAATTTGTCTGTGGCCTCACTGATTTCGAGTTTGGGAGGGCCACAATAGCCATGGCTTTAATGTTGAAATTACTTGTGTCACTGAACCAGGTTGTCTCCTTATGTTGAGTGGAGGTTTTGCTGATGGAGAAGGACACTGTGAAGGGGATCTGTAGGTGGTCAGGCCAGTCCACCAGAATTGGGTCACTAGTCAAGAGGTGGAGACATCCATAGTGAATCCACTAAAATGTGTGGGTTTCTAATAGTGTTGTCAGAGGTCACTGTTGTTGAGAAAGGAGACAAAACAAAATAGAAAATAAAATAAGGTGTCCAAAGGTCCGTTGAAGTCCCATCTGAAGATAATGTGGTATGTGATAATTTAGGATGTGAGAAATTCCATACATTCCTCAATGAAGATGTTGGTTTGATGAAGGGGTGGTAAATTACATTTATCCTAAGGTTAGGGGTGGTGGGCAAGAACATTTTCACCATCATGCACTCAATGGATTGAAAGAAGTTATGCAGGGGAAGCCTGCAGCTAAGTGAGTTTCTGTGCAAGACCTCCACCTTATCTGTCTATGTGATCAGAGCTCACAATGGAGAACAGGGGGGATAGTAAGAGTAATAGAACAATGCTTTAGCAGTTGTTGAGACAGGTTTCTATGAGAACCATGATGTCAAGATTAAGGTCCTTGATCACAAATCTGGAGGCAGTGTTTGACTGCTGAACAGAAAGTATGCAGCATGCAACTGAGGGAATACCTCCCAGGATTAGGGTTGGGATTTGAATCAGATTCTGGGATATGGGGTGAGTCAACAGGGGATAGTGATGTGGGTGTGGTTGACAGCATTTCAAGATTATGGAGGGAATTGCAAGGGCATCTTGTGATTGGCTAGTAGAATGGAACTTGAGATATTTGTTTTTTATAGCTTTTAATGAGATTGTGTAGGTCAGTGTATTTGAGGGGCGAGTGCTCTGTTTATGTCTAAGGAAGGGGTTGCCTCTGGGGGATCCTTATTGTAGTGTCATGTAAGTTAGCAATGACAGAACCCATGTGGCTCCTGATGGACTCCACTTGAACTATGACATTAGTGTTAGAGTTTAATTAAATGAATGGAGGTTCGAAATGTTGGGTATGCACTTACACTCAGATGAATAAATGTCTGTTATGCTAAGCTCCATGTGTGGCATTGGCAAGTGCCCAGCCTGGGGGGAACACTACAACTTATGATGCAATAGGGGGCAAGCAACCTCAAGATCAGCAGTGTTTTCCCAGAGATTTTGACGTGGTCCAGCAAACTGCTCTTGTGTGCCACGTGTGCCTCAGTCGAAGGGCAGAATCGACTTTTGATATCTGTGGACTCAAAGCGCAACTTCAGTCAGTGTAAAGCATTTGAAGACACTGAAAGCTTCTCTGAGAAGTCGACACATTATTGGCCAAGAACCTGCTAAAAAGGGCATAAAGAGAGGTACTGCACTACTACGTAACCTAAAGCTGTACATCATATGGAGTGATAGAACTAAAGGCGAATGCAACCAGGTTGTGAAAATGACAGCAAATTGCAAGTTAACACTGTGATCAGAGGCACCGAGAGGCAGAGATCAACCAATAGCCAGATAGTGCAAAGAGCTGTCTATAAACAAATCAGTTTAAATCCAAGAAACTGTCATATTCTTACCAGAACCGATTACTGAGAATCATTTTACTACAGCGCTGGGTGAAGAAATGTCTGGAATTGTGTTGACAGATTCATCCATACCCGATCCGCACAACACCAAAGCTGCCAGGTGATGGCTAATAACTCCAATGGTCTCAAGAAAAGTGAAGGGCTCTCATGGAGACCAAGAGGGAAGTTAAGGTTCCACTGACTGTCCCGAAAGACACAGAGGCCAGCACAGGGCCTTAGAGATGGTATGGATAAAGCAGGTTCTAGCAGACAGTGTCGGAGAGAACTCCACCCTCAGTGTCGCCCAGTCTCCTAAATGGTTACAATGCCGCCTTCTTCTTAAAACCACCATTTGATAGTGCCAAAATGCTAAATGTTGCTGTCAGATGGACTGCTTGGATAGAGAAATCTTAAGATTGCATTGAAGCACTAGAAGAAACAGATAACAAGAAGATTATCAAATAAAGTTTAACAGAAGTCACCACCCTACTCAATTCAATAAAAACTGGCTCTCCAACAGATATGATACCTGCTAAAATGTTGATCTCCCTAGGAAGCTTATTAGCTCCGAGCTTTACGTCATTAATTAATCTCTCCCTCAAAGGAGGGAAATATCCCTAATGATTGGAAAAAAGCGGTTGTAAACCCGGTTCGGAAGAATACCTCCTTACCATGGTCAAATCTTAACAATCTCTGCCCAATATCTCTCCTGCCCCACCTGAGTAAGATGACTGAGAGACATGTCAACCTTCACCTGTCGAAATTCATCGAGGCAGCAGACGGTCTGGACCCCTCACAATCTGGGTTCAGACCAAACCATAGCACAGAATCAGCTCTCCTCTCTGTGACCAATACCATCAGGATGGCACAAGATGGGGGAGGCTCAATGATTCTGGTGCTATTGGATTTGTCCGCTGCCTTCGACACAGTGTCTCATGACATCCTCATCAGTCGTCTAAAAAAGGTGGAAGTGGGTGGAGTGGCCCTATCATGGCTGCAAAGTTTTATCTCAGGCCGCTCACAATGTGTTCGCATGGGCTCCCACAGTTCCACCTATAGGGAGCTCACAAAGGGGGTTCCACAGGGCTCATGCCTGAGCCCTACACTTTTTAATATATATGTGGCCCCCCTGGCGAATATCGTGAGAGAATATGGGTTCACACCTATATCCTACGCTGATGATACTCAGCTTCTATTTCCCTTCCAGAATATGACATCTGAGGTGAAAGACTCATTTGCTGCTGGAATGAGAGCCATTGCCGGATGGATGACCTCCAATTGCCTACAGTGTAATGTGGGCAAGACGGAGGTCATGCTCTTCGGTAATGCTCCACTTCTTTGGTCCCCTGAGTGGTGGCCGCCCGAACTTGGCACGGCTCCATGCCCTAAAGGAAACGTAAAAAACTTGGGCGTTAAATTGGACCAATCCCTAGTACTTAAAGATCATGTCATACAGGTTACAGGAACCTGTATGAGGGTGATTGGCCTACTTAGAAGAGTCTTCCCCTACTTAGCAGACCATCATAGACGAACACTAGTACAAACCCTGGTAATCAGCAGGTTAGATTACTGCAATGGGCTACTTATATCAGCCAACGAGGAACAACTAGGGAGGTTACAAGTGGCACAAAATACGGCCGCTAGATTGATCCTAAATGTTCCAGCCAGGACTCCCTCCCGTCCCCTACTAAACAAACTCCATTGGCTCCCCATTCGCCTGAGAGTGAAATTCAAGATTTGTTGTACCATCCACAAATGCTTGTTCGGCACTGGACCCAGATATCTTGTAGAAGTTTTTAAGCCTTACCAACCAGGTCGTTCTCTACGATCAAAACACCAGGCTCTATTCTCGATCCCCAGAGTTAGGAAAGAGAGACAAGGAGGTAGAGCCTTATTTTACAAAGGCCCTACTATCTGGAATTCCTTGCCACTCACTCTCAGACTTAATTCCAATCTACCTGCATTTAGGAAATGTTTAAAGACATACTTATTTTCCACTCTTTAGCTCCCATATGCCAATCAATTACTTTTCACATTTTACTGTCTCGGCTTGGCTATCAGAAAGAACAAAGCGCGGGGATATCTCTCCGGAGATTGAATTCCTGCGCTATAAAAGAACCTAAAATAAATAAAATAAAATAAATACCTTAAGAATCTAGCTAGTGAAGGTGAAGGGGCGAGAATGTAGCCTTATGGCTAGAGTGGTCGACCTTGAAGCTGGGGAACCGGGTTCGAGTCACGGCAACGACGCTCAACATCCTGTGATTCTGGGCAAATCACTTAATCTCCCCGTGCCTAACATAAATTAATGTGTACATCTGTAACGAAACTGGTGCTCATGTAAAGCGCTCTGATACCCAATGTCTCGGGTCTAGCCCGCGCTAAATAAAACTCTAAATAATAAAAATAAAAAAATCATAAAGAAAATGCTTTGAAGTGAAGACATTTCTTACTATCAAATCAAAGAAACCTTGATTTAGAAATTCAATCTAATGCCAAATGTAGATTACGAAAGGTAAATTTTCAGTCAAGAACTGCAAAAAGTTGGTGAAACCATTGATTAATTTCTTGAGAGACTAGATACACTCATCAAACTAAGGAAATTCAATTAATTTAATGATGAAGAAGTTAGAGACCTTAGAGTTATTGATGAATACTTGTCAGCTTAATTTCAGATGACGAATGCTGAGAGAAACTCACAGTCTGGAGAGAGTTCTCATGGCTGCCAGAGCTAAAGAGCAAGCCAATCGACCAGCTGTTGACATGGAGGCTGGAGGTGCCCAGAATGAGTCGGTCATGAACATGAAAAGTAAGCCAAAACACAAGGCAGAGGGACACAAAGTAATGTCTTCATGGAGAAAGAAGTTGTGCTTCAGGCGTGGACTTTTGTTTCCACACCAAGGTAAAGGTCCCGCCATCAGACAGATCTGCAAATGCTGTGGGAAGGAGATCCATTTTGTAACAGGTTTGCAAGGCAAAGGAAAAAGTAAGTGCGTCACAGCTCAAAGACAAAATGACTGCCCGAACATTCCAGAAGCAACGTTCGATGCACGCCTTCAAGGCCAAGTGACAACACCAGTTGAGGCAAGTCAACCACAAATGAAGTTGATCGTCATCCAAAACATCGTCCAACAGTTCTTCAGTATCAATGGCAAAGTTAAGAAGATGCTGTGCAATGTTGATGTTTACCTCAGAGAAACGTGTCCATGAGTGACTAGCTGCCTATAAAAAAAGATACAGGTCAAAGAAATGTCGACATGAAAAAACACCAAGGTCATTGAAACATTTTCTGAAGATTACACTAAAAGTAAATGGTTGCTATACACCATTTATTATCGACAATGGTGCCTCAATAAACATTATGCCTGAGGAGTAATGCAGTGAACTAGCTCCATTACCACGACTTACTCCATCGAAAACTTAAGTGTACACATGGGCTGCATTGATGCCATTAAAGAGTCGAGGGTTATTTGTAGCCACAATGAAACAAAAGTACAAAAACTCATTCATGTACTTCAAGGTACGGTATCAAGTTCCTGTTTACTCAGCTTCAGCACAACTGTTGGTATGGCAATGATATCAGCAAACTATAACATGAATGCTCATCACAAAATAGTAATTCAGTTCCCTTTGTTTTATTGCGGGTTTGGAAAACGCAGGAATATGAATAGTACAATTACAAATTAATGAGGTTGCCTGTCCTATTGCTCATAGACACAGATGAAATGCATTTTATTTAGCTGGGGATGATGCTACACTTATCAGCTGTGGTTGATGGTTCTTTGCAGGAAGTTATAGATAACATTTATGAGTAGTAAGCAAGTTGCTGAACTGAGTGAAAGCTTGTGTAAAGATATCCATGTTTAATGGGAGATGATATAAGGAGGCTAGAAGACATGTGAGGGGTGGCCATTGTTGTTCTGCAACAGGTTATGCCACTGACTCCCCTGATGAGCGTTCTGCTGAACTCATCTGAAAGGTAAACTGGATCAGTTTTCATCAGGAGCATGGACTGCTTCACTTTTCTTACAATAGTGGTAATAATTATGTTTGAAAACAGTTGATAAGCCTGGAGGTCTGGAGAATGGCTGAATTCTGGTTGAGTTCAGGTCTGTTCGTGTTCAGATTATCTTTCAGCCAACAAAATGTTGGCAACAGTTGAGTACACATCTAAACAGAGAGCTTTGGTGTATCAGAGTGTCAAGGGGGCTTCCAGATGCACACCTTTGTTTTTGAAGGACAAGTGCTAATGAGGGTGTTAAGATTAGGGCCTCCCTTTGTGGGAAAGTTCCCTGTTAGCCATGTTCCCTCCTATTCACAAACCCAGGACTTTGTGCACCATGCAATGTAGAAAAACATAAAAACCTGGTATCTCCTCTAACATTGTGACTTCATTGTCAATATCTTGCTTTATTTTTCATTATGACGGACATGCTCTCCGTGGCATATTTTAAGACATTTCAGGGTGTAGTGTGTGTTAAAGGTGATCAATGTAGTTTAAATCTAGTATGGTGCCCATGCCCTGGTACCCATTCCTAACACCTCATAATTAGGGATATATCGAACGGATGCCAGCCATCTCTAACTTTGCCTCCTCACATTTTGATTTGTACTGTTTGACTGTACTCCTCCTTCTTTTGTGTGAATGTTAACTGCAAATTATATGTTTGTGTTAGACTCTTGGGTTTGTCTTTTGAGTCTACCCAGTGCCTTACTTTGTGCTGAGAGTCTGCCCATTCAGCACACATCTATGACCTATCTTCTGTACCCTTCTGTGTACTACAGATAGTATATTTGCTGTCCATGAAGTTCAAAGACTACTATGGATTGAGTTGGCTCTCACTTATCCAACCTAGGTCAGAATGGGGAAGGCAATATGCCCTGGCACCAAAATAAAAGTGGTCCCCATTAGCAAATCACACAGCTAAAAAAGTGTCCCACGTTTGCAAATCAGGGAACTTTTTACGTTGAAACACACTATACAGTTGTTTTTCAAATCATGGTAGACTGTTTACATGTGTGCTTGCTGTAGGTAATATTTGTGGTAATAGCAGAAAATCAACAGTAGACACTGGCCCTCCAGACCACACTTTGACCTGTCAGACCACCCCTACTAGATTGCTCTAAAGGCCAGTCTGCAATTTAGATAGAATATGTGAGAAAGTGCAACACTAAGGTTAAGCTTAAAAGCCCACTAGGGCTTGATTGATTTACGATGTGTGTGTTGGTTTATAGCGAAATAATGGAGGTGTGGTCTGCTTGGCAGGATTGTTTACTTCTTTTTCATTTTCACTTTTAATAAAAGTATTTTTTCCAACTTAACCTTAAGTGTTGCATTTAATCACGTTTTCATTCTAATATGGAATATGCAAGTGCATTTTTGTGAATATACTGTTTTTGTGACATTTGGGATGGTGGTGTAGTCTGTTTTCACTACATATTCCCTTAAAATGGTCTCTGGCCTATTGAAAATGAGGTTGTGGCCAAGGCTTTCTCTGAAATGTATTAATCTGTATTTGTTGCTACCTGAAAAATAAAATAACCTGCCTCCCGTTGTGGATTTACTGATATTTTGTGGATGGTCGTGGAGGATGGCTTCCCCCTTAAGCATGCATTAACATCACTAGACGCTCGCTTTCCTTGATCTATCTATCTATTTTCTATCTATCTATCTATCTATCTATCTATCTATCTATCTATCTATCTATCTATCTATCTATCTATCTATCTATCTATCTATCTATCTATCTATCTATCTATCTATCTATCTATCTATCTATCTATCTATCTAGCTAGCTATCTATCTATCTATCTATCTATGTATCTGTCTATCTGTCTGTCTGTCTGTCTGTCTGTCTGTCTGTCTGTCTGTCTGTCTGTCTGTCTGTCTGTCCGTCCATCCATCCATCCATCCATCCAGATGGATCACATAGATATCTAGATCACATACTCGATACAGCAGGAAAATGAAGTGTGGCCACTCTCAGGAACTGAAGGGTATTTAGGGAAGCACCCTGGTCACATGACTCACTGGGATGCAGTGAGTACATTTGTGAATGGCTGCTGGATTTGACCCTGAGTAGCAAGTAAGTGGCTACTGGCGGTGGTCGCTGTGGTGACTTAACGGTCATCCCTACCTGACCCCATGGTCATTGCTAGAGTTATTGCCTTCGGAAAAAACTGTGTGCAGAGGGATGTGTTGATTTTAATCTCCATCGACCGTGTTGACATTTTGAGAAAGAGTTAACTTTCTGACCGCACTCTCCACTCCTGACATCAGCGTAAAGGGGCCTGCGGCTTTCTGATGAGGGTGCACAATGTACACAAAGTATCCCCTCCTGTTGTACCACCAAACTTAAGTGGCTACAAACTTTTGGGAGTGTGTTTTGATGACATATAGACGCAGCAACAAACTGTTTTGAGTGCGAGAGGTGTGCGCTGAGCACAAGAATTCACCACCATTAATGTTCCTCGCTTGCTGGGGTTGCACTCTAAATATGAGAATCTGTCACACAGCGGCTACGAACAGGTGTGAGAGCAATTGATGCTGCACACAAGCAGCTACAAACTGGTGTGAGGGGTTAACTTGTTTCAATCACATCACAATTAGGAGAATTCAGCACCCAAGAACCCGAAGAAGGGTCGCACTCCAGTTGGACCGCTCACCTTCCTTAAATCTGACTTCTTAGGTACAATTGGCATCCTTGTTTCCATGGGTTTCAGCAGGAGCCCAGAGGGAGGAGCATCTGCTATGAGTCTTGGGAAGACTTTCTGTTGTACGCCACCTAATGCATGGTGGTTGCCACGTTGTATTCTAAGACTGCAAGGAGCACTAACCTCATTGATGTCGGGCTTCCGTGCCCTTTCTTGTCTTAACAGAGGCAGCCCCTCCAGGAGGCAGTGGAGAAACCCCACGCAGATGATGGCAGTGATAACAAGATAATAGTAACTCAGTGTGTGACTACATTGTGCTTTGCCATGAACTACAATACCTTAGCCCCTACTTGGTTGTGAAGGTAGAGAGGTTGGAAAAGTGAGGAGGGGGATATTTTATGTCAATCAGAAAAAAAATATAGTAAGCAGTGTTACTCCTCCTCCATTCTTTTGAACTTGTGCTGGGGAACCACCAATGAAGTGGAAAAAATGGGAAAACGTTTTACACAACTGTTCCATTGTTTGTGGGAATACTTTGGTTCTAGAGAGAAAGATTGCACTGCTGCAACGTTGTCTCGAAGCAGAGGGATAAGAAATTCCATGGCACCTATATGACCTGAGTACTTTTGAATCCAGTGGTTTGAATGAATATGAAATAAGTATTAAGAAATTTGATAATCCTTTCCTTTGTATGATCAGTACAATCATTGAGCATTATTATTATTTTGAAAAGCATGAAGTAGAAACAGTAGAGGAAATTGTGGCTTAGGTATGTAAATTGGCAGCCTCATGTAAGTTTGAAAATAGAATCTGGAGAAAGTTGGTCCTGTCGGGTAACAGAACTGATTCTTGGTATACTCAATAATAACGGATGCGTGATTTACTAAAGAAGAACAAAAGGCTTTCTGTTCCTGAGCAGCGCCGGAGAGTGAGTGAACTATGCTGCCAGTTTGATAAGATTTATCACCATCAAGGAACTTTCTTCATTTACTTCCCCTTGAGTCCAACCAACGGTGGACCATCCCCTTAAGACCTTTCCTCCATTAATCCCGGCTGTCCCTTGTATCGACTTGTCCTGAGGAAGACCCGCTGTGTTTATAAGTCAATCACGCACCATCTGGGGTCAAAACGTTGAGGTACTTGCGATAATTCTGACCCTACTCTCTCTGCCCCACATGAAATGGAAACTTAAATCCCAAGCAGCTCGGAGCTTCACATACCAAGGGATGGATGTCCTCTAAATGATCAGTTTCAACCAATTCGTACAGCACTATATATATCTTGTTCACATTTAGCTCTATTTTGCACTTTTCTCACCCTAGCACTTGCGCCGTTTGAACAAAGTGTATGTTCATGAACTCCGACAGCCTTTTAATGTCAGTTCGACACCATAAAATGTAAAAGAATATATGGATTTGTTCTTAAATACAGACTATGATTCATTCAAATTTGGGGTGTCGTTGATTTATGTTCCTTGTCTTTTCTCCTTTTTTATTCAATTTTACTAAAAGGTTTTTGTACTGTTGTTTTACATTGGTTATTATTGAGTATGCCAAGAATCAATTATGTTACCCGACAGAACCAACTTTCTCCACATTCTTGTACATCCAGGTTCTAAGGGGCACTGAGTCACCCCATTATACTAGATGTCATATTAGTTTGAAGCATGAAATGATGACCGCCTTATTGGCCGATTTTTATTGAATTGCGAAATTGAAAGGATACAGGAGGAACTTTGGCTGAAAAATGATCTTCCCTTGGGGGGTGTGTTGATTGTGACAAAACAAGTAGAGCACATGATGATGTATGAAACAAACTAAGCAAGACACAAATAGAAAGGAACATGAACAAATAGTTGAGGATGAGAAAAATGAGATACAAATAGTTAAGGGCACTCTTATGACGAAGGGCAGGAGAAGTGTTGGCCCCTTCAAGGGCAATGCTGCAGATACCGAGCAATGAAAGTCATATGTAAGAAGTGTGGGAAGAAAGGACATTTTATGGCACGCTGTAGATGTATCTCTGGTGGCAAGAAACCTGGGAAACAAGGTGTGTCTGAGGTTTACAGAAAAAGTCTAATGCAGATGACTGATGTAGGGTCTAGCAACCCCATAGATGTGTTGAGGAAGGAAGACCTTGAGGTTGAGGTCATGTTCTAGACTAACGATAATTTCAGAGGAGGTATTTAATAGACTGTTCAAGAAACAGATCTAGCTACACACAATAAATATACACCTATGGTATTCAGCCAATAAAGATGAAAGGATACTTTGTGGGAAATATCAAGTACCAAAACAGATATACAGTAAGCAAAGTTTATATTTCATGTCAAAAAGATAACATTTTAGGATGGCCAGCACAAAAAGACATAGGAGTTTATCTGAATCCCAATGCTGAATGTTAGAATTTGGATTCCTGGTTGGCTGTGGTATGCACTGAGGCCAGACAGGAACCACCACTCTAGTCAGGGTAATCTTGATAGACACTAAAATATAACCTGTGCTCACCCTCTGGAAGCTTGGAACATCTAAAGAGGCAACGTGTAAAATATTTGTGCAACACACACAGTAACGCAATGAATACTTCCCAAAAAGACTCCACACCAGTTTAGAAAAATAGATTATTATATTCTGAACAAAACAAGACCAAATGACAAAAATCCATTGACTATATAAGTTGAGAAATAGAATTTTAAAAGAACAGATGCAGTAAAATGCTTAGAAGCAAGTAGCGCTAAAAAGGTTACTTTAGGTCACCCTGGACCAGGGTAAAGTCAAAGTTCGGGCAGGACCCATGAAGGTCCCGGTGAACAAAGTACCTTTCCCTGTCGAAAACAACAAGATGCATCTATGTCCAGTCCAGTGGGCTCAGGCTGCATTGATCTTTAGCATGCAGTGAAGGCTATGTGTCAGTTCCAAAGAGGGGTGCCGGAGTCGAGAGGTGTTGAGCGATGCACTGGATTCTGCCACACAGTTGAGGGGATGAGTCAATCTCACCAAGTGGTGGCAATACCCTGTCTGATGCGTTGCTCTCTGGAGGCAAAGCACTGGTTCCAATGCGATGCAACAAATTTGCTCCTGCAACTGGGTCGATGTGCCGATACTGCTACATGCAGACAGGAGGTGCATCAAAATCTGTGTTGCAAGTATCTAGGCCACTTCCAGTGAGCCAGGCACAGGAGCAGGTGTATAGACTTTGACTTCTCTGAGTCTCAAGCAACTGGAAGCAAGCCAACAAGTGCTTGGAGATCACTTTGAAAGAAAGCAGGTTCTAGCTCTCTTTCAGCACAGTAGGAGAGGAGCAGGCAGCAGGGCAACACAGAAAAGCAGGCCTTCCAGATCAGCAGTCCAGTTGAGTCCTTTAAGCAGCACAGCAGTTCTTCTGGCAGAGCTTCAGTTACAAGTCCAGTCGTCTCTGATTTTAGGAGGTCAGAGACTCTGTACTTATACCCAAAAGTGACTTGAATGCAGCTCCTTAAGTGCACAAGTATCCATTTCAACCCAGTCCTGTGCCAGGCTATCTGTGGGGGGAATCAGTACTTTGTGAGGAGACAGGGCACTGCAAAGTCAAGTGAAGTGTTAGCCCCTCTCTTCCATCCTGCGCAGGCAAGGCCATCAGAATGCAGATGTATGTAGATGGGTACTCAGACACACATATCCTTCCTGTGTTGTGGTTGTCTAGAGGGAATGCAGAAAGTGTAACTGCCACCCAACCCAGACGTGTATTGGAGACAGGCTGTCAGGCACACGGAGCGGGAAGTGCAGAGAAATGTTTACTTTCTAAAAGTGGTATTTCTAAAACAGTAATGTTAAATCCAACTTCACAAATGAGGAAGATTTATCATTACCATTCCAAAGATATGAAACATGAAAAAGCTACTCCGATCTGATCAGGAATTGCAGTTTAAATATTTATTAAGGAATTCTCAATGCTAGCTTATGAGTGGGGTAGGCCTCACAGTATTAAAAACGCATTTGGGGATTTGTCACTACCTGGAAATGTAAAGATTAAACACAGATATCCTACCTTTTATTTAAATGGCAACCTGCCCTTAGAGCAGAGGTTTTCAAACTTTTTGATGTCAAGACCACAGTGTCAAACTTTTTTAGGCATAAGGACCCCCTTCTGACAAAACATTTCTAGAACCATGTACTCTTCAACATCGACAGCTATCGACAATTATAAACGTCCCCCAATTCCTACAACAAATAATTTTTACCGCGGGGAAGTAATGTTAAATAGTGTTTATCAAACCAAAGGTCAGTGTGCATGGGGGTGTAGTCAAAAGTGTAGCTATAAACAAAGGGCCTATTTTTGAGGAATTGGCGTATTTATGAAATATGGTGCATTCTTGTCCTATTCCCTTGTGTTAGCGCACAAATTGCTGCCTTGAACCAACCAGGAAGCTTTCCTGGTGAGCGAACGCTAGTGAGACGCGCTGCTGAATCTTACCGAGTCCTGTACCGGCGGTTTCAGATGGTCACCGTCGATCTCCTATGCATTGGTGCCAATTAGATTGAGAATTACACGACACGGTGACTTAATGTTAAGGAACCGATGCGCTGAACTCCATTGAATTTTGACTTGTGTTCCAGCAGGTAACCCAGCGAGCCTGCTACATCGACTTTTCCTTAACTGTGAGCGATATAGTCCACCTTTCCAGCAAAGCAAAGGAAGCTTACAAGTTGAATCAGAGGTCCGAGGTTGCTGAATAATATGTCAAGGTCCCCGCTGCCAGCCTTAGACTCGTGTTCCAAGAGTATACACAAGCACCTGGAAGGCTTATCTCCCTCATACTCGATTAGCATGAATAGGTTGCAAATGGGAACAAAGCCACAAGTTTTGTGAACAATCAGGACCAACAATCTATCTTGGTTTTTCTCCTTCTGTGTGATAGGAGGTTGCCCACCCACAACCAATCCGTCCTGAGGAAGACCCTGTTGTAAGGACTACTATCCTACGCGTCTTGTGGGTCGAAACGTAGACCATAATATTTTCACCAACTCCCACCCCCAAGCTAGACTAAAGCAGCTGAAGGCGAGCTAGGTGGTCTACACCAATAAAATTCTGGACTCTAGACGAGCACAATATTGTGGGCCTTGGTTCAAGGAACCACATGAACACTGTTTTTGAAGTTATGATGAATACCTGTCACGAACGACTCTGACTATTTCCCTAATCCTACTTTATCCTTGGCACTTTCCCTCACTTCACCCCCCCTCCATGTTGTGTATGTGGGCACATATACGAAATTTTTTGTAGTAGTATTGTCGATGAAATTCAACCAATGAAAGGTAACAATGCAATTTTGAAATAAATCTTTTTGCATTCATTTATCTGTTTTCTTCATAATAAGTGTATGAAACTGTAATTATTTGTTCTCTGTCTGGGACCCCTTTCCTGTGTATTTTTGAACCAACACAGGCAGGATTATTTTTGTACAGAAAGGGGCACCTTCCTTCACAAAAACAATCCAGAGAGGCGTTTTTCTGTTTCTATATGTGCTGCAGAATGCAGCACACATGGAAATAGGAAAAAACTAGGAGAAATGAAAACATTTCTCCTCGTTGTGCCTCGCTACGCCTCCCCTGGGGAGGCGTATCATTGACACGCATTTCCAGATTCACGATTCCTCGTTAATCTTGAAATGTGTCTCGTCCCATGGAACGCCCCTTCCACGCAAAGTGCTGCATGTGAAGGGGACATATTACAAGGAGAGGAAAAGTCAGGTAGGGTGACTTTTCCTCTCCTCGTAAATATGGAGAAGTGAACTGCGCCTTCAGTACGTCACAAGGGGGCTTGAAAATCTGCCCCAAAATGTTACAAATTTCAGACATCTCATTCAGGCCTATTGGCCTTTTTTACTGTGTCTTTCACCACGGTGCCCTTGTGGAAAATGACAATGTATATGTACATAAGCGGCGTTCATTTGTGTTCACCATACCCCTCACTGTAAGCAGAACGGATATCGCGAAGCATTGACCACATCATCCCGCCAGCATAGACCCATGCACGCACGTACACGACAACCATTTTAGGCACCAAGGCCTCTCTGCCCGTTTGTTAAATCCCCAGCACCCCCCCCCTCGCGCGCGTTGAACACCCCCGCTCTCTCATGCATAGGCCATAAAACCCTCTCCCTATGCGCGACCCTGCTCTAAAAGTGACAACCCTGCCTGACCGACACCCCTGCCTTCCTCCCAGGAACACCCTTCCCCTCTTCTGATGACTCCCCCGGCTGCACCTGGCCTCTCGACCCGGTCCCAAGTCATAAAACAACGCCTCATGGATATACCCCCCCTGGCCCCGCATAGCAAAACGTGATACACCAACCGAAGTGCCCGATCTAACCGCCTGCCCAACCTTAGATCTGACCACCCCCTCTTACCCCCGTGTCCTGTTGGAATGTCCGGCTGCAAGATTACAATCACTTGTTACATTTGGGAGGGGAAACGACATCCGAGCGACCGGTATGGGAATAGGCCTGAAGCTGGGATTCTAAACGTGCCTTTTCGTACTTCAAAGTATCTTTATTGCAATAAGGAATGTTTGTGCATCATAAACCTGTGTATAAAAGACGGAGCCTTAGAGAAACTTGTGAGAGCACCTCTTGAAGACATTATGCGCGTGTCCGAAATGACAGGCTCTCCTCATGAGAAATAAAACTCTGTTCTTGCATTCCCGCTTCCAGCGCCCGTCTCTTTATTTGGTAACTGTTCAAATGGGAACTAAGAGGCGTCTCGTGCCAGCAGCCTGGGCATCGGTTGTAATTTGGGCTGTTTTTCCTCAATTGGCGTCCCAAGCGTGGGGCCCATCAGCGACACGTGGATCCAGTGGGAGAGGTCCTGACGACGGAGTGAACGACTGCAACGATCGGGAAGTGCACCTGCCCGATAGACCCTCGTCTGGCAGCCGATCATCCGAACTTCACCGGTTCCGAGCAGACCTCTCTCGAGTGATCTACGGTCCTGACTGGGAACCATCAGGAGTGCCACAGCAAAAACATGGAGTAAGAGAACGATCGGGCGCTGGAAAGGGAAGGCGAAGAACTGTCCACACGGTCCGGTCCGGGTAAGGTTAAGTAGGACGTCTTTACGTCTGATTGATAGGATGGCTTTATCCATCTCATTGATTGATTGATTGTTTGTATTGGAATCGGTATTTAAATACTGGTATTGTTCATTGATTGGTTCATTTAGCCTTGGTTGCTACTTGAAGTATTGGTTCTCTTTGAGACATTCTCTGTTTGCAAACAGCGACGAATAGGAACGTTCCTCTCTCTTTGCAAATAGTGAAGGATAGGTAATGCGGACTTTTGTCCCCCGTTGTAATCCGTCATGCCTATTTTTCTCCCCACTGATTGATTGGTTGCTCTGTTGCTCTTTGAGACATTCGCTGTCTACAAACGGGGAAGAATAGGAATATTCTGTCTCCCTTTGCAGATAGTGAAGGGTAGGTAATATGGACTTTTGTCCCCCATTGTAATCCGTCATGCCTATCTTTTTCCCCACTGATTGTTTGTTATCGATTTTTATCGATTATCGCTCTTTTGAGATATTCCCTGTCTACAAACAGAGAAGAATAGGAATATTCTGTCTCCCTTTGCAGATAGCGAAGGATAGGTAATGCGGACCTTTGTCCCCCGTTGTAATCTGTCATGCCTATCTACTCCCCACTGATTGGTAAACTAGTTCCACCCGGACCATTTATTAGAGGTAGATCATCTGGCTCAACCGGAAGGCGCCCCTAATGTAAATGTAAATGTAAATGTAGTTGAGCTTATATAGCACACAGCTACCCGCAGTGGGTTTCCCGGCGCTTGCTTAGGGAACCCTTCCTGGTATTCCCCTGTGAGATAGCAGGGTATCCACAAGGTGAAAGTCCGGCATCCCGCCGCGAGGGGCCGTTGTGGAGATTAAGCAAGCTATTGCCCAGAGTTGCAGAGTGTGAACCCGTGAGTCGAGGAGGCACCGGGGCGAGAATTATCGAGTCCGTGGAATTTTTAGCCCAAGACCCGCCGAGGCGGGGAATTGAACCCTCGTCCAGGACCGATCTCAGCTTCCGGGTCTGCTGCCTCTAACCCCTGAGCCACACTTCTCCTAATAGAAAGGACATATGTAAAATACGAAGTAATCACCGTATCCTGTTAACAGAAACTTTAGCGCGAAACACACTAGAAAAGGAAGGAAAAAGAAATCGAGCAAAATCAGTAGGCCACTGATGAGTTTTTGACTTCGCTAGAAATAAGAAACGTTAGAAATAGCCCGCAATAAGAAACATGAAAGTGGTGAGAGAAGCCAAGCTTGACATCACGGCAGCTACGAGGTAGCTAGGCTCCGCCGCCCCTCGCTGCTCCAAACATGTCTGTCCCACCGCCCGCCACGCCCAATAACGGTAACATAAGATAGATACAAGTCAGCAGATACCTACCCCCATTCCGGAAGCTCCCGAAGTGCAACAGGTCCACGGTTACGCCCATCCGGGAGACGAGGCCTCGACACGTGCAGGGCGGGGCCCGGCTGGCCGCCATCGGCCGGAGAGGTCGTGGGGTGGATGGCCCGGAATGTACTGGTCTTCCCATCCTCTTCTTCTGGCGCCTTGCAGGCCACGGGGGGGGATGTCTTGCCTATGCCTCCGACCCCCCCCCCCTCTCTCATCGCCTGGTCCGGCCATCACGAATATCAGCGCCAGGAGACGGCGTGGGGTGCACTGGGAGGGAGAGGCGGCGCGGACGAGCCTCTCCCACCTCCCCAGATGGAGGCCCCTCAGCTGCACCCCCAACACCCCGCTCACCCGACAAGGGTTCGTCCACTCTTGCGGTGCAACGACGCTCCACCCACCCGACAGGGTTCGTCCACTCTTGCGGTGCAGCAACGCTCCACTCACCCAGCGGGGTCTCGTCCACTGTTGCAATACAACGGCGTTTCGCCCGAACCAGCTGAGTTTCTCCCACTCTTGGGACACAGCGCTGCATCCCTGCGCCTCACTCACCAAGATGAATTGCGCCCACCCCTCTTGCGGTGCAACGCCACGCCCGACAGGCTGGAGTCCGTCTGCTCTTGCGATCCAGCGACTGCCGGTTGCCGCGGAACTCATAAAATGGCGGTCGACTCTGCAGGATTGGGCCTGGCGTGCAAAGATGGCCTGGTCGCTTGCCAGCTAGAAAACGAGTCCCCCGTCCAGAAGCGTTCTCCTCAGCTTTGAAGATTCTACGAGAACTACAGGGGCCCCAGGCCCCCCGATGGGGAATGACTGCCATGATTGCCCGCGGAACGACCAAGACGTAGCCACGAGACGTTGGCGCCCTCATGCTGGCGCCAGCCTCACTTTGAATGACCAAAATCCTGCAGACTACCAATTTGATCAGTTCCGGTGGAACACCAGTATGACCCGGTAGGAAAGATTGTTGCCTCCCTCCCCCCTTTGACTGATGGTTCATATCGCCGGCCCCTTCTGTTGCCCTTTAACAAAACTTTTGGACTGCCGAAAGAGGCTCTGGTCCAACCACGAGTTGGTGGAGACATTTTGACTATACTTGGACCTGCCTGACCTCACCCAAAATGGCGCCGGTACAAACGAAACTCGCAACTCCCTGTTGTGTTCCGGTTGCTCAGCCTTGATATCATGAGATATGTATGCAGTTTTTGAGGCGCATGGCGGGAGGGGATGGGTACTGATTGAACATTGGGACAATGAATTGATATTAAGTTCTGACGCGTCATTGATTACCGTATTATTGAAAGTTTGAATTTTTGACGCTTATGGTTCTTGCCCACAATGTATTTTCGATATGATTTTATTGCACTTGTCGTACCTTTATGAAATCAACGACCACCGACTCCGTTACGTTTTCCTCAAATAAATATGCCCTCATGTACAGTTCCAGTCTGCTCCGTGGCCGGCCCACGTGGTTGTAGGCCCGCATTTGTGCACCAACATTTTTAAATAAAAGTTTTTTGTGAAAAGCAAACATAGTTGTAGCGCTTGGATTGGTAAGTTTCGAATAAATGACCATTGTTTCCGATATACGTAAAATACAGGTGAAATGAAGCAATTCGATTACTTAAAGGTTAAAAAGCAAAGTACACAGAAATATTCCAAATGTGAATGGTCCAGGTTTGTTGCGTGTGTTTTTTACTTTTGTGCAACGTAAAGCAATCGATAAAGGTCCCGGTATTTAGCCTTTACTTTATATGCCACATGTATCAGGGAAGTTGTTTCAGATGCCCCTAAGCCACTCCGAAGGAATGCCACCTAGCCCCTCTAGTTTCCGTGCCTGATGTAAAAAAATAAATAAAAAAAAAACGACCCTGTACCACTGTAGACTATCCCTCCTCCTCGAAGGAGAGCACGAGTTCACCCCCCACTTTACACTGACTGCCCTTTGTTTTGACCCTTCCCTACACACGATCCGTAATACCACACTTGGGCGATCTATGCAATACACAGTCCATCAATGATTATCTCTCCCGCACTACCGGTCCCTCTGGGCTTAGACGCCGAGACGAAAGGGACTGCATCCCGCGGAGATAGGTCGAGTATGTGGTAAGTAAAAGCATTTTCGGGTTTATGCGCGCTGATGTGTTTTAAAAACGCTGCCCCCACCCCTTCTTTTTCCGTTCTTTCTGCAGGTCACATCGGAACATCGACTAAAGTATGGAGAAGACCTAAGCAACACGCCATGGTTCCGCATGGAAAACTTGTATATTATCTATGGGGACTGCCCCTGAGAACGTGACGAATTTGTGTGATATGAATGCACGCGTGTATGCCCTGATGTGTAGAGCTCGACTGAATACACGTTGCACACGTTTGGATTGATAAGAGAAATGTTTTATGTATGACTTGAGTGATGATCGAACGGCCGATGGAATGGGGAAAAGGGGTCTGAACATGGTGCCTATACACGACGAACAAACAAAGATATAGCACTCCCTTACTTAGAAACGGCTGTCTCTCTCTCTCTGAACCCAGCGACTGGGAGGGTGGCCTGAAGCAGAAACTTGGCGGGTTATTGCAGTATGACAAAATATGACTCCAACCGGCACCCCAAATAATGCAACCAAGAATGACGTGCACCCATGAGTAGATTCATACGGTAACTAAATAGGGGAAGGTTCAGGAATATTCCGGGGTGAGGTTTACCCAAGTACCCTCCTCCTGGAAGACTAGGAATATTGTCAATGTTTAAGATTTACCACCTCCTTCTTGCACCCTCATAGACATGAAACTCAAAGCTGCCCCATTGTTCTCCCGACTGACAACCTCCGTTGCCTCAGCCTGGATACCCTTCGCTAAAAAATGATTCGAAGATCCCACCGTGAGTATTAGCCCGACCAGGTTAGTCCCCGAACAATTGACAAAGGTGTAAGTATTTGCAACCGAGGCCACCAGCAAAGGCAGCCAGATGAATTAAGTAGGATACTAAGGATGCGCAGCATGCAGGAAGAAATCTTTTTGGCCAAGTACTGTTCTATGTTTTGTCTTGGATTTTTTTGTATATAATACATGTACTATTCCCCCCCGCTTGAATTCATGTGTACGTGATGTATGGATCTACGTCGTCCCTCAGCCTGTGTTTCTATATAACTTGACCCCTGCTGTTCTGTGTTGTGTGCGCACTAAATGGCCTATTATTGTACACGTTTTTCTCTCTCTTTCTCTCTCTCCATGTCGTACGTGTACCGAATAGTTCATTTAAAATGCGGACGACTCTCTCTCTGAGGGTCCCCCTGTTCCCTCTTCCTTTGTGTGGTAACGTTGTGCCCCGCCGGCACAAGCCTAATTGGTTTTTGAACACAAAGGTGTTCGGCAAAATTGACAGAAACTAAAACAATTGTAATTTGCCATATTACTACCTCTCCTTTCTGTAAAATGATGGAACTTGAATTGGCTAAAAAGGAAAGGACAGTTAAGACGACTGATGTCCCCTAATATGGCCTTTTTGTAGGGGGACTATATGTCAGTGGCCTTCTGTTCTCAGTTCGTTAGAAACACAATACCCAATGCCCAGATTGCCCCACCACTCTGCACCCAAGTACGGATGTCCAAAGCGCCCTCGTTTCCCCCGATTGATCCCAGCTCCATATCCCGAAGTATAACTGATTGATTAACCGTTGCTCCCCGAGAAAAGAATGTTTAGCCTCTGTCCCTCTCTCATGATGGTAGAAGACTACCAGGGCTCGGGTTAGAAAGACGAGCCTCTACCGAAGGATCCGATTTCGAGTTTGATGGAATACGCAGTTGATAGGAGTCTGACTTCTCTCCATATACGTCATGAATGTACACCAAATAGACTTAGTACAAACTCAGTAGAAATGCCCGCATACATACTCCATAGTGATAACTTCTGACTGTGACCGATGAACGTATCCCCAACTACTTAAGATTGGGGGCGGAATTGAAATGTATAAATGTCTTCTCCTGCCAGTTCTCTAAAGCTTGTTTTGTACCCATTCAAAGATACACAATCACCGGAGGAGAGGGGCCGGACGTGAAGCACAGCCTGGCCACGGATCATGAAGCACATGTGACATCGACCAAAGGTGGAGCCGCAGAGCAACGAGACGCGGGACGAGGCACCACTCTCAAACACGGAAAATGAAAGGATGGAGGGCTGCCTTGAAGCCCTCTGCTTGCTGACCCACGCGTGCCAGAAGTCCCCGCCCCTTTGAGCCCGATCGATGGGCCTGCCTGCTCGTTATCCTTTGCTCCCTTGGTTTGTCTCAAAGATCTGATCCCACTCCGCCCTCTCTTCCCTCGATTATCCGACAACCCCCCCCCCCTTTGTTTCACATGGATTTTGACTCAGAGAAGAAGAACAGCATTTAGGTAGAATAGGGTTTACCACGGAAGGAGAAAGAAATGCAGGTGCCGAGCATGAGGCACCCTTAACAAGATTAGTTAGGAAACAGGACTGTGGTCTAACAGCAGAGGACAGATCGCACCCTGCGACGTGTAAGGATGGATCCGAGCTGGACCTATAGCTCCACCGCCGGTGCTCAACAGCGCCAACGGAAGAAAACGAACTACTAGAGCCTACCAGTGATGGCTCGCTGCTAAAAAGACACTGTGGCGAAGACCCCCATCCCCTTTCTGAACTTTCTACCCCCCCCTCTTTTACTAATTGCTTGTATTGAACTGAATTCCTCCCTCAACCACTTTGTATTGCTTTCAAAATGTTTCATCGGTCACTTTCTAACTGTACATTGATACCACCGGAGAGAGAGTCAGAACATGGTTCCATAATGTGTCGGAACATTTCCTTGATTGACTCTGACTGAGTAGTATACCGATCTCTAGACTCGTATGTATAACACGACAAATGTAAATTCATATGTATTGCACCTCGTCTATCGCATCGACTGCACATGGTTATATGCAACCCGCCAGTATTGACATACGCTATTTTATTGACCACACATGGCTACACCCCGTCAGTTATGATTAACACGGAAATGAACTAACTTACGTTAAAAAGCGGCTACTGTGGAAAATGACAATGTATATGTACATAAGCGGCGTTCATTTGTGTTCACCATACCCCTCACTGTAAGCAGAACGGATATCGCGAAGCATTGACCGCATCATCCCGCCAGCATAGACCCATGCACGCATGTACACGACAACCATTTTAGGCACCAAGGCCTCTCTGCCCGTTTGTTAAATCCCCAGCACCCCCCCCTCCTCGCGCGCGTTGAACACCCCCGCTCTCTCATGCATAGGCCATAAAACCCTCTCCCTCTGCGCGACCCTGCTCTAAAAGTGACACCCCTGCCTGACCGACACCCCTGCCTTCCTCCCAGGAACACCCTTCCCCTCTTCTGATGACTCCCCCGGCTGCACCTGGCCTCTCGACCCGGTCCCAAGTCATAAAACAACGCCTCATGGATATACCCCCCCTGGCCCCGCATAGCAAAACGTGATACACCAACCGAAGTGCCCGATCTAACCGCCTGCCCAACCTTAGATCTGACCACCCCCTCTTACCCCCGTGTCCTGTTGGAATGTCCGGCTGCAAGATTACAATCACTTGTTACATTTGGGAGGGGAAACGACATCCGAGCGACCGGTATGGGAATAGGCCTGAAGCTGGGATTCCAAACGTGCCTTTTCGTACTTCAAAGTATCTTTATTGCAATAAGGAATGTTTGTGCATCATAAACCTGTGTATAAAAGACGGAGCCTTGGAGAAACTTGTGAGAGCACCTCTTGAAGACATTATGCGCATGTCCGAAATGACAGGCTCTCCTCATGAGAAATAAAACTCTGTTCTTGCATTGCCGCTTCCAGCGCCCGTCTCTTTATTTGGTAGCTGTTCAAATGGGAACTAAGAGGCGTCTCATGCCAGCAGCCTGGGCATCGGTTGTAATTTGGGCTGTTTTTCCTCACCCTTAGTAATTTTAAAGTATTTGTGTAGTGGTGTCACACATCCTGGTGCTGGCCCTGGGGAAGACCTTGATGGAAGAGGGCCCTTTTTGGGGATCAAGGCGCGTCAGCGTGGATGGGTGGGTTGGGGTGGCTGGTCCCGCACTGACTGTGGGCTGCTGTACATGGGTGGCGTTTTTGAGGACCTTGAGGAAGTGGGGGGAGGAGGGCTGCAGATAATTTCCCCAGCCCATATGAACTGCTTATTTCTTCGGCTTGGAGGAGGGAGGTCTTCAGTTTGTTGAGGGGCATAGTATGTGTTGGACACTTTTGTATGTTGCTTTTTCCATGTGAGTGGTTTTAATTTCATGGGGCACCAAAAATACACTTTTCTATGTAAATGTCTCTGTGATATTGTGATGAGCAATTTGGTTCATGATTGATGTTTATCATTTATGTAATCATTCTTTTCGATTTAAAGTAATTGTACCTTTTGTCCTCTAAGTGTTGTCAGTTCATGTATACTGTACATGTTTCGCTTGGTGCTTTGATATGTGAGCTTATCAATGAAAATAGACTTAAATGAAGTAACAGATAAAATAAATAAAAAATAGGCTAGACTACTCCCAAGCATTCGTTACACTTTTACATTTGCATTTCATTCAGAGAGCAGCTGATAACGATCTAAATCACCGTCCCAGGAGGGCTGTCTGTTTTTCTAAAGGAAAGCACACGTTTTGAATTGCAGGGACAAGTGAAGCTGGGGAATGCGCGACCCCCTTGCCAGGACTCCAGGGCCCCCCTGGGGGTCGCGCCCCACAGATTGAAGACCTTAGAGTTACATATGACCTACCCTAGGGTAACTTAGATGTAATAAAAGGGGGGTTTGGAGGTTTGACAAGTAGTTATAAATGCCAAGTCGAGTGGCAGTTACTGCACACACAGGCACTGCAGTGGCAGGCCTGAGACAGGTTTGAAAGGCTACTTCTGTGAGTAGCACAATCAGTGCAGCAGCCCACTAGTAGCATTTAACTTACAGGTCCTCAGTATATGGTATACCTTTTTATAAGGGACTTATAAGTAAATTAAATATGCCAATCAAGTATACACAAATGTCACCATGTGAAGGGGAGAAGGATGTGCACTTTAGCACTGGTTAGCAGTGGTAAAGTGCTCAGAGTCCTAATGTCAACAAAAAGAATCAGCAAAAACAGGAAGTAAAAGGAAAAAAGTCTGTGGAACGCGCACCCTAGGATGCCTGTTCTAACACTGAACCTCAGATACTGATCCAGAATGCTAACAAGGATGCAGAGGTGGGATCTGATTTTGAGAAAGAATATGCTGAAGTAGTCATAGGAAAGTTAGAATGCTTCAAGCAATATGTTTACAAGATAAAAGTGAAACAGGTTCTGGTGTCAGCTAAAGTAAGTAGTCTGCTCTTAAACTTACAGAACGCAATGAGAGAAAAGTTGGAAACACTGTGCAAGTTGGATGTAATACAACCTGTGGAAGCAACTGAATGGTTGCCACCCATTGTGGTGTCAAGAAAAACAGATGGCAAGATTCGCTTGTGTTTTGACCTTAGGCCCTTCAGCAAAGAGAAAGTTGTTGACAAGTTCCCTTTGCCAAACATAACAGAGATGGTCACAACTGTGGCTGGAGCTAAACTCTTCTCAACATTAGATATTATATCTGCCTATTACCAGATCTGCCTGCACCCTGACTCTCAAGAGCTCACTAATTTAGTCACGCCCATGGGGGCATATAAATTTAAACACATGCCGTTTGGTCTGGTAATGGCAGTGGCATTCTTTCACATAGCCATATCAAATATACTGTCTGGAATCCCGGGGGTTTGGTTATCAGGATGAGATGCTGATATTCTGGAGCTCTCAGGCCCAACATGATGAAAGACTAGATTCAAAGAGCATGGTCTTACAGTAAGGAAATACATACGTAAACTTCAATGTACTGAAATAAACTATCTTGGGCATACATTTTCTTAAGGGATTCAACTCAGTCAGTTATCTTTATTCGATTATTAAAAATCATAAAAGAGCGAGCAATGATACATAACAACGTTTCATTTCATCAAAACACATATTTTGTTTAAAAAACCCTAAAATCACATTATACAGAATAAATTATACATTAATATTAAAAAGAGTAAAATTGGTACAATATAAAAAGTAAACATTAACCTGGGACAAGGTGCCTGGTTTTAGAACGGTGCTTATTTGTACGAGCACCTGCAACCAAAAAGCTAGCAACATGAAATGCTACTTTTAAGTTCGGGAGAAGTTGCAGGAACAACAAAGCTGGTTTTACCTGTGTAAAACCCAAATTGCACAGTATTGGCAGCAAATATTTTTTCCTATTGTCTTGATAATGGCCGCAGAAGAAGATAAAGTGAGTCGTGTCCTGGATGGAAAAATTATCGCAATCGCATGGTTCAGCATTTTCAGGTCTAGACCACTTTTTAAAATTACCCAGAATGTGATGGATCAAATCCAGGCGGAATCTTGTTAAAAGGAAACAATGGTATGGTTTATTTACCAATAAAAGGTATGGTTCCATTCCTGGGACTGTTATTAGCATACAATGTTTCCTGACCGTAGGTTTAATTAGGTCTATAGCTTCCCTCTGCGAAGTATAGTGATTTGTCAGGAGATTTTTAACTACTTTTAAGTCTTCCTGACTTATCAGATGAGGAGAAGAGAAAAGTTCAGGTCGGCCAACTAGTGTCAACTGAGTCTGAACGTATTTTAGCCATGGAATATTGCGTGCTCTATCCAGGGATAAACAATCTTTAAGGATTGAGTGGTTTAAAGTAAGCTCCTGGTTTAACCAGACTTTCAACCATCCGATAACTGGGGCTGATTTCAAAAGGTCGGTAATATAGCCCAATCCGAGCTCTGAATGTATAATGTATGTGGAGGTTGATTGAGGAACAGAAAGCAGAGTTCTCAGAAATTTATTTTCTACTTTCTGAATTTTATCCAACTCATGATTTGTATACCCCCAGATGACAGAGCCATATTGAGCAACCGACAAACATTTAGCTTTGTAGACCTTTATAATGCTTTCCATGGGACGGGCTCCAAGTTTTCTGGCGAAACCAAGCAACCCAGCAGCCGCTCTTGCTACAGCGTTGCTTTTAGCCAAAAGCTGGGGACCCCACGTGCCCTTTTCATCAAATATTACTCCTAAATAGGGAAAGGACGGAACTCTCCTAACCTCTTTCCCAGCACAGAAAAAGGATTTAGTCTTTCTTTTCCTGCCTGCGGCTCCTGCTATCATGACATGGGATTTTTCTACGTTAGTTTTCATGTCCAATGAGGACATAAATTCCCCAAATGATGAAAGGAGTTTGTTTAATGCCACTCCAGAGCGTGCTAAGAGGACAGCATCGTCCGCGTACAAGAGGACAGGTATCTTTATCTCTCCTGCACGTGGGATGTCAGTATGGGAGTCTACCAGAACTGCCTCAAGCTCATTTATGTAAAGAGTAAAGAGGAGGGGGGCAAGGATACATCCTTGCCTAACCCCCCTCTCTGACTTAAAGTGACAGGTGCATCTTCCTTCGCTAGTCGCCCTGACCGAGGTTTTGAGGTCTCTGTGTAGCTCCGCTAGATACCTCACCAGGGGGGCATCAATGCCCATGGACAAAAGGACCCCCCACAGTTTAGCCCTGTTGACCAAGTCAAAAGCTGAGGAGAGGTCCATAAAGGCCATGTACAGAGAGCCCCCCTTAGCAGTAACATATTTATTTATGATCAGTTCTAGATTTAAACACTGATCTAGAGTACCTCTTTTGGCTCTAAAGCCATATTGTGCATTTGACAGGGCACCCTTCCCTTCTAAAAGCTGATTCAGTCTTCCTAAAAGGACTCTCCCTAGGATTTTGACACTAGAATCAATAAGGGAGATTGGCCTGTAACAGGCCGGGTCTGTCCTTTGTCCCTTTTTAAAAATCGGTATTATGGTAGACTTAGACCAGCTAGTAGGGAAAATAAAATTTCTTGTAGCATTAAAAATATTAGTGAGGATTTTAGTGCTTAGTTCGGGGGCACTCTTAAAAAAATCTGCGGGAACCCCATCGGGGCCCGGTGCCTTTTTCGAGTGTGTGTCACTGATAGCTTTTTTTACCTCATCAGTGCTAAAAGGTGGAATAATAGCTGCTACTTGTGTAGACTGTATTTCACAACCTGAAATATTATCAGGGCAGCTATAGATGTTACTGAAATGTGCAACCCACTGTTCATCAGGTATGGTGCAATCTGCTCTCTTCTTCTCTATACCCACAAAAAAAGGGTGGTTTATTATCACCCAAAATCTAGAGCTATCCCTCTGTATGTCGGGCGACAATAAATCGTTCCATGCCTCATTTTTGAGTTCGGATTTCCTCATCCTGATAGCGTTATTATATTTTTTTCTCAGTGATGCTATCAGTTCTTTTTCTCTTGGTTTGTTTTTTAGAGCTTTTAGGAGGATCGAATGAGCCTTGGAACAATTTGAATCGAACCACTTTGGGCCCCTGTTTGTATTAGGCCTATTTTTTACAGTCAGGTCTAAATTGACCTGATGGCAAATGACACTAAAAGCTTCTAACAAAGTGGTAACAGAGTTATTATTATCCAGACAGATTGCAACCTCCTTCTCTACTTTGGCCAGAGAGTCCTGTATGAAGGTAATTGGGGTTACTTGATCCCATTTCAGTCTACGATTCTGATCTCCCAGCACTAGGTCAGTCACACATAAAGCTTCAAATTCTCTTTTCTCTAAAACTCCCTGAGATACAATCTCTAAAATTACTGGGTTGTGATCACTAAAAACTGAAATTTCTACCTTGTAATTAGACACTTCAGGCAAAATACCGGACGATAAAAAAATATAGTCCACAATTGTGCCGGTATTATTACCCACATATGTTGGTAGCTTCAGACATGTGTTGCTACTATGAAATTCATAAAGATTAAAAGTTGCTAAGAGTGATTCCAGGGCCTCTCCACGTGGTGAGTGTTCAAAGTGCGGGATTGGGAGGTAGGGGGGAAAATCCTCATATTCCACGCGGCAATCCATATTACATGGGTGAATATTACAGTCTCCCATGAGAATTACATCAAAACCATGAACACTGTTCTCACTGTGGGTGGACAAGAAATCCTCTAAAGCTACCAAGTGCTCATTCAAGATTTGACTGACAGGAGAATTATAAAAATTTACAAATAATATAGGCTGTGAGTTTTGTAAGGTTAATTCAACCGCTAAGATATTTGTTGAATTTGTTTTAACCTGTCTTGGTTTCCCTTTTAAATCTAGGGAAATATATATGGCCAAGCCCCCCTTTGCCCTTTCAGAGCTGCTAGGTACTGCGGGTACAAAGAAATGAGAGAAGCCGTCTAAAACAAGTTTGTCGGACCTCTCCCAAGTTTCTTGGAAGGCAAGAACGTCGCTGGTTCTGACCGTCTCCAACCAGTTCTTATCGTCGAATTTAGATCTGATTCCAGCGACGTTCCAACTCAAAATTCTGCAGGCACTGGCAGCTATAGGTTTTGGATCTAAATGCCCAGAGACATGCAAAAGACTCTCATCGTTTGTATCTTTTCTAAGAGAGAGTCAGTCGTTCTGATCCATAAAGGACAATGGGGCATAGCGATTGAATAATTGAAGGGGTTCTACGAAAGCATTTTGCTGTGGTAAAAGGGGGCAATGAACCATAGCATTATGTCTTGAGTCTTGCACCCTTCTAGAATTAAAGTCCCACGATCTATCCCACCCTGGTGCAGGGGTCCTTGGATGAGTGACATTCTGTTGCTCCCCATAAAAGAACTTCAGGGTCAGGGGAACGACAGTACCTTGTCTATGTTGGGGAGGGAATAAGTTAGCAAGTATATCAGGCAATGCATCTTGATTTGTGAGGCTCACTGTCACACAGTCCCCTTTAAACTTTTTCGGCCGATTACCCAGCCAGGGGACCCTGGTTGCTGACTGAATTACGTTTGCCAATCGTTGTTTTCCCCCTGGGGCAAACCGCATGTTACTAGTTAGCCAATGCAGAGCCTTACTTGTAAGGGAGGTAGAGCTTTCCACTGTTCCCCCTTCCAAGGGAGGAACATTTGCTAACACAAGGACCACTGGTGTAGCCTCGACTAAGAATTGTAGGGGGTCCGTGGGGTAGGCAGTTACTGGGGGTAAGCTTACTGGGGGACTAATGTCTGTTGGGATGTTGATTAAAAGAGAGCCCTCAATAGTAGTGGCTGATGATGTTGAAGGTTGGGGCAATAAATCTTCAACAGGCAATTGAGTCCCTACACCATCATTTACAGTCTCAGTAACCACATTATCCCCTGTATTATTACTAAGATTAGTGATTATGGTGGTAATGTTTTCTACCCCTCCTGCGATCGTAGTGTGGAGACCACCTAGTCTTTTGATCTCCGCTTGCAGTTTATCAATTTTAGAAATTAAAGGCTTTACAATGGTATTAATTTTTAACTCAAATAAGTTAGCAATCCTTTCATAAAGTGTGTCCTCCAGAGTATGATTTTGTATATCCTCCACTAGGTTAACTTGCTTTTTCTTTGGAGTGATATCCTTCTTCTTTCTTATCCCTGGACGTAGTCCACCCTGCTTGGGAAGATTCTTTGTGCATAATCGTCTTGGCCTTATTGTACGCCCTTTAGGTGTCTGCTCATCAGGTGTAACTCGAGCATGTCTCTCCTGACCAGAGTCATTGTCAGAATCACTTTCAACCTGTGCGTTATGGGCCTCAGAGACTAGGAGTACAATATCAAGTGCACTGTTTAATCCTTGGAAAATGGGGCCACTGATTATGCTATCCTGATTGGTTTCCTGTAAAATAGTATCGTCAATCAGGATAGATGCAGTCGGGGACAAACAACGAAGGTCTGGAGATTGGCTTAACCCAAGAGAAGTTCTCCTCTGCGTATTTATTTTCTTCACAGTCTGAACAAGGTAGTTGTCAAGAGTATTTTGTGGGGCTTCCTTTGGTTTCGTAGCCATGTTTACAATTAACTCACAGTCTCAATTTTAAATAATGCAGTAACTGGTAGGAAGCTCAATAAAGTTTGAGTCTTACATGCATGTATGTCCAGCAGCGTTTCTGGCCCTGCCCCTGCCTCTTCCTGCCGATGAGGGCCGTAGAGGGCCCGCCCTTTGCCCGGGCTTAGCCCCGGGCGTCCCGCTCGCGTCCCGCGACGCGGGGGTGTCAGGGTCTTTATGTGCCGGCGGCGCTCTCCTGCCGCGTCAATTACGCGCTGCCGCGAAGCCTACCGGGAGTTGAAGTTCCCGGAGCGGCGGCGCGAAGCTCTGTATGCAAGATGACTCTCGGCGGTGGCGGCTTGAGCTCCTGGCTGCCCCTGTAGCTGTGCGGCGTGCTGCGTGGCAAGTAAGTAAATGCAGTGTCCCCCGCTCTGCCGGGGTGTCAGGGTCTTTATGTGCCGGCGGCGCTCTCCTGCCGCGTCAATTACGCGCCGCCGCGAAGCCTACCGGGTGTTGAAATTCCCGGAGCGGCGGCGCGAAGCTCTGTATGCAAGATGACTCTCGGCGGTGGCGGCTTGAGCTCCTGGCTGCCCCTGTAGCTGTGCGGCGTGCTGCGTGGCAAGTAAGTAAATGCAGTGTCCCCCGCTCTGCCGGGGTGTCAGGGTCTTTATGTGCCGGCGGCGCTCTCCTGCCGCGTCAATTACGCGCCGCCGCGAAGCCTACCGGGAGTTGAAGTTCCCGGAGCGGCGGCGCGAAGCTCTGTATGCAAGATGACTCTCGGCGGTGGCGGCTTGAGCTCCTGGCTGCCCCTGTAGCTGTGCGGCGTGCTGCGTGGCAAGTAAGTAAATGCAGTGTCCCCCGCTCTGCCGGGGTGTTAGGGTCTTTATGTGCCGGCGGCACTCTCCTGCCGCGTCAATTACGCGCCACCGCGAAGCCTACCGGGAGTTGAAGTTCCCGGAGCGGCGGCGCGAAGCTCTGTATGCAAGATGACTCTCGGCGTTGGCGGCTTGAGCTCCTGGCTGCCCCTGTAGCTGTGCGGCGTGCTGCGTGGCAAGTAAGTAAATGCAGTGTCCCCCGCTCTGCCGGGGTGTCAGGGTCTTTATGTGCCGGCGGCGCTCTCCTGCCGCGTCAATTACGCGCCGCCGCGAAGCCTACCGGGAGTTGAAGTTCCCAGAGCGGCGGCGCGAAGCTCTGTATGCAAGATGACTCTCGGCGGTGGCGGCTTGAGCTCCTGGCTGCCCTGTAGCTGTGCGGCGTGCTGCGTGGCAAGTAAGCAAATGCAGTGTCCCCCGCTCTGCCGGGGTGTCAGGGTCTTTATGTGCCGGCGGCGCTCTCCTGCCGCGTCAATTACGCGCCGCCGCGAAGCCTACCGGGAGTTGAAGTTCCCGGAGCGGCGGCGCGAAGCTCTGTATGCAAGATGACTCTCGGCGGTGGCGGCTTGAGCTCCTGGCTGCCCCTGTAGCTGTGCGGTGTGCTGCGTGGCAAGTAAGTAAATGCAGTGTCCCCCGCTCTGCCGGGGTGTCAGGGTCTTTATGTGCCGGCGGCGCTCTCCTGCCGCGTCAATTACGCGCCGCCGCGAAGCCTACCGGGAGTTGAAGTTCCCGGAGCGGCGGCGCGAAGCTCTGTATGCAAGATGACTCTCGGCGGTGGCGGCTTGAGCTCCTGGCTGCCCCTGTAGCTGTGCGGCGTGCTGCGTGGCAAGTAAGTAAATGCAGTGTCAACTCAAAACAGGACTGGTGAACACCATAGTTAAATTAGTGGTACCCAAAACCAAAGACGGGCTGAGATCCTTTTTAGGAATTATAGAATTTTATAGTAAATTCATCAGTAACTTTGCCAGCTGTACGTGCCATATGTACAAATTGTTGAAAAATAGGGTGACCTTTGATTGGGATTTGCATTGCGAGAATGAATTTAAAGATGTTAAGACTGTACCAGACATGAAAGCGTTTGTTCAAGGGAAAACAATTATCATTACAACAGATGCCAGTTCCAAAGGGCTAGGGGCAGTACTTCTACAAGAAAAGGTAAGGAAACCATTGCCTTTGCCGTAAAAGCACATAAGCAATCTGAGATCAACTATTCTGAAATCAAAAAAGAAGCATTGGCAGTGTACTAGGCACTAAACAAATTGGAGACATTTATATGTAGGACTGTTTTCAAGTTAAGAACAGACCATAAGCCACTCAAGGAGGTGTTTCCAAAAAATGTCTGTAGACAGTTTTCAGCAGAATTAAAAGATGGGTCATTATTCTACAAGAATACACATTTGATGTAGAATATATCAAGGATACACTTAACTTTGCAGCAGAATGCTTTTCCTGATTGGTTGATGACACGGAAAAAGAAGAGAAAGTCTGTGACAAACAAAGTGAGGATATAGAATTACACAAAGACAATGTGTGTGTAGGGTGGTTGAGAAGGAACATTGGAAAAAGAGTAAGAAACAGATTCTATTCTGAGTAAAGTACAAGATTTGTTAATTCAGGGATGGGATGGTGTAAAAAAGAATGAAGAGTGACAGAGGCCATATTGAATGGTCAGGGAAGAATGATCAGGAGTAGAAGGATGCCTCTTCTTGGGAAGAAAAAATGATAACTCCTGAAACCTTCAGGAGTAAACTGAGTGACAAAGCACATGAAGGCCATCTGGGAAACAGCAAAACTTAGCACAGGTTGAGGTTAGATTTTTGGTGACCAGAGATGTATGTGCTGGTGGAAAGAGTGATAAGGAACTGCATAGCCTGCTCCACTAGTGAAAAAGTAGCAAAATTGCACATTCAACCAATGCAGCCTACGTGAAGGGTTCTTGGTCAATGGATATCATTGGGCCACTGAAGGGAGAAAGGAATTCCCCATACATTCTAGTTTTATTCAACTTGTAGTCAAGATGACCAGAACTCAAATGTGTCTCTTACATCATTCGAGCTCAGTTATAATATTCCTGCTAGGGGTCTTCTTACGAGAGGGACTTCCCAACACCTTTTTAAGGGACATTGATGTTCAGTTTTTTTTCGGCCAAGAAATGAAATAATTTTTGCAGTGTAATGGAATAAGTCACAAACTTAGTCCTCTGTATCGCCCAGAAGCTGATGGGACAGTAAAAAGATTTAACAAAAACTCAAAAACGGCATTCAGCTGATAAGAGCTAATGGGTTGAGCTGGAGAGGTGTGGAGGCGAATAGAGGCTTATCACTTAACTTCTTATCAATCGACAGATATGACTCCTTTCGAGCTGTTAAAGAGTAGGAAACTGAATTCCATACTGGTGTATGAAATGGCACGAAGGCTTGGTTAGGGTTTATGTAGGCAAACAGTGGAGGAAAAGGGAGTTAGAGTTGCAGGCAAGAGAGGTTTGATAAATCGCATAAGATCAAGAGTGAAAGCTCCAACTGGCAACAAACAATGGTCCAAATTTACTGAACCCAAACAAGTCATAAAGCTCTTTTGCAATACGGTCAAGACACATGATGGTAGACTAGGGAATCTGGGGAAGGTGGTGAAACATTTCTGGCCTGGACCCAATGGGGAGACTTGTTGAACCAATAGTGAAGCAAGGTTAGAAAGTGGCTATTCAAATGACAGTCCAGTGATTCAAAAATGGGGAAAACACTGTGGTTCGCCCCCCTCCCCAAGTTTCTTAAAAGATTACATAGTCAAGTATTACAGCAACAGTTATTACTTTGTTAACTTACCTGTATCTTTGGAATTGTAATGTGGTGCTCACTTTTAATGTGAACTCTGTGAAGCCATGAATGAAAATCCTTTCTTAACTTATTTTCATATTTAATTTTTGCCTTCTTCTAATATGTTATTCACTGTTATCTGTTTCCATGCTTTCTGGGATGGGAATCTGAGGAAAATATATGTTGTAAAAAAGGGAGATGTGTAGCATCTGTCTGTCACCCTACTCGTTTGCACTGTAGAAAATGCCTGCCTATTTAAGAATAGACTAGAACAGTGGAACTTTGCAGTCACAAAGTTCTACAATGTAGTGAGGAGCCGGCGTGCTCTGGAATTGGCAGTTGTTATTCTGTTACTGAGGTGAATGGAATAAACTCACTGCTTCTCTTCACTCTCTGGGCTCCTTATTGAGTAACCCTCTTAACTTGCATTGGACAGTGGATAGTGTCTGAGTTTGTAGTGTTGAGTTTTGGTGGAGGTGTGTGCGCTGCGCCCTTGATCTAGCAAACACTCAGCGATGGTGCAAGAGAGCTACCGCCACAATCACTGTCAGTACGCAGCTGCAAACCCAAAGCTCTCTACCATTCCATCAGCACAATACTGGCTATAGCTTACATACAGCACATGTTGCTATTAATCTTCCTGACTACACACTTAAACTCCATGTGTATAATTCCAGTTTTCCATATAATAGTATCTCTGCCTCTCCTCCGAGGCCAAACCAGACCATATTGGAGTTCTGGTCGAGAAATCAGGAGTGTCATGCAAAGCTGGACTCCTCTCCATGGAACTTGATTGTCCCTTTCATAGGTTGGTCAGTGCCTCTGCATAAATGTATATGGCTACAAATTTGCAACACCCAGAGTACTATAAACAAGGGACTGTTGTGCTACTGGTTTAAAACTGCAATTCTTGAATGTGGCTTTTCATCAGAGCACTGTGCTGCTGCTCTGAGAGGACTGCCTTGCTTCCTGAAGCCTAGCCAATGCCCTCAGAGGACTGCTCTGCTGCTTAAGACCTTCTTTTCTGCTTGCACCCAGGACCACAATTGCCACTGAAAGGGCTAGTTTGCTCCAGTTCAGAGCTACAGGTGCACAAAAAAGCTTCAGCAGCTCTTAAAGTGTTATTTGAGCCAGCCTGAAGTGACTCATGATGCTCCAAGCGGTGCCCCCTTTCCTTGGCCCTAGGAAGTTGTGCTAAAGGTGCCTAATCAGCCAAAATCCAAAACCTGGGACATTTCTGCCGAAATGTGCTCTGAGAACCTAGAGGAGACCTAAACCTACTGGCTTGCCAGTAAGCCTGACTTTGCGGTAGCTCCAGCTACTTTATTTTCCACGGCAGCGAATCCTGTTCAGCTGCTCTTCTTTGGAAGGGTATCTGGCCTCCTGAAGCCATCATTGGATACAGCCTGCAGCTTCATCCAGCTGGAGATTTTTGACTTCTCATAATGTTGCACCATGCACGGGGGTGCAAGCGCGACGCACCTATAAAGTCAGATTTATCAAGCCACGCAAAGCCACCTTGCATGGCCCAGCATGGCTTCATTAATCTAAAGTAATGCAAGGCAGAGCAAATCACTGCCTTGCATTTCTCTGCCCCAGGGAGGCATTTGATGGGTGGACCCATGGATTTTGGCACATTCCCAGATTTACTATTACTGGTAGACCGGGGAACAAATCAAAATGCTATGTCTCCCCAGGGGAGGCATAATGAGGAGAATTATCTTTAGTCTGCAACACACATAGAAAGAGGAAAATGCCTCTCAGGATTGTTTTTATTCTGGAAGGTGTCCCTTCCCGCAGAAAAACAATCCTTTTCCCAATGCAGACCCCCTTGCACCAAGGGTTCATGCGTTGGCACTGGGCAGCACAAGCAAAGGACAGGAATGTGCCATAATGTGTTAACTACACTACATTATTGCCCTTTCACACAGTGCAGCACAGTAAGGTGGCTTGTTGCATTGTGTGACAGTATGATAATATGCCTCTAACTCTGAACGTAGAAACATCAGCACAACTTTGTCCAGCAGCTCCCGAACTAGAACGCCTTCTCCTTGGACACTGCTGACTGCCTTGCCTCACTTAATTTGACCTTGTCAGACACTTTTCTTAAAAATTTCTTCTAAGTCCAAAGTTAAGCCAAGACAGGACCCAATCGACATCTTGTATCCAGACCGCACTACATCACGGTCGGCCATAACTTTCAACTTTGCCCCAGTCTTGCAGAGCTAGATGTCCATGCTTGACACTTTGCTCTTTTAGTTGCTAGATTACTCTAGTTTTACTGTTCAGATTTTTTTAATTTTTGTGTCATATAATGTATTTCATTTTACTTTATTTTTCTAAATTGGTGTGCGATTTTTCTTATGCTGCATCTTCACTTTATTACTGTTTGGGTGCTGCATAAATACTTTACACATTGCCTCTAAGTTAAGATTGACTACTTTTGTGCCAAGCTGCCAGAGGGTAAGCACAGGTTAATTGATTACTGTGGTTCACCCTGATAAGGATTGTGGCTGTTGCTTGAGAAGGGTTCACAATCCTCAATCAACAATCCAGTTTCCATTTAAATGCAAGCATCTTACATCTCTGCATCCAACTTGGGCCCTTCCTATAGTGTTAGGGGAGAGGGGAAGTGGTGTTTCAATGCAAAGCTGCCTGTTTAAGTATGCTACCTGTCCCAAAACTTTGTTTCTGTGCTCAAACTAACCACGCCCAGCCTACATATTTTACATAGTCATCCTCAAAACCTTCCTTATTTTGCATTGTGAAAAAATGTTATTAAGAGAGAATGATTATGACAGTTCAACACTACACACTGCCGCCAGTGCCTACTGCTCACTCTGCCACCAGTGCCAGCTTCACTCTGCCACCAGTGCCAGCCTCACTCTGCCACCAGTGCCAGCCTCTCACTCTTCCACCAGTGCCAGCCTCTCATACTGCCACCAGTGCCAGCCTCTCATACTGCCACCAGTGTCAGCCCCTCTCACTTCCCACCAGTGCCAGCCGCTCACTCTGCACCAGTGCCAGCGTCTCACACTCCTACCAGTACCAGCCTCTCTCTGCCACGAGTGCCAGCCCCTCACACTTGCACCAGTGCCTGCTGCTCAGTCTGCCATCAGTGCTAGCTGCTCACTCTGCATCAGTGCCAGCCTCTCACTCTGCCACCAGTGCCAGCCTCTCACACTGCCACCAGTGCCAGCTGCTCACTCTGCACCAGTGCCAGCCTCTCACACTCCCACCAGTGTCAGCCTCTCACTCTGCCACCAGTTCCAGCCTCTCACTCTGCCACCAGTGCCAGCCTCTCACACTGCCACCAGTGCCTGCCGCTCACTCTGCCACCAGTGCCAGCCTCTCACTCTACCACCAGTGCCAGCCTCTCACTCTGCTACCAGTGCCAGCCTCTCACACTACCATCAGTGCCAGCCTCTCACTCTGCCACCAGTGCTAGCTTCTCACTCTGCCACCAGTGCCAGCGTCAGCCACTACCCACCAGTGCCAGCCTCTCACACTCCTGCCATTGACAGCTGCTAACTCTGCCGCCAGTGCCAGCCTCTCACACTGCCACCTGTGGCAGCTGAGCTCCCCCGACTAACCACTAGTGCCAGCTTCAGTCACTACCCACTTGTGCCAGACTCACACTCTGCCACCAGTGACAGTCTCTTACACCACCAGTGCCAGCTGCTCACACTGCCCAGGTTTGCTACACTCCTGCCCAGTGCCAGTTCCTGTACAGTGATGCCACCTATATCACACTGTGCACAAATGCCCAGCAGTGCCAGCTCCGTGCCCTGCCCTCATGTGTACGTCAGTCCCCCTCAGGTAGTTGACGGAAAGGTTTAGACTCCTTGGCCAGCACTAATATTTGTTCACTGTCTCGCAGCTTATCTTTTTTAGCCTACGTTTTCACATGAAATCCCCTTAACTCCGTGCCCAGAATGCATTTGAAAAGGTACAGTCAAAGCGCTATAACTTAAGATGCCTACTTCATTCCATAAACTTCTCACTACACAAAAGCCAGCGCAATTATCTCCATTAAGTAGGGTTCGATGAAGCAGTTGGAGCAATTAAGACAATTAGGCATGCGGCTGTGAAATTCATTGAGGCCTCTTCGCAAAGGTAAGTTTACACATGTACATTTACTCAGGGCACAAGTCCTAAAACAAGAAGTGGGGGGGTGCTGTCGTCACGACAGGAAGTGACTTCACGAAAGGTGGCTTGCACCATCAGACTCATTGCCTCCCCTCACTCACCCCTTAGATGCGATTGCATCAGAGAAGCCAGCGCATAAGCAGCGTTCTGAATGAGCTCCGATCTCACCCCAGAGAGGCCAAAGAGTGAATGTGTGGCTCCATTTGCTCCAGTTATCGAGATCCCGGTAAAATAAGTGGGGGGACGCCGTCCACACGCGTGGTACCCCGACTCGAGCCCTGCATTTACTCCTGTAAACCCCTGCACCTAGGTGTAAATCTAAACCTTTTTGCTGTCCAGATTTCCTACTGTACATTTACACCTAAGTGTAAACTTACATGTTTCCACCCACTAGTGGACTTTCCTTCAATAGGATTTATGAGTCTAAAATAACTACTAGTAACTTTTCACTCGTAGGTAGTGATTTCCACCACTGTAGTGGAGATCTCCCTATGAGGAAGTATAGGGAAATTATTAAAGCTTATTTTTAATTTTAAAAAAATGAAAATATTGAAATATAAAATATAAATGTAAATTCATTTAGGATATTTATTATAAATCTAGATGTAATAAAATAAAATGTTGCAGGTGGAGAGACAGTGGAGAGAGACAGTGGAGAGAGAGAGTGGAGAGAGAGAGAGTGGAGAGAGAGAGAGTGGAGAGAGAGACAGTGGAGAGAGAGTAGAGAGAGTGGACGGAGACAGTGGAGAGAGAGTGGAGAGAGAGTGGAGAAAGAGAGTGGAGAGAGCGGAGAGAGAGAGACAGTGGGGAGAGAGTAGAGAGAGAGAGTGGAGTGAGTGGAGAGAGAGGGAGAGTGGAGAGAGAGAGAGTGGAGAGAGAGTGGAGAGAGAGACAGTGGAGAGAGAGACAGTGGAGAGAGCGTGGAGAGACAGTGGAGAAAGTGAGCGTGAGAGAGTGGAGAGAGAGAGAGTGGAGAGAGAGAGAGTGGAGAGAGAGAGAGAGAGAGAGAGAGTGGAGAGAGGGAGTTGAGAGAGAGTGGAGAGAGAGTGGAGAGAGAGTGGAGAGAGAGTGGAGAGAGAGTGGAGAGAGAGTGGAGCGAGAGAGAGTGGAGAGAGAATAGAGAGAGGGTGGAGAGAGAGTGGAGAGAGACAGTGGAGAGAGAGAGAGTGGAGAGAGAGAGTAGAGAGAGAGAAAGAGAGAGGGGAGAGAGGGTGGAGAGAGAGAGAAGGGAGAGAGGGCGGAGAGAGAGAGAGAAGGGAGAGAGTGAAGGGAGAGAAGGTGGAGAGAGAGTGGAGGGAGAGTGGAGAGAGAGTGGAGAGAGTGGAGTGAGAGAGTGGAGGGAGCGAGTGGAGAGAGAGTGGATAGATAGAGAGAGAGAGTGGAGAGAGACTAGAGAGAGAGAGAGAGAAAGCGAAGAGAGAGACAGTGGAGAGACAGTGGAGAGAGAGTGGAGAGAGAGACAGTGGAGATAGAGTGGACAGAGTTGAGAGAGAGAATGGAGAGAGAGAGAGAGTGGAGAGAGAGTAGAGACTGAATCACTGACTCAGAGACTGAATACTGACTGACCGAGAGACTGGCTGGCTGAGAAACTGACTGAGAGAGAGAGAGAGAGAGAGAGAGAGAGAGAGAGAGAGAGACTGACTGACTGAGAGAGTGGCTGACTGACTGACAGAGAGAGAGACTGATTGAGAGTGAGTGACTGACAGAGAGAGAGACTGGCTGACTGACAGAGACTGACTGACTGAGGTAGAGAGATACTAACTGACAGAGAGAGAGATTGACTGACAGAGAGAGACTGAGAGAGAGAGAGGCAGAGACTGACTGACTGACTGAGAGAGATAGACTGATTGACTGTGAGAGAGACTGACTGACTGAGAGAGACTGACAGAGAGAGAGACTGACAGAGAGAGAGAGAGAAAGAGAGAGAGAGAGAGAGACTGATTGATGTAGAGAGGGAATGACTGACTGAGAGAGACTGACTGACTGGGAGAGAGAGAGACTGACTGGGAGAGAGAGAGAGACTGACTGACAGAGAGAGAGACTAAAAGAGAGAGAGAGCCTGAGAGACTGACTGGCTGAGATAGAGACTGACAGAGGGAGAGACTGTCAGAGAGAGAGAGAGACTGACTGACAGAGACTGACAGAGAGAGAGACTGACTGACAGAGAGAGACTGACAGAGAGAGAGACTCAGAAAGAGAGACTGACTGACAGAGAGGGAGAGACTGACTGACAGAGAGAGAGACTGACTGACAGAGAGAGAGACTGACTGACAGAGAGAGAGACTGACAGAGAGGGTCACTGACTGAGAGAGAGAGAGAGAGAGAGAGACTGACTGAGAGAGACTGGCTGACTGCGAGAGAGAGAGAGAGAATGACTGACTGAGAGAGACTGACAGAGGGAGAGAGAGACTGTCTGGAAGACTGACTGACTGAGAGAGAGAGAGGCTGAGAGAGAGACTGACAGAGAGACTGAGAGAGAATGACAGAGAGAGACTGACAGGGAGAGGGACTGACAGAGAGAGGGACTGACAGAGAGAGAGACTGACAGACAGAGAGAGGGACTGACAGAGAGAGAGACTGGCTAAGAGAGAGACTGACTAAGAGAGAGACTGACTGACTGAGAGAGACTGATTGAGAGAGAGAGAGAGACTGACTGAGAGAGAGACTGACTGAGAGAGAGACTGACTGAGAGAGAGACTGACCAAGAGAGAGCGACTGGGACTCTGACAGAGAGAGAGAGACTGACTGACAGAGAGAGAGACTGACTGACAGAGAGAGAAACTGACTGACAGAGATAGAGACTGGCTGACTGAGAGAGAGAGAGACTGGCTGACTGAGAGAGAGACTGACTTACTGAGAGAAACTGACAGAGAGAGACTGTGAGAGACTGACTGAGAGAAAGGGAGAGACTGACTGACAGAGAGAGACTGACTGATAGAGAGACTGACTGACTTAGAGAGACTGACAGAAAGAGAGAGATAGAGAGACTGACAGAGAGAGGGAGACTGACAGACAGAAGAACTGACAGGGAGAGAGACTGAGTGAGAGAGAGACTGAGAGAGAGACTGACAGAGAGGGGGACTGACTGAGAGAGACTGACAGAGAGAGAGAGGCCGACTGACTGACAGACTGACAGAGAGAGAGAGAGACTGACTGACTGACTGACAGACTGACTGACTGAGAGACTGACTGACTGAGAGAGACTGAGTGACAGAGAGAGATAGACTGACTGAGAGAGAGAGACTGACTGACTAAGAGAGAGAGACTGACTGACTGACAGACTGACAGAAAGAGACAGATAGAGAGACTGACAGAGAGAGAGAGACCGACTGACTGACAGACTGACAGAGAGAGAGAGAGACTGACTGACTGACAGACTGGCTGACTGAGAGAGACTTACTGACTGAGAGAGACTGAATAACAGAGAGAGATAGACTGACTGACTGAGAGAGAGAGACTGACTGACTGAAAGAGAGAGACTGACTGACAGAGAGAGACTGTGATGGAATTGGGGTCAAAGTGTGAATGAAGCTATGCAATGCCTCTTAGGATTGCTATTGTCTACTAATTAAAATGTCTTATCAAAATGTGCTTTTTGTAGTTACATCTGCTTTTGAAATACTGCATTGTCGCATTGTTTAATGTTTTAAAACGGAAATGAGAAGGCGCAGTGGATGCACTTTTGTCAAAACTGAACGATGAGTGGGCCATATGTTGTATATCTTGACAGGAGTCTGCATCAGGAAACCCACCTAAAAATGGGCAAACTACCCCGGACTACTGAATGGACCACCTCGTATGATAACCTGCTGGCAGACTAAGCCCAACCTTTAACTCCACCATCCAGCGTTACTTATAACGGCTGGATTGGAGACAGTGGCGTAACAATAGCCCCGCATCCCCTGCAGTATGGCGGGTCACTGGCCTGAGAGCTCTAGACTGGCACGGAGAATGGGAGGGGGGCCCCCTCCATGTAGTTTGCAGGGGGGCCCCCTCAAGTTTCGTTACGCCACTGGTCATAGCACTTTTTTCTTTAGGCCATGTTGCACAGCAGCCTGCGGTGCTGTACAATATTTCTAAAAAGAAGGGGAAACAGGAATTACAACACGATCTATACCACAAATGCCATTACATTGTAAGTGTTACGACGCATGCCTTTACCACACATATTTTTACCTTGACCTGCCTTTACAACGAATGCCATTACCACAGAAAATGTAAGTATGAAGTAAGTGTATTATCTCTCTCTCTCTCTCTCTCTCTCTCTCTCTCTCTCTCTCTCTCTCTCTATATATATATATATATATATATATATATATATATATATATATATATATATATATATATATATAAATATATATATATATATATTGCTTTGAATCTTCTAGCCCTCTAGGTTCCTTCTGGCAGAAGTCACGGCACAGCAGCAGGTAAGTTTTCAAAAAGTTCCTTTTTATTTTTTACACACCATGTGCAAAATTACGTGCAAAATATATATATTATGCTCCACTTCCAGTTGTGCCTGAGGCTGTCAGATGCGGGCAGTCTGGACAGGGTTACCGGACACCCCCGTAATTTGCGAACACACTCACTCTGTCAAAGAAAGAATGTCCAGATGCTCGTGGATATCTGAAATTAGGTCAATTTAATGACAAACTGTTTGTCATTAAATTGACCTAATTTTAGATATCCACGAGCGTCTGGACATTCTTTCTTTGACAGAGTGAGTGTGTTCGCATATATATATATATATATATATATAAAATTATACATTATTTTAAACATAGCCGTGGGAGGTGGTGGTCCCTGTGGCTGCATGGGGGACAGGAGCCCCTCACATCTAATTATCTACTTAGCCCCGGGGTGGTTACTGTCCCCGGTGCAGCGGTGGGGCCACATAGGCCCCTACATTTCACAAACATAGTCCTGGGGAGGTGGTGGTCCCCGAGTCTGCTTTGGGGGCCTCAGATTGCAGACACGAGATCGGGATGGTTCACGAATCCTCTGCGTCCCCAGTTGTATATCTGAGAAATTTTTATATTTCTCAGGAACTACTGAATGGATTTACACCATTTAACAAAAAGAGTGCTTTCTGGACCAAGAGCTACCTTTTTCAGTAATATCTGGGCAGTGGTTTCACAGTTCCACGCCGTTCTCCATGTCACGCAGCCATGTGTGGGCTGCCAGGTGCTCTGTGTACTATAGCCTGAGAGCTATTGGGGCTCTAAGCACCCAGCAGCAATGACAGGCAAACATAATATGAGGACATTAGCCAAAGACTGGAGGACTATTCCTTGGTGCTCCACCACAAAACAAGCATTGCAATGCCAATATGGTGTTTTGTTAACCACTTAACAAAGCACATCTAGGGTTACAATAATATGAAAGTTGGAAGAATGGCCTCTTTGCTGAACAGACAGCATTAGCAGAGTAATGGTGTGCCCTCAAAGAATAGTGTTTCGGAAAGGAACCAGAATGTGAAATTTGCACATCAGGTGGTGAACATAAAAGACAAACGCAGTAATATATAGCACAGCATAGTCTTTTATCAAAGGGCCAGTATGTGTGTTGCACCTAGGTGGATGCACATCTTTACATTGCGAACACAAAAAGACATAAATTCAACAACATTTTACATGCCCATACAATGGTTATAAGTAACTAGGACTGCGTCTTTATGACAGGATTAAGCACCCAAACTGCACACACTTGCTAAACAGAAAAAAAATGTACATTCACAATTAAAACAATGAAAATGTGATTATGTTTGCAAAGTAAATACATCCAAGAAAACAATGAGGGTCCCAATTACAAGTTTTGTGTCACATCTGCAATTTAACAAAAGAAGTACTTGGGGTCTCATTTTGAGTTACGTTTATTGGGTCTGAAAGCTCCAGACCTGATATTCCGGGCCCGGTGGCAACAGCCCTAGAAGACATACTGGTGAGCAGAGGCTGTGGCCATGAGAAATGCCTTACCCCCACCTGCCTCCTGCAGCAGTCCAGGGAGAGCAGGGGAACAGAGAGTGCTCCTTCAGGAAAGGCTCCTCTCCTCTACCTCTGCGCCCCACCCCTCCACTCCTCACCGGTAGTCAACAGACACTTTCTGCCTGCTCTGAGTCTACCTAAAAAAGCATCTGGTAACTCATGGTGGGAGCAGTAATTTCCCATTTTTGGAAAAGAAAACTCATGATGGCCAAACTTAGCTACATCAAAAGATAGAAAAGTCGGGTGCACTCCGGTTTACTCATTCTTGTCAATTTCAATTGAATCTGTGCCTGCATTCTGGATTTGTGGTCCGCCCTTTCGCCACGTGATTTCATCGAACAACGGTAAGTTCTGGGAGCGAAACTCTGCTCCCCCACCAGAAGCACTGCTTGGAAATGCCTTTTGCAATAAATGTACCACAATGAAGTCGCATTGTGTGACTTTTATTCAACTTCATTCCAAAGTTCTGGTGTTTTACTCCATTTCTTTATGTCGCATGAGAAGCCATATTTATGTATATAGAATTCTGAGACAGTAGACGTGTCCAACCGGACTTTCTATTTCTACAGCAGGAATTTATACATAGTTAATCCTCGATAGTGAGTAATATCCAATGCATTTCGGGCCGTGGTTTTAGCCCTTCATCAGGGATTCACTAAAAATGTAAATGGAAGTGTTAGACCATGTACGTATACAAACAACAATTATGCAGTTTCACAAGACTTTCAATTACACGTTGATTTACAAAAAGGTACTTCGCTCGGCATTTTCCCTTTAGCTGCTCGTGATACAACTCAAAAGAGATGATTACCTTTTCTGATTACCCAATTATAGTTCTTAAAGCCTCCCCACTTCAATACATATTGTACCCCTCATTCACTCTAATCTTACACAACACCCCTCATACCTGTCTCGTGTTCCGTGTCCTCATTCCTAGTCTATTTAAACTGACGTTCCCGTCTCTGAACACCTGTTGGCGTTTTGAACTCGTTCAATCTAACTCCTCCCCTGTCCGGGGAACATACAAGGGAGGGAAAATAAAATGAATAATTAATTTTCTCCCATCGTTGTTCGTCGAAATCCCCCCCCACCCCCAATCCGGTCCCAACACTCTTACCTGCATGGGCCGTGGCTGTAAATATGTCTTGACTTCCTGTAGCGTCATGAACTACGTTTCTTTAACACAGTTGTCCGTTGATCTAAAAAGGGCAGCAGTTATGTAGCTGTGGGTTAAAGCCATCACTCAGACAGCAACTGCATGGATCCTTCTTGAGGCACTGGGGCTACTACTTCAGGCTTAGGTTTCCCTGCTCAACATGCATATTCCGAAATTCCATATTCCTCGTGACCCCCTCTCCTGCCAGTAGCTCTGACACCTTCGGGTAAAGTTCGCGCTATATAAAATCGCATAAATAAATAAATAAAATAAATAAATAAAATGATGCTTGAAGTCACGTGTCACTTTTAGCCAACACGATGTTGCAGTCTTGGGCTTGTATTTTAGCTCTTAAAATTATAAGTGTAGGCTCAGAACTCAAAGCAAGCATTGTGCTGTTAGCCTAAAAGCCAGAAGTGACTGAAGGAGTCATATTTGCATAGGGTCACTTGTCAGGTAAGCCGTCGCACAATGTGAATGACGCTACGCTGCACTATGTTGCTATGACTGGTTTTTTCATGACCAAATATGCAGGATTTTAGCTCACAGCTAATACTTGAGCATCTTCATTCTACTGGTAAAAATACTGTTGCCCCTATTCATGCGGTACAAAAGGGGGTGGTGATGGACGGAGCATCTGAACCAATCAAACACTCACACCCAGTCAAAAGATCTGGGTTTGATCCATCACCGTTCTTTAGCCCACTCTGCCACCCCAGTTCAGACATGGCTATATGCAAATCAGTCTGACCCTGTGCCTCATGGGAACAGTCCAGCCCGAACTGCCAAGCCATGCCTTCCCTGGACCGGAAACAAGCTTCCGAGTACCGGTTTCTGGCATTACATATTATGCAGCCCAAATGCACGACAATGAGACTCATCTATCTGTACATTGCTGAGCTGTTTCTCAAAGCCGAATTTGGGTATAATTTACATTCCTGGTAAAACTAATATGTATTACTTATTGTGCCAGTTCAAGAGGATAAAAGTGTCAGAGTGAGAAGTTTGCCTGTCGCTGTAGTTGACTGTTCTTGAAATTATCATGAGCAGTTACTTTTATGAGAGCAACAATTTAATGCCGAGATAAATTAATCTACACTTATTGATTAGCTACTTGTCCTGGTGAGACCCTGTGAATAACAGTAGGGTCAAAATGCGTCGATGATTTAAGTTCCAGGTCGAAGCATAAAAAAAGCCTAATTGGCGGACACACTGGTCCCGTCCATTTGGACTCTATCAACACTACCTTTATAACTTGGAGTTTTTTTAATGTTCTGCTTGGAGATCCCCCATTGCTCATGGAAATGGACCGCCCTTTTAAAGGAAACCTTTATAAGTTGGTGTTTGGTACCAATCACTGGTTGTTTCATTCACATTTATGGTGCATTTATGGTGACGGCCCACTTTGCATAATGCAAAAACTCATGCCTATTTGAACATTTATAAAGAGGGTGCTTTGTCACTTAGGAATTAACCCATGCTATTTGTTCATTGTTTTGATCTTTAGATTCCACATTTAGCATACTCTCAATCATGTCTGACTGTTTATTACAAATGGCCCAATTGAATTGGGTGTGTGGACTTCTTTAATCAGTTTAATTTATAGGCCGCTGTGGTTTTTATACTCGTAATACATACGACTGTCAGGCCTATTCTCTCGGGTGTCTGTATAGGCCCAGCAACCATCTCAATAAAAGAAAGAAATGATGCAGAGCTCCAGAATCACAGGTGTGTCTGTGCTGCGAAGCCAATGCCTGGTTTACAGTTATGAAGATGCTGTGTTTTCACACCAGCTTTCAAGACACTGTTAAAAACTGGAATAAAAATCGGCACTTTTATAACCACAGCATCCTGACCTCTCTGGTTTTCCCAGGGAGAGTTGTCACTTATCTGCAGGAGCAAGGCGGCGCGTTGTGTTTGCTAGGGAAACCCGGCCTCTTCTGTAGAGCGCTAGCAGGAAAATGAGCGGTTAAAATAAAGAACTCACCTCTACTTTCTCTGGGCACACTGCAGTGTAGTGTTGCACTGACAGGAGCAAGCAAAGCCATGTGCCTCTGCTAAAGCAGGAGAGGAATGGTAAAAAACGTGCCCCACGCCCCATATAACACCCGTATAACTCTTGCAGCAATTCAACGGGAGGCGAGGAGGAAAAACGCCAAAGATCCTGAATGTGTGTTGGCTGACCAACATCTGAATGACACTTAAACCAACCAGTGGCCGACGAGGGCGGAGCTTTAGCTGAACTATAGCAGCTCTTTCTTTGTACCATATATCGATTCTAATAGCTCCCTCGTGCTAGCTAGGCCTACAAATAGTATATTCTAGGGAGGCAACAACATTTACCACTTCCTATTCTGTTCTCGAAGCATGCAGCCACTTTAAGTAGAACTTCAAACTTGGAGAAATTAAAATGTCATGACCTGTACAATTTAAAGCTCCTGTCACCAAGTTTTTCTTGAAATAGTGAGTGTAAAGTTATAGTATTTCATTGTAGCCTTATCTAAGGGCCACGGAAAGAAACTTGCACACAGTGACTCTAATTCATTTTCATTCCTGTGTGTAGATAAATGTGGGTTTACTCATTAGACCAAGCACAAGTTGGTGCCACATTTTGCAAGGCTCTAAAGAGGACAAATTGCCAATACAACCAGGATAGGCCGCAGGCAACCATTGTATTGCCTTCAGTCAGTCTTCTTTCATAACAGTTTATTTATTCTTTCATTTCTGTACTTTCATTCCACAGAGCAGGCTCCGATGGCGTCAGAGTTTGGCACAAAGAACAAGGGAAAATAGATATGAAGAGTAAAAACGATCAGATAGTAAAATTTGCATCAAGTTGGGCATGAGGGTTATTTTTAAAAGAGTGTTTTAGCCCTTCACTGAAACAGAGCAGGGTGTATTCTTAGAGTCTAAGGTTATGTTTTTCTTGACGGCCTCCTGCCCAACTAATGCAGTTTTCAGATTTGCTCCCAGATGACTAAGAGAGAGGACTCCAATCTTTTAGGTTCTGAATTTGGGTACTGTCACAAAAGCTGTGTTTCTTGTCTCTTAAATATCTGCTGGTTTCTGGGGATTGTTCCTGGCATTGGCGCTGTAGGTACCAGAATCGAAGAGGCAAAGAAATTTGAATGTGGAGCTGCGGGGTGGGAACCAAAAAGGGGAAGTGACCTCAAATCTGAACGGAAACGTAGCTGAGTAGATATATTTAGAACCTGCCATAGTTTACTCACAACCTTGAAACCATACCTAAGTTTAGTACATTTCAGTAATCCAGTCTAGAAAGGGTAATGTCCCTTTTAATGTATTGTTTTTTAAAATAACTCAGCAGTCCCATCATTTTTCCTTTTGAGCCCAGTTTCAGCCTGTATTCACGCCTCTCCATTAGGACTGTGCGCAAATCCACATAAATACTCATACAGAATTTATGAAAATTATAAAACAACAAGAAAAAAAGGACTGATACCAGTTATAGCACCTTTTTGATTGACAGTTTCGACTATAATGTGTCTATGTACTTTTGTTTAAGAACACTATTATGATTATATAAATGGACTGACCATAATTTCACCCCTTTTGAACTCCCAGTCAAGACCTGCCCAGTGGGCAAAAGTACAGCAAAGCCGATAGTGCAACCACAGGGGAAAGCCTGTTGGAAGAGCATCATAGAACAGCCTGACTTTTTTAATAAAGCCCTGGAGAAGAGACCTTCCCTGACAGGTGACCCGATCGGAGACAACCAGTCTTTTAGGGATTGGATAATCGAACTTAGCATGGAGACAGGCCCCACTGCCCTCAGGAAAGCCCCTAGAAAGGAAGTACGAAAAAAGAAGAAATCCGCGCCATGGTTCTCTCGGACCCTCAAAGAAAAGCAAGGGGAAGTTAGGGCTCTAGAACGAAGATGGCGCCTTAATTATGCGGAAAATGATCAGAATACGTGCAAAGCCGCACGACGACAGTATCACACCCTGATAAAAACCGCGAAAACCAACTATTACACGGAAGCCATAAACAATAATAACAACAAACAAAAATAATTTTTTAAGATAGTAAACACTTTTATGAACCCCAAAACCATGCAGAAAGAAATTCCCCCTTCTCAAAGTCTCTGCAATATTATAGCCGACTTCTTTGAAGAAAAAATCCATACCCTTACCAAAGATTCCCCCCCCCCCCCGCCCCCCCGATGTCACCAAATCAAAAAGGGGCTACTGGGATAGGGACAGTTTTCGCCAGCATGAATATATTTTCTCCGATTAATTTAGAGGAAACTCGGAAAACCATACTGGCCATTAAATCAGGCTCCCCTTTCGACCCCTGCCCACCCCTGGTCCTACAGTCTATGGTGGATATTGTCAACCCCACCATAAATAGCATAATAAACTCCTCACTTGACCAGGCCTTGATTCCTGCAGAATGGAAATTAGCAGTAGTAAAACCCCTGCAAAAAAAGCAGCTACCGGACCCTACAACTCTTTCAAACCTATGACCGATCTCGCTACTTCCAGCTCTCTGTAAATTAACTGAGAAGTTCGATAACAAACAGTTAACAACCTTTCAGGAGGAAAATAACGCCTGGCACCCAAATCAGGCTGGTTTTAGGGCACAACATTCCACAGAGTCAGCCCTTCTTTTTACCACGGAAACACTGCGAGCCGCAGTGGACCTGGGAAAAAAGGCCGTCCTGGTACTATTGGACCTGTCCGCGACTTTTGATATGGTCTCACATACCATCCTTGTAGACCGTCTAGCCGCGGCTGGTATAGCAGGAAATGTACTGGGCTGGATCAAAAACTTCCTGGTAAACAGGCGGCAAGTGATCACCTTAGGCCAGTTCAGCCCAGGAGAAAAACATCTTACGTCAGGGGTACCGCAGGGCTCCTGTTTGAGCCCTACGCTTTTCAATGTATATATGGCCCCCCTGATTGCGCTGATATCGTCCTTTAAGATCAACACCATCTTGTATGCGGATGATACGCAGCTCATCCTGGTGCTGGATGATGATACCACAGAGGCTGAAGAAAACCTTAAAAACTGCCTCAAAGCCACGTTTGAATGGATGAGTAATAACCATCTGAGGTGCAACTCAGGGAAAACTGAAATGTTGCCATATGGTCATAACAATCTTTTCAGTCCCAAACAATGGTGGCCAGAAGATGCCACAGTTCCCCCAAATACTATTAAGGCAGTCAGAAACCTAGAGATCGAATTTGATGCAACCCTATCCTTTAAACAACAGGCCCTGGCCGTGGCTGGAACTTGTTTCAATATCATAAAGGGCCTGAGAAATGTTTTCGATCTAGTACCTCTCTCAGCTCGAAAAATGGTGGCGGTTGCACTCATAACATCACACCTAGACTATTGTAACAGCTTCTATGCTGGGACCAATAGGGCGGTTGTTCACAAGCTTCAGATGGTCCAGCATGCAGCTGCCAGACTGTTGTTGAGATGACATAGGAGAACATCGGCCACAGCGGCTATGGATGCCCTCCATTGGCTACCGATCCACAAGAGGGTATTGTTCAAAGTTCTACTGATCACGTTCAGGGCCTATCATTCAAGAGGACTCAGTTACCTTCAGAGGATGTTGGAACGCTACAAACCCTCACGTAATCTGAGATCCTCAAACGCTAATCTGCTTACCATCCCCACTTTCAGGCTTAAAACTGGGGGTGGTAAGGCATTGGCAGTCCTGGGCTCAAAGGCCTGGAACAAACTACCCCTTTCTCTTCGCCAAGTCACCTCTGAATTGGTCTTCAGGAAGTCATTAACAACCTGGGTCTACACCCTACCAGACACTCTATGCAAAAGTCTAATCTAAAATGTCAGGTTCCCCCCCTGATGAGCAGTTGATCCAGGGCTGTTACAATTCTGCTTGGCTTTCTCGCAGCGCCAAGATGCTTCCTGGAGTGATAGCTGCGCTATATAAAAAACGCCTTACATTACATTAAATTACATAAAGTCAACTCAGCTAGAGGAATGTCTAATATACAGATGTTGCATATCTGGCATCCATGATCTCTGCAAAAGACATCATCACAAGCTCACCAGTTTGTGGGCATTAAGGCACTCCCACCCCAAAGATGTATTGATACTTTGGGTACTGATACATCTGGGCAGAAGAGGTACACAATCATTGCAAGTGAACCCTCAGGGTCTGTTTGGAGCTTAGTAATTATCGGGAATTTGGTAATTACATATCCATTCCCTGGTAATTTTTCATTCTCCCTGGAGTTTTCCATGAAGAGTTCGATAACTTTCAGCACACAGCTCTACTGTTTTCCTATTGATCTCATTATCCCATTTCCAAATCAGAATTAAAAGGGTACCTGTAATTATGCCCACAGTTTTTTAGAGACGTTAACCAGCGCCAATAAAACCCAATGCATCTCAAAACATCACGACATGTATAGAACAGGCTTTCTCCCGGAGTAATAATAGTCATACCCATTTTGACTACAGTCAGCTGTTTATGGCCTGGCAATACTGTGCTAACTGTGCTAGATTTAAGATACTGCACAATTTTGCAAAAACAATGTACACTTCTTTGCATGCTCTTTCTACGTGTTAAACACAAAGGAGGTACATGGATGCCACTTCTCTCACATTCCCGATTTACAAATAGTGCAAGTGTCAAAGAAAATGTTTAAAAAGTTTCAAGTTGGCAATTTTCCTTTATAAGCTTATTCATGCCTTGTTGTGTACATTTACAACTTAAAATGAATTTACAAATAATTCAAGAGCACCCCTGGAAAGCTGTGATTGCTGATTCCTCAGAATACTGACGAGTGTATCCATTTTAGCAGAAAGTAATTCATTTCCACATTTGGAATTTGCAACTAACGTGCATTTTCAAAATGTAACCTTTTTGTTCCCTCCACATAAATCCTCATAAGAGGACTGTTCCCTCTTCATTACAGCTTAATTTTTTTTTTTACCTCCACCCTTGTCTTTAGTAATTCTGCATCCTTTTTTCGATTGGAAAGTAATGTGCAATTAACGTGTGTATGCCCCAAAACTTGCAAGTTTGTGGGTGTTCAACAGCTTTACAGGTTGACACACCGTAGAGCACTCACAAACCCATCGCTAAGAGCAAGTTTAGTCACATGGATACACAACGGTACTGAGGGAATTTGTTTTCGTGCAAATTCTAATTATAGGAACAAAATACCACCAATGGTTATTGTGTGGCTCAGAATGATTTCCTCAGGTTTAACATTCATAAGAAAAACGACAAATATCTATGTCAATGGGACGGGCCTCTGATGGTTGCCTAGTTGACCTTTGCCATTCTGAACATTGGCCTAACAATGACTGGTTAGGAGAGTGCACTAGAGATCACAGACATTACATCCAGCAGTTCCAACGTAAGAATTGGCAAAGGTGGGAGAAGTGCCTTGAGTGGACAATGTATTCAACCTATGGTTTGATATTGTTGAAACATTGCAGGGATCGCTGTTAGCATGAGCTGAAAGACATTGTGTACTTGGCAGCCATCTTAGTTAGCTATGTGCTTGCCATGTGCTTTTTCCCTCTTCCTGAGCCTTGCCCTTATGTTTTAACTGTCAGCCTATTGTTGCTGATGTAAGGAGAAATATCTCTCCTCCCACTTTGTTGAGCAAGCACATTTTGTATACCCATATTAGTCATTTTGCATGCTTACATGTGCCAGGACCTCCCCTTGGTTATATGCTGACTAATGTAACCTATGCATTTATAAGGCCCCTGTTTTCTTTACTCCTTAGAATGCCTCCTACAGTTGCCTGAGGGGACTGTGTGACATAATCTCCCTCATGTGAGGTCAATAAATATGTTTTCTTTATATTACAGCTTCTGTGCCAATCTCTTCTTTGTTGGTTTAAAAGGACCAGGTGTATCAGTGAACCCCTTAGGAGGTTAATATTTCTTCAATACTACCAGTGGCGGCTCCTCAGCAATGGCGGAGGAGCATCACCCCACTGACTGGTGCAGAGCCAGCAAACACAATATAAAACAATGCTCTAGCATCATTTTATTTTTAATTTGTTGGCTCTGAGCCAGCGTGTGCATGGAGGGGTGCGGCATAGGAGGGGGAAGGAGCAGTGATTGTGCTCTCTCTAAGTACGCATATGTGTTTGGCCAACCGTCACAGGCCGACCAAAACACACATGCGCACTTAGGTCTCTCCAGCCTGGCTGCATTCAGCAGCTGGGCTGGAGAAACCCCACAGACTCCATGACCTGAGCAGTGCGTCTTCCCTACCTGCTCCGGCCAATCCCCGCGCTGCTCTGCAGCACGGGGATTGGATGGGAGTCTGTCTCAGGGGCTGCGGAAAGGTGGCTGGTGGCATCAGGTAAGTTTTTTAAATTATTATAATTAACACATCCCGCCAACCCCATGCGCTCGAACCCTCCCGCACGTCCCCCACCTGCTACACCACCCTTTGCTAGTGGCAGCCGCCACTGGATACTATTGTATTGGTGCTTTGAGGGTGCTGTGTTTTAGCCCCATGTTTGCATGCATGTGACACTATAGCAGGCTAGACTATCAAATACTGCACACAAATGGTACATTTCCCATCTTTACCAGCATTTCACCTCAGTAGACCAATACATCGCTGCCTTTCAGCTGTTGCCCAGATATAAAGATACCGTCTAGATACAGGAGTACCACATAGATCTATATATACAGAACTATATTGTACTTTCAGTGAACGTTTAAGCTAGTGTATTAGTCACTCATTTCCGGAATATCAGCTTGACACTCGAAAATGGAATTCTCTGTATGTTAACCCTTCCTTTTCCCAGGGGGAAGCTTATGGCCAAAGCTCTCTTATTAATGTACATCCGATTAAAGAGAACAATCTATTGCTCCACAACAACATGTACAGCTCGAGCTATTGGTCGCCATTTATTTCTCTCAAATGAATCATCTAAAAGCACTTGCAATTAACTTTTCTCTGACTACAGCAGTGATTATGCTAAATCAGAGGCAGGACTAACACAAAGAAACCACTGATTAGTAAAGCTCAGCTTTCATAATTTATTCATTTATGACATTTTAACGTTTTTATTCCTTTGTGAGAATTTAATCTGAGGGCAGCATTTAATTTGTTTCATCTGGCTCAATTTTCTCTTCTGTAGAAGAAGCATTTTGTCAGGGACAGCAGGGGAAGCTATTTGCTTTTGACTGACCCCTGCTGGAGGGCTTGTGGTGCTGCCTCTCATGTTATTAAATGAGGGCACACAAACCCCACTATGGTAGAACGATAGCTCATCCTTCCTCTGAGAGCCTGCTCATGTGAATCTACCTTTTTGAGTTCCAAAACAAACAATCGGAGAGTAGACAATGCGCACAAGAACAAAATGTTTTGCTAGGAATATTGCGCCAAATACCCATATCATTGGTGAGGAGAATACACATGAGAAAGCCGCCTTTTTGTTCCCTATTCTGACTTGCCACTCCTGGAATCACCCAGCAATACTGACCATGATTAAAACTGCAGAATGCGTTCATGATATTTGCCTGGGGCTTTTGTCAATAACAATTCCCGGGCGGCGTAGAACGAGGGGCCAATTAATAGTCGTTAAATCAACATTTTATGATGTGAACAGATTGAATGTTCAGAAATGGCGTTAGCCAAAATATCCTGACTTTACTAAAATTATAGGGATGATATACTTACTTTTATGGGCAAAAGGCCACTCCATTTCATCCAGTGGTCTCTTGTTCTGTCAGTCTCATTTTTATTCTGCCCACTGATACAGCAAGAGGCAGTGGGTCAGCCCCCTTTAGGCATTGGTTGGTTGATAGTGTCAATCAAATGTTCAGTCAGTTCTTCCAGTGGGTGAGGGGAGCAGCTGATATTTTAAGTGATGGCAGTTAACTCTTTTAATGTGTGTGGGTGCACACCAGGAGCCGTAATACAGAGCGCTGAGGGGGCACAGTGGGCATGTGCGTCTGCTTTATGTGCCCAGGGTTCTTCGGTATTGCAGAAAGGGCCGCAGAGGCTTGTGTAGTCCCTTCTGTAATACAGATAGCACTGGCACACAATCAGCGCCAACACTATCATTAGAGGACATTGCCTCATTTGCATGGGTGTGCGGTCCCATGCAAATGAGAGAATCACTTTGCCTCTGCGCCCTCGCCATATTACACTGGCACAGAGACAAACATGCCTTTAAGAGTCTGCACACTGAAAGTTTGCCAGAAAGCATGGAGCACTTTCAGTGTGTCTCCTAAAGACAGCCCTCGGGGGTTAATGGAGAGCCCAGTAACCCCCCCCATACATCTCCTTGCAAGCAGGTGCAGTCACTCACTGTACAGTGAAACACAGAGCAGTTTTGAAGCAGCCACTCCAAATTTCACTTGAATGTGCTGCCCACAGTGCAGCATGAGTTTGCGGCTGTCCCAGGGCAGCACATCCACAGTAATATGGTGCATTTTCCCTGTTTGTGCACGGCCACCCTATTTAAAGATACGCTGTCGCACAAACAGGGAAAGTGCACCATATATGTAATATGGCCCGTGAACAACATAAGTACCACTAGATAAATTGTGCTTGCCATGATGACCTTTTATTGAATGGATGCTCTCTAAACAATCACTCACAGACTGTCCCTAATACTCTAGTCGACCTGTCAGATCAGGTAACTGCATCTAGGACACCTGGCAAGTACTTGTATTTGCACATGTGGGGGCGAGGCATTGGCTTAACGGTTAGGGTGGCCGACTTTTGAAGCTGGGGAACCAGGTTTGAGTCTGGCAGGAAGCTCAAACATCCTGTGAGTCTGGGAAAATTACTTAATCCCCAGTGCCTAAAAAAAATAAAAAATGAATGTGTTTATATGTAATGCAACTGGTGCTCTTCTAAAGTGCTCGGGTGGAGTTCGCTCCGTGTAAAACTACAAAAAAAAAACATTTGTGTGGGACTCTATACTCATCATGACTAGTCAAATGATCGTGCTTTGGAGTGAAACCAGCTGACACATATCACTGTGTTGCGAATGCACATGGTTCTGTAAACATTCTCCTCCCTACTTAACCCGTTGGCTGCTTCGAACGTTCTGCGCCAGTACTGAACATTCGAAAAACGGGTGGGGCCTCGTCGGCCAACGGACATGCGCAGCACTACCGAGGTAGTGCTCGCAACGACCGTTGGCCGACGGCAGCAGCCAACGGGTTAAGAGAAAGGAAAACATAGTCAAAATATATGAATCCTCTCTAGAAAGTAAATAATGTAATATGTATTTAGCAGATTCAATTTAATGAAATCGCATTGCACATTTAAAATAAAGTCTTGCTTGTATAGCTCATTTCTAAACAGGACTCAGAAAAACTACTCATCACAAGATGGTCACGATGCTGGTGCAAATAATAACATTGGGCTTGGTGCGAGTCTTATCCTTCGTTTGTGTTTTTGGGGGCGGGACTTTTGCCACAGGCACACACATCCATTTTTCCTGGTCTGTTCATTTTTTTTTTAAGTAAGTAGTAAGTGTTTTTCGTATGTTGTTGCAGTCTTGACAGTGGTTGACAGAGAGCACTGTAGATTATAAGTTCATCATCATTTATGATATGAGGAAAACTATAGTGCCTATCAGTTGTTCCTTGGTGCGGTCTTTTGAGGGGTTGAGGCTCCTAACCCCTTCCCTGCGGGGTGAATTTCGCTGAGGTGCGGGGATTTAATTAGTGGGCATAGCCCCTTGTGTGCTCAGGACGGTCCCCGGCCGCCCTATGTCACATAGGCGTGTGCACAGGACGGCCAGGTGCCGTCCAAACTCCGCCCACTAATTAATTCTCCAGCCAGGCGCAGAATTTGTACCGTGCTGGGGAATCGGCGTCGTTCGGATGGCCCCCAGCCGTCCTGCGCACTCGCCCAGCGTGATGTAGGACGGGCCGTCCTGAGCACACAAGTGGTTAATGCCATTTATTATAAAATGATACTATTTTGTAAAGTCCATATTTGACGTATGTATTATTGCATCATAAAAGCCATAAAGTGACACCACTGCTGACAAGACTGCGTGCACTAAGGGGGGATTAGTACTTGTTATTATTTTTATATGGTCTCTGCTTGGATCCTCATCTAGTGAAACGTTATAGGGACAAACACAGGTACAAACGTAGGGACAGCCACTGCCTGACCCCTGCAGCACCACGCAGTGAGCAGACCATACTCTCCCAGGACTGTCCAGTGACAAGCAGATTACTTTGGAGGCCATCCCAGAGACATTGGATGATCCAACTACGTGAGAAGTCATTTTCTCATCATCAGATATATTCAAGCTCCTAAATACATCAACAGAGTTTAGAAGCTGTTGATAATATGAGAATGACTTGAAAATGAAGGTTTCATTGCTTCACAAAGCGAGATTGGTCTTGATGACGTGATGATGAATCGAAAAGCAGTATCTTATTATCTATATTATACAAGATGAGGTTGTCCTGATCATTTCAGAATGATTTATTATTTCAAGGCGAAAATTGTAGCTTTATTTTAAATGTAATCCTTTGGATAATTCCCAAAAGATTTGCTGAATACTGCACAAAGAGCACCGTTTAGATATTGTATACGTTTTCTACAATATCCTGTGGGCTTCAAAAAACTGTGTAAGGTTAACAGTTTTATTAGCTGCGAGAAATTAGGCTCATGGTTGAGGGGAGTGAAACCCTACTCAAATAACAACAGTCAGAGTGAAAAACAAGCAAACCCCAAATTAACCTGTGCTTAACCTTCTGGTAGCTTGGCACAAATTAGTTTTGCTTCACTTAGAGACAATGTTTAAAGTATCATGCAGCACTTCAAACAGTAATAAAGTGAAAAACACCACACAAGAAAAATCCCATACAAAAACAACAAACATTCAATCAGTAGACCTGGAGATATGTCATATTAAAGATTCGTGGAACAATAGTGCTTAAGGACAAAGCGGCAACTGTAGTTATCTGGTCCCACCGGACTAGGACAAAGTCACAAGTGGTGACGGAGTGCAGGCCTGGTACAGGGACCAAGTGGAGCCCACTGAGTATTCTACCTTCTGTTGTTTGTGCACAGTCTGCGTGGCATTGCTTTGTGAGGCTTTGTGACGTCTGGCGTCTGCTCCAAGGAACTGTAAGCGCTGCAATGTGTGGGCTTGCATCGCATTGTGTCGTCTGAGATGAGGCGCTGTGAGGACTGTGATACAAGGTGCTGCATTGAGTTGCCAACGTTCCAATAAGGCCGGGCGGCAAGGCTTTGTGTGGCTTCGCATTTCTTCACCTAGGTTCTAATGGGGACCACAGCAGGGCTGACAGAGGATCGTTATCCCAACTTCCAAGGGTCTAGGACTGGGAAGGCACCACTTTGGGGGTTAGGACTCACAACAGGCAGTATCCAGGCGTGGGGTTCAAGATAGTTGGAGCCTTTTCTGTCACAGAGGCTCAGAACACAAGGCCAGCCAACTAGCCCTTGGAGTCCCTCTAATGGTCCTGGGTTTGAGAGGCAGGCCCAGTCTTTCTCACTTAGGCAGCCGGCAGCAGAGTAGCAGGTCAGCAGGGCAGTCATTGTTGCAGTAGCACCACAGTCCTTCTTGTGAGTCTTCCACAAGTCCAGGGGTGTACTGAAGAGGTTGGTCTGAGGGTCCACTATTTTTACTTGGCGCCAACCTTGAAGTGAGAGAAGCATTTAGAGTCCTCCCCCTAGAGAGGGGTGTAGAATTTCCTTACTCCTTGCCCTGGCTCCAGCTTGTCTAGATGCAAAAAAGACTATTGTGAAACTATTTGTCAGTGTGCGGCACAGTCTTTCTCATATGCAAGTGTAGTAAGAGACAGCTCCGCCCCCTGTCAAGTCGGAGATGGCCCATCCTGCCAGCACTTATTCCCCCTTTGTCTCATTGTCTGAAAGTAACACACAAAGTCCAACTGCCAGCTACACCTAGTAATGTGACCCAGGAACAGACTGCAGCACCAAATGGCCTGGGCAAGAAACAGTAAACTTTCTAAAACTGGCATTTTCAGAATTGTGATTTAAAATCTGACTTTGCCATTAAAGGGGGTCTTAAGTTATAATTCCTCGGACACCAAACATGAGATTCCTACCTGCTCCCTAACAAAAGTTATCACTTCTTAAATGTAATATGGTAACCCAATATAATCCCAAAGGAGAGGCCTTGCCAGAGTGAAAAACAAACTTGAGAGTTTTTCACTGTCAAGACATGTTAAACTTAAAAGTAAATGTCCAACTTTTTAAATACAATGTACCCTACCCTACAGGTTGTTTAGGACCTACACTAGGGGTGATGCATATGTATGAAAAAAGAATATTTAGGCCTGGCAAAAGGTTTATTTTATACCACACAAAGAGAAGCAATTGTTCATGCACAGTTAACCCCTTCGGTGCTTAGGACGGCCCCCGGCCGTCATACGTCACGGTGGGCGTGTGCTAACGACGGCCAAGGGCTGCCCAAACCCCGCCAAGGGGTTAAAATAAAATTCTATAACTCATATCTCACAGAAATCTTTAGAATGAAGACCCTCACCCACCCTGACAGAGTTACAACCAATATATTGATGATGAATGCCTGGAATCCACAATAAGGTCTTCGAATGGGCAGAAATATGTCGACCTGGTTGTTGTGATTGGGTTGAAGGTTTCACTCCTCTCTGAGTTTTAGTCTGTCTATGGAGGACATCTAATAAAGCTATTAGTTCGCCATAAGGTAGTATTATTCTATTTTACCTGAGTCACAACCACTCTGCACCCTGCCACATACCCCATCCACACCTAGTTCCCCTAGGGATGCCACTGGATTTATCAAAACACTCCATAGAGCTCCATCAGTTTAGGGGTGAGGAGAAATTCTGCTCCGCCAATGGAGTTGGCAGAGTTTTGGCCAGTCCGTGTTAGGCATGCAACGCAGAGTTCGGGCAGAATTCCGCCAATTGGTTTTTCTCGTGCACGGCTCCCCAATGGTAGGTTGGTGAGCATGAGCAAGAATTGGTGACCCCAGGTGGGATTTTCAGGCACAAGAAGGGCACCTTGTGAGATTTTCCCAAAGTGGGTGGTCGTGGGCGGTCATGACCATTCGCTGTGAGAAAGCTGCCACTAGAGTAGAAAATCTACTCAAGTGGCAGCAAAACCAACTCAAGAAGCATCACCCTCTGAGGCGCACGGTAGTGCAGTTCCTACTGATTTCAGTGCAAAACAAGCTCCCAGCACAAAAAGCAGTGCGAGCAGCGCAACATGCCAATTTCTGCCCGTGCGGCCCCCCCGCGGAATCTCGCAGAGTTTTCATGTAACTCTGCAAATTCCACGGAGTGAAACTACTTGAGTTCCACCCACTCCTGCTTCATTTGCCTCCCTTTGGTGTAGGTAGGGAAGTTGGAGCCCACACTACTAAATTGACATTCATGGCACGAGGAGGGGGATGATGATGAAGCGCGCAACCTCAGGGTGGGTCAGGGTCTTTGTCCTACAAAAGGGAAAACTTTCCCTGCCATGTGAGTTATAGAATTATATTTTAGTTGCATGTGATCAATTGCATCTCTTTATATGGCATAATCAGTTGTTTTGGGGAACTGATGCATGTTTATGTCATAAAACTTCCACCAGACCCTCTTGTGGATGTAGAAAGAGGCTTATTTTGCAAGGTTGAAAAGGCAGTCTAAAACTGCATACACAGTCTGCAATGGCAGGGTTGAGACATATTTAGAAAGCTACATATGTGGGTTGCACAAGGGGTGCTGCAGGTTCACTGGTAGCATTTAATTTACAGGTTCTGTATACATGGGGAACCGCTTTACTAGAGACTAACAAATAAATTAAATGTGTCAATTGGTGTAAGCAAATTTTACCATGTTTAAAAGAGAGATAACAAGCATGTTTGCACTGGTCAGCAGTGCTAAAGTTCACAAAGTCCTCAGGCAAACAAAAATGAGATTAGCAAAAAATGGGTGGATGAAGGCAAACAATTTGTGTTAGAAATGGGGATCTCTAGTTGGCGATGGTTTGCACCTTTGTCCAAGTACGGACTCTTGCTTCTAGTCAGGGTAAGGAAGGTACGCCCTTAGACAACCCCTGCTCACCCCCTTGGTAGCTTGTTACGAGCAGACAGGCTTATCTCAGAGGCAGTTTGTAAAGTATTTGTGGACACATACAGTAATAGTGACAAAATACTATGAATGAATGAGATTATCTCCGTGCTCTCCTACAGTTTTTTAATTGTAGTTAAATTGGTTCTTTGTGGCGCTATCCTTGTTACACTGTACCTATCAGTGCCTTCAAATAGTTAGGGAGTTGGTGGTCATCGGAACACGAAGGACGCACTCCTTTAACATGAAACCTGCGTGGTTTCTTCACACATTTGTAACCTTTCAATAGGCGTTTAAATTTCCATTTTTATAGATCAGTGAATCTTCAGTAATAAAGAATCCATTTATGATTTTCGAGATTCAATATTTTATTTTCAAAAATATAAGGTCATTCATTGCAATCATGAATAGTTCATCACATTACATCATGCCCAATGCATTTCGGGTTGAAAAGAGAAAACCCTTCGTCAGGGGCCTGTGAATGAAAACATACAGGACCTTAGCATTCAAAGCAAAAGTAAATCATGTAAATATAAGGAATTACAGTACACACTATAATATGCATTTGTGCTTATGGTTATCACACCAAAAACATTTTACAGACATTCTAACAGGATTAGTGATATGAACTCCATAGCCAAACATTTTGTGAAGGAAATAGAAAACGACAGTTTGAGCAAAAGTGGGATCACTAAAAGAAACCATACGGTAGAAAATTAAGAAGCCAGTACTACCATACGCTATGTTGGTAAATAAGCAGTCAGACAGAAAGCAGAAGAACTGGGTGAACAAAAGGATAACTTACTGCATGTAACACGAGAGCGGTCACGGCGGTCTGAACGTGGAAGCGGTGGGATGGCCAGTGAACCAATCATAGAAGATTTTATAGTGTAGTGATAGAGTCACATGACGGCAAAATGTGTTGAGTGCTGGCTCGCTAAAATGGAACGGGTCAAATAACACAAAAGAACTGTGTATATTGGGCGCATTAAGGAATTGTGAGAGGCAGAATATAAAATACAAAATACAAGTTGAAGAAGAGACGCCGAGGGTGTTGCCGTAGCAACTACAATCTGGGATCTGATAGGAAGGACGTTCTGATCAAGTGATATGTGAAAAAAAATCAGGAAATGGATACTAGAGTATCGTTGTCAATGGCGGAAAGTAAACAAAGCGTGAAACACAATGATTGTCAGAGAAGACAGACTAAAATAAATAATTACGATTCATGCATCCTACAAAAGGTACCAAAATTGACCTCAAATACACAGGAACTTGTGATTCTAAAAACGTGATATACGCCATCAAATGCCCTTGCGGAAAAATATATGTTGGCCAAACTGAACGAAAAATAAAAAGAAGAATATCAGAACACAAAAACAATATTCGAACAAAAAATATTAAATCGGCAGTAGCCACACACTGGCTGGAATCCAATCATCAAATTGCTCAATTGAAATTTACCATACTGGAGATACTCCCGCAACGTTGTGACATGGATCCAGTAAAACAGCGCTTACAGGCTGAATTCTTTTGGATCAAGAAACTTAATGCCCTTCAACCAACAGGGATTAATGACAGAATAGAACTCTCATGTCTTCTATAAAAACATAACATGCTCAGCACAGCCATTGGTTCAAACAGTCTTTCTTACCCTTATCGAAGTTCTATTAACATATTCACCCTTGAATGAACTCATTAGTTTTTCATACGTTTGTGTGCACTACTCATATGTTATACACCGATAACTGCATATCTATTTTTGTTCTGGTGTTCATTCACTTAATTTTTAACCTTTGTGTCTTCTGTCACTATATGTTTTCCAGACCGTATATTTTGACCCCTCCAATCGTAATTATTTATTTTAGTCTGTATTCTCTGACAGTCATTGTGTTTCACGCTTTGTTTACTTTCCGCCATTGACAACGATACTCTAGTATCCATTTCCTGATTTTTTTCACATATCACGTGATCGGAACTTCCTTCCTATCAGATCCCAGATTGTAGTTGCTACGGCAACACCCTCGGCGTCTCTTCTTCAACTTGTATTTTGTATTTTATTTATTTATTTATTTATTTAAGCTTTTACCGCGCACAGCTACCCACAGTGGGTTTCCCGGCGCCAGGGACAGACTGAAGAAGAAAGGACTAGGCAGCACCTGACTTGAGGCCACGATCAACATTTAACTGCGCTTAAACAGGAGGGTCTTCAAAGCCTTACGGAAATGTAGTAGGTTGGTCTCTGACTTTAGTGCTAATGGGAGGGAGTTCCAGTACTTCGGGCCTAGAACAGAAAAGGAGCGACCTCCCATTCTTGCCAACTTAAATCTTGGCACTATGAAATTGCCAGTGTCCGAGGACCTTAGTGGGCGCGAGGGTATGTAAGGTGTTACCAACCCTTGGATATAAGTTGGAGCACTACCCTGCCTGGCCTTGAACATATAACAGAGCGCCTTGAATTTAACACGTTCGGGAACGCTCAGCCAATGGAGGTCATGCAACGCGCCAGCAGCTGAAGTGCGTCTAGGGACGTTCTTCAACAAGCGCGCCGCCGCATTTTGTACGACCTGGAGCACATGTATGGTGGCTTTATCTGCGCCCAGGTAAAGAATATTGCCATAGTCCAGGCGTGATGTTACAAGTGCCTGGACTACGGTTCTGCGAGAGGAGAGAGGAAGCATCCACAGAATCTTATGAAGCCACCGCAGGGTTGAGAAGCAGATGGCTGCAACCTTAGTGGCCTGTTGCTTCATGGTTAGCCTGTCGTCAATGATGACGCCCAGGTTACGAACTGCAGTGGATGGCATGGGCGCATTGCCAAGTTCAGTGGGCCAATGATGGGGGCCCCAGAGATGTTTATTCCGACCCAGAATGACCACCTCTGTCTTCTCACCATTCAGCTTGAGACAATTTCGCCGCATCCAGTCGGCCACGAGAATGAGGCCAGACTTGAGTGCGGAGGTGTTATTCTCGTCTCTCCCTGATAGGGAGAAGACAATCTGGGTGTCATCTGCATAGGAGAACAGGGTTAGCCCAGCCTGTTCAACTATGGACGCCAAGGGTTTAACATAAATATTAAATAATAAAGGGCTAAGGATTGAACCTTGGGGAACGCCACGGGTAGATGGACATACGGTGGAAGCTGCTTTCGGGGAGAACACTTGAAAAGTTCGGTCACTAAGGAACGACACTACCCAGGCCAAAGCCTGGCCTGTCACACCTAGGGATTTCAGAGAGTCAATAAGGATGGAATGCGACACGGTGTCGAAGGCTGCGCTCAAATCCAGCAGGATGAGTGCCATGGTGTTACCCTGATCGACACCGTGCCTAAGACTCTCTGTTACCCCCAGGAGGGCTGTCTCAGTTGAGTGCCGTGGCCGAAAGCCCGACTGCGAGGGATGGAGAAAGGCAGTTTTTTCGACCAGTTTTGAAAGCTGGGAATTGATATGTCTCTCCAATATCTTTGAAAAGATAGGCAGCAATGATATAGGGCGAAAATTAGCAGAGTTGGAGGGGTCTGCGCCCACTTTTTTTAATAAAGGTACCACCATGGCGTGTTTCCAAGGTTGGGGAACATAGGCCTCGCTCAAAGAAGCGTTTAGTAGTCCAATGATGATTGGGTGTGTAAGGGGGTCTAATTGTTTGAGTATTTTGGCTGGAAGAGCATCCCGTGGGGAGCCCGATCGCACACTATTTAAGCAGAAGACAAAGGAAGTAGCATCTAAAGGCTGCCAGGTAGTAATTACTGCGTCAATGGCGGTATCTACCGGTTCTAAGACCATATTACGAGCATTAGAAGTAGTCTCTGGGAGTAAGGTAAAATGGTCATAAATGAGATCAACTTTCTTTATAAAATAATCTGCCAAGGATTGACACTGAGCGGCATCCAGTGCCGGGGGGGATGGAGAGGAGTTGGCAACGGTCAGTTTTTTAACAACGGAGAAAAGCACCTTAGGGCAATTTCGTGCATCATTCACAGTTTTTTTAGTATAGTCTGCTTTAGCAGTTTTACAGCTATTGTGGTACTTTTTCAAGGCTTCTTTATAGATGATTTTACGTGAAGGGGAGTAGCCTTGTCTCCATTTACGCTCCAATGTCTTACATTGTGAGCGGAGGCATTTGAGTTGTTCTGAGTACCACGGAGCCGGGGGATGATGTAAGAAAGCGGACTTCGATGTCATCGGTAACGCCGAATTAACAGCGTTAGTTAGCCAGAGTTCAGTGGCACAATTGAGTGCAGCGACTGGCAGTTCAATGCATGGAAGTGTTTCGATCAGCAAGTTATTAAGTTCTGACATGTCGATCTTACCCCGATCTTTTACCTTCTGCCTCTCACAATTCCTTAATGCGCCCAATATTCACGGTTCTTTTACTCTGTGTTATTTGACCCATTCCACTTTAGCGAGCCAGCACTCAACACATTTTGCCGTCATGTGACTCTATCACTACACTATAAAATCTTCTATGATTGGTTCACTGGCCATCCCACCGCTTCCGCATTCGGACCGCCGTGACCGCTCTCGTGTTACATGCAGTAAGTTATCCTTTTGTTCACCCAGTTCTTCTGCTTTCTGTCTGACTGCTTATTTACCAACATAGCGTATGGTAGTACTGGCTTCTTAATTTTCTACCGTATGGTTTCTTTTAGTGATCCCACTTTTGCTCAAACTGTCATTTTCTATTTCCTTCACAAAATGTTTGGCTATGGAGTTCATATCACTAATCCTGTTAGAATGTCTGTAAAATGTTTTTGGTGTGATAACCATAAGCACAAATGCATATTATAGCGTGTACTGTCATTCCTTATATTTACATGATTTACTTTTGCTTTGAATGCTAAGGTCCTGTATGTTTTCATTCACAGGCCCCTGACGAAGGGTTTTCTCTTTTCAACCCGAAATGCATTGGGCATGATGTAATGTGATGAACTATTCATGATTGCAATGAATGACCTTATATTTTTGAAAATAAAATATTGAATCTCGAAAATCATAAATGGATTCTTTATTACTGAAGATTCACTGATCTATAAAAATGGAAATTCAAACGCTTATTGAAAGGTTACAAATGTGTGAAGAAACCACGCAGGTTTCATGTTAAAGGAGCGCGTCCTTCGTGATCCGATGACCACCAACTCCCTAAAATACTATGAATGGACACCACACCAATTTAGAAAAATAAATAATCTTTATCTAAACCAAACAAGACCAAAACAACAAAATTCCAACATACAGTTATCAAGATATGACTATTAAAAGGTAAAAACAGTTCCGTCCATAGCAAACTATAGATGCAGCACTTTGGGCACAAAGAATCTTGGATGCATCAAAATCATAAACAAAAGTAGCCACAGGGAGGTGATGCGTCAGTTCCTTAAGCACAGAGAAGGTGATGCGTTGGTTCCTTACTTCCACGCAGGGGAGGTTATGCGCCAGTTCCCTACTGAAGATGAGGTGATGCATCGGTTTCTTACTGTGAAGATAGGTGATGCATCTGTTTCTTACTGCGGCCCGGCCTTGTTGTAGACTTGACACCCCAGTGCAACACGTGGGAATTTGGGGATGTGCCGATTCTCGATGCAAAGTTGGCGGTGGCAGCGATGCTGAGTTGATTTCTCCAGCCACTGTCCCATGATGCGTTGGTTCTTGTAGTTGCACAGCAAGGCCTGCATCAGAGTCGGTGCGATGATCTTGGACTTCAGAGATCGGTTCATGAGACACGGCGTGCGCCAATTTCTCCAGTACTGGGCAGGCGCAGCGTCGGTTGCTTCAGCGACAAGATGGCAATACGTGAGAATTCTTCCCGCACAGCGGTGTTGCATCAAAATGGGTGCAGATGCATCAAGCTTCTTTAGTTGCTTCTCTTTTCCTAGCTCCCAACAGCAGGAACAACCCCAGAGGCCCAACAAAGGAACAGGCACCTCTTAACAGGTCTGAACTCCCAGCAAGGAAGTTCAGGGGAGCAGGTGGTAAAGTCTTTGTGTCCCTGAGACTTCAAAACAGGAGGCAAGCTCTACTTCAAACCCTTGGAGATCTTCTTCGAGCAGGATACACAGCACATATCATGTCTTTGTCCTCTCCTTGGCAGAAACAGCCACTTCAGGCCACCCCAGACAGCACACAGCAAAGGGACAGTACTTCTCCTTCAGCTTTCCCAGCACCTCTCTTTGGCAGAGGTTCCTCTTGAGTCCAGAAGTATTCTAAAGTTCTGGGGTCTGGGCCCCAATATTTATAGTACCATTTCCTTTGTTGTCTTGTGGCAGAGAGTTTCTTAGCTCAGTCAAAACCAGTTCTGTCCTCCCTGGTCCAGCTACCCAGCAGGAAGCAGAGGCACCATTGTGTAAGGCAGACCAGGCCCTTCAGGTGCAATGAAATCTCCTCCCACTGCTCTAAATGCAGCCCAGGTCTATACAGCCCAGCCCTGACTCATCCCGGAAAGGCAGGACACACCTCAAACCCCCAGTGGCTGTCTATAGTGAATGCACATCCCCAGCCCCTGTCACTCTGAAGCCAGAACATCAATGCACAAAGCAAGCAGAGGCTCACAGGATGGCTAAATAAGAATATTCCCACATTCAAAAAAGGTGGCATTTTCAAACACACAACACAAAAATCATCTTGACTAAAAGATGCATTTTATATTCTGAGTTCAGGCATAGTAAACTCCACATTTCTACCATGTCCCAAATGGAAGTTATACTTATAATATTTTATTAATAAACTCCCATTCTATCCTATGAAACAGATAGCCTTTCAATAGTGAAAAACAAACAACACTATATTTCACTATCAGGACATGTCACACACACATCAGTACATGTCCTACCTTTTACATACACTACACCCTGCCCACAGAGATACCATGGGCCTACCTTAGAGGTGACTCAAATGTAATAAAAGGGAAGGTTAGGGCCCGGCAAGTGGATGCACTTGCCAGGTCGAAATGGCAGTAGAGAATGCACACAGACACTGCAGTGGCAGGCTTGACAACCCTTTGAAAGGCTGCTGTGTGGGTGGAACAATCAGTGCTGCAGGCCCACTAGGAGCATTTAACTTAAAAGCCCTGGGCACACACAGTGCATGGTACTAGGGACTTAATAGTAAGTCTAACAAGCCACTCATGGAAACACCAACCCAGAATAACAATTTATAGAGACGACATATGCTCTTTAGCACTGACTAGCAATGGTAAAGTGTCCTATGTCGACAAAACAGGGTCAAATACAGGAGGCACAAATGCAAAAAGTCTGGGGATAAACCTGCTGGCAAAGCCAGGTCTAACAGTTTGGGGGAAAACCACCTTAAAGCTGACAGGTTTAACTCTACCATTCTGTTAGAATTTAAACCATTTTTTATAATAATGAGAAAAAAACGATTGATCTGTAATAATAATGGTGCATATTGGGCTTTATACACAAGGCCGCTGGATTTAAGTGGCAGTGAAGCACAAAAAGTGAATTAGTGCAGCATTGTTTGTGATGAAGAATGCAAATTATGAAGCATTCTGACATTATTTACTTTGCTTGACATTTTAACTAGAATCATTCGAAAGTGTGAGTTTGCATGACTTGTAACTTTGTGTATTTTTTTATTTTTCAAGTTTCACGAAGTGTAGCTTTGAAAAAAGGTAAAAATGAAACATAGTTCACTCACTATACCTAGAGAAACCTGGCTACACTGGATAAATATAAAACTGTTGCTCCCAAGGATTAATTTAAATAATACAATTGATTATTCTGTAATACATGGTACTACTGCCCTTTTCATCTAGTGTGGTAAATGATGAATAAATGATTCAAAAAATGAACTATATTCAAATATATCTGTCCTAAATATCTACATATAGACCACGTAAAAGTAACCGCAAACAATCTAGTTCAATAATTATATTGAAGAGCACATGCAATACTAATAGTTGCACATTTTTGCTAAGTGTTCGTATTGCAGACAGTGCACAGGGAAAAACCGAGCAAGTCAGAGAATACAAAATTGCAAAATGTGTGATTCTGGCTGAATCTGACTATATGCAGGTTCTTCCATGTATAAACTGGAGGGAAAACGTGCATGTAAGTTCCACAGTTGAAAGTGTCTTCAGCAAGCAACTGGTGATCTCTTACTAAGTGCAAACCGTATTTGCGCACACACAGCATCTGGAGTGTACCTGTAACTCTTATAGTAAATTAGATTTCAATAGGTAACGGGAAATAGCAGACCTTGCTGAGCCTTTGACTGCTGTGCAAGTGTACTAAGATGATGTCCTCTCTGCTTGTACCAAGATAGATCAGTGGGTTTAACCCTGCTGCAGAGAACAGAATCGCTGTTGAATGGTCTAATTCTCAACATAATGGTTGAGTATTTCGCCCACTTCAATATTAGGTGGATAAAATCATAACCTTTCGATTGATTAGCGTAAGAAACTGGGTTATTTTTTGAGGGAGGTGGAAATCCCACTCAGGCATCAACCACAGACCTTGTTAGGAAGAACCACAAAAGTCACTAAGTTAACCTGTGCTGAAGTAGTTTGGCACAAAAGCAGTAAGGCTTAACTTGGGAGCCATGTGTAAAGCATTTTTTGCCAGCACACAAACAGTAACAAAGTAAAAACAAAATACAAGAAAAATCCCACCCCAATTTAGAAAACTATAAAAAAAAGTCATAAATATAATGCCCCTTTCTGCCCCTCTTGACTCCTAGTAGTTGAATATATAAATATAATGGGACCAAAATAAATTAAAACAAATCAGCGGAACTAGAGTTATGAATTTTTTAAGTTTTTAGTGAAATCTACCACCTAAATGATTAAAACACCAACTGCAGGTATCTGGTCATGCAAGACCGGGCCAAAGTTTAAAGTTAAGTTTGACTGCGATGGAACGCGGGTTAGCTACATGAGGTGGATTGAGCCCAGTCTCCACTCCCTTTAAGATATAGAAGACATTTTGAAGAACAGCCAGGTGAAGGTAGAGTTTAGCAGTTCAAGGCAGAAGGCGGTGTTCAAGGAGGAGCTGTTTTTGCCTGGGAGTGCTGGAGAAGTCTCAGTGATATCGTCAACAATGGGGGGGAAAGGTTCTAGCAGAAGAAACTGGATTTCCAGGCCAAGGAGGTCGTGGTCATTGATGGGGAGCCTGTCTCCACCCAGCCCGTAAAGATTTTTACCTTTAGACTTAAACACCTTTTTGGAAGTCGAAAACCTCCATTTGGACAAAGCTGCAAACCGTATATGAAGAGGGCTTCACAAAGGCCTTCTGAACAGATTTGCTGTTGCAGAGAAGAACGTAGCAGGAGCAATAGCGGAGTCAGGCTGACAAGCGATGCACCTTGTATGGATGGGCGAGCAGGTCAGTCCCGATATTCTGCTGGTTCTCAGGCATGTTTTGGTGATAATGTTTCCAAGTTCCAACATTTAGGGTTAGGCAAGAGCAGCACCTTCAGGACCCCAACCAAGGGTCCAGAACCTAAGGGGGACCACTTTGGAGGTTAGTACTAAGTCACTCCAGTACAGGCCAGGTGCAAGGTTCAAGGGCTCTGGAGCTTGTTATGTCCCTGTAGCTCAAACAGGAGGACAGCCAACCAGCCCTCGGAGTCACTCTGATAGTATTGGGTTCAAGCACCGTGGCAGGTCTAAAACAGCAGGGCAGTCCTGTGGGGGCAAAGAAAGTCTCAAGCAGAAGGGCAGTCCTCTGGTGACAGCAGGGTACTCCTCTGAGGTAGAAGGCAGGCCTCATGCAGCAGGGCAGTCCAGGACTGTCTTTCTGAAGTCTTCCACAGCTGCAGGAGTGTACCGAAGAGTGTCTCTGGAGATCCAGTATGCATACCTGGTGCCAGTCTTTAAAGTTGGGGGACATCCTGGGTTAACTGTACACCTAGTTCTAGAAATTCTTCCCTTCCTCTGCAAAGACTCAAAGAAGTCTAGGCTGACAAAAGACTAGTAATAGGTTCCCTTGTGTGTGCTGGAGGCAAGCCCTCTCAAATATATGTGGAACAGGGATCAGCTCCGTCCCCACCATCCAGCCAGGATGGCCCATCCTGCCAACACCCATTCCCCCTATGACTCACTGTCTGTAAGGAATACACTCCAGAACCAGACAATGAATACACAAACAGGTAGAGGCACACAGGACGGTTAAACAAGACAATGACCACTTTCTAAAAGTGGCATTTTCAAACACACAATTTCAAAAAAACATTTACTATAAAATGTGTTTGTAAATTCTGAGTTCCGAGAGCTTAAACTCTATTTCCCTTATCTTGTCCCCGTGGATAGTTACACTTGTAAGATGTCACAGTGCAGCTCTCATGCTGTCCTAGGGGACAGACAACCTTTCAATAGTGTTTTCAAATTCAAAGGTAGCTTTATTCGACTTTACAAGGCAAGTCATATAAGCATATTGAAACATTTCAATTACAGACAAATATAAAATCAATTCATTTCATAAAGGGCAATAAAAACAAAATGATTTAGCATAAAAACCGCACTGTAGTATATACTAGAGAGTGAGAACTGTACAAGATGAACAGATGTTATAAAAAGTCAACACAGGCCTAAAATGCAAAACAATACGATCAATAAGTTAAAAATACATCATGTACAGTTAGATACGGTATACAGCTGCCGCTCCCTATTGCATCGACAATCTGCATCTAATTAAATATTTTAAAAACTTTGCTGCTACTAAAATAGTCAGATCATCTTGTAGCATATACAACTTAATCAGAGCAGGTCTACACTGCCTCAGGCCCCATGATTTTAAAAGGGGTAATAAATATATTTTTCTTCCCCAGGTAAAGTATTTACAGAAGAAGATAAAATGTATATTGGACTGTACTGAAACGTCATCACATGGGCAATTAATTAAATTGTGAGTCCAATCATTTATATTCGGAAAAGTTATCAATCTGAAAAAGCTGTCTGTTCTCATCCTAGATAACAGCGATCTAGTATAGCTCGAGTGATCTGGGGATAAATATTGGTGTAGGCCCTGCCCATTTAACACCAGATGATGTTGTGTGATACTAAGTTTGCCTCTCTCGGACAGATCACGTCTGTCTTCCAGTAGGGCCAGGCAGCTTCTCTTAAGAGACTTCTTAGAGATAGATTCGCATGAAATAGGGGAATCAAATAATTATGGATGACCTAAAGTGGTTAGAAAGTTTCTGACGTAGGACAACCATGTAATATTATTGGCCCCCTCTAATTTCATGCAGTCACCAATAATAAGTCTGTTAAAAACTGTGTCTTCTGAGGTCCATATCTTGTGCCACAACATAATTGGGCTAATTTTAATTAAATCAGATATATGGACCCTATCGAGCTCCCTATGACAGATGGTGCTAGAGGTTGACCTCGGAACAGCCAGGAGATATCGGAAAAAAGCATTTTCCTTTGTCTGTATCTCTTGGGAGTTCGCCATCCCCCATATGCCAGCGCCATAGGTTGCTGTAGATACACATTTTGCAGCATAAATATCAAGAAGGGTTTGGACCGGTTTGCCACCCAGTTTGTTTGTAAATTGCTTCAGTGCACCGATGGCTCGGGAAAAAGCCAGGTTGCGGGTAGATATGGCAGACGTCCATGTGCCCCTGCAGTTAAACATAATGCCTAAATATGAAAATGATTTTGTTTGGCTAACCTTTGATTGATTTTAAAAAGTTTTGCATTGAATACTAGATTTCGACGAGCAGCACATGGTGAAGGTCTTTCCCACATTTATCTTTAGGCCTCTTAACCTCATAAAACCGGAAAAACTAGACAGTGCTTTCTGTAGGCCTAACTGTGTTCTCACCATGATGACTGCATCGTCTGCATAAAGTAAAATTGGAACAGCACTACCATCTATTTGGGGGTAATCTACATCAAGTTTCATTAGATGGTCAGCCACGCCATTAATATATAAATTAAAAAGGAGTGGCGCCAATATACAACCTTGGCGCACCCCTTTTTTAATGGGGAATTTTGGCGTGCATTCCCCATTTCTCCCATGTCGCACCCTCGCGCCTGCCCCCCTATAAAGCTCCTTTATAAAATCAAGAATGGTCTTATCAATCCCCAGTTCAGTCAAAGTATTCCACAAGACATTGTGACTAAGGCAGTCGAAAGCTGAGCTTAGGTCGACAAATGTCATAAAGAGGTCACCTTTCTTAGCTGCCATGTATTTCCCTGTGATTAGTGCCAAATTGAGGCCTTGCTCAATGGTCCCCAACCCTTCTCTGAATTCGTACTGAAACCTGGAAAGGATATCCGCATCCTTGACCCAAGATTGCAGTCTATTCAGGATGATTCGGCCGGCTACTTTCATTAATGAATCTAACAGGGAAATCGGCCTGTAACATTTGGGGTCCTGACGGTTTCCTTTTTTGAAGATGGGCACTACAACTGCCTCCTGCCATGTGGTTGGGAAACCAATGGTGTTATATCTATTGAAAACGTTGGTCGGTAGCGGTGCCCAAAGATCTATGTTATCTTTATATATATCAATAGGGACCCCGTCTGGACCTGGGGCTTTAGATTTAGAGCTTTCCTGTAGTGCCAGCTCTACCTCTGCTAATGTAAAAACTATCTCTAGTGGGAAGGCATTTACAGGAGCGCCAACTAGTGGAAAGTCCTGATTAGGTGAGTCCGCTGGAATGAAATTTTCTAAACTGCCCGGGTCATCTTTCTTAAACAGATCTGTGAAATAATAGACCCAGACAGATTCTTCGATAGCGATCTTGATCGAGTCTGTTTCTCTATCATTAAAAAAAGGGGTATTAACCTCTCTCCAGAACATAGTGTTATCTCTTAGATCACTAGCCTTTCGCAAGGCCTCCCAAGCCGCTTCCTTAAGTTCCAATTTCCGTTTGTGTAACGCAAGTTTATAGGCTGCTCTTGCCCCCCTGACCTCAATTTTGTCTCTTGGTACCCTCTTCAGTACTTCCTTTAGATGTTGGTGTGCTTTGGTGCAACGGAACTGAACCAGCCGCTGTTCTATCCCTGTCACATTTCTTCCTCTTTCTAACTAGATTACTACTTATTTTAGATGTGATTTCCCCAAAAGCTGTTACAACCATTACAGGATTGGGATTATCATCAAGGCATATCATAAAGGGATTGGGGTCGTCAGACACTAGATCCTGCATACACTTCTCAGAGTTGACTTTACACCACTTAATTACATAACCGTTAAACCTTGCCAGAGAAACCCCATGGCAGTATAACACCTCTGCCAGGTCCATAGCTTGACTATCTCTGGGGCCCATATCAAAAGTAGCACTGATTGGTTAGTGATCACTCAGTGCGATTTTTTCGGTGTTAAAAGACCGAATGCTGTGATGGTAATTGGTAGAGACCAGCATATAATCGATGAGGGAAACTAGGCCCCGGCCAGTAAATGTATGTTCAAAGTTTACCTGTGGATCATTTAGCTCGTTTGCAAATCCGAGGTTCAGGTCGTGCATCATGGTGTTTAGTAAATGACCAAAAGTAGAGTGTTCAAAATGCGTGCTGGGGTCACCCTTTAGATCAAGTATGCCACATAACTCTGTCCCATTTTTGGCGCACAAATGACAATTGAAGTCGCCTGTTATAATGCAACATATGTCCGTTTGCTCTGTTTCCAGCCTCTTATTAATAACTCCATTAAGTTCTTCTAAAACCAGCTTTTGCTCCTCTCTTGGGATGTTGTTGTATAAATTTATTAGGAGCAAACTCTGAGACCCTATCCCCTTGATGTAAAAGGTTTGAAAAAATTGCCTATATTTGTCTGGGCGGCTTATAGTGTCCAAGTTTACTGTCAAATTAGCCAGATTAGAGAAATGAGTTGAAAGGCCGCCAGAGCATCTTCCTCTGCCCGAATTACGCGCCGGTACGGCGTATGTGCTGAAGCCCTCCAGGTGAGTCTCACCCTCATCCCAGGTCTCCTGTAAACAGATCACATCAAACTGGGCCACAAAGCTTAGGAAAGTAGGGTCCTTGGATTTTTTTGAGAGACCCGCGATGTTCCAAGAAAGTAGAGACAAACTGTGTCTTTTTGTAGGTGGACCATTTTTTCCCATTCGTAAATTCCTTCTGAACAATGGTCTATCAGACCCCCCAGGAACTTCCCTGTCGTTCTGAAACTCCACTGGTTGAATAGGTTCAGTTTCTCCCTCGGCGGTGGTGGGGCCATCCGCCTTGGTCACTAGAGACCCTAGGCTAACTGGGGTTTTAATAATGGGCAGTTTATTAGGTGGGATTGAAGTTGCAATTGGTCTATTCGAGGTCTCAGGGGATCGGTCGTTAGTAGAACTTATGACTGATTGCGCAAGTTTAACATCTAATCTTAATGGACCTGCGCTGACCTGCTCTATACATGATGATGGTCAATCGACCATTTCTAGACAATTGTATCTATTGGAAGTTGGTGTACCCCCCCCCATCCTTCTCTAGGAACAGTGTCTCTCCTGTTGTTGCCCAGCCAATCCGCCCAATCTCTTCTCCCCTGCCTGTTGCCTGCTTGGTTCCAACCCCTGTCCCAGCTGCCCGCTTGGTTCCAGGACCAATCCGGGCCTTCGATGTTGCGGGCTGCTGGTGGATAGAAGAACGATAGACGTTTGGTGCATATTCCGTCCTCCTTGGCCAAGGAGCCCCATGAGCAGATATGATCAACAGCGCGGGGATCCTCAAAATTGACTATGATACAGTCACCCATAATTTTTTTTAATTTGTGGCCAATCCAAGGAACCCTGCGCACCATGTTGATCCTGCTGACACAGTTTTGTGGCAATGGTCTGTTGATGTTCAGCCAATGCTGTACTTTATTTTTTAAAGACCAAGTGGGCTCCTCAGTGTTGTGACTCAACTGAGGAACCCCTGTCATAATGACCACAGATGGACTTGCTTCGGGAGGGAGGTTTATTGGGGGAGTTATGAACTGACTTCCCCCACCCTTGACCCATTCTCCTATATAAAGGGATCTCGAGGGTTGATTGCTTGGGGCAACAGTTTTAGGGACGGCTTTGGTAGGAATATTTTTAGGGGCCGGGGTTTTTTGCGGGTCAGGGACCTTATTGGTCGTGTCTTGGGGGGGCTTCGCTTTTGGGTCTGTCAGTCCGACAGATGTGTTTTTAATATCTTGCCCAGTCGTAGTAGTGGCAGTCTTATTTTTTGTGCCCCCTACAGTGGCAACCCCTCGTCCCTTTGGGTTGTTTAAAGTTTTCAGGGTTGAAGTCACAGCTGCTAATTGTTTCTCAATAATTGCAAGGTTCATTTGGATTGGCCTCAATTGGATCGTAATAATTCTTCAATCCTGGCCAGTAATTGGTTGCTGCCTTCGCCCATAATTTCAACATCTGTGATATTTACAATATCCTTGGGGTCCTCGATACTTGAGGGGGAGTTAGTTGTATTATTTTCAGAGATCTGTTCATTCGGTTGTGTGTTAAATCCTGTTGACTTTGATGTAGAGCTTCCCACCCCCTGTGTGTTAGACAGTGGTTTAGCTGCTTTATTATGTTTTCTTTTCTTTAAGTTACTCCGCTTAGGAATAGCACCCTCTCTTATCCCCCTTAGATGAGCCTGTACAGGGTCCACCTGGGCCGGGCTCGCAAAAATGACAGGCGTTGCATCAAGAGTCTGACTTATCTGTGAGTCCAGCAACGATGGGGATGCCGACAAATTAACCAAGTTGGGCAAGCCACGGATTTCTGCTCGTGTTTCTATTACAGGGGCCCTTTCCTGTTGACGAATAGGAGTTTGTGTTTGAGCAAAAGGGCCTAAAGAGGACCGTTTTGCATGGGCCAAGTCGTGTGAAACTCGACGTCTTGCTTGGTCCAAGTCGTGAGAAACACGTCGGTCCAGGAGCAATATGCCTTGGTCGATAGCTTCATTTGCCCTGGAAATGAACTGATCAATCAGGCCAGTAACCTGTGCCAGACTTAGTGCGGTTTTGCTCCTGGTACCTCTGGGTGACATGGTTCGCAATATACAGTAGCCCCGTTAGTACAAACTGCACATGAATAAAATTGGTCCTGGAGAAGTAGTGTTGTGGTGACAAATAAAAGCACAGGTATGCAAAATGAAGAGGTAGACAAGGTAAGTAGATATGAGCGTAAATGTTAGGGAGGTGGCCCAGTCCAGTCTTACCCGGTCTTTAACGGGCCCGCCCTTGGCCCGGGCTTCGCCCGGCCTCCCGCTCGCGTTCCGCGGAGCTGGGGTTGCGCTGTATTAATAGCGCGGCGGGTGCCGGGAGATGACGTTGGCGGCTCCTCCTGCCGCTCGGCCCCCTGGGTGATGCAGTCCTCCGCTCGGCGGCCGCTGATGGAAGTAGCGGCGGCGGGAGGACTGCTGCGGTGATAGAACTGGTTCAGGAGCGGTAACGCTGGTTAGGGCAGGCAGTGCTCCACTGTCAAAGGGGAAAGCCACGGAAGAGTCTCTCAAGCCCCAAAGAAACAAACAAGAGTGAAAAATGAAACACACAGTATTTTTCACTATCAGAACATGTAGAACACTCCAGAACATGTCCTACTTTTCACATACATTGCACCCTGCCCATAGGGTACCTTGGGCCTACCTTAGGGTTGCCATTCATGTGAGAAAAGGGAAGGTTGGGGCCTGGCAAATGGGTTCACTTGCCAGGTCAACATGGCAGTTACAAACTGCATGAGCAGACACTGCAGTGGAAGTTCTGAGACACATTTACAGGGCTACACCTGTGGGTAGCACAATAAATGCTGCAATCCCACTACTAGTATTTGGTTTACAGGCCCTGACACACTCAGTGCACTTTACTAGAGACTTACCAGTAAATCAAATATGACAATCATGGATAACCAATCATAATTACATTTACACAGAGAGCACTTGCACTTTGACACTGATCGGCAGTGGCAATGTGCTCAAAGCATCTAAGCCAGTAAAATCTAAATCCATCACAAAGTCAAAAATGCAGGATATAGAGGCAAAAAGTCTGGGAAACAACACCAAGGATGCCAAGACTAATACTGACAAATAGTGCATCATATGTATTGTTGTTGGAAAGTGGGTTATTGGTAGGGGCAAATGTAGGTCTGGCAATAAGGCCACTAACACATGATAGGACTCAGCATAGGTCTTAGAAAATGATTCCTTTGCTCAACCCTTGGTAACGTGGCTGCGAGCAGACAGGCTTAACTTCAAACACAGTATTGTAAAGCATTCAAAAACACAATTTCAGTAAATAATTAAGACACAACACAAAATAAAAATCCAACATTTATAAAAATAGGTAATATTTTTATCTTTTAAATGACACCAAAACAAAAATAATCCACTGTAGGGAACCAGAAATATGAATTTTTAAAGATTAGTCACTTTATAGTGCTTAGAAGCCAACAGCGCCCCTTTAAGTCATTTCATTTTCTCTGTCAGGGACACACCTTTAAAAATCGTTCTGAAGAATTCTCACCACTGTAGTGGGCCGCCTTCTTCAGCAAGTGGGGTCCAGTTAGAACACCTTCCTGTCGTTCTGCTTGCGGGTCCCAAAGTATCCAACACACAATCCAAGGTTCTGGAATCTCCAAGAGGGTCCTTGAAAGTGTGAAACTTCAATTCCGCAATCCACTTGAACAAAACCCTTAAAAATCCACTGGTACTTCAGGCTTTGAATTCTTTGTGGGGCTGTCCAGGTGAGCTCTGTTAACCTGTAGCTTGCAGGGAGTTCAACTCTTGAGTCCTTTGGCAGCAAGGTAATCCACAGGGCTGCGGTTTTACTTGGTGCAGTCTTCAGAGGTCAGGCCTTAGAGTTTCTTGCACAGCAAATTCTTTTTCAGCAGAGCACTTCTTGCTTCAGTAAGTTTCAAGCAGCAGATCTGGAGGGCTCTGCCCCTCTCAGATACTTATTCAAAATGCTCTGGGTCAAGCACCAGGTCACTGCTGACCAATGAGAGCAGGGCAACTCCTCATAGTTATGACCACATCCTGTAGAGTGTGGCATTAGTTTGTCCCAGGGTGCATCATTCTTCCAAATCCATAATGGCTGATTTTCCAGCAAGGAGGTAAGAGCTGGCTAAACACACGCCCTGGAATGGCTTATTTCCATGGACTCTCCCCCTACCATCTGCACATACCTTCCTTAAGCCTAGCCCTGACTCTGGGTCAAGACTGTCAGAGTGGACTGAAACCCAGGCCTCCCCTCTGCCTTTGAAGAGCATAGTTTACAACGCCACCTCCTGGCTTGGCATTCCTATAGACCAGCACACTGTCCTCCCAGCAGCCTGGCTAATCCACTTAACTCTGACCAAACAGGGCAGACCACTGAAAGACTGAGTTTGGACTTACAAACAAGAAAGTCTCATAACTTCTTGTATGTACACTTTAGGAGGAATTCAAAAATATAATATTGTTGGATTTACTACTACCATTCTGGGAAGTCTTTGAATGGTCCGGCAAGTCCTCTCCTATCAATATTTATTAATCAATCACTTCCTAATATGTTAACCTATGGGCCATGGGGTTTGCAATGGGGAAAATGACTTGGGCCACTTTTAAAGAACCAGGTCTTATAAAACCATATTTAATAAGTGTTTCCCTAATTTCTGCAGGACCCCCACCCCCTGTGCAACTAGGGGAGACTTCAGGGGTTCTGAATCTGCAGAAATAATGCAGATTACCCTTACCCAATTCTTCTAGCATCAAAGTCGAATTCGAGCAGCTCTTTAACACAATAGGGGAGTGAAATGTGAAATTTCACTTTACCCAGGCATATAAAAACTCGTTTTATAAGGGCGTACCTTATAGATAACTGACCCCCCACCCCTGGGATACCTAAAGGTGGCCCTGGGGTCCTAATATGAAAAAAAATGGTAGGTTTTTCATTTTTAAGGGCCCCTACCCCCAAAGTCGAGTTTGGGCACAATTTAAGGTTTAAAAGTTGTCCTGGCCACCAGGGATGCTTTTAAACTGACCTCAGGCTTCAGCACTGCACACATGCTAGTGCAAAAAATTCTGCTGACCTCTAAACTGCCATGCCCCCGGATACTGGAGACTTCTAGGTAGTTTCAATCCCCTGCCCTCTTACATACTAGGGGCTTATGGGGTAGGTCATGCCAATTACAGGGGTACCCTACCATACCATAGTGTACCCTAGTGTATGTTGGGTGTCTTAACTGCATTCTAATGTGTTCCTTTTAGCTTGGCACTGGCCCTGGGCCTGGTTAAACAGAGCCCAGGGTCAGTCAGAGTCAGTTTACAGGACACAAGTGTCCAATATTTTTCACACAACTCCTTGTTCCACTAGCTCCTAATATTGCTCCCAATTTTAGTAGTGATCTGAAATGGGACCGTAATATGACGTTGAAAAAGTCTGCCGCGAACCAGTCAGTGCTAGGCAGAACTAATTGTTTCTCTCTAGCACTTACATTTAGCATTTCACATGTGTGTCTCAGCTTTTCACCCTACAGCATTCTGTACTGACTTTTTATCTGACTGCACTACTAATTTGGGGATATTTTGTCCCATATAAGAAGTCCCAGAATGTGAACTGTTGTCGGCCAAAAGGGCCACACCAACTAACATGACATGATATGGGGCTATGCATGTCTCCTGCATTGGATCCAACGTAAACATCTTGACCAGCCTACGCAACTAATAAAAACACTATTCTGATCCCTCCCTAGCCAAGATTAGTACACCACCAGACCAGGCCTCTACCCAAGACAGACTTACAGCCACAAAACTGTTTCCGGACCCCTAATTCAGGCCCTTATACACAACTTCGAGGCATCAGAATCCAGTAGATCAAGACTCCCCTCTTCCAGCCCAAACCAACCAAGCCGACTCACAAGCTAGATCCCCATTCCAAATTTATAAAGAATTTATGCAAAGCACTGCCTGCACCAAAATTGCTGTACTTCATTGTGTGGTAGGAAGAGAGCAGAACAGTGTCATATGTAGTAACATAGGGTGCACTTTATCTCATTCCCTATGCTTGCATACTGTTGGATGCCTTGCACCAATGCACATGCCATAGTGCAAAGAAATGTGTGTGATGTGAAGCATAGGTTTTTTTACAGACAGGGGACCTTTCAAGTAAAAGACAATACCATACTATTTACATAGTACAGACACTTTTATAATTTTCTATCCCTGCTGCACAATCCAGAACACATACAAAGTTAGAATTTTTTTACAGAAAATACAACTTTTCTCTAACATTATGCATGCCTTGATGAGGCATATATAGTTTGAGGCAAATGCCTGTCTACCAATGTCAGAAGTTTTGGATTAGCATAAAAATCCATTGGTGGTTGCATGGGAATGCCATGTACCACCCATTGTATGCCTCCTTGACTCAAAGGCAATACACTCACACAGAGGAAATAAGAAGGAGAACTGAAGATATCTCTCCCCATTAAACCAGCCTCAGGCAGGCCCACTATTTTGGCGCAAATCCATGTCTACAAGTCTTTGTATATATGGGTTTGCATCAAAATGTATGAGTCAATGCACGGGAAGGCCCAAGCGTCAAACACCCAACACCCTCCAAACTCAAAGCAATACAAGGCAGCTCAATAAACTGGGTTGCGTTACTCTTTTTTAACAAAGGAATGCAAATTGCCATTTGCGTTGGTTTGTAAATACCAAAAAGGGTTTTGTATCGGGTCTGTATTTCAAAAAGTAGCACAAATCCTATGTAAAACCTTAGTAAATCTGGGCTCTAGGATCTCCGCTAGACCTGTTGGTTTTTTCCATTCTGGTATTTGCAGTGATATGATTATAATGGGTAAAGCAGATTCTATAATAACCACAATGCAAAAGAAAAAGCAAAACTGGATGGGTTACTAGTAGCAATTCACAGAACTCATATATTTAATTTGGGGTGTGGGAAATCACAGAATTTTTTTCTTGGAAATTTTGTGTAAAAAATAATTTTGTTAATAAACAGGATTTTTCACAGTGTGAATTCCAGAAATTACACAAGCGTAACAAAACTTTCACAAAACACAAATACCCAGCTTCCCTCTCCCTAGTTTGCCTCCTCGACATATTCAATTACTGACATAGTATCTTGCTCTTTGTTTCCCAGGTTTGTGTTATCTATCTTTGCTTATCCCGCTTTTCCTTTTTCAATTTAATATACCGAAGAAGGTTATAATAATACATTAATGTATTAGATACTATGATAATGTATTTCATTGATACCAAGAAATGTTTTAAATGTAGATTGACTAGCAGAATAAATATACTTACTCTTATGTAAAATAAAAAATACTAAAAGAGAAAGAGATAAATAAATGGGCTACAGCAGAGAATGGTCCTCTTCTCCCACATGTATAATTAACATAAAACCTAAGATTGCTTGCTTTCCAACTAGGGAGCATTGCTCTATAAGTTCCTATGGTCTTTCAGGCACATGCATCAATGTAGGCTTTTGTGATTCCTTAATTGCGATTATTAAGGAATCCCAATTATGCAAATGCAAAAGCCTATGCATGTAGGAATCGCTATGAAATTAGCGATTCCCAGACATTCCTGAATTGCTACTCGCAAATTGCGAGTCGCAATTAAGGAATGCCTTCCCATTCATTCCTATGGGCCTACAGGCCCGTAGGAATGAATGGGAGATTTCATGCGCAATTTGCGAGTACCAATAGGTACCCGCAATTTGCGCATGCAATTTCAAAGGGTGCAAGGGTGTCAAAAGGACACCCTGTTGCACCCCTGAAATTACTCTGTGTAAACATGTTGCGCACACACATGGCCCAAGGACATGTGTTTGTGTAACCTACAACTTTGAAAAATGCTCTTTAGTGCATTTTTCAACATTTTTGCAAATTATCATCAAGTTCAGCTTGATGGTAATTAGCGCCCCCTCGTAGCGAATGGGGGCCCTGGGGGGGGCGGCCGACCAAAGGGAGGCCTGCCACGCCCGGGGGAATTTGGGGGCCGGGGAGAGGGGGGGGGGTGGAGCTGGCACCGCCCGGGGCGGGTTGGGCGTTTTTTCAGTAAGTTTGGGCTGGGGACGGGGCTTGGTTGGACTTCTTTTGGGCTGGGGGGATGGTATCCGGCTGGCCACGCGGCGAGACACCATTTTGAGTGTGGTGTCTCGGCCGGCGGGCGGGGGTTTGGCAGAGGGACAATTTTTCACTCACCTGAGGAAGGATGGACTTTCGATTGTGTGGAGAGACGATGGGTCGTTGGACGAGGCGGGAGGTATGCTGGGCATGCTGGACTCATCGCTGGATGTCGGTGAAGCTCGGGTGAGCAGCATGCGGCTCCATGCGGCCGAGCGGATGGGCCGGCTCTGCCTGGTGCGGGCGGTCGGCTCCCACGTGGGACTAGGTGAGTCCCAGCTGCCCATACCCGAAGGGTCCATACGGCCGCCGGGGTTTCTTTTTGGGGCAGTTATACCTAAAATTATACTTTGCTTGTCACTTTTTCTACTTGGGCACTTTTTGCTACCTCCTGGAATTTTGGTTGCTCGAAAGACTTTACTACCTCGTGTTTTTGTTGCTCAAAATTGTCGCTGTGCTCGTTAATGCCTCATGGACTTTTGGTGGCTCACAATGTTTACTGCCTCATGTGTTTGGTTTGCTCACAATTGTCGCTATTACCTGTATGCGGTATTATGTTCTTTTGTAATGTTTCACATTCTGTTTCATTTCTGTTCCTGTTGGGAGGGAGAGAGACGATGGTTATGTGCCTGAGGGTCGCGCACCTATTGCAGTATTATACCTAACATTATACTTTGTTTTCTCTTGTGACGGCACGCTTGTCAATTTTTCCGCTTGGGCACTTTTATTAACTCGTGTAATTTGGTTGCTCGCACATTTTACTTCCTCGTGTGTTTGGTTTGCTCCCGAGTGTCACTGTTATCTTTTCTACCTCATGGCTTTGTGGTTGCGCGCGATATTACTGCCTCGGGTAATTTTGTTGGCTCACATTTGTCACCATTACCTTGTAACGTGACGTATGCTGTGCACTATTTTCGTTGGTAATGTTTTATTTGCAGGCCCTTTAAGCTTGGTTGATTCATTGACACATGGCGTGCGAAAGTTATCTTCTGTGGTATCCTAATGTAAATGGCTATGTTCCCTGTTGAAGGAACTGAGATTGACGGGTACTCGGGTGCTATGATTGTGATGGGCATGCTCACGTGCACAAAAGTGATGGCGTTTGTCTGCCACATCAGAAGGACGTTGTTTCTGGCGCATTATTGGGTAGGGGTATGCATTTAGCGAAACAACACTGTGAATATTCTTTGGGGTTGTCGTTCAGGGCATATGCGTGACACTGATTTATGGTGCCCAGTAATTGTGATGTACCAATTATTTTGCTCAATGGTTATAAAAGCCAAATTCACTTGAGGGATCCTTGCGATGGCCATTTTATCTGGACTAGTATGTGTGATAGACATAGTCAGTGTCTTAAGAAATGTGTTAGACATCTCTCCTGGCTAATAATTTTAGTGGTCATGTTCTGCTGCTCTAGTTAATTTGACAGCACATTTCACTACGAAAGTAAAAGATGTCTAGTATATTTTTCTGGAACATTAATTATAATGAATGTGTCGATAATACAGTTTGTGATGTCATTATCATGGTAAAGGTAATTCTGACTGGCACATTTCATGGATGAAAGGTGTTTTATAACTGGCATATTCTAAGCCTGCATACGCGATGTTTCTGTGAATCCCCCCATGCTTTGGGCTGCCCGAGCAGTCGCCGTGCTCTGCTCGCCGGGCCCCAGATTAAGTTACTCGTTTCTAGACACCTGCTTTCTGCGGGTGCCCCTTCTTTACCCCGAGGCTGCGGCACATGACGCCGCCTTGGTGGAAAGTGGCTGGGCCGCAAGGGTGCAAAGTGTGGGCGGGATAACTGGACGCGGACGGCTTGCTGCGGATTGGCAGCGGGGCGGGGTGGCTACGCCATGTTGGTGTTTTGCCTGTCAGCGGGTCGTGTTTTCTGCCGCGTCCCTGTGATTTCGGCGTTGCTCTGTGGTCACGCACGGTTACATCACGCGCAAGCCCACAGCGGGTGCCGGGACAGGTTCCTGTCATGGGTAGCTAGTCCTTTTGGGGAAAAATCCTGGGAATTGATCATGCGTAGGCAACTTTAGACGGAAATAACTTTGAGGTGATTCAGGATTATTTAACCAATTAGGGCCCTGTAGGACTTGTTCCCCCTTTAGTGAAAGTTCTCTCAATGTTTTGCTTTTGCCGTAGGTCATTTACCGGCTTAGAGTGCCAATCTAGAGGCTTGGGTATTTTGCCGCTGCTGATCAGTGTCAAGGTATAAGTGTTCCCGATGTGAAGTGTAATGGTAATGGGAGGGCCATGTTTGCTAGGTCTGCCTTCATGGTAAAGCCCTTGTGGGGTGCACGGTGGGTGCCGGGCTAGTAAGTCGAGGGTGCGTGGAGGAGGGAACTCAAGGATGCAGTGTAGGAGCTGGGCACAGTTTGCTAACTCGGCGCGTGTTCAGGACATGTGCAACCACTTGTCAGGCCTGCCCCCCCTTTCTTTCATACAATTTGGGCACCCCTATGGTTGGTCCCGGGTAATCCCTGGGCATGGTGGAGTGTGGGTAAGGGGACGGACAGGTGCTACGGTGTGTGTAATGTCCTGACTGTGCAAAAAACACTCCATTTGGTTTCCACTGCTGTAAGGCCATTCTGCCTATAGGATGGAATGGGGGAGGCCGGGCTTAAGTTTTGACACAGGGAGGGGTTGAGATGTCTCCTAGCTTTAAATGGACAGAAATCTTACCTCTGCAGCAGTACGCTGTTTTGACGTAAGTTATTGGTGCGGTTATATATGGTGACACGCTAAGGGCGTTCCCTGAGCTGAAAAGGAATAGTCATTACATTTGGCAGGCACGGGCGATTGATTTGCTCACAGGCGCTGGGCCGGGGGGCGGATGCTGAGACTCGACCCGGCTTCCTGAGCTCCGAAGTTAGTTGCTCTCTAGCCATTACGCCACAACCTCTCGCACAGGTGCCACGGCATGTTTCCATAGTACATACCACAAGGGCATGGTTGTATGTAGGCATGTTGTATATGGCCGGGGGCGGCTGCTGAGATTCGACCCGGCTTCCTGAGCTCCGAAGTTAGTAGCTCTCTAGCCATTACGCCACAACCTCTCGCACAGGTGCCACGGCATGTTTTCCATAGTACATACCACAAGGACATGGTTATGTATGCATGTAGTATATTTCTCTTGTCCGTCAGGGTGCGCGTGGGGCGTTTTTAGGTGCTGACACATTTTGGGGTGCCGGCCTAGGTACAGGTTTCGGGAGGCTCGAGTGGACGGTGCTGGCGTATAGGCGGTAACGGGGTAAGCGGCTTGGTTAGGCCGCAGGCAGTTCAAGGGCGTGTGGGGGTCGTGCGTGGGTGAGAGGTACGTTCTTTGTAGTGGGCTTTTTCCTGGTGGATAGGCTCTGGGGGGTGACGCACTGTGTGGAGGACGTTTCCCTGGGCGCCAGGGGGGACGCACGGTCCCGTGTCGGTGTGGTCATTTCTCCGTGGTGAGCTCGACTCCATGGTCAGGGAACACGCCCGCCGGAGGACAGGGGGGGTCGCGAAGTACGGCGGGGTCTGACGCAGACCGGTGACGCGGCTAGGTCGGGGGCGGCGGGGTATGGTGGGTGACGGGGGGGTGGGGGGCGATGCGGCAGGGGTTTTCCGGGCGGACGGGCTCCGGTGTGGGACGCACCATCCGGAGGGCTTCTCTCTGGTGGGACGGCCGGATTCGGCGGACTGCCTGCAGGCGCTGGGCGGCTTCTCAGGCCTTGTGGTGACAGGGTGGGGCCCTGGGCGCCAGAGAGAGGGTACGGCCCGTTGTCGGTGCGGTCACATTTGGTAGAGAGCTCGATTCCGTGGACTGGAAGCACGCCCCGGGGGTGACGTTGACTGAGGGCATGGCCCTGTACAGTTGGTGCTGGAGGGCATGGCCCTATACAGTTGGTGATGGAGGGCAGGGCCCTATACATTGGTGACGGAGGGCATGGCCCTATGCATTGGTGACGGAGGGCATGGCCCTATACGTTGGTGACGGAGGGCATGGCCCTATACGCTGGTGACGGGGGGCATGGCTCTATATGTGGTGACGGAGGGCATGGCCCTATGCGTGGTGACGGAGGGCATGGCCCTATACATGGTGAAGGGGGGCATGGCCCTATACGTTGGGATGGGGGGCAGGGCCCCATGGTTAGGGGGTGGACCTGCCGGCGGTGGTGATGGAGGGCATGGCCCTATACAGTTGGTGATGGAGGGCATGGCCTTATACATTGGTGACGGAGGGCATGGCCCTATGCAGTGGTGACGGAGGGCATGGCCATATAAGTTGGTGACGGAGGGCATGGTCCTATACGCTGGTGACGGGGGGCAGGGCTCTATACGTGGTGACGGAGGGCATGGCCCTAGGCGTGGTGATGGGGAGCAGGGCCCCATGGTTAGGGGGTGGACCTGCCGGCGGTACGAAGGGCATGGCTATATACATGGTGACTGAGGGCATGGCCCTGTACGTTGGGACGGGGAGCAGGGCCCCATGGTTAGGGGGTGGACCTGCCGGCGGTATGAAGGGCATGGCCCTATACAGGGTGACGGAGGGCATGGCCCTGTATGTTGGGACGGAGGGCAGGGCCCCATGGTTAGGGGGTGGACCTGCCGGCGGTAAGAAGGCATAGACATGGCAGCACGGTGTTGAGGGGGGTTTCGCGGCGCGCCATATGGTTAGGGGGGGTCCTCCCGGCTGGGCCGTGCGGCACGTCCCGGGTTTAAGCGGGGGGAGTCCTAGGGGGGGTCGAGGACCGTTAGCACGTCCCTCGAGTGGCGGTTATTCCTATTATATGGGAGAAGAGTAGAAAACCTGTTGGGATTATCGGGGGTAGGTCAAACACAATAGAGTATTTAGCCAGGTGGAGAGGCAAAATGACGTTATGCTAATTGTTATGCTAATTACGCTATGTTATTATGTTATGCTAATTGTTACTGTTGGTGGATTGTGGGAATAAGTTAGGGGAGGGGGTGGGGGTGAGTCAGGAAATTACGTATTTATGAGGTTAAGATTGTGCGGCACAGGCCGAGGATGGTATTGTGTAGGATGCACCTGCTTCCAATAAAGCGGCCTTTATCACACCTACATTGAGCCTCGGGTCGGTGCTTTTCTCCCCCCCCCACCCTTTCCCCAATGGGCCCCAATGGGGGCCCTGGGGGGGGGCGGCCGACCAAAGGGAGGCCAGCCACGCCCGGGGGAATTTGGGGGCCGGGGAGAGGGGGGGGTGGAGCTGGCACCGCTCGGGGCGGGTTGGGCGTTTTTTCAGTAAGTTTGGGCTGGGGGCGGGGCTTGGTTGGGCTTCTTTTGGGCTGGGGGGATGGTATCCGGCTGGCCACGCGGCGAGACACCATTTTGAGTGTGGTGTCTCGGCCGGCGGGCGGGGGTTTGGCGGAGGGACAATTTTTCCCCTCCCACCCTCCCTGGGACGTGTTAGGGGGGGGGCCTCAATGGGCAGGCACCCCCCTTTGTCGGGGGGGGTTTTCTCGGCCGGGGTATTTTGGGGGATTACATAGGATTTTGGGCGGTTTTTGTTGGAGGCTGGTGCAAAAGGGGGGTTTTATGATTGGGTGGGGGGTTTCTCATGTCGCTGGAGCAGGTGGGGTGCATCCTGCATGTAGGGGCGGTTATTCCTATTATATGGGAGAAGAGTAGAAAACCTGTTGGGATTATCGGGGGTAGGTCAAACACAATAGAGTATTTAGCCAGGTGGAGAGGCAAAATGACGTTATGCTAATTGTTATGCTAATTACGCTATGTTATTATGTTATGCTAATTGTTACTGTTGGTGGATTGTGGGAATAAGTTAGGGGAGGGGGTGGGGGTGAGTCAGGAAATTACGTATTTATGAGGTTTAGATTGTGCGGCACAGGCCGAGGATGGTATTGTGTAGGATGCACCTGCTTCCAATAAAGCGGCCTTTATCACACCTACATTGAGCCTCGGGTCGGTGCTTTTCTCCCCCCCCACCCTTTCCCCAATGGGCCCCAAATCGCTATTCTAAAGTGATTCTTGCATTGCATTTAAGGAATCACAAAAATGTGATTCCTTAAATGCAAATGCAATTTGAGAAATAACAATTATTGCGAATTCTCAAATTGCGAGTGCCTTGAACCATGATGCATCGCAAACGCCCTTTTTGCTGGCCCAAACGGACGATTTTTGCGAATTGCACCGTTTGCTCTCGCAAAAATGGTTGATGCATGTGCCTGTTTGAGTACTGAATCTATTGCACCATTCTTCCTTATAGCATATCCAATTTATGCTAAAAGCATTTAGGCCATAAATACATAATCTATAGTCTAGTAATTATGAAGCATGGTTTAAGAATATTTTTCTCAAAACAGCTGCCTGCCCACATTGACCTTTAACCCCGCATGAAAAAGTCATCAAGGCATCAAGGTTCTGTCTTCGATGAAAAGGTATGGCAGCATGAAGGGAGGTTAAAAGGCATTCTTGCGCGCTGCGTGGGCGTGAGGCAGGCATAATCTTTAAAAGCCCAAAAGCAGTATTAAAGGGCATTTGTCATTTTGACACAACGTAACACAGAGTTAATGCGCTGGCTTTTATTTCGAGTCTTGTTTTTTTGTTTTTTTTTTAAAGCTGCACTAAAATGATTAAAAAAAATAATCCTTGGAGTTCAAAATGTCAAACGCTTGTCATGTGAGGCGCGTTTTAATTAAAGATTATTGGCAAACTCCATGTTCTAGGAACATATCCTCCCAATTAAGGCCGAGGAGGGATCTATTCTTTTTTTTTTTTAAAGATGAGATTCGATTTTGTTCTTTTTTTAAGGAAGAGATTCGATTTTGTTCTTTTTCCCTCGAGTGTGATCGGAAATGGATTCCAGTTTTCACGTTTCTGTAGGGGTGGGTCTGCCTGGTTGAAACATGGCATACCGGTTACCACACAGTGCTCCATACTGTCTGTGGAGACAGAAATATTAAACATATATGTGTGGGTGGCTCGAAGGTAAAAGTTAAGGCCCATCTATTTAAAGAGCAAACAAAGAGCACACACAATCTAGTCTCTGTGCGCTGCCACGCATTCGGCGTATGACGTCGCGGACCAAAAGAACGAGCAAGGAGCCCCTGGTTTCAATGCCTTTTAAAAGGCAAGATGTTCTTCCATTTGATGCACCGCAATGTGATAGATCTGAAAAGCCCTGGCAAGTAGCAAGGATTCAGAATGCTTCTCCTTCTGTCCTTGAGAGTGTGAAGTATGGCAGGGGCAGACTGGGAGAGAAAGAGGCCAGGGGCCAAAATAAAAGTATCCCTCATTACTGAATTACACACCTAAAAGAGGCCAATGTTTGCAAATTGGGGCAGTTTCGGACTTCTAAAGGTATGTTAAATAGATGTTTTGTTAGGTATGGAAAGCTGCAGGAAATGTTTATCATATCTAGGAATTCACCATTAAATGCCAGCCAAGCAGACCACAATAATACAAGCCCACAATTATCCCCAAAAACACGGCCCACACACTGACCTGTCAGATCAGCCCAGCGGGCACTGCCTGATTTCCATATAAGCCAGCCAATCCTAGAGAATGATGTGCATGGGAAAGTCATCCTTTTTTGCCCTGATCGCCCCCATGTTTTGGCTGATACTGGTGGTAACTGACTCTGACTGTGTCCTGGGCCCTGCTAACCAGACCCGGGGCCAGTTCTCTGATTAAAAAGGTATATGTAATTAGGTGTAATTACAATTGGCACTGACAACCCACCTGTAAGTCCCTAGTACATGGTATGGCATGTAGTTTTAGAGGCCTAGATTGATTTCATACACTTACATGTGCACTGCTGTGTTGCCTGCTGTCATTTTACAAGTCAGCACTGCTTTGCAAGCTGCTTTTAAACAAAAACTATATGCAAATTCGACTTTGGATTTAAAGGTACTTCCAAAGTATGAAACTACTTTATTTTTATATAGAAGTTACCCCTAAGGTCTACCCTAGGTGCCCCCAGAGTAGTGCGCCATGTAAAAATAGGTAGGGGCATTTTGAAATATCTTTGATATGCCCTGGTGAGGTAACAATGACCAATTTACTTTTTCCCTATTGTAACATTTTAGCTCCATAGACTAACATGAGGATAATGTAATACAGTGTAACTATTGTTAAGAGTGAGCTAAAATAATATTTCAAGGACTTAAAAGATTGGTAATGATATATCCAACAACTAGCCACTGTTGACTTTATCATAAATAATACAGTAGAGAAGTTAAACATCCAGCCTTCTAGCAGCCTCTACTGATTGGCCAGCCTTTAACAGGGTTGGCCAAACTACTTTGATGAGGTGATAAGCTCTGTTTCTATTCAGGACACTTATGTTGTGGGATGCTCTCTTCAGCTGCAGAGAACAGACCAGTTAGGGGCCTGGGTACACAAACTAATCTTCAAAGAGAGCAGAACAGTAAGAAATGCTAGCCAGGCTTACCACCTTCCCCCAGCTAGATGGTAGACTCAGGGATGGAATTTCCTGGAGGTCTGAAGGGGGCAGTATTATGGGAAATGAGCCACACTAGTAGGTTGGCTTTGCAAGACCCTTAATCCCAAGGAGAAAGATTCTCCATCTTGAATTTTAAAGTACAGTGCTTTGTGGGACAAGAATATGCCACACTTTGGAGGAATCTGTCATGCTTTTGGGTGACCCTCTGTACCCCACTGGTCAGGGGAACCAACTTACTTATCACCCCAGCACACTAGAGAAATATAGGAGAGCTGCGTAGCAACTCAGATCCGCTGCCTGAATTTACAAGGAGAAGAAGCACTGCCCTGCTAGACCTCTGGCCTGCACCAAGAGAACTGCACTCTGAATGACTGCACCTGCTGCACACTAAGGAACTACGGCCTTAAGGACTTTGTCTTACTTCAAAAAGAGAAGGAGTGGATTTACTGAAAGCAACAGGTTAAAAGAGTTCCACCTGCATCATCTCCAGCTAGAAGAACCCAGCTGACTGCCTTCAGGTGGACTTTAAAGGATTTGGCTAGGTGTATTGTGGGAACGGTAGTCCTAGCTACAGAAGAGCAACTTTGAATTTTGTTTGTGGACAATTTGAACCCCCAAAAAGGAAGTTCAGGAAGCACCTGTTGACGTTTGGAGAACTTTTGAAAATTTTGTGAAAAAGCTCTATAAAGTGACCAACCAGACATTGAGAGTCAAGCCATCTACGCTGCACAGCGATCCGGCCTGGATTTCAGGTTTGTCCCGCTGAAAGCTCCAGAGCTCAAGACTTCCAGGAGTTGATCGGTGCTCCCGCTGAACTAAGCCAATGAAACTGCTGTGAATACGGCCTGCTGGAGAAGCCCACTCAACGTAGAGAGAAAATCCTCTAGAAAGGTTCTAAGTGCGAAGGTAAAATGTTGACTGAAGCCTCCCGATTAGAGTATCCTACCAGGGCTCCATTGTGGTCGGGCTGAAACTTTGACTTTGTCCTGGTCAAGCGCGACTAGATATCCCAATTTGGCGCAATTGTTTTTTAAGCACTATAAAGTGCTTATTCTTTATAAATTCATATATCTGGCTCCCTACATTGTTCTTTGTTGTTTTAGTGTCATTTAAATCATAAAAATATTTCCTATTTTTATAAATTGGTGGTGGATTTTTATTGTGTGCTGGGTCTTACATATCTAATGTATTGGTGTTGTTAAATGCTTTACTCCCTGTCTCCTAAATCAAGTCTGTCTGCTTATTTCCATTAGCAAGGGTTGAGCAAGAGAAAAGTTTATTAAGTCCTTCTCTGGGCCTTATATTGTGTTGATGGCCTTATTGCTAATTGTAGGTGCATACTTACCCCTAGTAATACGACACCTTCCAACAAGTTGAAAGACAGCAAAACTATTTTCTTGAGAAAAACACTCAATCAGTCATATAAAACACTGGACAAGTAGAAGAAAGGCTTTGTCTGAAAAGCCTGTTAAAACTGTGGCCAGCATAATATATAAAGCAGCTAGTACATATACCATAAAATGGAGTTGGTCTTCTTACAAGCCAGGAGGATGTAGTTTGCACAGCGTCAGCTCAGATATTTGTGACATTCCATTACTTGTTGCTTGAGGCATCGGTTCTTCTTTCTTTTGCTTAGAAATAAGGGATGAGCCCCTAGACCAAGAACACTGGGCATTGTGTTTCTTACACCTCAAAATAGCCTTCAAATCTTCGTATTCCAAGATTGGACAAAAATAAACCTGTTTCACTGGGTGCCTTCCGATTTGAAAACGTGCAGCTCTCAATACATTCCATGCGACCTGAGCAGCCTCTTTCTATTAGTTATTATTCAGATCAGGCCTATCATTTCAATGCATCCTTTGTTTCCTGGTAATGGAGGACTTTTCCTAGATGTTTGCAGAACCTTGCTAATGCTTGTTCATGTCATACTCCATGTTTTGTTTCATTCATGCAGTGTGTCACATTAGGAAAGTTAGCAGATTCCAAATGTTGAGCAAAAATAAGTTAAGCTCTGCAGTCACTAACAATACAGGCATGCCTACAACAAATTGGAGAACATTAAAACCTGTATTCAAACTAAACATCTACACCTTGGCTTCTTATATCATGTTCGAATCAGATGTATCCTTGTTTCGTTTTTTTTTAGTTTGAGACAAATTCTTTTGCTTTTTGAACATTGCACAGATGTATGACGATGCTCAGATTTTGTTGAACCCCAATGAAGACAATTATCGCCATTCCATTTGAATATCTTATTGATCTGAAATGGTGTCATACATGATTGCTGAATTATTCAGAAGAATAATCCCGTATACTTCACTGTAGAGAATGTATAATAATTCAAAGCTACTGCTTCTGCGCATGGGACCTGGAAAACGTATGCATTATCTTTAAACCATCGCAAAGTCTTACAGCTTCCTCCCAAGATGACTCCAGGGTAGTCTTGAATTCTAGAAAAATATTGAGAGATTATTCTTGCAAAATATTTGGAGTTATAGATAGCGATAAAAAAAGAATGTGGTGGCTTTATTTGTTCATTCCAATTCCAATTCATTGTTCATTCAACATAATTTGCTTCATTCCAATTGGTGCCTTAGTTTAATTTTATTTTAAAAAGTAAAATGTGTATTTGTCCTAGATTTAGATTCCAAGCTCATCCAACATATCACTTACAACACAAGCTTCATTACCTAAGGGTGAGCCAATGGGGATCTAAAACAAATGAAATAGATGCCTAGACCACATATGAGATAAAGCATATATAGGATGAAGCCCCAAATGTCTCTGGATATCACACCAAGTTCGTGAAGCATCTAAAATTAGTTTACACCCTATGTTTTTTCAGAACTTTGAATGACTGTACTTCAGGAACAACCCTTCCAGATAGACAGGGGACATTAAAGCCACCCAGATTCTTTTGTTAAAATTCAGATACCTCTTGGGGACCATGATGAACTGAATCAGCTGTAGCAGGAAACCTAGTAATACATCTGAAAGTCCAATCTAGCAGCCGGCTCACTGTAACCCCCTGCATAGTTTTTTCATAGAGATGCCCGGATTTTTAGCAGCCCAGATTCTAGCTTACCAAACAAATTTGGGTGGTACATGAACAAATGTTGACACAAGAATGACAGATTTGGCAAAACTAATATCTTGTCAAAATTAACCCGAACAGTATTCAAGAGAGGGATGATTTCCCTGAGGTTCAATACATTCTTAATCCCAGCCCATTTACAATAGAAATTGTCTTTCATTAAGTCATCCATATCATGGATGATCATAATCCCTAAATATCCTATTTATGATTTAGCAAGTATATTCCAGACTATGTTTTTGATTTTATTTTCATTTACCTTATACCCCGAGACATGCATGAATCTCTCGAGGTCATGCATTAGAGGACCATAGGCTATTTCGTTGGCATATTTAATGAATAAATCGTCTGTATGTAGTTAGACTTTTACCTTCATAGTTCCCACAAGTAAGGCAGAATTAATTAACTCGACCTACATTTCATTTCCAGAGGATCTAAGTACAGTGGGACGGGCAGAGGTGACACTTGACAACCGTGGCTTGTTCCCCTGTAATCACAGAATTGTTCACTTCATTGCCCATTTATAATCAGACTTCCATATTATTAAAGTAAAAGGCTTGACCTAGGTTAATAACATTTGGTGGAAAAGATTTCTTTTCTAGCATATACTAGAGAACAACCCAGTTAACTCTATCAAAAGCCTTTTCATTATCAACTAGCAAAGCTAGGAGGGGTTGGGACATGACAGAGACTCAGAGTATAGAGGACGTTGTTTTCTGACCTAAATTCCTTTCGAAGAAAGAAAGACATAAACAAAGGAAGGAAGAGCCACACAGAAGGGGAAGGAATTGGAGAGGAAAGAAAAGGATTAACAATAAAGTGGGAAAGAAGGAAGGAAAGAAAGAAAGACATGGAAGGAGAAAGAAACTGAGGAGAAAGAAAGGATGAAAAAGAAAGCTGGGGAATGATAGAAGAAGAAAGAAAGGGAGGAAAAAAGAAAGAAAGAGAGAACGATGGAAAGATGAAAAATCATATAATACGAGCAAAACGAAAAAGCAGGGAAGGTAGAAAGAGAAAGAAAGAAAGAAGGACGGAAAGAAAGAAAGAAATAAAATAAAGAAACAAAATGAAGATGGAAAGTAGACAAACATAAAGGAAAAGAAAGAAATAAAGAAGGAAATGAGGTCAAAAAGGAGGGGTCAGATGAGCTAAAGGAACAGAAGAGGAAAGAAGATAAGAAAAAAGTAAGGATAAAATATGATAAGAAGAAAAAAGAAAGAAAATTAGAAACCAACAAAGAAGAAATTAAATTAAGAGAAATAAATGAAGGAAAGGAGAGAAACGGCTTGAAAGAAAGAAGGAGAGGACGCAAATAGAATAGAGAACTTTATTTTTAGTGCAATGTGGAATCAGACCTTCATTGAGGCAATATGTTTTTCATGATGAAAGTTTTCAACAGTGTGCTTGAAGCTGATGCGTTTATTTTTTTTGCAGGCTTCTTACTACTTTTTTGCATAAAACAATGCTTTTTGTTGTTCCTACACAGTCAGATCACAGGCCCCACAGAAGTAGGGTGCTTAAAATGAGATCTCTGTGTCACTTTTGCACCACTTGAAGAGGTACACGCGTAGTAATGCACAGCTCTTATTTCAATTTATGAAGCCACGCAAAGCCACCCTACGTGCCTTTGATTGGCCTCATAAATCATGAGTAAGTAGATGCAGCGCAAATAGCTGCGTCGCCTTACTCTGCACCTGACAGGCATTCCATATGCGTTGTGGTGTGTTTTCCCACACAACACCCATTGAATTTGATGCTGCCTCAGATTTACAAAGTGATGTTAACCTGGGGAAACACCAATTCCGTACGCCTCCTGAGGTGAGGAATAACGAGGAGAAATAGGTTTATTTCTTCTAGGTTTTTCCTCTTTCCACGTGTGCTGCATTCTGCAGTACGCATGGAAAGAAAAAACATCTCTTAGGATTGTTTATGGGCAGAAAGGTGCCCTTTCTTGCACAAAAACAGCCCTGCATGCAAAGGAGGCACCCTGGTATCATGGTGCAAGGCTGCCTACATTGGCTTTAGGTAGGCGACACACTTACACTATGGCACAAGGGTGCCTTCCTTGGCTCTAGGCTGCCGAAAAGGCACCATCGCAGGGAAAATGGACAGGAATGCACCGTATTGCTTAAAAATGGTGCAATCCTGCCCTTTAACTTTGGCCTAGGGCTGCGCAGCAAGGTGCCTTGCTGTGCTGCCCTAAACCAAAATCCCATAAATAATCCCCTAAGTGCGTGGTAATTTAAAGTGCAGCCTGGGTAGACCGAGCAATTGCGCAACCTTGAATGCAACTTACAGAAATGTAACTACTTAGAAACAACCTGCGAGCTACTGGTAGCTCTCAATCAGCCTGTTGGACATGCCTGTGTTATATAATACCAACGAGGTGCTTTTGCAGTCTATTTCAAATAGTTCCTGCTATTGTTTTACTGTAGTCATTTAAAAAGGAGGAAACGACTTGGCAAGACGTGGGCAGCCTGTGGTCCTTTCCTTGATTCGAGTATGGAGTGCTATTAGCTTCTTGCCACAGCAGTGGGATATCTCTTGTGGAAGGAGTTTCTTGACATAATTGATGAAGCGGTGATAGAAACTAGAGAGATTCGATTTTCAAATAGCCATTTGGTGTACCGTCCAGACATGGGCTTTTGCACATTTAGCCTGTGATGTTCTGTGCACCTGGAATGTGACTCGATGATTGAGATAATCATGCACTCCGGAAGTTAATGTTGGGAATTGATCTCCTTAAAAACTCACTGCAGGTTGCAGTTCAAACTATCCTACTCAAAATGTCAAAATGTCATGGATGCTCATATATGCACTTATTGTACAGCACTCTGCTGCCTTTTTGGCTAGGTTTGTCTTTAGAAATACCATATACATACATATACACATATATTTGGGCCATGTCGGGCACTGGTTCTTTTCTAATCACAATTTAGTCATTTGTTTCTTTCCATTCAGTTAATGTCATGATATAAGATTTTTATTAGTGTGACTTTTTGGTTGCCATGTTAAAACTATCCCGCATTCCTGTCACAGCTCATGTAGCTCAGTTTCACATCTAGTGATTTTCCTCATGCTTTGCGTTGTCGGTTATTCCTCATACTTGTTTTTATAACGATTTATCTTTGCTAAGATGTATACATTTATTTTAGCATTTAGGCAGCTGAAGAGGTCTCCTTCCAACTATTGATACATTTCTAGTGTGGCATTTTTTGTTAATGAAGATTAAGTTTTAGCCTTCTAGTATTTTCCAATATGAGCCCTCTTTGGACAGGGTTATGCGTATCCCACACAATAAATATATAGGTTGAATGTTTGTTGAACTGAAAATATTTATCTGTTCTGTTTTGAATATCTTGAACAAATGAATCGACAATAACAGTTTGTCAAAAGAACCAAAATCTAGGTTTGTATTCCAATAGATGGAACTCCCAGACCGAGAGACTTAGTACGGCATGATCAGATACATGACTATGATCTATGCTAAACGGAACAGCTTATTTGGAATTGTGCTTGATATAAAAAAAATCTATTCTTGTGAAAGAATGAAAACGACGTCCGGGGAAATAAGCAAAAGCCGAGTCTTCTCAATAAACTTCTCAACAGGCATCCATTAGTCCTAAATTATTCACTGATTCTTGAACGCAGCTCAGACATTTCAGTTAATGAGAAAATATAGCCTTTGTAGGCATATCAATGTCTGACAGTGTTATTTTCCATTTGGTCCCAAAAACTAAGGTGCAGATAGATTTGCTTCTCTGAACTGAATTTCCTCAAAAGAGGCAATCATCTTATTGCTCATCTGACATAAGTATCAGTATGGGGCCCCTATATACTTGTCAAAATGAGCATCTTGTTTGTAACCCTCAATATTGCTACCACCCTTTGACCCACTGACCACAGCTGTGCAGGTTGCAAGAGTTTCAGTGTTAGAAGAGTTCCTAACTAACATCGCAATGCCCCTTGCCAAGTCTCACTGCCCAGATGCCGCCGTCAAGAATGCCCATTTTTCCTGGAGTAGAAGAGTATCTAAACCAGACTCTTCCAGAAAATCAGATGCTGCTGTTCTCGACTTATTATTATTGAGTGATCGATTAATGTTCCAAGAGCTGTATCAACATCACTATATCAGTGCAACACTGTCTCAAGACTTGGTTGTGGATCTACCCGTCTTTTCCAAGATGACCTCAGACCCTACTAGAGAAGCCCTTTACCATTCCCTAATATGACCGGGTGGCTTGTCTAACCGTGCTTCAGCCTAACTTTTGCATGGGATTGGGGTGCCCTTTGGTTGGGTGAGGTCGTGTTGCACCACTGACATGGAGGACTCTTGGGAACATTTGTGCTCTCAATCAAAAGACCTATTATCAAAATAGTGCACCATACCTTGACCACTAATTCATCCACTGGAGTAGTTACATTCTCACTGCTCAAGAAATGTGTGTTTAACCGATGCATGTTATATGATGATATGTGTGAAGAGGCAACCAAAATACCTTTAAGTGCACAGATAATATTCAATGCAAATGAGTTAACTGTGTTCCTTCTTTGCACCACTGCAGCATTGGGTGTGCATTACATGTAAACACTATCTTTATGTTGTAATTGATGAAACTCTATGTAAGGTAAAACAGGTTTCACTCCAAAGTTTAAGTGCTCATTGAATATAGCAAGTAAAGCATGCAGATTATTTTGTCCTGCAAAAAATATTCCCAGGCCCACGTGTTGCAGGTCCGAAGTAAATATGAGTCTACGTGGGGGTCCATGCCCAGGATCCACTAAGTAAATACCTCCATATGTTGTGAGCTTTTTAAAGAGATTTTTTGTCCAGGAATGCCATGATTGCAATGGAAGTCCCACATTGAGGATACACCAGTGGAAATTATGTCAGATGTGCCACCCTTGATGAGGGAATGCCCTTTGATACCAATCCTGTGGATGAAAGGAATGCCAAAATAGTTATCCTAGAGGTAAAACCACCACTGACTCTAAATGAGGTGAAGGAACTCAAAGGTGCATGCATGGTACTACTCACATTTTTGATGTGAGCTGCATTAAGGGTTTATGCCAAAATATTGTTGATAAAATATTATCTGACATAAATATTGTGTCTTAAATTATAGTTTACAAATGTATTGTCACATTGGTTATAGATTTCCTATTATTAACCACATCTGAGTATTATTTTTGTAAACAATATTTAGTTAATGAGAATCTGGTACCTTACCCCATTACCGCTAACTCCTGAATGACCTCCCCAGTCCTTGACCTGAAATATTTTGTTTTTTGTGGAAAGGGATAGGTTACGAAATGACAAGCGTACCTCGAGTTCAGCTAAAATGTGGGGGAAACTATTTTATATTACAGAGAAACACTTGATAATAAATGACTAAAAAATTGAATTAAAAGGTAACATCAACTGGGTTAGGACCCAGTTAAATTCTAGGTAGTGATAGTCTTTAGAGGAAGTGAATTCGATTTTTCCAACTTGATATGTCAGAAGAACGTTTGCATATATGGTATTCCTTGAGGTGTTTGTAAATATGGGCTTGGCTGATTCAACCAAGGTTTATTTATTGCAACTCTTTTTACTGGGCTGAAGGCAAATCACTTGTTTTAAGACATCACAGCATCTATGAAATGAGATTGCATAGTAAAGACTTTCAACCTGGATGGAGACTTTAATGCAGTTCGAATACATTTGTAGGCATTGCACATGAGAATTAAGAAATAGGTAATACTCTTATATCTATCTCTCCTACGTTATCTTGGATCCAAAAAATAAATACGTGTTGTATTTTAGATTCCCATTTCTTCTGACAGAGGGTAGAATGTGCACAATATGTCTCCAGGGGATGTATGATGGTACAACGCGTACCGTTTCAACGCGTGCCTTTACAACGCGTCTTTAACAACGCAAGTCGTTACAACGACTTGCGTTGTTAGGCGTGGATAGTGAATAGTATAATTTACTATCCTAACACCAGTCCCCGTGGATAGTAGGGAAGGTGTTGGAATAGTAAATATACTATTCTTTCTCCTCTAGCGCCCTCCAGCGCAAGTCGTGGTTTCGACTTGCGTTGTAAAGGACGCGTTGTAAAAGCACTGCGGGGTAACATCCGCATTGAAAAGGATATTCCCCGTCTCCAGGCTTTGATTCCTAGTTTAGGCATACCTGGATGTAGGCTGGAGAGTTGCCAATCTAGATAGCTTTAGTATACATTTACTTTAATTTAATGTCTCGAATTGTATCTAAGATATAAGTATATGCCCTTGGGAAGGCGGATAGAAATGTTGATGTTTCACTCTGTACTTATATTTGTATTTCTACATCAAACACATTTCTAAATATTTTTGTGATATTTTTCTTTTGACGAAACTTTTATGAGGTAATGTAATATATATGTTTGGAAAAGAAAGCTTAGGCGGTTATTGATAATGCAAAGTTGAAGAGTTCCCTGCAGTTGTGAAAATTACAATGAATCACTGTTGTTTATGTACAGAGTAAATAGCCACATAATGTATGCCTTAACAGAACTACATTTATTTATTTTTATGATAAAGTTGTTAATATATTTGTACATGAATGAAGTTTCTCTCACATTTGTCACCACCACCTGACGCTTAAGAATGACAAACCGTCACTTCTATGTAATGTACCCTACTATCCCTTTGTAGGTCCCCTTGCTCTCATTTGCAGAGCAAACACAAGGAGATGATGGACAGAGCGCTGAAACTTTTCAGTCACTCACCCCCAGTCACAGATCTGGATTGAATACATTATCATTCTTTAGCTCACTTTGCCCCCTCAGTTCAGACTCAGCTATATGCAAATTAGTCTTGACCCTGTGCCTCGTGGGAACAGTTCAGCCCGAACTGCCAAGCCAGGTCTTCCCTGGACAGGAAACAAGCTTCCTAGGACCGGTTTCGGGGTAGCACCTCTCATCAGCAAGGCTAGTTTGAATCCAGTGGCAAAGTAAGCAAGGGACCCACGTCTGTGCATACCCATACCCTGTCAACCTGGACGGGGCACTGAAACATTCAAGACACTCATCCCCAGTCACAGATCGGGGTTTAATCCTTCATCGTTCTTTAGCTCACTTAACCACCTCAGTTCAGACCCAGCTATAAGCAGGTGGCATATGGGAGCAGAGTGACCTGTGTGTGGTCGGGGCAAGAGGAACGGGCTGTGGATGGTAATCTGGAGCAAGTCAGGTTAGCAAAATTAAGCAATCACCATCATTTAATTCACTTTATCAAAATTTAAGAGACAACAAATTCAACAAAAGAGTTGTCTGTTCAAAGCATTGTCTTTGGCCTTTGGATAACAATCAAAATGGCAGACAACTGAAATAATGAGGTTTATCTGTGCGCTACAAATAATTTTCTTTTTCCTGGAAGTACTCTGGACTGAAAAGCTGAAAGCATTTAAATGGTAGCAACACCTACTTATCCTTGCCGGAGCAGGACCAAAGGGCCAAATATACAAACATTAGGGATAGCAATTTCATGTGATTATCACTGAATCGCAATTAGGCACTCCTAATTTATGATTTTTATTTCGTAAATAGCAATTCCTAGTAGGTCGCAAATTGACCTGCCTAATGAATATTAATGAGGTAGGGCCCAATGTATGCCCTATTAGGAATTACAGCCATCACATAGATGGTGGCATGCTGAGGTCAGTAGACCACCATTTATTTTTTATTTATTTATTTTGTATAGCGCAAACAGCTACCCAACAAAGGGTTTCCCGGCGCTTGTGATTCAGTGAGGGGTAATTGGACAGCTGACTTAGACGTTAAACAGCCAGGTTTTTATGGCTTTTCTGAATCTGATATAATTAACCTCTGAGCGCAGAGCTTGTGGCATGGAGTTCCACAGGGAGGGACCAAGGTATGCGAAGGATCTGCCTCCCATGCGTGATAGTCTTATTCTGGGCACAACAAATTTATTCGCTGTTGCAGATCTCAGCGTCCTAGATGGAAGGTAACATTGTACCAGACTTCGTAAGTATTTAGGAGCTTTATTTGCTGAGATTTTATGCATGAAGCATAATGATTTGAATTTGATTCTGTTCTCAATTTTTAACCATTGCAATTCACGTATGAGTTTGGTAGTGGGTGCATGGATAGGAATTTTACCTAACAGTCTTGCAGCTGCATTCTGCACTGTTTGTAGTTTGCGGACTGTGGCCTTGTTGGACCCTAAGTATAGTACATTGGCATAGTCCAATCTAGATGTTATTAGGGCGTTTATGACAGTTCTTTTAGTATGATCTGGTAGCATCCAGCAGATTTTCTTTAGCCACTTCAAGATGACAAAGCAGGTGGCTGATGTTTTGATGGCCTGCTGGTGCATACTGAGTGTGTCATCAACAACAAAGCCTAGGTTACGGGCCTGGTTAGTTGGAATTGGAGGAGAGCCCATTTCCGGGGGCCAGTGTTGGGGTCCCCAAAGTTCTTTATTTCTTCCCAGGATTATAAGTTCGTTTTTTTCACCGTTTAATTTTAAGAAGTTATTTTTCATCCATCCAGCGATTTTCGTAAGCCCTACTCTCAAAGTAGAAGGGTCATTATTGCCTGTTGGTGGAAGGGAAAAGAGAAGCTGAGAATCATCAGCATAGGAGAACATTATCAGTCCAGTATCCTTAGCTATTTTAGCAAGAGGGCTCATGTATAAATTAAAAAGTAGTGGACTTAAAATTGAGCCTTGTGGGACTCCATGTTTAAAGGTATAGATATCGGAGTATGCAGAATTTGAAAAGATTTGAAAAGTTCTATTTTCAAGTAAGGATGTGATCCAATTTAAAGCAGGGCCACAGATGCCCATTGAGCGAAGAGTTTTTATTAGTACCGCATGTGAAACAGTGTCAAATGCGGCACTGAGGTCTAAAAGCACCAGTGCCACTGTTTCACCCTTGTCTATCATTGAACGAATGTTTTCTGTTACACCTAAGAGGGTGGTTTCTGTAGAAAAACCTGCTCGAAAGCCAGATTGATGGGGAGGTAACAGGTCATGTGTCGTTATATGATTTGAAAGACAGCGGTGGACATGCTTTTCTAGAATTTTAGCAAAAATAGGTAGGAGAGATATTGGTCGGAAGTTTGCGGGTACCTTCGGGTCAGCATCAGCTTTTTTTAGAAGGGGATGGATCATAGCATGCTTCCACTCCTGAGGAACACATTCTTCTTGCAAGGAGCTATTTAGAAGGTCTGTAATGGTGGATAAGGCTTTCCTACTAAGTAATTTTAAGATGGAACAAGGTAGAGGATCATTTGGTGAGCCTGATTTTATCGTACTTAGAAGTTCGGTAGCAGTGTCAACGTTGAGTGTTGGCCAAGCACTCAATGAAGGGGTAGAGGTTTTATCAGAAGGGGTAACAGAATTAGTCACTTCACTGCCTGGTCTGTTAGCATCATTACCGTCATAATGATCTTCCTCATGGGTGTTCTGATTAAGTTGGATGGCCTGATAAATTTTATCAACTTTGTCGACAAAAAATGCGGCAAGTTGATTGCATTGAGTTTTATTTAAATCAGGTGGAGTTGGTGAGGTATTTGAGCCGGCTAGCTCTTTAACTGTTTTGAAGAGTGTTTTAGCTTGGTTTAGAGCTGCAGTAATTTTTGTGCAGACCATGTCTGTGATTGTGATCCGCTGGGCGGGGGAGTGCGCGCAGCGCCCCCTTGCTCATGACGAGCTCAGCTCGTCATGAGGCACGGCGCTCGTGTGCTCATGACGAGCTGAGCTCGTCATGAGCACACCCGTTCCTGGGGAACGCTCAGCACAGCAGGGGAATTATCCCCGCATGCGAGCGTTCCAAGGCTCAAGACGAGCTGAGCTCGTCATGATCATTGGAGCGCCGTGCCTCATGACAAGCTTAGCTCGTCATGAGCATCGATGGTGTTAAATGCAACCCATTTTCCTTTAAGTAAAATGGGATGTGTTGTGGGTTGTGAGACCACTGCCTGCTCTTACATTTTTTTTTTAAACATTTTCAAATGGGGACCCCTTTCCATTTGTGAATTGGTATCCGTTGGTATCCATCACTTTAAAAATGGTGATAAAGTATTACTATTTTGCAATCGGAATTTGTTCACAAAACAGTAATACACACCATACTGATTCGGTATTTAGAAGGAATGTCCAAATCCACCTTTTCCAAATACCAAATCTTAAATGGAAATTGTGATTTGGCAACAAGTTATGGAATCGTGTTTTGCCTTTTGTACATTTGAATACGCATTTTTCTGGTTGCAAACAGCCCAAAGCTGCGAATTCTGGCCCAAGGTGACATGCAGATCCTGACTCCATTAGGGCAATCTGAAAACAATTCATTGCACACTAGATGAAGTTAATCATAGGGCGTTTCAAGAAATTGGGTTATTATTTGAGGGGGATAAGTACCCACCTCAAGTATTAATCGCAGTCCTTGTCAGGTTGAACCATTAAGGTCATTACAAATTCCTAAGCTGCAGTCCTTTCTGGCTATGGCACAGACAAGACTTTATTTATCATTTTCTGAAAAGAACAGATGCAGTACAATATTACATGTCAAGACATGAGCTCCGTAACATGACACCGCGCAGGGTGTAAAGAGATTTCCAAATACAGCCATGAACAAGACAATGGGGGGTGCAGAGGCAGCCAGCAATCCGTACAAACTGTGATGTGGCGACACTATGCTCCTGAAACATCCAGTCCTTTGGGCAGGACCCCAAGCCCGGTGGGAGCTCCTGAAGCAAATATTCAGCTATGACCAAACAGGGGACGGGTGGGAGCCAGGCAGGAGCAGGCACCTGCGGCCGTCGCAGGCCAGGGGCCAGCAGGGAGCGTGGGAGCGACAGCAGCGAGGAGGAAGGACGGACAGCGCAGGCTCGAGTAGGGGGCAGAGGGGAAGATCAGGTATCAGCCGCACCCGCGGCCGTCGCGGACCCGGGGCCGGCGGGGAGCGCAGAAGAAACAGCACCACTAGAAGGAGAACGGGAGAGAAGGTAGGCGACCAGGGGACCCCAAATGTCAACCGGATGTGATTTAGCAGGCATCAGATCCCAGAATTCAGAAAGGAGCGTTTGACAACGGAATGCATCTGCAAGCCAGTCCGCAACATCGGGGAAGACATGTTTAACTTAGAGACAATCTGTAAAGTATGTATGCAGTAATAAAGTTGAGATGCAAAGCAATAAAAATCCCAAAGCAAATTGGAACAATAGAGTAAAATATAATAAACAATATTACATCAAAAATAACAAAACTCCCCTACGGGGAACTGGAAAAATGAATTTAAAATTTTTTAAGTAGCAATAGCTACAATAAGCACAACTTGCCAATGATAATCAAAGTAGTCGTAGAACAGGACCTAGGCACAATTTGATGCTGACTGAAATGGAGCGCGGGTTGGATACACCAACCATGTTCATCACGTTCATCCTTTCAAACCTTTTATCTTCTGACTTTAGACCTTTAAGTCCCAATACACCACAGGATTACACTTCATTATGCTTTAACAGGAAGTTTGTGTATGTCCCTTGAAGTCTACTTCTTTGGCCTGGGTAGAAGGTAGAGAGGACAGATCGAGTCTCTAAGGTTCCTATCAGGTCTCACAGGGCAGGATCAGCCCTTTTCTGATCTTCCCCAGGTCTGGGAGTGTTCTGAAGTGGATCCCTGGAGTTTCCAAATGTATGCCTGGCACGAGCTAGTGGATCAGAATGACTCCTGGGTACACCCTAACCAATGGAGTGAAGGTTCCAGGGGCTAAGCCTACTGACTTTGGGCATTTTCAAGATGGCTGAAGGCTTCCGCCACACTAAGCGCGAGCTCTGAGGGCTTTGTGTGTGTACAGGGAGTGTACTATAGTAATCCTACTATTCTTCTACATCTATCACTAAAATTCAGTTTTAGGCAGTTCCGTTACCTTCAATAAGCTCAGAGACAGACATCTAGAATAAAGCTGAGCATTCGCCAATCAGACTGTAGATACACAAATATTGTTTTGGCATTCTCTTTCCTTACTTTGAAGCACACCTCAGATGTATGAATAGCCCAAGCGGACCTGTGAATCAGGTCTTGACACTCCAACTGGATGTGACACTGTGATGTCAACAAGAGGCTCACTTTGATGGAGGGCGGTGTGGCTCTGGGGACAATAGAAGGGTGCAGGCCTGGGTGTTAGCTCCATCTCCCTGTGACAGGGAAGGACTCTTTGAAGTTAATCAAGTCATTGGTCCCAAACCACAGGCCATCTGGTCAAGGTCACAACAACATCTCCCCACACCCTTTTGTTCCTGTCCTGGGTGCAAATGCACACCTTAATAATGCCCATTGAGATGCTAATCACTGACTGGTGTAAGGGAGAGAGCAAAATGCAGTTTTAGCTTGCAGAGACTTCAGGCAGGGCAATGGTGAGTTCAAGTCATCTATCCAAAGTATTAATGACTAATCCAACTTCACCAGTGAATTGGGCTTGTCGTAAATATTTCAAAAAGTCTCAAATTTAAATTGTGTCCCCTTCCTAGGTGGAGATAATATTTATTAAACTTAATGTGGTATCCCAATGCTTTCCGACGGAGCAGCCATCCCTGCTACAATGAAAATAGCCTTAATGGCATTTTCACTGTAAGAACATGTTTAACATTAAACTTTTACATGTCCAATTTTTACATACTGTGCACCCTGCTTTATGGGCAATGATTCCTGGTTACGGGTGACTTATAAATATTTTGAAGGTATATTCAGGCCTGCCAAAAAGGGATCATTTGACAGATCAAATTTGTAGATAAAATCTCCACAGCCAGGCTACTGCACCACAAACAAATTCTAGGGTCGACAAATCAGTCCTTTGATGGGCTTCCTGCTCAGGTGATATAAAAATAACAGTTTGCCACTTTTGCAGTGGGACATGTCTGTTCTATGCCCCTCTGAACCTATCTGTACCCCTCTGTCATCATCCTCCTTGGACACTGAGCTCACTCATGGGAAACCTTTCTCCTTTGCAGACCCATCTGCGTGGTTCCTAACCATAGCTTGCTCACAGGTGCATTCCTGTATGCAGGCAATACTACAATGGCCATCTAGGTAATGTGGCCCATTCTGACCCCCAAATTAATCTTCCGTCTCCAGCATAGGAACAAACTCTGCCCACAGGACAGCAACCAGTCGAGGCCACTGACAAATGTTAGTGTCAAGAGACTGGTCATGCCCGGCAAGGTGGAGATTCTCGTCTGAGGCCTTGGGCAGGCCTTACCTCCAGCTGAAGGGGCTGGCAAATAATCCATCCCTTGCTCCTGAGGTGTTTTTGGACTCTTAGGTTTTTCAGAGTGTGGGTGAGAAACAACCTTAGGTGGTAGTCACCTTCCTACTCTCAGTCGAGCCATTTCAAGCATGGTATTCTGAGTGTGGCTTCTCTGTCCAAGGGCTACCCTGAGAAAGAACAGGTGTCTGGTAGTCCAGGACTTTCAGGGGAAACACAGCCACCTCAATAGTGACATATTATTAATCATGCAGGGGTCTGCCTAGGGCAGAGCACTTGTCCTCTGTGACAGCAAAGTCAAGGCCTCCAAATCAGAAGTGGCCTCACCAATGTCAGACTT